>NC_065446.1:240150654-240789447 GCF_917563875.1 Diabrotica virgifera virgifera | reverse complement strand
GATGGCATTATACGGGAGTGAATGGAAGCGTTGTATTTTCTCCCAATTTTAAAAATTTCTGTGGAAAAATTGAAGAGCTGATTTTGTTTCATAGTCCTTTCATATTATCACGGAGGCATCACCAAGATTTTATTTTTGGAATTACCTGAATACATATCTCTTTTCTTTAAGTGCTGCACAATTTTTTGCAAATAAAAATACGGATTGGCTCATAAACATAAATATCTTAAGTAGAGGCCGGATTGATAAAATTAAAATGGCCCGCGTGTAGTCCAGATCACAATCCTATGGAGCATTTATGGAATGAATTGAAAATAGCTATTCGCTGTCATCCTAGTTCCTCGAGAGATTCTGTGGTGGGCACTCAACAAGAAAGGAGTCCCTGGTGAATCAAGTAAAGATTGTGACAGGTACGATATGTATGAGACATGAGGGAGTAATGTCTAGTGCTAGGACAGGTGTGGGAGACTGATAAATTTAAGTGAAAGTAGGATTGCACCAAGGCTCTGTGCTTAGTCCTTATTTATTCTCATTAGTTTTGGACTAGATAACAGCGAAACTACAGGGTAACATTCCATGGTACTTAATGTATGCTGATGATGTAGTATTAGTAGGAAATACTGAAAGCGACTTAGAACAAAAACTGGAACAGTGGAGACAAGCTCTGAAAGAAAAAGATTTAAAACTTAGTATACGCCAGTCAATGGGAGCAAGAATAGGATATTACCTCCGAATTCTATTCTACTGCATGGATTTTAATGAAATTTTGGGCCTAGCCTCTACTTATCTCCTAATTCAAAGTCTACCCCATGTTGATGTGTGCTTTTATCACCCAAAATTTTTGGTTAAAATTACCACGGAATTTGCTAGAGAACCTAATTCTAAGCAAAAACTGTTGTAATTTTTTTTTGAAAACAGTTCTTTTTGACATATTCGTGGTTGAAAATTGGCCATTTTCATTGAAACATAATACCTTTTCGCACGGTTTTTTGCGAATACCTTCAAAACTATGCATCTAACTAAAAAAACTATATTAAACATTTTTGTAATTTATAAAAAAAACAAGAGATACTTGCCTTCATTAATCTTCTAGTATAATACAAAAAGAGATATGGTAGGTGAAAATAGTTTGTTTTTTGGTACATTCTCAAAGTGGTGTATTTAACTTGAAATAACAGAGAAACGGTCGATTTTAGGTTTATAATGTCATTAATACCTTTTGTAGTGCTTGAGAAGACCTTTAAAATGAGCTATATTAAAGGTCCATTGCATTAAAACTAAGCGAGATATACTGCAAACAAAATTGATAACATGTATTTTTAAAGAAAAAGTGAGAAGTAATTTTAACCCCCATCCACCAAAATGTAAATGCATGGTTTTCCTTCTACAATACCTTTTATTATAGTGTTATTTCTATGTTCAAAAAGTTGGACGGGTTTAAAATGAATGGTTTTTGAAAAAAAAAGGGTCAAATTATAGAGCGCATTTTTAAATTTTCTTAAAAATCTTCCCTTTTCACCATGTAACTTGAAAATAATAAGAGATACAGTAATGAAAAATAAAAAAGAAATTTTTATCTGAAAAAGCCCTACATTTTTGTGTGGTATCTTTTTTTCGTATCTCTTATCTTTCTCGAGTTACATGGAGAAAAAGGAAGATTTTTAAGAAAATTTAAAAATGCGCTCTATAATTTAATTTTATTTTTTTTTTAAACCATTCATTTTAATCCGGCCCAACTTTTTAAACATAGAAATAACACTATAATAAAAAGTATTGTAGAAGGAAAACGATGTATTTAAATTCTGATGGATGCGGGGTTAAATATACTTCCCATTTCTTCTTAAAATACATTAGTCATTAACTTTTTTGCAGAATATCTCGCTTAGTTTGCACGTAATCGACAATTACTATTGCTCATTTTAAAGGACTTTTCAAGCACTACAAAAGTTTTTAGTATCATTATACACCTAAAATCGACAATATCTCTGTTATTTCAAGTTGAATACACCGATTTGAGCATGCAGCAAAAAAACGAACTCTTCTTACCTACCATATCCCTCTTTGTATTTTAACTAGAAGATTTATGAAGGAACGACTCTCTTTGTTTTTTTATAACCTACAGAAATATTTTATATAGTTTTTTTGTTAGATGCATAGTTTTTTTGCAAGGTATGCAAGGTATTTGCAAAAATCCGTCCGAAAAGGTGTCATTTTTCAATGAAAATGGCCAATTTTCAACCACGAGTAACTCAAAAAGTATCGAGTTTTCAAAAAAGAATCATAGAACAGTTTTTGCTTAAAATTAGGTTCCCTAGCCTTTTCCGTGGCTATTTTAACCAAAACATTTTTCACCCCCGAGAAGGGGTGGGAACCACCCCCAAGATAAAAGCTCACATCGGCATAGGGTAGACTTTGTTTCTTGAGCTATTCCCTACTTACTGTGAAAATATGAAGTAAATCAATGTAGTAGGATGGAATTCGGAGCCAAATACCCTCATTGACTGCCCTAGTAGGACCAAAACAGAGTACATATTTGGAATGTTCATTTAAAGATTGAGTTCCTACAAATAAAATTATGTGGGAACCACCCCCAAGATAAAAGCGCACATCGGCATAGGGTAGACTTTGTTTCTTGAGCTATTCCCTACTTACTGTGAAAATATCAAGTAAATCAATGTAGTAGGATGGAATTCGGAGCCAAATACCCTCATTGACTGCCCTAGTAGGACCAAAAAAGGGTACATATGTATTTGGAATGTTCATTTAAAGATTGAGTTCCTACAAATAAAATTTTATCTTTGGATGGTGAAATGATCGTGAAAAACAATAGTTTTAAGTAACTAGGATCGGTATTACAGAGTAATGGAGATGCATGCAGTAGAATTAGGGCTGGATGGATGAAGTGGAAGGAAGCGAGTGGTGTGTTGTGTGACAGAAAAATTGCATTGAAGCTGAGGAGAAAATTCTATAAAACAGCCATAAGACTTACTATGATGTACGGAATTGAATTTTGGGCAGTTAAAAAGAGGAAAGAATGCATGTGACGGAAATGAGAATGCTTAGATGGATGAGTGGAGTGACAAAAAAGGATAAAATTAAAAATGAGTATATTAGGGGAAGTCTAGGTGTGGCACCAATTGATGCCAAAATGAGAGAGGAGTCGACCCCACAATCGCAACATATGCCTATACTCTGGGCTAATTAGCAAAATACAAGGAAAAGTTATTTACCAGCAATTTTATTGCTGGAATCGAATCTTACTATTGTATATATTAATAATATAGATATGCAAAGTCCGCAGATAGTGTGCTACTCTTTTTATAAACAAAATGGCGCCCGAAAATCGTGTTTTTTTCAATTTTTGCTCTATAACTCCAAAGATTTTAACTTTACACCAAAAACACCCAAATAAAAATTCACCGCAATTAAATTCTGCATAGAGACGTGTTTTTCCCGATTCACTTCGACGAAAACTTTCCCCGGAAAAAGCGGGTTTTTCCAACAAAATCTTTAATTTTCAACTACAATTTTAGATAAGTAATTGTTAATCAATAATTAAATAACTTGGTAATGTAAAAGAACTTTTCGTAAAGATTATAATTCCAGAAGCCGATGAAAATTGAATAAACAGTTTAGCAACAATTGAATTGTTAATTAAAAATTTACGGTCGCTATAATAACGACAATAATTATGATGCATAAGAATAACTATGATTTTTTCATAAAAAGACACTATACCTATCTAATGTACTTTACGGAATTGAAATTGGACTATTTAAGCGGTCTCAGGAATATTTTAAAATTATAAACAATTTTTTGACTTATATAAACAAATAAAATATCTCGGGAAATGTTAAACCAAATTAAATTATGAAAACGGTATTCGAAAAACAGCAGCAGGACACTTATTTTAAAAGAAAAAAACGTTTTTCTTATGACGAGTGGTTCCTGAGATACAACCGGTCAAAGTTGACCGGAATTTACGGCAAAGATATGAACAATAGGATCATAATTTTTAAACCATCACCTTTTTATTTTTGTCCTCTTTCTCCACACCAATTTTCATACCTTTGAAATACTCATAACATATATTATTATAATAAAAACTATCGATAATACGTGTGAAAATTGACAAAAATAGCAAAATTCAAATAAAAAATTAGGTTGGAGAAAATGTAACCCTCAAAATTCAAAATCGGTATACGTTAAAAAAATGCATTTTCTCGGCTTCCCATGGAACAATTTCCTTCATTCTTTTTTTGTTCCCCAATAACTCGAGTAGAGCCATCAAACTAACGTATTATTAAATGCCACACTTGCTTTTGTTTTGTTATAATAGATTAATTTATTTATAAGAACAGAAAACTACATATTTTTTCCAGTTGTAGGCTTTTTTTAGATAAACTTACTACAAGTGTACCTTTTAAAGTTAAAAACATAAATATTCTCATTTGAGAGCTGTATAATTATTTAAACAATTTTTATTTAAACAAATTAAAATTTTGTGTTATAATAAATAAATAAATTTATTATAACAAAACAAAAGCAAGTTTGACATTTAATAATGCGTTAGTTCGATGGCTCTACTAAAGTTACTTGGGAACAAAAAAAGAATGAAGGAAATTGCTCCATGCGAAGCCGAGAAAATGCATTTTTGTAACATATACCGATTTTGAACTTTGAGGGTTACATTTTCTCCAACCTAATTTTTGATTGGAATTTTGCTATTTTTGGCAATTTTCACACGTATTATCGATAGTTTTTATTATAATAATATATGTTATGAGTATTTCAAAGATATGAAAATTGGTGTGGAGAAAGAGGACAAAAATAAAAAGGTGATGGTTTAAAAATTATGATCCTATTGTTCATATCTTTGGCGTAAATTCCGGTCAACTTTGACCGGTTGTATCTCAGGAACCACTCGTCATAATTAAACGTTTATTCTTTTAAAAGAAGCGTCCTGATGCTGTTTTTCGAATACTGTTTTCATAATTTAATTTAGTTTAATATTTCCCGAGATATTTTATTTATTTATAAGCCAAAAAATTGTTTATAATTTTAAAATATTCCTGAGGCCGCTTCAGTTTCTGAAGGCCGATTTCAATTCTGTAAAGTACATTAGATAGGTATGGTGCCTTTTTATGAAAAAATTATAGTTATTCTTATGCATCATAATTATTGTCGTTATTAAAGCGACCGTAAATTTTTAATTAACAATTCAATTGTTGCTAAACTGTTTATTCAATTTCCATCGGCTTATGGAATTATAATCTTTACGAAAAGGTCTTTTACATTACCAAGTTATTTAATTATTGATTAACAATTACTTATCTAAAATTTTAGTTGAAAATTAAAGATTTTGTTGGAAAAACCCGCTTTTTCCGGGGAAAGTTTTCGTCGAAGTAAATCGGGAAAAACACGTCTCTATGCAGAATTTAATTGCGGTGAATTTTTATTTGAGTATTTTTGGTGTAAAGTTAAAATCTTTGGAGTTATAGAGCAAAAATTGAAAAAAACACGATTTTCGGGCGCCATTTTGTTTATAAAAAAAGTAGCACACTATCTGCGGACTTTGCATACCTATATTATTAATATATACAATCGTAAGATTCGATTTCAGCAATAAAATTGCTGGTAAATAACTTTTCCCAAAAATGGCCTATTCTCCGATAATCAGCCCAGACTACTAACTTCACGCGCAACTTTGATACGAGAATTATAAAAAAAATATGCATTGAAATCCAGATCCCGGAATTTTTTGAGCATTATAAAGTGAGTACAAAGACATACATAATTTTTTTTTTACTTCCACCTTCAATTTACCGTGCACTTCTTGTAGACTATTACCGATAAGTTATTGTCGCTATCATGGGCCGCGCCCATGAGAGAGCATAGGTTAAGATGGTTTGATCATGTTCACCGTTGAGACGTTAATCACCCAAAAAGAAGAATTGCTGATAAAATTCTGATGCAAGATAAAATTTTATGAAGAAATGTAATTAGGGAATCGCATTGGAATAAGGCAAAGAGAACGATGATTAGAGGATATATTAGAGTGCGAAGCAAAAATCAACTGTACACAGCTTGGTTTTCAGAATGCAGTGGGTACGAAAGAGCATGCAACTGCTATTTCAATTATGTAGAGACGTGATTTGCGATATTTATGCATACTTCATTGATTACCATAAAGTGGTATACAAGAGATAAGATACAGTAAAACACGACAAGCTGTAGTAGATAGAGATATTGACCAATATTAGAATAAACACCTGTGATCTAAGAATTTTTACTGGAATCAAACATCGTCTATCTGTACAGAGGCAGGAGAATGAGATGATATCAAAATCAAATGTGTGGTCCGACAGTGATGTATACTATCACCCCTGCTGCTCTCGTTGCAATGAGTGAGAGAATAGTGTCATCTTCGGTTGCACAAGGCATTGTTATCAAATTCCTTGCAAAAGAAATTGTTGGCCCTGCTGAAATTTTTCGAAGATAAAAAAATCAATATGGGGAATCAACACTGTCCAGCACTGTTCAATTTTGGCATAGACAAGTTCATGAAGAACGAGATGCCATACAAAACAAAAGTCATCAATGATGTCCAAAAATTGTCCGGTAAAGGCGAAAAGTCGTTTATCTGCAAGCAAAGATTTAGCGACGGTGTTTTAGGATTATAGTGGCGCTTTGTTGGCGGATTTTCTTCATGAGAGACGAACCATTAATGCCCCTTATTACTGTAGTCTTTTGGACCGTGTTCGAGCTGCCTATAGGTCCAAAAGACGGGGATGTCCTATACGGGACAATGCATGATACTCTTGCATGACAATGCCCGACCGCATAGAGCTGCACTAACAAAAGAAAAAAATAGCGGAAATGCATTGGACTCTCGTTGAACAACCTGCACACAGTCCTGATCTTTCACCATGTGATTACCACATGTTCGGTTCATTAAAAGATGCACTAGGCGGAGCTCGTTTTGATGCTGATACTAAGTGGATCAATTCGTGAGCAATTGGTTAGATACCCGCCCTCATTCTTTTTATGAAAATGGAATACAGAAACTTAATACAGAAACACAGAAGGAAGGAATGTATATGGTACATTCCATGTCAAATCACTCAGGCAAAAAATTTTGGATCTCCGATTTGTCTGAAAATTGGTATATAGCTTCTGCGGGACGTAAAAATAAGATATTTAAGGTCAAAAAATCTTCTTCTTTTTTTCTCAAAATGTCATTTTATGCGATTTTACAGTGATTTGGTGTTTTTTAAACAAATTTGCATTTTCTGTCGTAAAGTATCAATAAAAAACATAATATTTTAATAGAAAGGACTCAAAAATGTCATTATATGGCATTATAACAAGTTATTTTAAATCAAAACAAGTTTTTGATCAAATTGTATAGTGTAAAAAACGTTAAAATACCGTTTTTTACATTTTCCTCCATTCCCAAAATACATCACCATCGAGTTGGCTGAAAATTTGCCCACAGATAGCCAAAAGATAGGACTTTAAGTGGTTAGAAGTATTTGAATTATATTACAATACCAAAAAAGTTACATGCAGTAATATCAGACTCAAAAGTATATATTAGTCCAGTCGGGATAGCATTTGACCTTGAATGCCGAGCTGCCCAAAATTTTATTTTTCTGATCTTTAGGGGAGTCAATAGTAGCCTAAATTTAAAATCACGAATGAATTCCTCCGTTACGTTAGCCGCCATCTTGATTTTAAAGGAGAACCTGTTTTGCTCAATATCTCCGCTATTTTTAACTTTTCGACAAAAATGGTAGCAACTGAAATTGTTCCAAATAAATCGTATTTACAATTATTACAATTTCTTTTTAACAATTTTTGTCATGAGGTCGATATTTTCGAGTTAATTGTACTTACAGTAGACGCCTATATTTTTGACTATAATATTGCATGTAACTTTTTTGGTATTGTAATATAATTCAAATCCTTCTCACCACTTAAAGTCCTATGTTTTGTCTATCTGTGGGCATATTTTCAGCCAAATCGATTATGATGTATTTTGGGAATGGAGAAAAATGTAAAAAACGGTATTTTAACATTTTCTACACTATAAAATTTTATCAAAAGCTTCTTTTGAATCAAAGTAACTTGTTATAATGCCATATAATCACATTTTTGAGTCCCTTATATTAAAATATTATATTTTCCATCGATACTTTACGATAGAAAATGCAAATTTTTATAAATAAACACCAAATCACTGTAAAATCGCATAAAATAACATTTTGAGAAAAAAAGAAGAAGATTTTTTGACCTTAAATATCTTATTTTTACGTCCCGCAGACGCTATATACCAATTTTCAGACAAATCGGAGATTTTTTTGCTCCAAAATTGAGTGATTTGAAATGGAATGACCCATATAGAAAAATGAAGTATGTATTGTTTAATTGTAGTAATTATAATTTAATAAAAAGTTATTAGCAAATGTCGGTTCATATTTGATTCACCCTCTTTATCGTCGAATCCTGAAGATGTCTTATCGAACACGTTACTAAATAGGACGTCTTATTATGAATACAAAAATTAAAAGAGCTGTTAACCATAAAAAACAGCCAAAATAGAATACCTCGGTCACATCCATGAAGAACAGCGAAAGGTATGGATAGCTGCAACTAATTTTACAGGAAAAAATTAAAAAAAAAAACGTGGACCAGGAACGCGAAGGATTTCCTGGCAGAAAAATCGTGCATAGTTGAAACCACAAATCTTTTCAAAGCAGCAGTGTGCAAAGTACAAATTATCATAATGGTCGCCAATATCCGAAACGGATAGGCACTACACAAAGAGGAAGAGTCAACAGTGAAATATATTATTGTCAAATTAACAAAACCTTAATTAGTTTCCGCTCATAGATATATCCTAACTTGTACCTACCAATTGCAACATCCTTAGCAACAATTAGGAAATACTAACAGCCCTTTCGTTTCTTCTCAGATCTCAAAAAAAACATAAAACAATATACCACTTAAGTAATACTCTTTACTCTAATACAAATACATAAAAAATAAATAACAAAAACAGTTTCTTTAAAACAAAATAAACTCTAAAGAAAGGAACGTCGATAAAATATTTTTAATACGAGAAGAGATGTGATTCTTAAAAATATTTTTCGATTAATATGGATGGAGGTGTCGTTTGCTAACCTTTTTACACTATTTACAAAATCTCATGAACCTGGACTCACTCATTTGGCGACGTCTATCTACGAACGAAACGATCAAATCCGATATTACTGAAAATATTTAAGTCTGCAGTGCATTCTCACAGCAGGACAGAGTAGTACTAGTTTTTGCATTAAGCTCTCTGTCCATTACATCGTTTCATACCATGACCATGCTATGAATGTAACGCTTGTTTCACATTATAAGAATTTTGACCGTGCGAAGGTTAAAATCTACATAGTGGTTCTAGCAATCATATGGAATCTTTCTCCCTTCACCGGTTGAAACGTTCGGTGAAGGGAGAAAGATTCCATATGATTGCTCGAGCCACTATGTACATTTCAACCATCGCACGGTCAAAATTCTTATAATGTGAAACAAGCGTTACAGGAACGGAAAAAAACACGGCACGGTCTACTATGTCCACTAGAACCTATCGACAGCTGATGTTCCCATCTATAACAGATATAATAGTGACCGTAGCATCCGCGTATCATATCCGTATAGTTCCCGTTCTCTCAGTTATACCAGTATTAAAAATAAATTCAATATCACCGATGATAAAAATCTTCCTGAGTCGATGGTTAAGATGTCATGTGTTACATTCCCTTAAAAAATAATCTGTTAATGCTAAATTTGCAACTTTCCAATTTCCTGGCAAGCAATTTTTTTTGATACTACATATTTATACATTCCGGAAGCTTTAAATTACACATAGATTTGTATTTCCGAACAATTTAAGTTAATTTTTCGTGTTTCATGTTAAATATGCGTACACATGTCTTGTTGAACTGACTAACAAAGCAGTAAGACAAGCGCAGCACGTTTATAACGGGTTTATTACGATCAAAACACGCTGTTGTAAACCGTATACTCCCCGTTTCGCTGCCTGCGTATACCGGTTAAACAAAGCTTCGTAGCGTATCGGCACCAGCAAAATATTCTCGCCGACAATTCTTGACGATCCGTGCATGGCATGCGACGGCAGTGCGAAGAATATTTTTGTCTTATACAGTCCTAGTACGATCATAATACGAAACGGTGTAGTGGGCAGAGACCTTTAGTGAAATAGTTGGAGTATGCATTGATACTAAAAATTACGATATATTACGGTTTATTTTAATATATATTTGTAATTTTTTGTACTTAAATAATAACAAACCTTTCCTGGAATCAAACAGAACAAATTATAATGGACCGAGCCCAGTCCAGAAACTGAAATCATGAGAGGTGTTAGGCAGGGATCGTATTATGTCTCCATTACTATTTAATGTATGTAGTGAAGCCATTTTTGAAGAAGCATTACTACCTCAAAGTGAAGGAATAATAATTATCGGAAGATCTATTAACAACATAAGATACAGATGACACCGTGATTATGACAAGCTTTGCTGGACAACTCCAATTACTACTAAACCAAACAAACAGTTGTGAATGATATGGACTAAAAATGAATATAAAAAAGACCAAATACATGATAATAACTAAGAAAACAAATATAAACAAGCATACATTTGAGAAATGTACCGATAGAAAGAGTCGATAAATACAAATACCTAGGAACCTGGATTTCAGACAATAATGATCAAACAACAGAAATAAGGGTCAGGATAGAAATAGCAAGAAATGCGTTTGTAAAAATGAAAACAATTCTCTGCAACAAAGACCTAAGATTAAAACTGAAAGTAAGAGCTCTAGAGATGTTACGTGTTCTCGATACTACAATATTTTAGGACTTGAAAGCTGAACATTGAAGCAAGAACACATAAATAAGCTACAAAGAATAATACAGGGAAAGATAAGACGCAAAAGGAGTATAGTAAGAAGGAGAGTGTCAAGGTTGAAGAATTTAAGGGACTGGTTTAAATGCAGTTTTTTTCTTTTTTTTTCTTAAAAATAAATGTTATTAAATGTCTTATCCCCTATCTAAACTCAAGTGGTTTTACAGGGTGTTTGGAATCCACGGACTAAAGAAACAACGTGACAACAATGTGCGTCAAATGGGTACTGGCATTGGGCGCAGCGCATCTACCAGCATCTGCATGTTCTGCGCCAGAGATTTGAAGTTGGAGCTAACAGTTAGGTTGACTAGATGTCACGTTTTTTCGAGTTTGTTTTATAGAATCTCAGCGCTTGGACCTTGAATGCGGCATCAATGAACAAACTAGAATCATTTGAGTTGTGGGTGTATAGAAGAATTCTGTAAAACAAGTGCATTCAATAATATGAAACAAAATATTATGTAGTAGATACCTCAGCCTAATAGTCTCAAGATACGATATAAGGTCGATTTGCACCGATCTGTTTAATGGATAAAAATTATTGGATATGTAATTTAGCATGTTAACAATACAAAAAACAAGGGTTGCCCGATCTAATCTTGTTCTAACTATAATTAATTATTAATTAAAAAATGACATTTTTTATAAATAAAAAAAAATTTCGACCTGGGCAGATATTATTTCAGATTTTTTAGGTCATTCTAAACAAAAAAGGTCTTTTGTAATTTTTCTCTAAAGTTGATCGTTTTCTAGTTATAAACAATTTAAAACTGAAAAGAGAACGAAATATGACGATTTTCAAGGCTCAAAAACAAAGTATAAAATATCATTTTTGAAATTACGAAGTACCTAAATTCAAGTTAAACCTTATTCTATCAGTTCTTGCTAAGTCTTTTGGACTTATTTCATTCTGAAATATTGTTTTTTAGTTGTTAATGCCAGTCTCACAATAAGAAACCTTTCTCATTGACAATTAAAAATATATATTTTAGAATAAAACATGCCTAAAATTCTTATCGAGACCTGATACAAAAAGGTTTGATCTTGAATTTATGAGAAAAATTACAAGAGACCTTTTTTGTTTAGAATGATCTAAAAAATCTGAAACAATATCTGCCCGGGTCGAATATTTTTTTGATTCATAAAAAAAATGTAATTTTTTAATTATTAATTGATAATACTTAGAACAAGATTAGATCGGGCAACCCTTGTATTTCGTAATTGTTAACATGCAATAATTTTATCAATTAAAAAGATCGGTGTAATCAACCTTATATCGGATCCTCTACTATAAATCTTACAAAACGAGTAAATTTGAAATGTGGAAATATCGAAGAATGCAGAGAATCTCCTGGTCAGACAGAATAACCAATAAAAAAGTACTAAGAAGAATAGAGAAGAGCAGGGAGATACTGGATTCCATAAAAATAAGAAAACTAAGAAAACTACAATATTTGGGTCATGTAACACGTGGTGACAGATATGAACTAAAATTGACAATGCAGGGAAAGATTCAAGGAAGGCGCAGCATAGGTAGAAGAAAAATGTCCTGGCTGGGAAACCGCAGAGAATGGTTTGGATGCAGCTCAACTGAACTCTTTCGGGCTGTAGTGTCAAAAGTTAGAATAGCAATGGTGATTTCCAACCTTCGTCTCGGAGATAAGACGTAAAAAATAAGCAGAAGAATTTTGAAAATATCATGCACACAACACGTTACAAACAAAGAGGTTCTGAGAAAGATGAATATGGAAATAAAAGTCTTGAGAGAATGATACGGGTGTGTATCAAATGAGCCTTTCAGAGCAGCCGTGTCTAAAGTCCGAATAGCTATGATGTTTGCCAACCTCGCCAATGATTGTCGCGGAGATAGCACTTGAAGATCTGTCAGCAGAGAGACGATATTCCACTATAGAACACATACGCTTTTCATTAAATTGTAATTCAAAATTTTGTTTTTAATTTTATATATTTTATAATCTTATTTTTTTGTTTTCGATCTATGATAAAATTCATGTTGTAACCAAGAGAGATTTACATTTATTAAAAATAATCGACGTAAGATGCATCAACTCAGCAGATGTAGGTAACGACCATAGCCTAGTATTATGTAAAATAAGAATCATCATGAAATACTTCACACCCAAGAGAGCAGCACCAACACAAACAAAAATCGAATAACGAATACTAACATATCAAAAAAGAAAACTCCACAGTTTAGAGAGAAAGTGAAGATAAAATGTGAAGAAAAGAAGAAAGATTTTTACAATACAGAACTTAGACAAAGAAAGAGAGAGGACGAGTAATCCTATAACCAAAAGTGAAGCCAAACCGCCACCAGATTTTGATCAGCGACGTATCTTTGGGGTATTGTTATGGATTGAGTATTTAAAATGAAAAAATGAAATGTATTTAAAATGAAAAATTTGTGCACGGTAAATATTTTATGAAGTTGCTCATATTACGTACATATGTTTCAATACGTACATATGTTTTTATTACGAATTTTAAATGAGGATTTACTTTATTTTTTATGGCATTTTAACCCTCAACGAACACCCACCACTGGCAACCCATTGTTATATTTGATGTGACCGCCATGTTTTTGGTGGCAAACAAACTCCAAACTGGCTTCACTATTTGAACGTGTATTAAATGAGTGTTACCCGTCCTCTCTCTTTCCTTGTCTATACAGAACAAAATAAACACAACAGGCATACAACTACTATTCTTCTTCTTGCAGTACCTTCTCCTATCGGAGGTAAAAATAATCGACGTAAGATGTCTTAACTTAGCAGATGTAGGTAACGACCATAGCCTAGTATTATGTAAAATAAGAATCATCATGAAATACTTCACACCCAAGAGAGCAGCACCAACACAAAAAAAAAATCGAATAACGAATACTAAAATATCAAAAAGAAAACACTACGGTTTCGAGAGGAAGTGAAGATAAAATGTGAAGAAAAGCAGAAAGCATTTTTTCAATACAGAACAAAACAAACAACAGGCATACAACCCACTATTCGTCTTCTTACAGCACCTTCTCCTATCGGAGGTTGGCTACCATCACAGCAATCTTAACTTTGTTGGCTGCAGCTCTGAACAACTGTTGTATTGAACTGCACCCGTACCACTCCCTTAAATTTCTCAACCAGGGAAGCCTCCTACGTCCCACATTTCTCTTTCCCGAGATTTTTCCTTGGATTATGAGCCTTGGTAGGGAATACTTTTCCCCTCTCGTGTGGCCTAGATGTTAAAGTTTTCTCGTTTGTATGGTTTTTATGATTTCGCATTCCTTCGACATCTTCAGCAAAACATCTTGATTTGTTACTCTCTCTGTCCATGGTATTTTCCACATTATCCTGTAGCACCACATCTCGAATGCCTCAATGTTTTTGATATTAACTTTTTCACTGTCCAAGCTTCCATGCCTTTTTCCAGACTTTTTCAAAATTTCTCAGGGACTAAAGCAGAGAGATGGGCTGGCCCCAACATTGTTTAACCTGGCACTGGAGTATGCGGTCAGGCAAATGCAAACTGGACGAGGAAACCTACTGACCAACTGAACGGTTCAACTGGACACTTATGCAGATGATATTAACATTATGGTAGAACATCAACAAGAGTTCAGGAAACATACGCAGAGTTAAAAACACAAACAAAAATGCTAGGTCTGGAAATTAACTAACACAGAAAAACAAAAATAATGACTCAGACGAGAAGAAATATAGTCCCACAAAACATTATGAATGAAGATGACATTGAAACGGTTGGAAAGTTTGCATACCTGGGAGTAGAAATATATGCCGATGGATCAGAAGATGGAGAAATATGGAAGAGAATAACGCAGGCAAACGGAGCTTATTTTGCCCTCTCTCATATATTTCGGTCTAAAAGTGTCCACCGAAATACAAAGATGAGAATCTATAAAACTTTAATTCGACCAGTAACATGCTATAGCAGTGAAACCTGGGTCCTGAAAGAAACATCCAAAAACAAACTCGACACATTCGAAAGGAAAGGACTGAGGAGAATACTAGGACCTGTGAGGGAAAACGGAATCTTCACAAGTCGATACAACAACGAACTTTATCAACTTTATAAGGAAACACCCCTGTCAGACTTCATTAGAATACATCGATTGCAATGGGCCGGACATGTGATAAGAATAGGAGAGGATAGGCTACCAAACAGAATACTGAATTCTAGAATGCAGGGAAAGAGACAGGTTGGAAAGCCAAGAAAGCGCTGGGACGACACAGTAAACAGCGACGCACAAGCCCTTTTAGGAGTCCGTGTATGGAGAAGAGCAGCCACAGACAAACAAGGGTGGAGGCAAAAAATAAAGGAAACCAAGGCTCAATTTGGGCGGGCTGTAGTGCCGTAGAAGAAGAAGCTTCCATGCCGTACAACAGAACACAGAAAACATAGCACCTTAACATTCTCGTTTTTAATTTCAGATTATGTCCCGGCCGCATAGGAACTTTTTTTATTTTGATAAATGATTGTCTCGCTACTTCTATTCGCGTGAATACTATTCTATTCTATACTTCGTGAATTTTTTGTGTAAAATGTATAATAAATATCTGAATTGTCAATATGAACGAGTCAGATAAAATTTAATTAGTACAATAATTTTTTTTACCAAGCATCAAAACCAAAATTTGTTTAATTTATTAATATTTTGTATTTTGATAACGATTTCCTAAGTTGAAGTCAAAACGTCAAATAAATTTAATTTCAAACTTAAATTGTTGCTTATTTCCCAAATAAAATAGTATATCAGCAAAGCACGAATAAACAGAATTCACAGGGGGCACAAGAAATTAATATACGATGAATATTTACGAAAAAGAAGACAAAATACACATATCATAAGAAAAATGAAACTAATGTTTCTCAAAACTACTCACACCGACTCACACGAGATGCATGACATGCTTACGACTTCAGGCATTAGTAGCAGTCTGGAAATATTATCAGCCGGTTTCCGAAACGTTATTCAAATCTCCGATCATCTAATCGGCTGTCAGATTTGATTAACTGTTAACCTGTGATGGGTTTCTCAAACGCCAATTATTGTAAAATTGCATGATCATAGATCATGTAATCGATGATCTGACATACGATTTGGTAGCGATACTGTCACAATTGGCTGTTATCCTTCAAAATTTCAATTATATTAACCTCTAAATCCAAACTTGTATCTTTAGATTCTAAAGGTGCATTCTCTCTTACGTACTGTCACTTTTGTTTGGAGCAAGAATTGAACGAGAGCATTTTAAAAATGAGGCTAGGTATTGTGACGAAAGTTGGAGATATAAAACAGTTTATTTATGATCTATATTTTATAATCTTATTTTTATTTTTGGTCTATATATTTACTTTTTATATTTATTTTTAATTTATTTACCGGCTGTTTTATTGTCTTCAAAGTTAGCTGCTATAATTTCTCACACGTTTTCCCTCTTATTTACATCGCTATAATCATCATGTTCTGCTTTTTAGAGCTCTGGCCTCTCAAAAAATAGCTCCATGAGTCTAGCATCCTTGTTACCTTACATTTTTAAAAGAAAAAAAAATATAAATTATATAATCAAATATAAAAAATGTCCGAGATATCCATGTTCTTCAAGTTAAATAAATATTTTAAATTATTTCTTCCATAAAAAAATCTTATTTTTATTGAATAATATGATTTATATCATTTATATATGTGTTATTTGACAATTTTTTCCCGGTATTTGTTAATTACAGTAATTAAAAAACTAAAAAAAAACTCTTAACAGCCCGTTAATCGAAGGATAGTCGCAGATTAGGTAACAGTCCATTTTTACCGCCGTTTGACAAGCGAAACTGGTTAATCGACCTTTCGCAGACTCAAAACACTCATGATCGGCTGTTAACTAACGATTAATCCTTTGTCAGGTGATCGACTGTTGTTAAAACTAGTTTGTTTGACGTTTCTGACGCATTTAATCTATTGTTAATCGTCGATTACATAATTTTTGAGATGATCATCCTTTCGGAATCCGGGCGTATGTCTACTACATATTTTGATATTTCAAAAGTTTTTTAATTCCGTACTAGCCAAAACAACAATTTATGACGAACACTACATAAAGTTATTAATAGGCTAGTTAGACGAAAAATATTGAAAATAACTGGTTGGCAAACGAAAAAAAATCTCTTTTACCCGTATCTCTGTCTATACTAAATAGTCTCGTCGCAACATAGGGTGTCCCGTGGGCATTTTTAGGTCGCCGCGATTTGATGGTGGTATTATAGATTTTTTGGGTCGCTGAATCCAATGGAAGTGGTCTGGAAGTCCAACTGTGGTGCGTTTAATTGTTATTAACAAATTATGGTAAAATTAGGTGTTTTTCAGGAATTATTAGAAGCCCTATAAAATTGATAGTGTTAAGGTCTTCTCTGGTGTATTTTTGGTGTATTTTAATAACAAAATAATTTTTTATTCGCCGAAAAGCTCGAAATGCACTCTACAGCAAGTTAGTGGTCTTTTTCATAGTATTTTTATACGCTAAAATAACGGTTTATAGTACGTTCACTCACGGTTTTTGCTCGAAATTTTAAAAAACCACTTGGATTGACATGAAATTTGGCATACACGTAACTAACATGTCAAACAAAACAAGTGATATTGTGCCTATGTCTGCTTTTACCCTGGGGGTGACTTTCACCCCTTTTCGAGGATGAAAAAAGAAAACTTTAAAATAAGTCCGGAAGTGGATAAACTGATTAATTATAAGCAACTTTTGTTCTATACAGTATTTTCAATAAGTCAATACTTTTCGAGTTATTTGGTTTTTTTGTTGAAAAATGAACATATTCACTCGCAAAAACTCGAAAAGTATTGACATAGTGAAAAAACCGTATAGAACAAAAGTTGCTTAGAATTAGTCAGTTTATCCAATTCCGGACTTATTTTAAAGGTTTCTTTTTTCACCCCCAAAAGGGGCGAAAGTCACCCCTAGGGTACAAGCACACAACGGCTCAATATCACTTGCTTTGTTTGACATGTTAGCTACGTGCATGCCAAATTTCATGTTATTTCAAGTGGTTTTTTAAAATTTAGAGCAAAAACCGTGAGTAAACGTACTATAAACCGATATTTTTACAATAATTTATTAATAACAACGTCGGAACGTGGTTTAAGTTATCACGACTAGCGACAATCGATTTAGCGTATAAAAATACTATGAAAAAGACTACAAACTTGCTGTAGATAGCGCATTTCGAGCTTTTCGGCGAATAAACAATTATTTTGTTATTAACAAAATAAGAACATATTTTGAGTAATCGCGACTAGTCGCATTTGATTCAGCGACCAAAAATACACCAGAGAAGATCTTAACACTATCAATTTATTTACAGGGCTTCTAATAATTCCTGAAAAACATCTAATTTTACCAAAATTTGTTAATAACAATTAAACACACCACATTTGGGCTTCCAAACTACTTCCATTGGATTCAGCGACCCAAAAGAGCTATAATACCACCATCAAATCGCGGCGACCTAAAAGTGCCCCCTATGTTGCGACTAGACTAAAAAGGCACAGTTATAATGCAGTGCAGGTAGCATAGAGCAATGCATTTCTTACGGAACAACGGCCGACCACGTTGCCGGTTTGCCCCGAGAGGGCGCACCAGGACCGATGATTTCTGTCTATCGCCAAACTACCACTGTGCCGACATGAGCGGCATCGCTGCGCGTAGTAGGACCAACACTGCATTCTAACTGTGGCTTCTACTTTAAAAAATATCTTAAGCAAACCAAAATTTAGAAATTTGGAACTGAAAAACTTCCTTGCTTCAATGACGAGGCGATATCAATAGTGAATGGATATTTTAAAGATATTCCAAGAGAAAAATTTGAGGAAATCATTCCTCTAATACACATTGGGTACAGTTGTATAAAACTAATTTTAAGATAATAATAATTTATTGTTATTATATCACAGCAACATAGAAAAATTTTGATATTACCCTCGTACATACAAATATTACGTTTCTTTAACAAGTAACTTCTGACAGTTTTAGATTAAATTATATAATATGGAATGTTTGCACCAATTTTTGTACCAATGCAACTCAGTTAAAAGGGAATTTTGAATCAAAGGGACAAATTTTGATCGTTTTCTCATTCATTATTCAGTTTTGTACCATCACAAACACGAGTTTTGTTCATTTTGTATCCCATTTTTTGATTACGGGCAGTCTTACTTTACTCTGTTAAATGACGGTTATTTATATATACATTGAACAAAACGGGAATGAACAATAAGGTTAGCAAACGAATACATAGTATTTGTAAACTGGATTAAAGCACGTAAAGACTAAAAATCAATGAGCTTTGGCTAATTAAGCTTTAACTGCTATGCCTTGGTTAATAAGATACTCATCGATATTAATATCATCTTCACCGGATGTATCTATTAACATAAGTTCTAACACTAAATCAGAGTCATAGAGCTGATCTTTTTCAATATTCATAACCAAGGAGTATAGGTTTTTTCTTTCTACAATCTCCTTAAATTTATCACAATTTTCCACTGTCCAGTTTATGTGACTCGGTCTTATCCCTGAAAAAGAGGCAAATAATTTTAATCAATAAATGTTATAATCAGAGTATGTATTTAGAACTGATTTCATATAAAGGGCCTAGCTGGGTAAGATGATGAAAAATGCCCCGACTCGATTCGAATTCCATATAGGTCACCGTTTAGAACATATAGTTTCACTTTCTGAAACTTTTAGCCCCCTAGGTGGTCACGTGACCCACCTAGAACCTAATTGGGCTTTTTATGTTTTTATTTTTTATCTCAGCCGCATCAAGAGCTAACGAAAAACTTTAAGTAAAAAAGTTGTAAGTTTCAAGAAGTTCTGTCCGATTTTTTTTTAATTTTTGGCAAGAAATTTAAATTTTCTAACGATTTTAAAATTTTCAATCGCTTAAGTATTGTTTACACGAATTATCGTGTAAACATACTGCCGTGCTTAGCGAAAACGCCGTACCTGCAAAAACCTGAAAAATTAGATTTATACATTTTTCTAACCCAAATGTGCATATCTATCTTATTTGCTTACTAAAAATGACGTAAGTTAAGCCAAAATACATTAAACAGAACGCATTTTATGGCGTGTCTGCAAAAATGTTCATGGATACTTAGAATAAATGCGTCATCTGAAAAATACTTGAAAAAACGCCGTATTTAAAGGTCACTTGCCGCGTTTATCCTAAGCAGGCACTAGATGCGGCGTTCTGCCTAAGCATTTGACAGATTTTTACAGCATGTGTAAAATTTTTAATAAGGTTAGATTGTTGCCATTTTTCAACGAGAACGGTTGTTTGATATAATTTTTTAAATATGTCAAATAGAACAAAGTTAATACTGCAGAAGGCTATTTTTTCTTTATCAACAGAAAATCTAAACACATGTTGTTGTTGGTAATCAAGAAATAATGTGTGGTTCTAAAAACACTGCGGTACTACTAAGTGAGACAAATACTTCCACTAAATGTGGAGTTTCCTGATAGTCCATGTGGTGAGACCGCTCCCATTTGGAAAAATTTCTGATTCGGTTTCTTTGTGGATTCCTATTCAAAAATGTCCCCTTTAAACAAATCTGAAGGGTGCCGGGCGGAATTTTTGGGCAGAAATTGTTTAAACAATTTTTTTAAACAAATACAAAAGATCAAGTTTTTTGCTCCGGAACATATATTTCTAAGTTTTGTCGGTCATTCTGAACAAGAAAGGTATCTTGTAAATTTTCTCAAAAATTGATTGTTTTCGAGTTACAGACGATGTAAAATCTGAAAAATGCGAAAATACGCATTTTCAAGGCTTAAAAACTCATATTCAAATTAGTATTTTTGAGGTTGCCAGATACTTAAATTGAAGACTAAATATTCAGCTTCCAGATTCTGAAGAGTGATCGCGTCTAACTTTAATTTATTCCGTTGTTTTTTAATTGTTAAATATGCGTGTTTATCCGATTGTTTTGCCGGTGCGGCGCGCTCCCTTTCAAAAATCTCCTATTTTCCTCCGAAAAATATTTTTTCTAGATTATTTGGGACATTCTAAATAAAATAAGTTTCTTGACATTTTTCTCAAAAGTTAATAGTTTTAAAGCTATAAGCGATTTAAAATCCGAAAATGCGTTTTTTTGTCATTTTTCGGATTTTAAATCGCTTATAACTTAAAAACTATTAACTTTTGAGAAAAATGTTAAGAAACTTATTTTATTAAGAATATCCTAAAGAATCTAGGAAAAATATTTTTCGAAGGAAAATAGGGAGATTTTTGAAATGAAGCGCGCCGCACCGGCAAAAAAATCGGATAAACACGCATATTTAACAATTAAAAAACAACGGTATAAATTAAAGTTAGACGCGATCACTCTTCAGAATCTTGAAGCTGAGGGAGAATAGGGAGATTTTTGAAATGAAGCGCGCCGCACCGGCAAAAAATCGGATAAACACGCATATTTAACAATTAAAAAACAACGGTACAAATTAAAGTTAGACGCGATCACTCTTCAGAATCTTGAAGCTGAATGTTCAGTCTTCAATTTGAGTATCTGGCAACCTCAAAAATACTAATTTAAATATGAGTTTTTAAGCCTCGAAAATGCGTATTTTCGCATTTTTTGATTTTAAAAACTCCAAAACTGTCAATTTCTGAGAAAAATTACAAGATACCTTTCTTGTTTAGATTGACCCAAAAAATCTAAAAACATAATATGTTCCAGAGCAAAAAAACATGATCTTTTGTATTTGTTTAAAAAAAATTTTTTAAACAATTTCTGCCCAAAAATTCCGCCCGGCACCCTTCAGATTTGTTTAAAGGGGACATTTTTGAATTCTTCTTCTTCAGGTGCCATCTCCGCTACGGAGGTTGGCAATCATCATAGCTATTTTAATTTTTGAGGCAGTAGCTCTAAATAGTTGTTTTGAGCTGCATCCAAACCATTCTCTCAGGTTTTTCAGCCATGAAATTTTTGAATAGGAATCCACAAAGAAACCGAATCAGAAATTTTTTTCAGACGGAAGCGGTCTCACCACATGGACTATGAGGTATAGCGGAGTTTCCTATGTGTATGTATATTGTTGTTGATGCGACATTGTATTATTACGTTACATCAGGCATTTTAAACAGCACAAATTTTATAAAGTTTGTTCGAAATACGAATTTTGGTACGAAGTATTTTGGTCGCCGTAGGTCGTAGAATTTCCAAATAAAAAATGTGGTACAAAAGAACATAGTTAAATCAATGTCTAATAATTAATAATTAAAAATAAACTTGATTGTAAATGTTAATTGTTTCTGGAATGTTTTTAATTTTAAAATGCAAGAAACGCCCCTTAGGCAAACTTATTAATTCCAAAATTCCTTAGCGCAAACGCAGTACTGCATTCTTCCTAAGGAGGAAGAAGTTAATTCATGTAGTACACTTAGAAAGAACGCAGTAACATGAGTTTTTAGAGTAAATAATATATATTTTGCCAATCTTATGTATAAATATGAATTCTATGATATTTATTATATACATAAAGAAGAAAAAAATTCTAAATAGTTTTCAACGGCTAGACATTTAAACAAAAACCGATTTTACTCAAATGTGATTTCTGTGCAGATACGGCGTTTTTCCTAAGGACGGAGCATAAACTATAGCAAAATTATAAAATATTTCTATAAGTGATATAACATGTAACTCTGACATATTCTACCTCTCTGGTGCACATATTTTACATAGGATATACCAAATTAGCTCAAAATCGAAAACTTACCTGCCATTTTGGCTTTGAGAGCCTGGTAAGGTAAATTCAGGAATTCCACGTTTAGTGGCAGCAACTGTTGTAGAGTCAAGTTACTATAGTAACCAAAATCGCAATAAAAGACGGAGATTGATCCGTCATGTATCACTTTGATTACGGTAGTCCTGAAATATAAATTGCCAATAAAAGAAATGTTAAAGATGTTAATGATAGTGTCCGTGTCACTTCATAGTTTTTTTAGAAATGCGGATAATAAGGTTAAAAGTGTGATGATGATTTATAACATTCGATAGAAGAATAAAAAAATGATCACTGGGAACGTTTTTCGAAAGAAATGGAACAGGCTGTTTATGGTCTCCAAAAGGAAATATGGCGCTTTATAAGAGGTCAAAGAACGGAGGTAAAGGAACTAATAGAACCAAAACAAATAGAAAAGGATACACGGATTGACTATCTAAAAAAAACCCTATGCAGAGGAAGAACAATTGATGGTAGAACCGGAAACACCAGAAATTACCACAAATGAAGATGTTAATATAAGTACACAGGAAGTACGAAAAACACTCGAAAAGCTGAAGAACATAAAAGCTGCCGGTAAGGATGGAATACCAAACGAATTACTGAAATATTGTGGAGCAGCAATGACGGAACAATTAACAACATTAATTAACAAAATCATAAAACACAATAAAATGCCGGAAAAATGGAGAACGAGCAAACTAATTCTACTATTCAAAAAAGGAGATAAAAAGCAGCCAGAAAACTACAAAGGCATCAACTTTTTAAATACTACCCTAAAACTTACAACTAAAATTTTACAAGACCTAATGAATCAGAGGATAAGTTTAGCAGATGAACAACAGAATTTTAGTACTGGAAGATCGTGTACAGATGCAATATTCGTCATAAAGCAAATTAATGAGAAATCACTAGAGTATAATCGACCAGCATTTCTATGTCTGATTGACTTGAAGAAAGCATTTGACAGAGCAAGACTCGAAGATGTAATCCAGCTTCTGTATAATAGAGAAGTCCCTCTAGATATAAACATTTCAAAAAAATCTGATTATTGCCTATATATTTTTTCAAATTTACAATATGGCAACAAGGGAAAAATTACGTGCATTCCTTATTGTTTGACTTCTAGCTTATAGAAGAATTTTTAAGTTTCTTCTGTGGAGAAGATTCGAAACTCCATAATACTCCAACGTCTCAGCAAGACTACTGAGATAAACAGAAAGCTTGAATACTTCTGACATATATAATGAGAGGTCCAAAATATAGGTTGTTGCAGTCTTTTTACTACAAAAGCACACTTACATCAGTCAAAAAAATATGACATTTCATCGTGGCCATGTTTATGTCATTATTTCTCAAAGATATTTTTCTTTGTCTTTGTTTACTTTAAAAATCATATCTATAATTATTTATTCTAATAATTAATGATATCAATCGGTTTTCATTACTTGCCGAAATATATTAATAATATGTTAAAATAATTGTAATGTTAATTAACGAAAATAAAAATCAACTTTAGAATTATTGATATTTCTCTCGAACCGATACGACACTCACACGGAACTGCCCGATCTTGCATAAGTGTCAACATGGTATTATAATAAGAAAAACCTAATCGCGATTACATCGAGAATTTCAGAATTATATTAAATAAGGAAAATCATTTTTTATTATTAATAATATAAATGTTATGAAATAATTTTTTATCGTAGATGTTTAATCGTAGGCTTCTGAAGCTATTTTCTTGTGGCATTTTTTACAATTTTAACTATTTAGAATGGGAATTTCTAAATATTTCCCATTCTAAATAGTTAAAATCGTAGGCTTCTGATATGAAAATAATTCAACTGCAATCACTAATGACAGTTCAGTGTTGCTACATTTTTACATTGTTGGTTGCTACCAATTTATAGTAAAAATTCTGGTTTCATTTCGTACATAATTCGATTCACAATATATAGCTTTAAAAAACTGTACAGGGGCCTGATTCTAATTCATTTCGAGGTCGCTATTTAATTTCGACGCCGCCATGACAGTCGCAATTTATAGCGATTCTTATTCATTTCGATATTAGTTACAACTGGGGATATTAACGTTATCATTTTGACACTGCTCAGAATTTGGGTTAGTCCTCCTGTTTATTTGATTTATTGGCTATGCAACCACCGCAACGTTTGTTGATAGTCGGGCAAATTATCGAAAAAATATAATTTTGGGAAAAGTTATTTACCAGCTATTTTATTGCTAAAATCGAATCTTAAGATTGCATATATGTATTAGTAATATGGGGTATGACAAGTCCGCAGAAAGTGTGTTATTTTATTTATAAACAAATTAGCACTCCTAAATCTTCTTTGTTTTTTCAATTAGTGCTCTGTAACTCCTGATTTTTCCTTTAAACCAAAAACACTCAAATAAAAATTCACCGCAATTTAGTTCTGCACAAAGCTATTTTTTTTTCGATTTCCTTCAACAAAAATTTTACTCGGAAAGACAGAGTTTTTCCAAAAAAATCTAAAATTCTCAATTAAAATTTTAGGAAAGTAATTATTTATCAATAATTAAATAAATTGGTGAGATGAAAGATTTTTTATACTTAGTGGACTATTTGAGCGGTCTCAGTAATGTTATAAAGAAACAATTTTTTGGCTTATAAACAAATTGAACTCCTCAGAAAATATCAGATTAAATTAAATTAAGTTAACGCTGTTGAAAAGAGCACGGCTTCTTCGAAGAAAAAAATCGAATTAAGTGGTTCCAGGTATAACCGGTCAAGTTTGACCGGCATTTGCGGCAGAGTTATAAACAACCGGATTTCCATCTTTGAACCATTACCTTTTTATTCATACATACAGTGAGCACGTAAAGGTTGGAATAAATTCATTTTCTCGAGAATGGATAATTTTAGAAAAAAATCCCGAAACAGGTCAATTTTTATTTTTAAATTACGACTTTTTGGCATATACATCATACTAGTGACGTCACCCATGTGGGCGTGATGACGTCATCGATGATTTTTTTAAATGAGAATAGGGGTCGTGTGATAGCTCATTTGAAAGGTAATTCAATTCTCTATTCAGTAATATAAACATTAACATAATTATTTATACAGGGTATCAAAAAATTTTTTTTTGGATAAAATGTATTGACATAAAAAGAAGAATGTATGTGATTTATTTAATTCAAAATACATTTTACAGCTCTCAGAAAACTGAAAAAAATGTTTATTTAAAAAATAATCATTGCTTTTCGCTTAAATTAGATGTTCAAACTGTCACGAGGCTGGTGGGTGGAGGCTTTAATATTGAATTTAAGCAAAAAAACAATATTTATTTGCCAAATAAACATTTTTTACTGTTTTCTGATAGCAGTGAAATGTATTTTGAAATGAATAAATTACACACATTTCTCTTTTTATGTCAATAAATTTAATTCAGAAAAAATTTTTTTGGGCACCCTGCATAAATAATTATGTTAATGTTTATATTGCTGAATAGAGAATTGAATTACCTTTCAAATGAGCTATCACACGACCCCCATTTTTATTTAAAAAAATCATCGATGATGTCATCACGCCCAGATGGGTGACGTCACTAGTATGATATAAATGCCAATAAGTCGTAATTTAAAAATAGAAATTGACCTGTTTTGGGATTTTTTTCCAAAATTGTCAATTTTCGAGAAAATGAATTTATTCCAACCTTTACGTGCTCACTGTATATATAATATACATACAAATTTTCATATCTTCAAGACACTCATAACAAAAAAGATTTATGTCACCAAGTTATTTAATTATTGATAAATAATTACTTCCCTAAAATTTTAGTTGAAAATTAAAGATTTTGTTTGGAAAACCCGATTTTTCCGAGGAAAATTTCGGAAAATCGAAAAAAAATCTATGTACAGAATTAAATTACAGTGAATTTTTATGTGCGTGTTTTTGGTTTAACGTTAAAATCTTCCGAGTTACAGAGCAATAATTGAAAAAAAATATTTCGGAGCGCTAATTTGTTTATAAACCAAATAGCACACTTTCTGCGGACTTTGCATAGCTATATTACTAATATATGAAATCTTAAGATTTGATTCCAGCATGTCCAGCAATAAAATAGCTGGTACATAATTTACCTTGTTTTATACTAATTTTCCCAGATTATTACCTTACATCTTTCACCGAGTTGATAATTCACGTTGTGAACATTCTCAATTTTATATTTCTAATTTAATACTATTCTATCTCATTCCTCCAAAACCAGCAAATTTCCATAAAATCCAGCCATATTAATACCTTTTGCTTTAGTTTTCCTTGCAAGAAACAAACAAAACACATCTCCTAAACTAAACCTAACCTCGCTTTCGCCCATTCATATTCATTCATGTCCGTGTCACAACAATTTCGACTAGAAATTATAATATCAATCACTTTTTTGGAGTCGCTATTAATTTCGATAAGTCGCTATTTTATGACATCATTTCGTTAGTTCAACTAAAAGCCACAAGGCTTGCACAGTCGCACTTCAACGTCGCCGTATTGATTGCGACTTGTTTTGAGTCGACATTTGAATTAGAATCAGGGGCCCTGTATTTATAAATAATTACATATTAAATATAGCTTAATTTAAAACCTATTGTAATTATTGGTGTGTATTGTGATTGTGTCAGAAACATGCCAAATCAAAATGCTTTTAACAAGAACGAAATAATGGGGTCCCCTTTTACAATTAACTGCAGAGAATTAAGATAATAATTTAGAATATATAATTTTGCATTAAAAATGTTTTCTTATGTAGGCATTATTTAGCGTGTTGCAGTAGTTTTAAAATATTAAATAATCTATTTCTATTTTATTGATTTTACCTACACAATGATAATATTGTTGTTAATAATATATTTCGGCAAGTAAAGTTGACACCATCTATCTATCGCCCGTCGGCAAATTCAAACAAAAATATAACTCCAGACCATCTTTTACCACCTTTAGTCCAGACAAATTAATATATGTATTTAATATATTTTTTACCATCAAAAATGAGATATTTTAATCAAATATTGTATCAAATGTAATTTGCAGAATAATTTTGAATTACATTCCGCTAATGAACTCGCTTTTTTGTGCTTCAAAGTGGAAAAAAGTTTCAATTATATTGCTTAATAGTATAATTGTCTAACAATTTTAACTGTACTAATCCCCAAGTATAAATTTTTAAGTGCTAAACTGATTGATTTACGATGAGTAACCGGGTTGCAAAAATACCGGCATGTGCCTAGATAAAGGGACATCGGTTTACTCGAATTTCATAACATACAAATATTATCTCTTTGAATTTGCCGACGGGCGAAATATCGATGGACCCGACTTTAGTGAAAACCAATTGACATCATTAATTAGAATAAATTATTGTATAGATATTATTTGTACAGTAAACAAAACCAAAGAAAAATATCTCTGACAAGTAATAACATAAACATGGCCATGCTGAAAAGTCACATTCTAATGTTTTGGCAGTGCTCTGACGTCAGAAAGTTGAACAGACGTGAGCGTGCTTTTCTAGTAAAAAGACTGTACAAAATATTATGCAGGGGCAAATAGCAAGCAAACGCAGTCCAGGACGAATAAGAACCTCATGGTTGAAGAACTTGCGAGATTGGTATGGTGTTGATACAATCATGCTATTTAGGGTGGCAGTGAATAAAATTAGGACAACTATGATAGTAACCAACGTTTTGAAAGGGCATGGGACATTAAGAAGATAGGAGAAAATCATCTTACCTATACCAATTACCGTCATCAAATCTTGATGCATAGATGTTACCAGGTTCGATTTTATCTAAGGTAAGTGGGCTGTAGGTCACATCTTTATATGTTTCCTGCAGCTGCTCCATCATTTTATTTAACTTCGAAAGTGACTCTAACGGCTGAACAAAGAAATTATACGGATTTACCGCAAAAGGTATATGTATTTCAAAATACGCATTTTTTTCTGGTAGTGGTGGACATGCCAATTGACCACCAGAAGGAACGTTCTCTGAAAAATAATCGTTGTTTAATTTATTATACAGATTTAACTACTCCTCCTAACTAAATAAGATGTTAGACTTAATAACACTTAATAGGAAATTTTGCCTTCTAAAATAAGAAAAAAGAGATTTTTTTTAATTCAACATTCTTTAACATTACCCTAAAAACATTGCTTAGTATCACAGAAATACTGTCTTAAATCTTAAAATTTTCTTACGAAATTCGAAATAGAAACGAAGTTATAGTTCTGGACCTCGAAGGTAAACTACACTACGTCATTTCGAGCAACTGTATTTAGCGTGTGTTTGCAACAAATTTTAGAGCACTTGGATGTTAATAAAAATCTGATATATCCCATAATTAGTTGAAAGACAATATGACTATATTCTAATGATAATATATAACAAATTTGTATAATCTAAATAATAAAACAAGTGGATTAAAGAAATTTATTCAAAAAAACACTGTTACATTGTGACTATTAATGACACATTAATGACTATTAAATAAACTTCTAAAAAGTTCAAAAATACTTCATCTTTTTAGTAGTGGGGTAAATTCATCATCAAAACAGACGTTTATTCGAATTTGTTATAAAATCGCGTATAAAGGCAATAAAAATATAAAAAGTTAACGTTTTAAAGGTGTACAATAAATATATTATACACGTCTCACTAAAATAATTAGTTACGACACTGTACCACTGATTTCGTAAAACTCAAGTAGTATTTATGTAGACCTTGTCTGGAAATATCAGGTTATTGTTGACACTTGCATTTTCGTTTCTCGGTTTTCAACTCCGACCACTCGCACTCGCCACTCGCCGCTAGCAGATCGTCAAAGGTTACCAAACTGTAATCATCTCTCTTCTAACCTACTGTAAGCATCTACCGGTCTTTTTGCTATTAGTTTTTTTACCGCTTCAGATTATTCAATTTGCTCAGTATTACCAACGATGATTTATTTAGCGTATTAGTGAGTGCCTTACAAATATTATGGTTCTGCAAATGGATTATGGGATTCAATCATCGACGACAACAAGGAATAAACTATAAGTGTTGAACTCTATATACGTGAACATAACTTATTAACGGCGGTACTGTATGCATTTTGAACCATATACCTCTCATAGTAAATATTCTGTGTGCCATTTATGCAGATAACACTTTAAAACACATTTGAAAAATCGTATATCTACTCTTAACCAGCTATTCCTATGGAAATATATTTTTCTACAACCACTATTCAAAGTGCACTTTTCTGCACGGTTTTATGTTAGCAAACTTGATATTTTCTCACAGTATAAGATATTTGACATTAGTGTGCAGAAAAGTGACGTTTCTGTGCCGCAAAGTGACGTTTCTGTGCCGCAAAGTTCTTTTCTGCACAGTTGACTACCTCATTCTGAGTAACGTTATATTCTGTTTACATCCGTGGTTAAACTTTAGACAAATATATAACCTATAAGACAATTATTATATTTAATTATAGCATAGAAACTAAATTATGGATGTTACAACTGTTTTATTTTACAATTTTATTCTTATTAAACATTTTATAATTATCAAATAACCAATAAGGATTTAGCAACCTGTGCAAGAGACGTCGAATGAAGTAGGTTTTGTGTAAATCCGTGACTGCAGAAAAATAATGTCAATAATGTGTAATAATTGTTTAAATTTATACAAATTAAGGCAGTGCATTAATTTTTTAACTGATTTCTGTGTAATTTATTTAGGTATAAGGAATTTAAATTGATTAGTAGGTATTAATTAAATACAGTTTAAAATTTATCACATAGGTACCTATTATAATTAATCGTCGTTTGGAAATTGTGATTTTTATTTTTAGGAAAAACTGTGCTTGTAGAAAAAGTATAGTGTGAAACACGTGCAGAAAGGTAATTTCTCACTCGTTTGAATTGCGGCACTCGCTTGCGCTCGTACCGCAACTTTTCAAACTCGTGAGAAATTAGTACCTTTCTGCACTTGTTGCACAATATACTATTCTGTAACCGTACAATTACAGGTTACCCATTGTTGAGGGTACTTCACGTATTGCCTTAACTAAAGGTTTAACCTTTTACTTATTACTTATAAGTCTCAAGAATTGAATCCAGTTGAAATTTAAAAAAAAATGTTACAGGAAGGCAAAAAGTGTCTCCTAAATTTAAATGCATACTTTGATGCATTGTTGCTCAAACAACTAAAAGTATCAAATTTAATACCTCGAAACCTTCTTAAGAGTGTAGAGAAAAAATTATAACCATAAATACACTGCGCTCAGAGAAACCGGGCACCCCACAAAATGGATCATTTTTGATGTCTCAAATTTCCTAAACCTGTTGTAAGATTTAAGTGATTTTTTAAATATGTTATAGCCTAATTCTTAAATAATATTGTTCCTAGACAGGTAAATTGTCATTGTATACTGGATGTACAAATCAAACTGTGTTTTTTCTCAAAGTGCACCACACCCTGTGGAATATTCTAGCATTTGGGTCATTCCATATCAACTCAACACAGCTAATTTCCACCCCTCTTCAGATTTGGTTATAATTTGGAATACTCATAGTGGCTAATAAGGAAAACCAAAATACAAAATTTTAAATTTTTATCTCAAGCTGTTTCCGAAATATGGTTATGTAAAGTTTTCCAAAAAATCCAAAACACCGCGACGATACTTTATTGGAATGGTTGTAGAAGCTGTCCTAATTGAGCTAGAATGCTAGGAGAGGTGTCATTTTGCAGCATTTTTGAAGCTCCTTTACACTGATATATACAGCATGATGTTATGATAAACAAGTTTTTTTCCAAAAAGTACATAATTCAAAATTTTCATAATATTTCTACAAATACATAATACCGTTATTAATAACATAAAAATTTTATCATGGGATGGTGATGGCTTCAACACAAAAAAAATAAATTTTACACATACAGTATGGTGCAAATGAAAGGAATAAATTCGTAATATCGCAAGCTGGCGACTTTAAGGAAAAATCCCGAAACAGGTCGACTTTTATTTTTAAATTGTAATTTTTTGGCATAGACATCATACTAATGACGTCATCCATCTGGGCGTGATGACGTAATCAATGATTTTTTTAAATGAGACTATAGATCGTGTGTTAGCTCATTTGAAAGGTTGTTTAATTCTCCGTTCAGGAATATAAACAATAACAAATATACAGGGTGGCAAGAAAAGGTTTTTTTATTAAATTAATTGACAAAAAAGAAGAATGTATGTAATTTATCTGTTTCTGGCAACAGTGAAATTTATTTTAAATTAAATAAATTACATACCATCTTCTTTTTTTGTCAATTAATTTAATTAAAAAAAAACTTTTTTTTGTCACCCTGTACAAATAATATTATTGTTTATTAATTACTGAATAGAGAATTAAATAACCTCTCAAATGAGCTAGCACACACCTAGTCTCATTTCAAATATCATCGATTACGTCATCACGCCCAGATGGATGACGTCACTAGTATGATATATATGCCAAAATAATGCAATATGATATATATGCCAAAATATTGCAATATAAAAATCGACCTGTTTCGGGATTTTCCCTTTAAGTCGCCAGCTTGCGACATTACGAATTTATTCCTTTCATTTGCACCATACTGTATGTGTAAAATTTATTTTTTTTATGTTGAACATCACCATCCCATGATAAAATTTTTATGTGTTATTAACAACAGTACTACGTATTTGTAGGAATATTATGAAAATTTTAAATTATGTATTTTTTGGAAAAAAAACGTCAAAATATATTTTTTTTTTGTTTGAGAATATCATAACATCATGCTGTATAATATTTGTTTATATCATAACATCATGATGTATAATATGTCACTGTAAAGAGCTTTAAAAATGCTACAAAATGACACCTCTCCCAGCATTCTAGCTCAATTAGAACAGCTTCTACAATCATTCTAATAAAGTATGGTCGCGGTGTTTTGGATTTTTTTGGAGAACTTTACATAACCATATTTCGGAAACGGCTCGAGATAAAAAATTTAAAATTTTGTATTTTTCTTCACCTAATCATCCACTATGAGTACTCTAAATTTTAACAAAATCTAAATAGGTCAGGAAAAAAATTAATTTAAAGTGTGTTTATTTGACCTGGAATTGCTCATTTATAAAATACTGAAATAAAAACCCAACTATAGCCTCAGGTTTTCTTAACATTCTGTTTTTGATTCAGTCGCTTATGTTGGATAATAAAAAATTAGGTACTGTAACAACTAGCCATGTTCTTCATTAATACAGGGTGTTTCTAAATAAGTGCGACAAACTTTAAGAGGTAATTCTGTATGGAAAAGTAATGACCGTGTGCTTTATACACTTATATCTGAAGCAATTTCCGAGATACGGGATGTTAAATGTTTTCTTACACACTGACGATTTATTTATTACTCTAAAGCCGGTTAAGATATGCAAATGAAATTTGGTAAGTAGGTTTTAAGAGTCAGTTATTGCGCATTTTTTGACATACAATTTAGAATATTATATTCACCATTGGCGTACATATGTACAGTTTGTAAGAAAAAATTCAACATCCCCTATCTCGGAAACGAAGCATTTGCGGACATATGTTAATAAAGAATCAAAAAACAGAATGTCAAGAAGACAAGAAGAATGCCTGAGGCTATAGTTGGGTTTTAATTTCAGTATTTTATAAAGGCTAGAATATTCCACAGGGTGTTGTGAACATTGAGAAAAAAACACAGTTTGATTGGTACACACGGTCTAAAATGACAATTTACTTGTGTAGCAACAATATTATTACAACGATATTGTTAAAGAATGAGGCTACAACATATTAAAAAAATCACTTAAATTGGACAACACGTTTAGGAAATTCGAGACTTCAAAAATGACCTATTTTTTGGGGTGCCCGTTTTCTCTGACGCGCAGTGTATAATAGTTTTTTTTAACATTTAAAAAATTGTCTTTCCAATTTAGAAAGTAAGCAATGATAATAGCTTTATTGGTTAACAGGAATCCATTCGTAGGATAATTTTATACCAATTATAAAAAATTCCCTAACAGTTTATCGACATTAGAAATAATATACTCACTTGATTTTTCAACGGAAAATTTTACACTTGGTTTTTCAACAGAGAATTGTACTTTTTTATTAATTGTTGTGTTTTCCACTTTCCTGAAAATAGAAAAACACATCGTATGAAAGATAACTTAATATTGTATGTGAGAAAATATGGTATGAATGAAAGTCATTATGTAATGAATATAAAAGTAAATTAACATAAAAAATCTGAGTAAATCAAAATTAATACTGAGTATTTCCTCCTCTGCGTTGTATTACTTTCCATGCTACCTTATTCAAGTTTCTTAATGATTCCTGAAGAATCGCTTTCTACTCTTCATCTAATGCAGTTTTTAGCTCCGCCACTGTCACTGGTGTTGGATTATAGACCAAAACTATGCGTTTGAGCTTATAGACGGAGAGGCAGCGCTAAAAAATCTCTCTGAATTTACTAAAGCTAGTTTTTCACAGTTGATTACCGTGATTGTGTAGAGAAACATAGGTGCTGCGGTCGGTCAAGCGAAACGTAGAACAGGTGGTACTGACAGCTTGTCAAAATTGCTTACCTGCGGAGGTAATTAAAAATCCATTTACTAAGGCTGAAAATCAGTACACACATTCTAAATTGAATATAAATAAAAGTTATTATAGTCGGTCAGCTGTATGACGGGACAGAGCCGGTCGGTCGGCCCCAATGAATGTACAGGGTTATTCGCTATATTTTGACCCCCTTATAAACTGCTTTATTTACAGAATTAGAAAAAAATGTAAAATACAAAAGTTATTCGATTTTGTAATTATGATTTTTTGGCATATATATCGTACTAGTGACGTCATCCATCTGGACGTGATGACTTAATGGACTATTTTTTTAAATGAGAATAGGGGTCGTGTGCTAGCTCATTTGAAAGGTTATTAATTCTCTATGCAGTAATATAAACATTAAGATCACTATTTATACAGGACGTGCAAAAATTTTTTTGAATTATGAATTAAACAATTTAATTAAAAATTTTTTTGGACACCCTGTATAAACAATCATGTTAATGTTTATACAGGGTGTTTCATTGTGAAAGTAACATACGTTAACTGTAGAAAGAGGACACTTAGGCGATCTCAAAAATACCATACTTAACGGATCTTACTCCATTAATAATAAAGATACTGGGCGTTTTATCTATTTTGCCATTTTCTAATTGGTTCATAACTTTTTAACCACACTGTATATTTATTTTATATTTGGCACGCAAATATCATTTAAGGTTACAATAAATTAATTTATTTACAATTGTAAAAAATCCATATCCGGATTAAAAAATATTGGAAAAATGTTCCGACACCAAAAAAACACACTGTACATTAAATGTTTTACAATGGATTTTTCAGTTGAAAAGAGGATGAAAAACTAAATTCAGTGGTATAATTTGAATTTTCGGCAAAATGATTTTTCTGGTGAAATTTTGAATTTAAATTCGGAAACTAAGTGAATTGCGAGAGCTCTAAGTAGAAAAAATTGAAATACAGCTTACAACTTGTCAACCTCACTGTATATTGATTTTATATTCAACACGCGAATATTCTTTTAGGCGTCCAATCAATTAATTTATTTACAATTATAAAAAATCCAGGTCCGGTTTAAAAAATATTGTGTAAATATTCCGACCCAAAAAAAACACCTTGTATATTAATTTTCTTTAAAATGGATTTCGCATTTGAAAAGAGGATGAAAAACAAAATTAGTGGTATACTTTGAATTTTCGACAAAATGATATTTCTGGTAAAATTTTGAATTTGAATTCTGAAATTATGTCAATTGCGAGAGCTCTTGTAGAAAAAATTAAAATGCTACTTAATTTTAATTAATACCATTATTTAATCTAAATTGGTAAAATGTTAATATTTTAGTATTTTTTTATTATGTGTGAAAAATAGTTTTTGGCGAATATTCATCTTTAATTAATGAATAAATAATAAAGGGCCAATAAAGAATACATCAATTTAATCAACAAAATTGCTAAAAATTATAACAAAACAGCGAAAATTTGCAGCATAATCAGTATTCAAAACCAAAGTACTTATTCAAAATTACCACCATCAAAAATTATCTTTTTTTTATACGTAGGTACGGTAAATTTTTGTAGTTAGGTACCTAGCGTCATGTGTACTGTGTACTGTGTGTGTTGAGTAAGTGTCTTGTTACATTGCAACGTCGACGTCATTGTCTTTGCAAAGAGACGCTAATTGTATCCGAACGTCTGCGGTCCCTCCGGTGAGTACCGATCCCACAACGACAGAAACTATTTTCATTTATTAATTTATAATAAACGAAAAATTTCTGACCCTGGTGAGATTCGAACTCACGACCGTTCGGACCTTTCGATCCGCGCTCTTACCACTGAGCCACAGAGGGGGTCATCAAAAATTATTGTTATGTGTGCAAATGTTAACATTTTACCAATGTAGATTAAATAATGGTATTAATTAAAATTGAGTCATATTTTAAATTATTTAACTTTGAGCTTCGCAATTCACATAATTTTCAGAATTCAAATTCAAATTTTTACCAGAAAAATCATTTTGCCGAAAATTCAAAGTATACCACTAATTTTGTTTTTCATCCTCTTTTCAAATGCAAAATCCATTTTAAAAAAATTAATATACAAGGTGTTTTTTGGGTTGGAACATTTATACAATATTTTTTAATACGGACCTGGATTTTTTATAATTATAATTAAATTAATTGACTGAACACCTAAAAGAATATTCGCGTGTTAAATATAAAATAAATATACAGTGTGGTTGACAAGTTGTAAGCTGTATTTCAATTTTTTTCTACTTAGACCTCTCGCAATTCGCTTAATTTCAGAATTCAAATTCCAAATTTCACCAGAAAAATCATTTTGCCGAAAATTCAAAGTATACCACTGAATTTAGTTTTTTATCCTCTTTTCAAATGAAAAATCCATTTAAAAAAAAATTAATGTACAGAGTGTTGTTTTGGAGTCGGAAACATTTTTCCAATATGTTTTAAGCCGGACCTGGATTTTTTACAATTGTAAATAAATTCATTTATTGAACGCCTTAAATGATATTTGCGTGCCAAATATAAAATAAATATACAGTGTGGTCAAAAAGTTATGAACCAATTAAGAAAATGGCAAAATAGATAGAACACCCAGTATCTTTGTTATTAATGGAGTAAGACCCATTAAGTACGGTATTTTTGAGACCGCCTAAGTATCCTCTTTCTAAAGTTAACGTATGTTATTTTACCAATGAAACACCCTGTATTACTGAATAGGGAATTGAATAACCTTTCAAATGAGATAGCACATGACCTCTATTCTCATTGTAAAAAAATAGTCGATTACGCTATCACGCCTAGATGGATGACGTCACTAGTACGATATATATGGTAAAAATCATAATTTAAAAATTGAATAACTTTTGTATTTTACATTTTTTTCTAATTCTGTAAATAAAGCAGTTTAGAGGGGGGTCAAAATATAGTGAATAACCCTGTACATTCATTGGGGCCGACCGACCGGCTCTGTCCCGTCATACAACTGACCAACTATAACTTTTATTTATTCAAGCTGGAATGTGTGTACTGATTTTCAGCCTTAGTAAATGGATTTAATTACCTCCGCAGGTAAGCAACTTTGACAAGCTGTCAGTACCACCTATTCTACGTCTTGTTTGACCGACCGCAGTATGTTTCTCTACACAATCACAGTAATGAACTGTGAAATAACTAGCTTTAGTAAATTCAGAGTAATTTTTCAGCGCTGCCTCTTGGACTATTATCCCATAGGTGCTTGATGGGATTCATATCTGGACTTAATGAAAGTCAGTCCATTGTTGTTATATTGGTGTTGGTCATGTAATCCTTAGTAATCCGCGCTGTGTGCCATCGAGCGTCATCATGCTTCATGCATGAAGCCGTCGTCGATGTAGCCGGTGTAGAGAACAATATTGCCTTAGAGCAGTGGTTCTCGACCTTGTTCTCGAGTCATGTACCACAAAATTCTTTTAAATTATTTTTGGTACCACCTAACTGAAATAACTATCTATCTAGGTAATCTAATTAAATACAACATGCTGAATTTTGTCTGTGTTTTTGTGATTTGTGTACCACCGCAAATAATATGTACCACCAGTGGTACATGTACCACATATTGAGAAACCTTGCCTTAGAGAATATCCGTAATTTAGAATGTTAACAATTACAAAAACAAGGGTTGCCCGATCTAATCTTGTTCTAACTATATTTAATTAATAATTAAAAAATTACATTTTTTATGAATTTAAAAAAAAATTCGACCCAGACAGATACTGTTTCAGATTTTTTGGATCATTCTAAACAAAAAAGATCTTTTGTAATTTTTCTCTAAAGTTGATCGTTTTCGAGTTATAAACAATTTAAAACTGAAAAAAGAACGAAAGATGACAATTTTCAAGGCTCAAAAACACAAGTAAAAAATACGATTTTTGTAATCATCGAGTACCTACATAACGCTGCCTCAGTACTAAACTGTAACATTTTAAAGTAAGTTTGTAATTGTCATTGTTAATGAGGAAGGTTTCTTATGGGGATAACATTACAACTAAAAACGGGCATTAACAACTAAAAAACAATGTTTCAGAATGTCCAAAAGGGTTATCAAGAACTGATAGATTAAGGTTTGAACTTGAATTTAGGTACTTCGTAATTTCAAAAATGATATTATATACTTATGTTTTTGAGCCTTGAAAATCGTCATCTTTCGTTCTTTTTTCAGTTTTAAATTGTTTATAACTAGAAAACGATCAACTCTAGACAAAAATTACAAAAGACCTTTTTTGTATAGAATGACCTAGAAAATCTGAAATAATATCTACCCGGGTCGATTTTTTTTAAATTTATAAAAAAAATGTCATGTTTTAATTATTAATTAATTATAGTTAGAACAAGATTAGATCGGGCAACCCTTGTTTTTTGTAATTGTTAACATGCTAAATTACATATCCAATAATTTTTATCCATTAAACAGATCGGTGCAAATCGACCTTATATCGAATCTTAGACTATCTCGGTAATTATGCAATTACCTGGACCACCTTCACCGGTAAAGCATCAATTTTGTAAAATATTAAATTACTACACTTCGAGTGTACACAGGTCAACGTTTGAAAAGCGACTGAAACGACCAGTCTCTTTTCACGGCAAATTCCTATGCGGAATATGCCATACAGAAGAAGACAAATTTTACAACACGTTGCCAATTTGCATAAAACAATTATGATTTTTTGGAAGCTCTATCAGTTGTTTTAATTCGAAGAACACAACATGAAAGTGAGTAGATTTTTTTGCTCTCAGTGTATAATACTTACTTTATATCATTAGCCATATTAATGGATTTATTAATACAGAACAAGCCCCCTTTGGGCGGTCTGCTGAAGAACTCGACCAACGGGATTTTGTCATCATCTTGAGTGTAGCCAGTTACTTTAGCAATTATGGGTTCGTTCATAGGAATTGAGGTAGTAAGCACGGACTTTATATTCTCTAGTGGGCTATCCAAAAGAATTCTCGTCTAAAACATTTAAAAAATATATATATTTTTTATAAATATAATTAATAATCATTTCATTGCAAAACGGAACAAGAGCCATCTGATATTTCAGATTGTTCAGAGAGTGTCAAAAGCACCCTAACCGGTCTCAAACCTTATTAGGTTATCATCAGAGAGTGCATATCTGATTTTTTCTAAACAAACTAAAATTCGGGCTGCCAGTATCAATTCACAACGAAATAACATTGATATGGATGTCGCACAGTGTTGAAAATTGAAGGAAACGTGATCGTGAGTACAAAAAATAAATAAATCTGAGAATGTCGAAATTAAGGGGTCTGTTTGTACTACTCATGATGCAACTTCTCAGCAAAAATTGATTTTTTATGTTTGTTAGGGCCAGATGTATTAATGATCAAAAGTACAAAATTCAATATCCACAGAGAACGACAGTTCTCACCAGTGGCGCACAACACCCCTACAAGCGACACTATATATACACGAAATTTTCGATTTTCTAAACCTGACTGAATTGAAAATTGGGCCAAATCCCATCTTGAAAGTTTAGGAAAAGACTCGTCCATCCATATGTTACCTCTCCATTTTGGTCCAAGGGTGTGGATTTTACGGCCCTTCCCATTTAAAGCCTGTTTTTCGTTCTCGTCCTCAAAACTCCCAAAAATTTCAAAAATTTAAGCCCGACCTTTGCGGCTTCTGATAGCACAGATCATTACCTTTCCAACGCATGTTTAATTTTGAAAATCGGTTATACCATTCAAAAGTTATCGAGCTCAGAAATATGACTCAATTTTTATTTAAAAAATGGAAAATGTTTGTGGATATGTATGTATGTATGTATGTATGTATGTGTGTGGAAAAGTTACACCGATCTGAATTTTTTTTTCTGTGTTTCAAGAAGGTGTGAGGGCCGATTCAGAACCGGTCTAATTTTTGACTTCTGACTACCCGTAAGCCAGCTAGAGGACTAGGTAGATACAAAATAGCATATTTTTTGGGCGTATATATCTTAGGTTCAAGGAAAGACAGGAAAACCGCAAATACACCAAATCAATAGGGTTGAGTTAAGCTTTCAAGTGGCGCCTAAGCGATCAAGCTGAGACATACACACTGCTCGCCATAGCCAAAAAACTGAAAAATTAAACTTTGAAAATTTTGGTTTTTCGACAATTACTCAAAATTTCAACCTACGAATTGCACTAATAACTGAGCGTTTGTAGAAGGATTCAGGACGCGTCTAACGGTGTATACCTCATATCTGGGAAAATTCGAATTTTTAAGTTATAGGCTTCATAAGTATAATCAAATATATTTCTTACGGGAAAAACGGTTTTTCAAGCTCAATAATTCCTGTAATACGTTCAGTTATCATACTCGATCTTGGATGCTGGTCAGATACTACTTGTCAATACGTTTCAAATTCATGTTTAGTGATCAACATCAGGTAAATTGTTCAGAAGTTATAGAGCTCCAAAAGTATAATTAGTCCAGGAACTGAAATTTTTCACTTCGCAATTTTTACAGAATGGATAGATTTGCTTGAAAATTTGACAATAAATAGTGGATAGTCCAAGGATCAAAATCTATATGATGCCGAAAGACGCTTTTACCATGGGGTTGTTGCCACCTCATCTCGAGGGTGGAAATTTTTTATTATATTTTGACCGCAAATGCTGGTAAAAATATTAATTATAAGCAAAAAATGTTCATTATACATTTTTTTGATAAAATTAATAGTTTTCGATTTATTGGTTATCGAAGCTGTTAGTTTTATATCGAAAAAATTACCAGAGAACGGCAGTTCTCGCCAGTGGCGCAGAAATACGCCCCCCTACACGCGATACTATTATATACACGAAATTTTCAATTTTCTAAATCTGACTGAATTGAAAATTGTGCCAACTCCCATCTTCAAGTTCAGAAAAAGACTCACCCATTCATATGACAACCATCCATTTTGGTCCAAGGGTGTCGATTTTACGGCCCTTCCTATTTAGGTCTGTTTTTCGTTCTGGCCCCCAAAACTCCCAAAAAATTCAAAAATTTAAGTCCGACCTTTGCGGCTTCTAACAGTACTGATCATTACCTTTCCAACGCATGTCTAATTTTGAAAATCGGTTATACCATTCAAAAGTTATAGAGCTTAGAAATGTGACTTAATTTTTATTTAAAAAAGGGAAAATGTTTGTGGATATATATGTATGTGTGTTTGAAAGTTAAACCGATTTGATATTTTTCCTCTGTGTTTGAAGAGGGGGTCAGGGCCGATTTAGAACCGGTGTAGTTTGTGACTTTTGACCACCCATAAGCCAGCTATAGGACTTGGTAGGTACAAAACGGCATATGTTTTGGGGGTATATATATTCGGATCAAGAAGAGCCAGGAGAACCGCAAATACATCAAATTAATAGTGTTGACTTAAGCTTTCAAATGGTGTATAAGCCGTCAGAATCAGACATACACACGGCTCAGTATAGCTGAAAAACTGAAAAACTAAACTTTGAAAATTTTGGTTTTTCGACAATTACTCAACATTTCAACCTACAAATTGCGCCAATAACTTAGCGTTTATAGAAGTACACCAGACGAATTTAACGGTGTATACCTCATATCCCGGAAAATTTGAATTTTTTAGGTTATAGGCTTCATAAGTATGATAAAATCTATTTCCTGTGGGAAAAACGGTTTCTCAAGCTCAATAATTCCTGTAGTAGCTTCAATTTTCATACTTGACCTTAGATCCATCAGATACTACTGGTCAATACGTTTCAAACTCATGTTTACTGATCAAAATCGGTTAAGCCGTTTAGAAGTTTTTAAGCTACAAAAGTATAATCCACTTTACGATTATTCCCGAAATGGTTTATGTAGTTGTAGTGGTTACGACGCTAAATTTGATCTGGCAACGGGCAATCCGACTTCATTTACCGGCCATCTCAATTTTTTTTCAATCTATTTCGAATAAAAAAAAATCTAGTGTACATTCGATGGACACTAGATCATTTGGGAGATAATGCAACAAAGGTGACCATTTATAAAGCTTGACGTGTAATAGAGGAACATTGCATTCAACTTCATACATTTAATTTATAAATAACTTTGAAAAACTCCTGATACAAGAATAAAAAACCGCTAAACGCCGTAAAAATGAGTGGCGCATAAAATATTCCAGCTACAAAAGATCTGATATGAATATTACGTGGCGCGAAAATGGATTTTCATTTGATGCAAAACAAAATTCTAGTTTTATTTTAAAAGATTTTTCCATAATATTTGCTAAATTTGAAGTAAACGCGCCACAAAAGAGTTTCAAAATTCAAACTGTATCAAAGTTACTCTTTTGTGGCGCGTTTACTTCAAATTTAGCAAATATTATGGAAAAATCTTTTAAAATAAAACTAGAATTTTGTTTTGCATCAAATGAAAATCCATTTTCACGCCACGGAATATTCATATCAGATCTTTTGTAGCTGGAATATTTTATGCGCCACTCATTTTTACGGCGTTTAGCGGTTTTTTATTCTTGTAATTTTATACATCAAACTTAAATCCTCAGATTCTGCCTTTTACTTTGATTATTACTTCATTTATGTGGATAGCTAATATAAAAGTAATTATCTGAGATAAAAGTACATACTGTAAAGATTAAAATAGCATAGTTAGCTTCACGGAAAGGTGATTTTGATATAATCGGCTGTCTAAAAACCTATACAATTTTTGATAAAATTAATGTTTGTCAGCGTATTACGTTTATTGTGCCATCTTGTGCCACATTAAATCCTTCACTAAATGAAAGACTATAATATAATTAATAAAAAAATATATAAGACAAACAGCGCAAAGGTGCGCAACTGAGTACATTGCGCATAAGTAGCGTATAAGTTTGAGATAAAATCATTAGTTTTCGAGATATTTGAAAACAAGTAACGGCACACATATTGTGATTAATGTATTGTGCTGCTGAATTTTTAATTTCAAATATCTCGAAAACTTATGATTTTATCATTACCTATGAATGAATAATATATTCTTCAGTTAACGATAAAATCATTGATTTTAGAGAAATTTGTAGTTTAAAATTAAGCGGCACAATACATTAATCAAATATGTGCCGTTACATGTTAACTTCAAATATCTCGAAAACTAATGACTTTATCGTTACGAATGAAGTGTATGTTATTTACATAGAGAGTATTGGAGAATCGAAAAATTGCGCTAAAATGGCATTTCCGCCAGTGGCGTAGAATTTGGGAAGGGTCAACCATTCAGTCCCCTGTCGTACGCCTCTGGTAGTAGCCAGAAACGTTTGTGTAACATAATTTTATAGGGTGTACAGTACCTACACTTTGTGCGAAGTATGAAAAGGATACGTTGAAAAGTTTTAAACCACTGAGCAAAAATAGATTTTAAATTTTTAAATAAAACACCCTGTAACTCTATGAGAAGCCACATTTTATTTAAGTGATTTGGGTTAAAACCTAATATTTTGCGGTCTAGAATCTACAACTCAAAGATTGAACATTCTTAATGAAACACCCTGTATAAGGATATTTTTTAAGTAATTCACCCCCTAATGAAGGGATGAAAACTAAAAAAACGACCCCTATTATATATATATACTCGTTATACGGTATAATACCTCAAATATTCCAAGTTTTCAGCGAGATAACTTTTACAGTTTAAACAAATTTAGTTTCGATCACGTTTTGACCAATTTTGAACACTGTGTGTCGGAGCGACATCTAAAAACAAGCCAAAGTTTTGCTTTGATAAAATTATAGACAAATTAAAAACAAAACTTTATCGGGACCGATTTTCTGGTAACACCTGCGTGGTTTATAAAATTTGCAAACCAACGAATTGCCGAGTAACAGCACACACTCGCTTCGCTCATTCTGCAAACTTTCACATGCGTGCCTTAAACGTGTACTTTTAACACTTATATCATAAATAACTATTATGCCACCATGGGCACTTTGTCTTGAGTCTTGTCATAACATTATATTCGACTGAGTGTGACAAAGATATCAAATGTTCGATTTGGAAAATATCACCACGGACATGGTGTCCATTTTTTTCGAATCCTGAAAAAACTAATAAATATTTTTAAAAAATTTAAACACAAAATGAAAGACTAAATTATTGTCGAGGGCGAAAGTCCCTTTTAATATATAAGAAGTTTCTGTCGAATGAGATATTTGAAATTAAAAATCACACTACATTTTCTCTTAGTCTTTCACCCCTGTAACTTATTAAAATAAACATTACAGAAGTTCTCAGGGATTTTCTGCCCTCGCTAATAACGTAATCCTTCATTCTACGTTTAAATTTTTCAAAAATACTTATTAGTTTTCTCAGGATTCGAAAAAAATGAATCCCCATTTGAATAGCATTGCAGTCGAAAATACGTACCCATCCTCTTAATGGACATCCTAAGTCTTGACGTCACAAAATTGGGAGGAGCTTATATTTGACTCCAAACAATTTTGTTTATAATGTTAAACACTCATAAGGAATTTTTAATTTATTGTTTACGAGGTTTGTGTGACAAAATAAGACTATTCATTTAGTTATTTAGTTAAAAAGAAACGTGTCAATTAAGAGATTTTTACCCGTTTTTGCCAGGTGAGTTAATTTAATGCAATGATTAGAACGTAAACAGTTTTGAGGTTATGTTTATTTTCAACCACTAAGGAATAAAAACCACCTGAGCAAAAACGAATAAAAATCTCTTAATTAACACGTTTCTTTAACGAAATACCTAAATGAAGTTTTATTTTGGCACACAAAGCACATAAATGAAAAATTCCTTATGACCATTTAAGGTTACAAACAAAATTGTTTGGAGTCAATATAAGCTCCTCCCAATTTTGTGACATTTGTGACGTCAGACTTAGGCTGTCCATTGCGTATATGGCTTTCCCTGAACCAACTAAAGCATATCGGGCTGTTAGTATCGAATCACAACGAAATAACGTGGCATGGATGTCGTAGCGACATCGAAAGCGAAATATAAAATATGTAATATCAAAATAAAACTTTATTGGAACCACTTTTCAGGTAACATCTTCGTGGCTTCTAAAAATGTTTGCAAACCAAATGAATGCCGGAGCAAAGAAGGCTGAGGGAAATCTGCCAACACTAGGTCGAGAAATTGGCCACAGGATACATGCAGGTTGGTTTAACTGATGGAATGAGCGGGGTAGTATATGATTGAAAAATAGTGGAAGGGTTGAAAGTAAGATATACAAGCACGTGGTGAAGCTTGCGTTGGTGTACTGCGGTCAAGTGTGGCTTGTAAAGAAGGTTCCAGGAAAAGACAGTGGAAGTAGCTGAAATGAAAATGCTACAAAACATGTTGTGTATATTAGAAAAGACACGATCAGGAATGGTGTGATTTTCTATGAATATAAAAAATAAATGGTAATGATATACAGTATAATCGAAACAAATTATCTTCAACAAAATGCTTAACATTTACATCAGCACCAAGGAAGAAAGTTAAATGATGTCCAGCTTTCTTCTTTCAGGAGAAGAATCGGAAATGTACTTCCCCAATGAGCTAAAAAATGTAATTGAGAAACGATCTAGCATGGAAAATATAGTTTCCAGGTATGATCATTTAGTTGGAAAAAGACTGTATGACTTTTACACACTTCTGATTCTAGAACAGGCATTATTTGGATGTTTTTGAGAACATACCTGCCAGTTTGACCTATAATCATTTATTTTATTAACCGCTTAACGTGCTTACCCGAGTTAACTCGGTTTTAAACTACGTTTCTATTTTCGCTTAACCGAGTTAACTCGTGTTTAAAATATGTGTACGATATGTAAGGCGCCTACGCGTTTTAACTCCTCTAGCGCTAAATAACGGTATCCCCACTTGCATGGGCACCCGTACCTATGGGCAGGGGGGGCCGTGGCCCCCCTAGCTTTTCGGGTGCTTTAAACTATATATGGTTATCCAAAGTATATGAAATGTAATCTGCAACATCTTCACGTCTGGCCCCCCCTAAAAATTTTTATATGGGCGCCCGTGCCCTCTTGTTTTCTCGTTTCTAATTTTAAACTCTCTACGATCGACTGCCGACTGGGGTGGGATCACGATGAGTAGAATTCTATTTTGCTGACATTACGTTCTGCCCTGACTGTGACGTACCTCTGTGTGTAACCCCTTGTTTTAGAGTGTATCACACTGTTAGCAATATTTAACAGTATTATACTTGAATAATTGCGATTTTCTTCTCTTACTTGTAGTATTTTGTATGTAAAAAGTTACGACCGAGTTAACTCGGGTGAGCGCATGAGGGTATTTGTTGTCTTTTATTTTTCTAATAAAATATGCGTTTTTTTACTTTAGATTATATCTAGTGACAATAGTCTTGTTCGTAGTTTATTTTACTGTAATAAAGTAAATAGGTAATTTTTTGACATATTTTTGCAAATAAATGTGTGCGTTAAGCGGTTAAGTTTATTATTAAATAAGAAGATGAGTGAAGAAAAATAGAGAACAAGATGAGTGTAATGTGGTTTTGAGATGAGTATTATTGTAAGAGGCTACTCTTTTAAAACCACAGTAGGTCATTTGAACATGTAAATTTAGTACTTACGCGAACAGCTTGATGAGGGTAATTGTTTATTACGTCATTTAACTTATCCAGAGGATATAAAACGGCTTCTTTTACTTTAATAACTTCAGTATTGCCAAAATCTACATAATAGATTTGAATAAAGTTTTCATCTGGTGACCAATCGAGTATCTTCACCCTGTAAAAAAAAGATATTTTAATAACATAAATCTAAAGAAAAGAGTATTCAACAGTTGTATTCTACCAGTTATGCCTATAATGGAGACGATGACACTTACAGAGGAATTAGCCAATAGATTGAGAATGACACAGAGGGCGATCGAACGAGACATGTTCACATGTACAAGAGTATCTCTACGGGAACATATTATATGAAATGGGGACGTACGAAGCAGGAAGAAGGTGGAAGATGTAATTGGAAGAATTGCGCAAATGAAATGAAACTGGGTACGACATGTAGGGGAGAGTGGTACACATTGACACATAGTACACAATGAAACACTGTTATTAACTAAATCAAATTTGCCGCCACATTGCCACTAGCGCTGCAACGGATACTCCATAATGCATTGCGTCCGCCGACAGTAGTTCGTTTTGATATACGGAGTAGTAAACATTATACGACATGTTTTATTATTTTGTGTGCCTGAGATTTAAAAACTGGAGCGTTTATAAAAAGGTGTTGCCTATAAATAAATAGTTTTCATTTTCGTATATATGTCGTTATAATACTTGTGATGAATGCCTTTTAATCTATAAATATCGTTGCCAATAATTGCCGGGTTTTATGTTTACACCCAATTGAAACTTTAAACCTGTGGTAGTACACATTGAAACATATAGTGGTGGTACACAATGACACATGTTTCATTATGTACCATACTGAATCATTCTATAACAATGGCATTCTATTGCAGGTGTACCATGGTAAGGAGGAAGAAAGAAAAATCCAGAGCCAAATTTACAAGTGAACAAATGGCGGCAGCAGTCACAGAGGTTAAAAAAAATGGAACTGCACTTCGCGTTGCAGCAGATATGTTTGGCATAAATTTTAGCACATTAAGGCGATATGTTCTAAAAGAAAAAAAAATGATCCAAATGCAAAAATGGAGTCAAATTATGCTGTTATATTAGTATTTAACACAGAGCATGAGACGTCGATGTGTGATTATATTAAGAACTGTAGCAAAATGGCTTTTGGGTTGAATACTCTAAAAGTCAGAGAATTGGCATATGACATGGCTGCTAAAAACAATATCACTATGCCAGAATCTTGGAAGGCTAACAAATGTGCAAGCAAAGATTGGTTAAGGGCATTTATAAAAAGAAATTCATCATTAAGCCTCAGAAAGCCAGAAGGATGTTCATTGTCAAGGCTTAGTTCATTTACAAAACCCAATGTTGACCGGTTTTTCGTAAATTTGGAGCAAATATACGTAAAATATTCATCAATTGTTGAAGATATTCGCATCTACAATTTAGACGAAACTGCTACTACGACTGTCCAACGACCACATAAAGTTGTGGCACAAAAAGGTGTTAAACAGCTGAACCAGTGCACAAGCGCCGAAAGAGGATTACTCGCTACTACTTGTGCAATAATTCGAGCAAATGGAACATTTCTACCTCCGGTCATTGTTTTTCCTCGTAAAAAGTTTAATATGATTATGCTAAATGGTGCTCCACCAGGAACATTAGGACTAACTAATCCAAGTGGATGGATGACCGCCGAACTATTCACACAAGTACTAGATCATTTTATTAAGCATACTGGTGTTAGAAAAGAAAACCCGTGTTTATTAATATATGACAATCACGAATCCCATGTCTCTGGAAATAGCAGAAAAAGCAAAAGCTAATGGCATAATAATTTTAACCTTGCCCCCACATACAAGCAATAAGATATAGCCTTTGGACAAATCAGTTTTTTTTTTCCTTCAAAAACTATTACAATAGTGCGATTGATTCATGGCTTCTTAACCACCCCGGCGTTCCTATGACACTGTACCAAATAGCAGAATGTGCTGGTATTGCCCACTCAAAATCAATGACACCTGAAAATATTATGAACGGCTTCAAATCTACAGGTATCTACCCTTTTAATAAACATATTTTTAGTGAAACTGATTTTATATTATCGTCGGTTACTGACAGACAGATTAATGACTTTGAAAATTATGACGGACAAAAAGCTATGGTTGTACTAAGAGATTCTACCAATCACGAAGAAAATGCATCTGCATGTTCATCTCAGTTAATATAGCTTCTACTTCATCTAATACAACCCAAGAAACTGAACCGAACTCAACTCTTGAAATACCTTCGACATCAAAAAGTTCTTTTATTACCCCATTCGACATACGGGGTTTTCCTAAGGCCGCACCCAGAAAAAATTCACATCGTAGACGTAAATCAAGGAAAAGTGTCATTTTAACTAGTACAATAGAAATGAAAGACCTTTCTTATAAAACGGAAGGTAAGAAAACCCCCACAACAGCAGCAGTTAATAAAGTGAAACGAAATATTAGTAAAGCTTTAAGCACAAAAGCCTGTAAAAAGGACTCTCCCAGAAAAAAGACCAAGTCAGGTGAAAGTGATTCAGAAACAGACTCCGGAAGTTTAGAGTTGGCAGACTCTTCAGATGATGAATTAAGTTCTCCTATGATGCAGGAACAAAAGGATGACTCAGAATCTTACGCAATTGCTGAAAATACTGAAATTTTAAAAGACTCTTTTGTGTTAGTGAAATTTGAGAAGAACATATATTATGTAGCCAAAATTTTGGAAATTGTGAACTATTATGAATTTAAAATTTCATATTTGAGAAGAAGTACGAAAGTTTCCAATTCATTTTACTTTCCAGATGTTCCTGACATTCATATGGGTTTGAAATCTGATTTTGATATATGTTATTGCCAGCACCAATATATTGGGACCGTGCAAGTTCGGAAAAGCGACACCTATTTCTACGCTCTGCACTATTATTCGCACTTTTAATTATATTGGCCAATCATATGGTCCTGGTTACTGGATAATTGTCATGGCCATAGTAAAAAAAAATAATAAGAAAAAATAAAATTTAGGTGATGTTATTCAAACGTAAATAATTGTATGTAGTAAATAAAATTAGTTACTAAAATGTAGTATTGCAAGCAAAATACAATTAATTAAATTTACCTTTATATAATAATTGCATATCATATCAATATTGTGGAGCAATATATAATTTTTCTTCTTAAATGACAATAGGTATGAAATGTACGTCAATTTGACAATTTCAGTTGACAATATGAATTATTTAAGAAAGTTGCAATATTTCTCCGCTATTCGCGCACGATCGTTTCGCGTATCCCTTCCAAGTACTTGCACATCGCGAATACAAAAAACAAACGACTATCTTGCTATTATAGATTTGGTTTGGAGTTTAACAATTTTATTGTACAGTAACTTAAAGAAATATTAAATATTTTTTGTATTTAATAGTTGTTTTTAATACGTTTCATTGTGTACTACCTTATGTTTCAAACTGTACCACCGGTGGTACACATTGAAACAAATTCAGTATTGCATATTTCTGAAAATTTCTAAGTTACTATTTTTACTTTACTTATAATAACTATCAAGTTTGATAGACAAATGTACACAGATAACAAAACTCTAAATGGAGATTTTTTCGAAGAATGCATTCCGATGTTAGAGCATATTTCCTAAAAAATTGTGTACCAGTCTCCCCTAGCACGACAAAACAATGAAAGGTGGACGAGAAACATTATACATTAAGGCGGCGCCAGATATGCGGTATTTGGCAAATACCGAGCAAATGCTTGCTATTTGCCTGTTAGTGTGGATGGGTTGCTTGCTATTTGGCATTGACCAATTTTAGTGCTTGTCGAATATTTGTCGTGTTCCCGTACGTTGTCGGTCTTTTCAACACTTCAAAGTAAACAAATATTCGCCGTTTGAATATTTTTAGTGTCATCCACATATTTTTGCAAGCACAAGCAAGTTTTTTAGGTTAGGTTAAAGTTTATAACGATTATTAAAGTAGTTTAGTTATTGTCGCAGAGTGTAGAAAATATTGAAAATAATAAATATGGAGTGGACCAATGAAAGTATTTTACAATTTTTGGATGCATATGAAAATGAACCCATAATATGGAATGCAAATTGCTTTTTTTTCTACTATTTAATAATAAACTTCCACCAGACATAATGACAAAAGCAGCTGAATTTATAAGAAGATCTGTATCACTATCCATTCTGTACCTTTTTTTGTTCGTTTAGAATATATTTGCTGTTCCCACAGCGGCTCGATATACGAAAAATCTCGAATATGTGGTGCAAGGTGCTTGCCGTTTAACGAACGCTTTCATGAGCACTCAAATATTTGATACTTGCAAGCACTTGTTCAGTATTTGCCAAATACCGCATATCTGGCGCCGCCTTTAGAGACCACGCGAGCACAATCATAGTAGAGGAAGACCACAAAAACAATGGATAGACGACATCAAAGCAAAAATGGGGAGAAACTGGCACCAAATAACACAAAATAGAGAAGAATGGAGAACTCATGGGGAGGCCTTTGTTCAGGAGTGGATGCAAAACATTCTGAAGAAGAAGACATTCTACTTCAAAATAAACGTATTTTCAACTAAAATTGTAGTTAATCCTCAAAAGATGGTAAACGTTACATGAATTTGTTAACACCCAGTAAAAATAATCTATAAATAGAAAATGGATTCGGACGACTACACATCAGATAAGAATAGGAAGATGACCAGTGAAGAAAAATGTATTGTTATTGCCTATATCACCTAGCAAAACGCATAACCAAGATAATATGCTCGACCAAATAATCGAAATGATGCAGGACTTAACCAAAGAAACAAAATACTTAACAACGGAAATGAAAGAGATAAAAGGAACAGATACAGTACTGGAAGGAACTAAATGACCCGTAGAATTTAAACAAGAAAACCAAACGAAACACAAGGAAAAGGATGTAATAATAAAGTTTTTACTAATTGATGCAAAGGATAGAAATGTACTGAAACAAGCTGTAGGAAAATTTATGGAGAAAGAAATGAACATCAATGTTCAAATAGAAGAAGCTATTATACTAGGAGAAAAAACATGTTTGGTCGACTAGAGAACAAGCTTGAAAAAGACAAGATATAATATTATACAGGGTGTTTCATTAATAATTGTCCATATAGTAACTGGAGAAACCTTAGCACAAAATACGAAGATATAACCTAAAACACTTTAATAAAATGTGGTTCCTAACCGAGTTACAGGGTTTTACAGGAAAACGTTTTATCTAAAAATTTAAAAATTAGTTTTGCCCAGAATTTTAAAACTATTTGACGTATCCTTTTCATATTTGGCAGAAAGTGCGACTACTATACACCCTACTAAATTATGATAAACAAAAACGTTTCTAGCTACTACCAGAGGCGTAAGGCAGGGGATAGTAAATGTTTGACCCTTCTCAAATTCTACGCCACTAGAGGAATTACTACTTATGTGTCATTTTTAGATTCTCCAATACTTTCTACGTAAATAATATACTCCTCATTGGTAACGATAAAGTCATTAGTTTTCGAGATCTGAAGTTAAAGATGAAACGGCACAGTTATTTTGATTAATTTATGGTATGATTCATATGATTAGAATTTAAAAACCATTTGTACCCAGTACTTTAAAACTATTTGGCGTATCCTTATCATACGTGGCAAAAAGTGTAGGTACTGTATACTCTACTAAATTAAGATAAATAAACGTTTCTAGCTACTACCAGAGGCGTACGACAGGGGATAGTGTCTGGTTGACCCTTCCCAAATTCTACGCCACTGAGGAAATTGCTATTTTAGTGTATTTTTTTTTATTTTTCAATACTTTTTATGTAAATAATATACTCTTCAATCGTAACGATAGAATGATTAGTTTTGGAGATATTTGAATTTAAAAATGAAGCGACACAATCCATTAATCAAAATAACCGTGTCGTTTCATTTTTAACTTCAAAGATCTCGAAAACTAATGGCTTTATCGTTACGAATGAAAAGTATATTATTTTCATAGAAAGTATTGGAGAATCCAAAAATTGAACTAAAATAGCAATTCCGCCAGTGGCGTAGAATTTCCAAAGGGTCAACCATTCACTTTTTCCCGTCGTACGCCTCTGGTAATAGACAGAAACGTCTGTTTAACATAATTTAGTAGTTTGTACGGTACCTATACTTCCTGCCAAGTATGAAAAGGATACGTCGAACAGTTTTAAAATGCTGAGCAAAAATAATTTTTAAATTTTTAGATAAATCACCCTGTAACTCAGTAAGGAACCATATTTTATTTAAGTGTTTTAGGTTAAATCTTCGTATTTTGTGCTAAGGTTTCTCCAGTTACTATATGGACAATTATTAATGAAACACCCTGTATAACTATAACTATTGATATAATTGAACTATACAACTATTGAACTATAACTATTGATATAAATATTTATATAAGTAATTGCATAAGAAAAGAAAAATTACAAATACAGAAAAAAATAAGACAATTCGCTAATGAAAACATAAATAAGGGCAAAAGTAATAAAATATAACAAACTAATAATAGATGGAAAAACACAAAAATGGAATATTTAGATTAAATAAAAATAAAAACTAACCTAACCAGAAAAAAGAAAAATAAAGTAAAACTAGGATCCTGGATCATTCAAACATTCTGTAGACCGGGTAAATTGGAAGAGAGCAATAGAAATGCATAGATACAGAATCGACATATTACCACAAGAAGTAAGACGGAAGCAAGAAGGAAATTAAAAAAATTAAACAATTGCATAAGCATTTAGGGTTTATAAACAAACAAATGGTACAGCATTTGTAGTCGAAAATAAAATAAAGAACAAAGCTATACAATTCAAAGCCATAAATAGGCGAATGTTATATAAAATTTTTTTTCTTCTGAAAGTAGAGTTCTGGCATTATACTCTGGGCTAATTAGCAAAATACAAGGAAAAGTTATTTACTAGCAATTTTATTGCTGGAATCGAATCTTATTATTGTATGTATTAATAATATAGATATGCAAAGTCCGCAGATAGTGTGCTACTTTTTTTATAAGCAAAATGGCGCCCGAAAATCGTGTTTTTCAATTTTTGCTCTATAACTCCAAAGATTTTAACTTTACACCAAAAACACTCAAATAAAAATTCACCGCAATTAAATTCTGCATAGAGACGTGTTTTTCCCGATTCATTTTGACGAAAACTTTCCCCGGAAAAGGCGGGTTTTTCCAACAAAATCTTTAATTTTCAACTAAAATTTTAGATAAGTAATTGTTAATCAATAATTAAATAACTTGGTAATGTAAAAGCCCTTTTCGTATAGATTATAATTCCACAATCCGATGGAAATTGAATCCGAATCCGAGCAACAATTGAATTGTTAATTAAAAATTTACGCTCGCTATAATAACGAAAATAATTATGATGCATAAGAATAACTATGATTTTTCATAAAAAGACACTATACCTATCTAATGTACTTTACAGAATTGAAATTGGACTATTTAAGCGGCCTCAGGAATATTTTAAAATTATAAAGAATTTTTTGGCTTATAAACAAATAGAATATCTCGGGAAATATTAAACTAAATTAAAATGTGAAAACGGTATTCGAAAAACAGCGGCAGGACGCTTCTTTTAAAAGAAAAATCGTGTAATTGTGATGAGTGGTTCCTGAAATACAACCGGTGAAAGTTGACCGGACTTTACGGCAAAGATATAAACAATAGGATCATAATTTTCAAACCATCACCTTTTTATTTTTGTCCTCTTTCTCCACACCAATTTTCATATCATTAAACTACTCATAACATATATTATTATAATAAAAACTATCGATAATACGTGTGAAAATTGCCAAAAATAGCAAAATCCCTATCAAAAATTAGGTTGGAGAAAATGTAACCCTCAAAGTTCAAAATTGGTATACGTTAAAAAAATGCATTTTCTCGGCTTCCCATGGAGCAATTTGCTTCATTCTTTTTTTGTTCCTTAATAACTTAGTAGAGCCATCGAACTAATGCATTATTAAAGGTTAAACTTGCTTTTGTTTTGTTATAATAGATTAATTTATTTATAAGAACAGAAAACTACATATGTTTTCCAGTTGTAGTCTTTTTTTTAGATAAACTTACTACAAGTGTACCTTTTAAAGTTAAAAACATAAATATTCTCATTTGAAAGCTGTATAATTATTTAAACAATTTTTATTTAAACAAATTAAAATTTTGTGTTATAATAAATAAATAAATTTATTATAATAAAACAAAAGCAAGTCTGACATTTAATAATGCGTTAGTTCGATGGCTCTACTCGAGTTACTTGAGAACAAAAAAAAGAATGAAGGAAATTGCTGAATGGGAAGCCGAGAAAATGCATTTTTTTAACGTATACCGATTTTGAACTTTGAGGGTTACATTTTCTCCAACCTAATTTTTGATTGGAATTTTGCTATTTTTGGCAATTTTCACACGTATTATCGATAGTTTTTATTATAATAATATATGTTATGAGTAGTTTAAAGATATGAAAATTGGTGTGGAGAAAGAGGACAAAAATAAAAAGGTGATGGTTTGAAAATTATGATCCTACTGTTTATATCTTTGCCGTAAATTCCGGTCAACTTTGACCGGTTGTATCTCAGGAATTGCTTATCATAATTAAACGTTTTTTCTTTTAAAAGAAGCGTCCTGCCGCTGTTTTTCGAATACCGTTTTCACAATTTAATTTAGTTTAATATTTCCCCGAGATATTCTATTTGTTTATAAGCCAAAAAATTCTGTATAATTTTAAAATATTCCTGAGGCCGCTTAAATAGTCCAATTTCAATTCTGTAAAGTACATTAGATAGGTATAGTGTCTTTTTATGAAAAAATCATAGTTATTCTTATGCATCATAATTATTGTCGTTATTATAGCGAACGTAAATTTTTAATTAACAATTCAATTGTTGCTAAACTGTTCATTCAGTTTCCATCGGCTTCTGGAATTATAATCTATACGAAAAGGGCTTTTACATTACCAAGCTATTTAATTATTGATTAACAATTACTTATTTAAAATTTTAGTTGAAAATTAAAGATTTTGTTGGAAAAACCCGCTTTTTCCGGAGAAAGTTTTCATCGAAGTGAATCGGGAAAAACACGTTTCTATGCAGAATTTAATTGCGGTGATTTTTTATTTGGGTGTTTTTGGTGTAAAGTTAAAATCTTTGGAGTTATAGAGCAAAAATTGAAAAAAACACGATTTTCGGGCGCCATTTTGTTTATAAAAAAAGTAGCACACATCTGCGGACTTTGCATACCTGGCCTATTCTGGAAAAATGGCCTATTCTCCGATAATCAGCCCAGAGTATTATTCAGGTATTTTATAATTAAAAATTTGTTATAGAACGTATCATCAGGCTCAAATGTAACTGGGCAGGACACGTCGCCAGGCTGAAGGACTCAAGATGGACACGAAAACTAATGGAATGGAGACCAAGAGAAGATAAACGCAGTAGAGGAAGGCCGCCTTCACGATGGACAGATGATGAAGTGTAGAAACAATTGGGGGAGACCTATGTCCAGCAGTGGACGTAAATTGGTTGGATGATGATATAAAAAATAAAAAAACAAACCAAGATCTCAATTTATTAAGAGACCTAAAAACTAAATGTTCGGAGAAACGAAAATTTATTGAAAACATTCATCTTTACAACATTGCTTATTGAATTAAAAATGAGATCAGCAATACATTAACCTTCGGATGACCAAGCGGGGGAAATTTGGACCCCAGCGTATGTTTTTCTTTAATAAATTCAAAAGTATTTTCAATTTTTAACTCATTATTTTTTATTTGACTTAATATCATTCTAGATATCCTCATATTATTTTGAAATAAAAAAAAGTCCCTATATTTTACGAATAAAAAATATATTCTGAAGTTGATGTTTAGTAAAATACCGTCTATTATGTGTAATTCCAAGTAGGTTTACGCTAATGACATCGACTTTGCAAAGTAACAAGACACTTACTCACTACACACACTACTCATGTTGTGACTGGCTGAATGACATACTAACATACACACTACACATGACACTAATACTCATGTTGTGACTGGCTGAATGTCATAAAGTCCATGCCATAAAAAAACTAAACAAACTTCATTTTTTTGTTGTCATTTTTGACCTGGGGTCATTTTTTACCCCCCTTGGTCATCCGTGTAACAAAAAAAGGTTGGTCATCGGAAGGTTAAAGTCTATTGTTGGTCTAACTAAATCGCTATTCTAGAAGACCTTATATACTTACCTATACCAATGCCCATCGGCATGGTATTTTCCTAAGTAAATTTTCGATTGACTGTCTGCCTTTGTGATTCGTTGAAGCGTGTGAGTAGGAGGATCATTTACTATTTGAGATTCCAGATCTGCCAGAAGTTGTAATAGTCTTTGATGGCCGTGGCCACTGACTTGTATATAGATGTCACCGTTTTCGGCAATATGCGAGACACATATTTCGGTTATGCTGTCCTAAAAAGATAACTAGATTTAGTAATTAAACTAAATTAAAAACAGTATAGCCCGAAATAAACAGTACTGGAACTGAAACGTAGATTTCTCTTTCTGCACGCTGTCATACCCAAATTAACTTGTATATACCTGCCAAGTAATTCTTAATTATTAATAATTAATAATTACATTTCTTACCTTTGTGAAGACTATGAAAGTAACTGTAGTCTTTCAGTCTTTTTTTTTGTAACAGTTATGAACTTTTAAAAATTAAAGGTGGAGATTCGTGAATTGCAGAGTTAAATCGCAAAAATTAAGTGACAAAATTTAAAATTTATCTATTTGATCGCGTTTATGTTAAACCATAGAGTTCAAAGAAGTTTTATGGGGAGTTTTAGGTCTAGATGTGTTATAGAAAAAATATGGTGCAACTTTTAATTTTAAGAAAAACGTGGTTTAACTTTTTTTTATTTTTAGGGCAAAATAGCGATTTTGACAATTTTCTCCCACCTAAAATTCAAAATAAACTTGATTTTCGTTTTAGGCACCATCAAAAACATAAAGTAAGACCAAAATTAGCCATTCACCACCAATTATCAGTATCTAGAAAAATTAGCGATATTTTGGGGATTTATAACGTAGATGTTAAACGTTGCACCATTTGGTTTCTATAAAACATTTTGATCCAAAACTTTCCAGAAAACTTTTTTGTACTTATGTTTTATTTTTGAATTTGATATAAAATCTATACTTCAAATTTTGTCAGTCAAATTTTGCGATTAAACTTTGCAATTCACGAATCTGCACCTTGTACTTTAAAACTTCACTATCACTTTTACTAGAATAAGACTAAAAGCTTAAAGCAGAAACCATTGCCTTCAAAAAAAGTGAGTGATATATAGTGTCGAAACTTTAGAAAAAAAATTTAAAACGGACCAGAGTTGTAGCGAGCTGAACGCAAAAAAACGCGATTTAATTTGTTTTTTATTTTTAGGTACAATTACAATTTTGACAATATTCCCCCACCTAAAATTTAAAATAAATTTTATTTTCGTTTTCATCACAGTCAAAAACATAATCTAAGACAAAAATTAGCCATTCTCCACCCATGGTCAGTACCTCGAAAAATAAGCGTTATATTGGGCATTTCTAATGTCGACATTAAAAGTTGCACCATTTTTTTTCTATAAAACATTTTGATCTAAAACTTTCCAGAAAACTTCTTTGTACTCTTTATTTTAACATAAACGTAATTAAAAAGCTAAATTTTAAACTTCGTCCCACAACTTTTGCAATTAAACTTTGCAATGCACAAATCCGCACCTTTTCCTTTAAAAAATGTATAACCTTTATCAGGATAAGAATAACAGCTTGAAACAGGTACCGTTGTCTTCAGAAATATTAGAGCTATATACTGTAAAAATTTTAGAAAAAATATTAAAACGGAACAGAGTTGTTTGTAGCGAGGTAAACTCAAAAAAACGTGATTTCATTTTTTTTTATTTTTAGGTTAAAATTGCGATTTTGACAATGTTCCCACATATAATTCAAAATAAATCTCATTTTCGTTTTCAGCACCTTCGAAAATATAAAGTATGAATAAACTTAGCCCTTCGGCCCTCCGTGGTCAGTATCTCGAAAACTAAGCGCTTTTTGAGGGTGTCCCGCTCGTGTATTTGTTTTTACCCTTTACTCAGTATACGAGTACAAAAATGATGGTGATTCAGAAAGGCAAGCTGAGATGGATCGATGGAAGATTAACTAGAGAACTTATCAAAAACTAGAACTAGGAGAACTTATCAGACTGCCTTAATACACCATCACCTCTTCGGTATAAATACAAATAGTAAAAATAATTGTTTAATAAATACTTACTCCTATAATGGGAGTTGCGTATTCCTGATCAAGCAGCATCATTACATCGAAGTTAATGCAAGAACCCACCTCCACGTCGTACATGTAAACAGGTATAATTTGGTTCTCTGCTTCTGTCGAAAGAAAAAAGTATTGAACTCTCAATTTTTATTAAAACGCCAATTGCGTCGATTATAAACTTTAGGGCAAAATAAATGATAAAAACAAAAGACAAAATACATACCTATTGTTTCCTCAGCGAGTTCTATTTCTACGGCTCTATATAGAAATTCTTCTAAAGTTTGAGAATCTTGCGACACTTCATAAATATCCTCTAGTCCTGCTAGTCGACATACAAAAGCCTGTAATAAACAAAATATTAAAGATTTTTATTAACAATCGTGTATTAAGATTTTTCATCACGAGTTTAATTCTGTCCAATCAGATTATTATTATACTGGGAATAATCTACTTAATACTGAGAATAAATTTTAAGTATTTTGTTTCTGTTTAATTACAACGAGTTTACTAGTTTTGACACTTATCACATTTAAGAAAACGAACCATAATAAACTTTTAGTTCTGCATCTATAGCCCGATCTGACCAAAAAAAATAAAGAAAGGATGAAAATTTGGAAATAGGTAGTTGAAATAGGTAGTTGAAATTGTCTATTATTATATAAGAAAAAGTTTACAATTCTACATCCCCTCCATCTTACAAAAATGGAGGGGAATACCCCCTCTCGAAGGTAAAAATATACATTCAAAATAAGACCGAAATTGGATAAAAAGACCAATTCTAAACAACTTTTGTTCTATAGTTTTATAAAGTCAATACTTTTCGAGTTATTTGCGAGTGAATATGTTCTTTTTAACAAAAAAAAAACATGTTTTGGGCGGTTTTTCGGAGATAACTCAAAAAGTAAGTATTTTATTGAAAAAAATATTCTTAGCAAAAATATAGCTTATAAAAAATTGAAAAAATGGTGTATACATGAGGTCTGTAGACCCAGTAGAAGCAGAGTTGTAGCTAATGAAAAATAGGTTCTTCTTCGTCAAATTCCAAATCGAATATGTGAAATAACCAAAAACGGAGCACTATTCGGGGAAAATTCATTTCATCTTTTTTAAAGTGTTTAAAAAGGGTTTAAAAATTTTTTCATTTAAAAAGGGTTTATTATTGTTTTTTAAAAAAACTTCTAATATTAAAAGTAAGTGAGTTACGCTCGAAATATTCTTGGTTCCTTTAATTTTTTGGTAAAGAAAATTGCGAAAATCACCCCCTAATTAGCATTACAAATAAATTTTATCATTACCACTTGACAAGTTACTTTGCTTATGTATTATTTATATGATCTGTAAGTTTCATCGGTTCAAAGTGCGTATTTTTTAAAAAGCTGTAGTTAATATGGCTTAAACGAGTAACTAATCACTAGTTTAGGCAAATTTTGAACAGCCATAGTATAACTAATGTTTGTCTAACAAGAAAACAAAAAACCAAAAACAGAAAAGCAAAACCAACATTTTATTACTCTTTGAGATTTTTGGTATTACTAATAATTTTTAAGTTAATTCCATAAAAATTTCCATTTTTTTCAAAATAAAAAAAAATGTTTTACTTTAAACCCAATTTTTTTCAAAAATGAGCACTTTGAACCAACGAAACTTATAGATAATATAAACAATACATAAGTAAAGTAACTTGTAAAGCGGTAACACTTAATTTTATTTGGGAAGCTAATTAAAGGGTGGTCTTCGCGATTTTTTTAGCAAAAAATAAAAAAGACCAGCAATATTTTGAGCGTAACTCACTTACTTCTAATGTTAAGTTTAAAAAAAAAATCAAAAGAAACCTTTTTTTAAACACTTTAAAAAAACTGTAATGAATTTTCCCCGAAAGAGCTCCGTTTTTGAGTTATTTCAAATTGAAATATTCGATTTGGAATTTGACGACGAAGAACCTACTTTTTATTAGCTACAACACTGCTTCTACTGGGTCTACAGACCTCATGCATACAGCATTTTTTCAGTTTTTTAAAGCTATATTTTTGTTAGGAATATTTTTTTCGCTAAAATACTTACTTTTTGCGTTATCTGCGAAAAACCGTCCAAAAACATGTTCTTTTTTGTCAAAAATGAACACATTCACTCGCAAATAACTCTAAAAGTATTAACTTAATAGTGAAAAAACTCTATAGAACAAAAGTTACTTGGAATTAGTCATTTTATACAATTTCGGACTTATTTTGAACGTATATTTTTTCACCCCCGAGAAAATATTTTTCACCCCGTATTTCCCAATTTTTGTAAAATGGAGGGGACGTAGAATTGTAAACTTTTTCTTATATAATAATAGACAATTTCAACTACCTATTCCCAAATTTTCATCCTTCCTTTTTTTTGGAGGTTTTCGTAAAATTTTGTGTTCCCTGATCGGGCTACTAATGCCAAATTGTCACGAGGACAAAACGAATCGGCAATTTTAAGAGCTCAAGTGTAATTCGGTATAATTATTTCAATAATAAAACAGTATTTATAAATAATTTTAACTAAAACTTTATTATTTCGTCTGAATATTTGCTAAACTGTGCTGTTCACTTTGACAAGTTGAAAAACATTAATTGTGATAAATGTCACTGAATGATTATTTACAAAGACTTGAATTTTGTATTAAAAGTAATATTTAAGTATTAAAAAATAATATCTCGACTATCACATAATAGTATGAATAAATAAGAAAATAATGCTCCAATTCGTTTCTCAAACTTGTTTCCATTCGGCAATAGTCACTCTAGCCATGCGTCTATTGCCAGACAACCTTTAGCCATAAATAAGACTTATTTTATTTATTTATGAAATAAATATTTCCTCTTTGAATAAATTGACAAGTTTATTTCGCTTTAAATATCTCAAACAAATAAAATTCATCAGTTTAACTTCAAGTTATCAAAAATTGTAGTGAAACACAATAAAAATATAATCGACTAATAAATTTTATTCGACGAATAACTATTCACTGATTTATTTGTCGTTGGTGATAACTAATAATCTGTTATTGTATACTTACTTGAGCTTCACAGAACGCAAATTCTCTCTTTAATTGGTAGAGCTGCTCTTTAAGGAGGGTTACTTCATCCCCGAAGTCTATGTAGAAGCATTTCACGTTTGTTTCGTTTACTTCGATGGCTCGAACTCTAAACCAATTATTGTTGAAATTGGCCACATAGTATCCTTTGGGATTAATGTTGACGGCGTGAAGATTTTCTAGATTGTTCTCGTAATATTCCTCCATGCTGGATATCATTTGGCTATGCGCCTCCTATAATAATAATTGTTCGTGTTAGCGTAAAGACAACAATATACAAGCAAAAGTTTTACTTTAATAAAGTATAAAATAATATCAAAATTAAACTTTATTGGGACCATATTTCTGGTAACATCTTCGTGGCTTATAAAAATTTTTGCAAGTCAAATGAATGCTTGAGCAAAGAAGACTGAGGGAAATCTAACAATTGCATTTGACTTCTCGCCTGTCCAGCGTGGAAAAAATTCCAACGAAAAATGGTCCCCCATACTAATGTAAGAGCGCACAGGTCGCTCATCGGCGACATCAGCACTGGAGAGTGAATCCGAATGTCGCTGATGAGCGACATACACATCGAATGTGTTAAATAATACTTATTCCAATTTAATTATACAGGGAATGTAAACGATAACGTTACATCTGAAGATATATAAAAGCACAGAAGTTTGCTTTTCATGTATAAAAAGACAAGAGACAAAATTTTGATTTTTCGTCTTTTAAAGGTAGGGGAGCCCAAGCAGAGATTTTTGTAGTTACTCGAGCGCGTCAGATTATCACATGGTGAGAAATCTTGTGCCCTGTAAATGTACCTTCACCATATATTATGTTTATTATTATTGGCTCTTAATACAGGGGAGTTCGTAAGGGGGGCCCGAAAAAAAAAATCTATCCTTATAAGAACTCGAAATCGTCAGATTAAGACAAGGTAAGATATGCAAAACAGTGTATTTTTCAAAAATTTAACGATTTGAGCGGGGCGGGGCGTAAGGAAATGGGCGAGTCACAAAGTTTCACAAAAAAAAAACAATATTTCGCGAAATGAATGTCTGATCGAAAAACTAAAAAATATGTGTTCAATATTTTTCAAAAATCTATTGAATGATACCAAACAAGATCCCCCACGGAGAGGGGTGGGGGGTAAATTTAAAAATTTAAATACGAACCCCGCGATATTTTGCGAAATAAACATCAGATCAAAAAACTAAAACATAAGGTGGAGTGGGGTAAGATTGTAAACGGGGCAAGTTCGTATTAGCTCTAAATCTATCATAAGATATATTTAATTGTACAAGTTAAGAAGTAGAAATCTCTACCAGAGTAGTATGAACTGATTGACATATATGTCTCTCACTCAGAAGTGATTCTACCACTATTTTGCCATTTATAAAATGTGCGTACATGAGTAGTAACTATCTAACCTAGAGCTGTTGAAGGAAGTGCCGGTATTTTACAGCAAATTTGGTGTCTTGTGCATTTCTTTTTGATAAGTATTAAGAACATTGCTTAAAGTTTACGTTAAAGAAATAATTCCTTTCGATTATTTGAAATTTACTGGAAAATTTACTTTCGGAGTATGTAGAGGGGTAAGACCAGACTTGTTGTTTTTCCAGTCAATTTTAAAGGTTTTTTTGTACTTTTTATAGTTCCTTGCTCAAATTATTTATTTATAACCTTTTTTAGATCCAAAATGGTTAGATATTATGTCAGAAAAACGAACCGAAGAGCGTAATCAGCCGAAACAATTAAAGGATCATTCATAGGAATTCGAGCAGGTTGTAGATGCCATGCAAAAAAAAACCATTCAAAAACTAAACAACTTATTTTAATCTGGCAAAAAGCATTTCGTAAATGACGGAATAGTAATTCCGATTCTGTCCCATAGCATATGAAGATAAATTTCATTGAATTTTAAATAGCTGTTTACGAACTTGCTCCATGTATGGGGCAAGTTCGGAATAGTTACTGTTTTTTCTAATTTTTTACAAAGGTTCTAATTTCCAATGTAAATTGGTGTTTTTGGCAATGCGAATTATAACGTATTAATGTTGTTTCACGTTGATACCAAGAAAATGTTAAATATTTGAAATATAATTTACAAAAAAATTATAAGGTCAAACTTAACGAAAACCGGTCCGAACTTACCCCACTCCACCTTACATATTACATGTATTCCAATATTTTTGAAAAATCTATCGAATGACACCATACACGACCCCCCACGTAGGTGGGGTGGGGGATTACTTTAAAATCTTAAATAGGAGCCCCCATTTTTTATTGCAGATTTGGATTACTTACGTAAAAATAAGTAACTTTTATTCAAGACATTTTTTCGAATTATGGATAGATGGCGTTACTATCAGAAAAAACGATTGTTGGAAATAGAAAATTAAATTAAAAAATGGAAAGTCCCCAACTTTATGGAAAACTTTTTTGGTTTTAGGACCTACTCTTTACAACCCAATAGGTCCCCATAAAGCTCAAGTAACAGCAAATTTAGCACACTTTCCTCCCCTACTATAAGGTTCAGAAAATAATTGAAGAGAGGATACAGATAACTAGAAAACAAGTCTATAAACATTTACTTACCGTCTCCTCTGTACCAATTTGGCGACACCAGATCTCATTGGCGGATGGAATATACGTTATTTCGGCGTAAGTCTTATGATTGTCGTCCAGCCGTACTGTGTTAGCTGGCACTGATACATCTGAGATTGTCATTGATTTCATAAAGACAATTCCTTTCTGAAATACCTGAGATTAGAATAGAAGTTTGTTAGCGAGTTAGTCCCAAGCAAAACCAAGCAACGATTAAATGTTTATTAATGATGATCAACAGTGAGCAAACGTAATGTCAAGTACATGATACATACAGTATTGAAAATCTTTTTTCGGAACATAGGACTTAATGCTTTGCAATTAACCAGTGTAAATTTCAAGATTTCTCAATGTTTCATTTCATTTGTTCGACTGCACCGAACTGAGATCTCCGATTTTCAATTAACCAGTCTACATTTCAATATAACGTCGCGATGTTTTAAAATTAATTCATTTGTTCGACTGTAATCCCTTTGTCGCTGGTTATCGCACATTCGATGCAATCTCATGGAGCACCTCAGTTCAGTGCAGTCGAACAAATGAATTAAATATGAAACATCGCGACGTTGTATTGAAATTTACACTGTTTAATTGCAAATCAAGAATCTAACTAAGTGATACTAAACCTGCGGCACGCATGCGGACTTCTAGCGTTTTTTATGCGGCCCGAAGACTAACTAAAAGGGCCCTGTGATCAAATTATTTGTCAAATTTCACGTGTTTTTAAAATTATTTGATAGTATGCAGATGTGTTTGAGGCGTGTTTGGGCGTGAGGCAGACAATTTAATGACTTTCATTTTAAATTATATTGAAATTTTTAAGAACTCTGATTAAAAAGCAAGGTATTATTAACTTTTAATAATAAATTATTAAAGTTAATGAACAAATACTCATTTTAAAAATCGTCAATACTTATTTACTACATTGCAACGACCCATTTAGTAACCACAAGAAAAATTCAGGTCCGGATTAACAAAAAAACCCTTGAAACCTTGAAACAACAACCTGTATATTAAAATTTTCAAAATTCGTCTGTACATTTGAAAAGAGCACAAAAAACTAAGTTTAATTGATCACTTCAATTATTTGCGCAGATAATTTAATGACATTAATTTCATATATCGAAATTTTTGTTTTGAAAGTTCGAGCTCTTAAAAATTTCGACATAATTTCAAAATTAAAGTCGCTGAATTGTCTGCGCAAAAAATTGAAGCTCCATTAAATCTCTTTTCACATGCGCAAACGGGTTTTGAGACCTGGATTTTTCATGTGATTAGTAGTTGGGTGGTTTGGGTTCTAAATGTGACATATGTGTACCAAATATCAAAAAAATATATATACAAGGTGGTTATACAGTTATGGGTCCAGAAAGAAATGGTCAAAATCGATAAAACACCCTGTAACTCGGTTATAAAGTCAGTGGAGCAATAAATTTAGTATGTCTAGAACCGCCTCATTTACCTATATTCACCATTCAAGTATTTCCATTTCCCAATGGAACCCTGTATACTACTTCATCTTGATTGCGGCCCGCAAGCTGTGACAATAGCTACTATGTGGCCCAGGAAAGAAAAATGTTGAGTATCGCTGATATAACTTATTGCATTGTAAGTTCCTATGTTCCGAAAAAGAATTTTCAATACTGTAATACATATACCTAATATATACATTAGAAAAAGTATATTATATTACAGTGTGATGTGAGACATAGTAAATTGTTTGAGCCAGTTTAGTTTATTTCTTGTGTATTTATTAGTGTAATTTCTAGCATTCAATGTGCACTTACGCCCGGAAATGAGAGAAACATATTTAAAACGACTTAAAAGAATTTTTTTACCTAGCAACAACATTTTTGTTTAATTTAGTAGTATTTTGTATTTTGACAATGACACCCGATTTAGGCATCGGAACGTTAATAAAATTATTTTTTCAATTTAATTGTGGCTTATCTCCCATCTAAATAGTTAATCATAAAAATGCCACAAGGAAATAGCTTCAGAACAACGATATAGTAATATTCATCATCAAGGCTTTTTATTTTGGGTGGAATGTTTGCTGCTCTTACTTAGAGGTCTCTGATTTGCTTAGTGCGGTGAATCACTCCGCATTCCTCTTGTGTCTTGTCAAAGTTTGTTGTATGACTTGGCTATCGTTTCAATTTTCTTCCACTCATTTCAATAAGTGCATAGTTCCCTCCAGTTTATCACTTTCAGGATTTTGAAATCTCTAATGACCTGGTCCTCTCATCTGTCTCTGGGTCTTCCCCTTGGTCTTTCAGTTTCTGGTTTCCATCTGGTCATCTTCTTAATCGGTAGGTCGTTTTCCTTCTCTGTATGTGTCCCAGCCATCTCAGTCTCTTAGTACATGGCATATACAGATTTAAAATTGACAAAAAGATGGGACATATCTATATTAGATTTGTAAAAACAACACAATGTAAAAAATGATAGAATAACAGTCACAGATGATTTGAAAACATTAAATTGAAATATTAGATATTAAGAGTATGGTAGTAACACACACAAAGTACATCCCGTTAGGGGCGCATTCCCCTGGTTGCACCAATGGGAACACATATTAATAGCGCCACCTAGCAGTAGTCTAGTAAATCTTCTTAAGGTGGCTATGGCCCCGAATGATGAGTACAGCTGCTGGTCAGTTTGATGTTTCCACTTATTTTTTTTTGTTTATTAATACCTGTGTATGTGCTTTTGTGCATGAGTATGTATATGTGCGCATGTGTGTATAATGCCCTTACATATATTTGATGTTGTAGCAAGCAGTGTTTATTATCTATCGTGGCTGAGAAGATCAAGCAGTCCAAAACCATTAAATAAAAAGTGTAAAATCCTCACATTCCATTCCAAAATTGCTTTGTACTAGATAAAACATAATAATGGATATGTAAAATAAATGGATATCACATTGAGATTGTGTAAGTTCAAAAGAGCGACACCTGGTTGGAAAAAGTAAGACTGAGGTTATGTTATTAAAAGGTAAACATTGTAATGCAATGTTTAAATACTATGTAGTAATTAAAATTAATTATTAATTATTAAAATGAATTAATATTACAAGTAAAATACAATTAATTAAAGTCACTTTAATAATTGCATATCACAGTGTTTTCCAACCGGTGGGTCGCGACCTACTAGTGGATCGCGGTGTGACTCTTACAGTACCTGTGTAGCGTACAGTGGCCATGTACCTTATTTTCTTCTATCATCATGGGTGAGGGATGGGTCGCCATATGAAAAAAGATCAGAAGACGGGTCGCCAGACATAAAAGGTTGGGAACCACTGGATATCATATCACTAATGTGGAGCATATCATATCACTAATGTGGAGCAACATTAATGCCCGATTTGCGAAATCCCATTTTCTTCCATGACAATAGGTATGAAATATGTCAATATTACAATTTCAATTTCCAATTGACAATATGAATTATTTAAGAAATATCTAAGAAAATAGACAGCCTATGTCTGACGTCACAAATGTCACAAAATTGGGAGGAGCTTATATTGACTCCAAACAATTTTATTTCTAACGTTAAATGGTCACAAGGAATTTTTCATTTATGTGCTTTGTGTGGCAAAATAAGAGTTAATTTAGGTATTTCGTTAAATAAACGTGTTAATTAAGAGATTTTTATTCGTTTTTGCTCAGGTGGTTTTTATTCCTTAGTGGTTCAAAATAAACATAACCTCAAAACTGTTTACGTTCTAATCATTGCATTAAATTAACTCACCTGGGCAAAACGAATACAAATCTCTTAATTGACACGTTTCTAACTAAATACCTAAATGAAAAGTCTTATTTTGTCATACAAACCACGTAAACAATAAATTAAAAATTCCTTATGAGTGTTTAACATTATAAACAAAATTGTTTGGAGTCAAATATAAGCTCCTCCCAATTTTGTGACGTCAAGACTTAGGATGTCCATTGGAAGATTTCTCCGCTACTCGCGCACGATCGTTTTTCGTATCCCCTCCAAGTACTTATAAAAAAAACCTTATAAATTGTAATTGACACCATTTTCTCTATTGACAATTTATATTTGTAACTTGTGAATCCTGAGAATAAAGCTTTTTCTATTCTATTCTATTCTTGCACACCGCGAATACAGAATAAGCCAAATAAAACGGGACAAACGCAAGATGTCTAAACAGATACATACACAGACTAAGGTTTTTTCTGCAATAACTTGATGGCAACTGTACTTAATAATCTTTCCACTAAAAATCAAATACGACACAGCAAGTTGGAATGGAAGTGCATATAACATTAATTGAAACAAACGGAAATAAGCAATAAGCCCTTGCAAACTTTTTACAACACATATGGATATACTTACATCTTCAGGTCTGCAATATTTTAATGTATAATTATTTACAATTTTTTGTACATGTATAAAAGGGCTCCTGTCAACTATCTTTAACCAATCCTCGGGCAACTGTTCGTTATACCTTTGTGAGTAATCTAACTGGAGCTGCCATTCCCATATACCTATAAATAAAATTGGAAAAATGAAAAACTGACATAAATACAGCAATACTATACATAAGTATTAATATGTTAAGAATTTCAACTGTTATCCTAAGTTTTCTTTTCACCAAGTAGTTTGAGGCCCAAAATCCTGCTAAAATATGATCCTTGCAGACAGTGTGACAAATTAATGGAGGAGCAGATACAACAATAATTAGATACTCCCTTCGGGAAGGGAAACATCGTGATATGCGTGACAGTAGGGTGCATCGAAAAAGGCGAAAAATTTTTTTTTTTTTGCGTTTTTATTTCGAAACGAAAATGTAATAGCCCACGAAAGTTGCCTAACACACTATTTAGTATTTTAGTAAAATTGCGTTGAAATAAAAAAAATATTTTCTGCCCCCCACGGCAACTAAAAATTAGAAAAAATACATTAATATGCGAATTTCTTCTGTAAGGGAAATGTAATACCTTATAGAAGTTGAATAAATAAATTCGGTTTAAATTGGAATATTTTCTGATTTCACAAGGCAATTGAAAATTTTACTTAAGGCTATGGGTACATAATTCGCAAATATTTTACGTGTATCCCTACTTTTTCTGTCTTTACACGGCAAATTACGTGTAGTAAAATTCACACTGGTATGGATATGTAAACATTACTACAATGTCATTCTACTTGAAAATGTCATCATTAATTTAAAGAGATGGCTTTTGAATGTTTTTGGATAACTGTTATTTTTAAAATTGCAAATTATTAATTCAGTTAATAAATGTGATAATTTTTTCACTAACTATGTATTCAGTGATTGTAATAATTTATTTGTACAACAAAAACTAATACTCAATCGAGAAAAGAGAAAAAGTGTTAAAGTGATTTTTTAATAATATATTGTTCTTATGGAACGCTTACAATTTTGAACATCTTTAATAACAAAATACTTCGATCACAGAATATATTATTATCCTGATGTATTCTCTGCTTGGATCTTCCACAAATAATACACAATAAATAACTTTTTATTAAATTCACGTCTTAAATCAATTATATATCAATAATATTTAATTAATAACTCAAAATATTCCCGATGCAATGTCAAATATTTAAAATTGTCACTAATTGTCAGTGTCTGACTGACAGTATATGCTGACAATATTATATTCAGCTGGGTGCGTTGTAAGACAAAGATAGATTTGGAAAATATTACCACGGCATTGTGCTCATTTTTTTCAAATCCTGAAAAAACCAATAAATATTTTTGAAAAATTTAAACGCAGAATGAAAGACTAAATTATTATCGAGGGCCGAAAGTCCCTTAGAATAAATAAAAAGTTTATTTTGAATGAGATATTTGATATTAAAAATCATACTAAATTTTCTCTTAGTTTTTCACCCCTGTAACTTATTAAAATAAACATTACAGAAGTTCTCAGGGACTTTCGGCCCTCGCCAATAACGTAATCTTTCATTCTGCGTTTAAATTTTTCAAAAATACTTATTAGTTTTCTCAGGATTCGAAAAAAATGAATCCCCATTTGAATAGCATAGCAGCCGAAAATACGTACCGATCCTCTTAAGTATACTAAAACATTTTATTTTATAACAAAATAACCTAACTTATCCGTCTGCCTGACGTCACCCACGTTTTTTAATACTAAAATGAAAAGCAAAGTACAAAATTAGAAAGTACATTATATTCGAAGATGTCTTCAGATTCAGCATTAAAGTGAGGCATAGTTATTCTGGAATCAATTCGGGTTTTTATAAATCCATCCCTCGAATACGCTCCACAAACTCCTAGAGAAGCTTGTGTCACAAGCTTGACACATCGTTCTACACATTATTTGTGGCTTTCTCAATCTCAATGTTAACCTTTTAATGGCGGCTATACGAAATATTTGGAATAAACAGATAATATATAAAATTTCTATTGATTTTGACATATTTTAATAGATTTTGAAGGAAAAAAAAAATATCGCTGCTGTATTTTGTCTTTATCATGTTGTTCCCATTTTGGGAACGTTGGCATGTAAGGTGTTATGTATTTTCTAAAAATAAAATACTTAACTGTTTGAAAAAATTCTAGTATTTTTATAGTACACAACACAACGCCCTTGGTTAGTGCCTTCGGGAATGTGAATCATCCCGTCAAATTTTATGTCGCTTAGAACAGGGGCAGATGGACCGCCTTTTCTTTTTCTTTCACCTGAACCTGCTTTTACAAGGGCTAGAGCAACGTTTCTGCGAAACTCAAGGTGTGCTATATTTGCATTCTCATGTTGAAAAAAGCGAAAAGCATTTTTTTTATCTAAGTCGGGGACGATAAGAATCAGCTAAACGTTCAAAAAGGTCAACCCCACCCATTCCAATGTTATATTGTCTATCAAATTTGGTTGAGTTACATCTTTTTATGTTCAGGCTTCACTCTTCTGGTGGAGTTTTGAACAGGGGTTACTAAAAAGTGATTACTTCCGACTATTACAGGATAATTGTCATTCCATTTGACACAAATAACATCGCTATCTGATTTGTAATCATAGGTCCCTCGATCTTTTTTTTTGATGGTTGAGGATGAAACTAAAGGACATTTGTTGATCCTATTTTCTCGAATTGTACCACAAGCCCGTATACCGTTTTCTGATAAAGATTTCAGAAGGGAGTAGCTGGTAAAAAGATTATCGAAATATACAACATGGTTGTTCTTATTTTGCAGAATTTCTAACATAATTTTAGCTGAGTGATGGCCATGATATGTAACCATTGATTCATCAATGCTTACATGTTTATGAAAAACTCCAAACTGCTGAATATTAATTTTTCGAAAAGTGGTCAAACTTTAGCTACTTTTGAGTGAGCTAAATTAGAGTTATCACAAACGTGAAGATATCTTTTTATTATTCTGAATTTTTCACGGCTCCTTGTTTTTGTAAAATTTGGAGCCTGCATGTCATCCGCCGTTGACCAGTAGTCATTTTCGTCGGGTAGATGATGATATCCGCTAATCAGGAGCAAGCCAATAAACTGACGAATATCTTCATCAGAAACTGTAAAATTTTGAAAATTTTGATGTCTTCGAGCGTAAGTTTCGCTTTGATTATGTATAAAACTAATAATTTCTGGAGTAAAAAACAAAGAGCATATTTCAAACTCCGTTTTACCCATATACTCGGCTCCTACTTAAGGTGGATCTTGGGCGTCTTGCTGGATTGCCACTTTTTCAGATTTCCTCCATTTTTGTGATGCTTGACTTCCAACTGATTCTTCTTCGTCATCTGATTCGGCATCACCATCATGAATTTCTACCTCTCCAGGAGCCTCTATTGGCATGTCAAATGACCACGTCCAAAATCTGGTCCTCAAGAGTGTCCTCGTCACTATCATTATCTCGGTCTCCTGAAATGGGAGGAAGTATTACAACATCAATGTTAGAGGATAATGAGGTTTCCACATCTTCCAAAGCATCCCGTACACATGTGTTCTTCTTGAACAGCTCTGATCGACTGTTTGTTATACCTAAATTCCTATTATCACTTGAAAGGCGATTGCACTAATCGTTATTGCCCTTGAAAATTTACGAGCTAACAGAAACGACATTATAATTTATTAGGGTATATTAGGTACTCAATGATGCCAACGTTCCCATTTTGGGACATGGCTAATTCCGACAATTTTTTTCAAAAAGTAATGAAAGAATTTAAGCGCAGTATAAACTATTTACTAAGGTAGTCAATTGGCTACCTTACTTGAAAAAATAATAGCAATAGAATAATTTTTGCTGACTTGACGACAAAAACCGTAAAACGAATCAAAAAATTGAATTTTTGTGCTTTTTACTTTTTTTTTTTTTTAAGAAAATGAACCCAAATTTAAGTAAAATTTTTTGATAAACTAGCAAGCCCCTTACCTTTACAAAACATTATGTAGTGCGATTTACAAAAATAATTGCATAAACAATCCTAAAAAAATGTTTTAATAGGTGTTCCCAAAATGGGAACGTTGGCAGTTAAAAGGTTAAAAAGGTCTAAGTTAGGATTCTTAATAAAATCTCGCAGATTTTCACTCGCGAGAATATAGGTGGTTCTGTAAGGTGATATTCTTGTTAGTTAAGAACTCAAAAGTAGTCGTTTGAATCAAAATTTTAATACGAGAAAATTTGAAGACCCTCACGTTTTTTTATTTGGTCACTGGCAAACTTCTTTTGATGTCCAAGGGGTAGATCATTTGAATGTCGCAGACATACAAACCACTGAAGCGGTTTTTTAAGATGTTCTTCTAACAGCCGTATTACACCATCCTTAACGCCAGTATTTATGACTGTTTCGTCACATGCAATAGCTGGATTTGATACTTTCTGATATACCAGACAGCGGTAATATCCGAAATATTTGCACCCTGGCTCATGCACAAGTGTTATGTGTTCTTCCACGATCGATTGGCCAAAAAACTTGGTACTGTTTTTTAATTGAGCTAAAGTTTTGTCTTTGCGTCGGTAACTTTCTTCTTTTACCGTTGTTCTCTCTGATTATATTTGTTTTTGTTTTCCCTATCAATCGAGCTTATCACCATTTTTATGGAACCTCTTTGATTTAATAGAAATTCGCGATCATCCAGAGGCACTTTTTGAGATCTGCTACAAAGACAATTAATCAGTGTGTCACATTTGCATGCTGTAAGGTCGAAACGTGTAGTTTTACTTTTGTTCTTAAAGAATTGAATTTTATTTTTGTAAAATTCACTGTTTTGCCTGTTCTTAAATGATTTCATAGGTTTCATATATTTGTCATGATAGGCTTTTAAAAGCTGAATAATTCTTGTACGTTAAGTTATTGGAATTGTTATTTCCATGTTATATGGAGTAATTATATAGTAGCCCGATGTAGTGTAAGCCCCCTTCTCCATGGGGCGTTCTAAGAAGGGAATTGGCTCTTGGAGTCAAGGTGGTTCTTTTTCCCGTCACCTGTAAGGCAAGATTTATGTGTTCTGGTTCTATTGACAAGTGACACTATTTATTCTTTGCCCAAATTCGTTCTTTTATAATTTTTTTTCAACAAAGAAATGGATATATGAACGGTACTTCATTTTTTAGTCGTTGTAGATGACCCCACCAACGTAACTGCCCTTTTTCAACATACTCTGCCATCGACTCTATTTTAACTCCATTCATCTATTCTAACACCATTTCTAACCAAATCTGTTCTAGTCACTTCCTATCTATCTCTATATTTCCTTCCCTCCATAAGGAGTATTGAGTGCTCTTGTGTTACTTAACCAAAAGTGAGGGATAGTGTGTTGGATCAATGCATCCTCTTAGAAACTGTCTTTCGGTCCTTTTCCTAGACGAAGAGAAGGTAAATGCGTGGCCTAAGTGTCCTCTATTTGCTTTCTCCTATTTTCGTCGTCTCTGTGCTTATATATTGTAAAAGCCGGAGATACAGGATGCAGCCAGAAAACAGTTTATTAACGAAAAATCTTATTAAAAATATTGTTTATTATATTTTTATTTCAATTATTCTAATTGTTTAAAAAGTAATAAACTTTGTATCTAGGGCTTTTCGTTGTTTTCCTCGTAATACGAGAGATGTCGCTAGATTGCGTCTCAAAAGGTGGAATCATTGTATCGCGATGGTTTCCCTTAAATAGGCAGATTGTTGATATTTCTTTCAGAGTTGTGACTGCATAGCTTCACTGAGGATGCATGAGGATCTTGTACGTTAAGTTATTGGAATTAAAGCATTTTTCCATATTTCCTCCCAATTTACAATTTAATTGAGTTTTTTATCCTCTTGCAACCACAAAACTTCATCGCTTGTTTGTATTTCGGTAAAACATTTTCAGGTATATTTGGTGGTTACCCAAAAATGGGGCGGTCCACAGCACATCTTGATTTTATTCGCCATGGTCCTGGTTTATCTACATTAAAAATCTTTAATGTACAAACAACAATAATAACAATATCAGATATTTAAAAAAATTCAAGGTCGTTGGGGTCAGAAAACTCGCTTAGAAAAAAAAAAAATTGAAGGCACTCGTGGGAGTGCCGACAGAAGTGATCCTTCTTATGGTATATAAATTACGAGCTCAATGCTTTTACCCCATCCTAAAAGAAGTGCTGTACCTATATCATATACGATATACGCGATGCGTATGCCCTGTGCTATTTATGTATACATACACATAATTTATATATGTACAAAATTTATTTCAGCGAAGTGATGACCGTAAAGAAATTTTCAATTCAAAAATTTATTTCGTCGAAGCGATAACGGTCGCTAATTTAATAATTTTCCCCATCCAAAAAGTGCACAACGTCCCTAAAGAAGTTTTCACTTCAAATATTTATTTCGTCGAAGCGATGATAGTTGCTACTTTATTACTTTTTTACATCGAAAAAGTGCACAACGTCCCTAAATAAGTTTCATTTTAAATATTTATTTCGTCGAAGCGATTACGGCCCTAATTCAATACTTTCCTCCATAAAAAAGTGCACAACGTCCCTAAAAAAGTTTTTACTTAAAAAATTTATTTCGTCGAAGCGATGACGGTCGCTAATTTAATAATTTTTTCTTATCCAAAAAGTGCACAACGTCCCTCGAGAAGTTTTCATTTCAAAAATTTATTTCGTCGAAGCGATGAAGGTTCGCTAATATATTTTCCCCAACAATAAAACACGAAAACGTTTGTTTTCTATACTTCCACAAAATTTATTATAACTAAGTGACTACAGCTGTTTCGGCGGAGTGCCTTTCTCAAGTGATATAGTTTACAATGTGTTTGCCTTTTTAAGTCTTCAACTGAAGAGGTTGAGGAGTGGGGAGCTGTTTGTCTCGAGTTGGTCATTCAGAATTATATCTGTATTTTTCAGTTTATTAATTTCCATAGATTCTAAAAAAGATAGCTTAAGGCCTTTAGTTTGAATATGTAGAATTTGAAACTCTTCATTGAAAGAATGATTATGATCTAGAAGGTGAAGTGCGTATGTAGAAGTGTCTGTTTTTCTATTGTTGAATGCCCTTTTGTGTTCTGCTATCCGTTTGTCAAAAGTTCTGCCAGTTTGACCGATGTACGTTTTCGGACAGTCACCACAAGTTAGTTTGTACACACCACTCTGTAGTTGCTTTCTCTTTCGACTTTTATTGTTCTTAATATATTTGCTTAAGTTGTTGTTAGTTCTGAAAGCTGGTGTTATTCCTTTCTTTTTTATGTATCTGGCTATTTTTGTTGTTATCTTGCCAGTATATGTGAGAGAGCAGAAGGTACTGGGTTCTTTCTGTGGTGGTGGATACACTAATTTCAGGGCTTTCTTATGGAGTTTTTGGTTTAAAATTTTGTTAACTGTTTGTTCGTTATAGCCGTTGTTTACTGCTATTTGTTTAATGATGTTTAGTTCTATCTCGAAGTTATTTTTTGTCATGGGAATTTCTGTCAGTCTATGTATCATGCTATGGTAGGCTGCTAATTTGTGTTGTGTAGGATGGGATGATGAATTGTGTATAGTTGTGTCAGTATGGGTAGGTTTATGATATACGGAGAACTCATGTTTGTTGTGTAGTCTGGAAATCGTTACATCTAGAAAGTTTATGGAGTTATTCTGTTCTGTTTCTATTGTAAACTCAATATTATTATGAAGTGAATTAATATATGATAGGAATTGGTCAAGTTGTCTGTTAGTTCCTGTAAAGCATACTAGTATATCATCCACGTATCTCCACCAATATAAGAACTGTTTAAATACGGGATGTTTAGAAATTGTTGTTTCAAGTTGGTTCATAAATATATCTGATAGCAATGGGCTTAGAGGATTACCCTAATCTTTTTCCTAGTGTTCCTCCTACAGAAACTTTTGTTTTAGTTAAGAATCTTTTAGACCATAATAGTACAAATCCGATCATTGCATCTGAAATTTTACACCTTCTTGAAATTTGCATAAATCAAGACTATTTTGAATTCAATAATCAAATATACACAAACAACAGTGCAGGACTTATTATGGGTAATCCTCTAAGCCCATTGCTATCAGATATATTTATGAACCAACTTGAAACAACAATTTCTAAACATCCCGTATTTAAACAGTTCTTATATTGGTGGAGATACGTGGATGATATACTAGTATGCTTTACAGGAACTAACAGACAACTTGACCAATTCCTATCATATATTAATTCACTTCATAATAATATTGAGTTTACAATAGAAACAGAACAGAATAACTCCATAAACTTTCTAGATGTAACGATTTCCAGACTACACAACAAACATGAGTTCTCCGTATATCATAAACCTACCCATACTGACACAACTATACACAATTCATCATCCCATCCTACACAACACAAATTAGCAGCCTACCATAGCATGATACATAGACTGACAGAAATTCCCATGACAAAAAATAACTTCGAGATAGAACTAAACATCATTAAACAAATAGCAGTAAACAACGGCTATAACGAACAAACAGTTAACAAAATTTTAAACCAAAAACTCCATAAGAAAGCCCTGAAATTAGTGTATCCACCACCACAGAAAGAACCCAGTACCTTCTGCTCTCTCACATATACTGGCAAGATAACAACAAAAATAGCCAGATACATAAAAAAGAAAGGAATAACACCAGCTTTCAGAACTAACAACAACTTAAGCAAATATATTAAGAACAATAAAAGTCGAAAGAGAAAGCAACTACAGAGTGGTGTGTACAAACTAACTTGTGGTGACTGTCCGAAAACGTACATCGGTCAAACTGGCAGAACTTTTGACAAACGGATAGCAGAACACAAAAGGGCATTCAACAATAGAAAAACAGACACTTCTACATACGCACTTCACCTTCTAGATCATAATCATTCTTTCAATGAAGAGTTTCAAATTCTACATATTCAAACTAAAGGCCTTAAGCTATCTTTTTTAGAATCTATGGAAATTAATAAACTGAAAAATACAGATATAATTCTGAATGACCAACTCGAGACAAACAGCTCCCCACTCCTCAACCTCTTCAGTTGAAGACTTAAAAAGGCAAACACATTGTAAACTATATCACTTGAGAAAGGCACTCCGCCGAAACAGCTGTAGTCACTTAGTTATAATAAATTTTGTGGAAGTATAGAAAACAAACGTTTTCGTGTTTTATTGTTAGATAAAATGAACTTCCATCAAGTAACGGTCGAATCCATCAAATATTTTCCCCATCCAAAAAGTGCACAACGTCCCTCAAGAACTTTCCACTTCTAAAATTGATTTCATCGAAGCGATGACGGTCGCTAATTTAATACTTTTTTCCATCGAAAAAGTGCACAACGTCCCTAAAGAAGTTTCACTTCAAATATTTATTTCGTCTAAGCGATGGATGACAGTCCCTAATTCAATACTTTTCCCCCATCCAAAATGTACACAACGTCCCTAAAGAAGTTTCACTTCAAATATTTATTTCGTCGAAGCGATCACGGTCCCTAATTTAGTAATTTATCCCCATCCAAAAAGTGCATAACGTCCCTCAAGAAGTTTCCACTTCAAAAATTGATGTCATCGAAACGACGACGATCGCTAATTTAATACTTTTTCCATCGAAAAAGTGCACAACGTCCCTAAAGAAGTTTCACTTCAAATATTTATTTCGTCGAAGCGATGACAGTCTCTAATTTAATATTTTTCCCCATCCAAAAAGTGCACAACGTCCCTCAAGAAGTTTTCACTTTACAAATTTATTTCATCGAAGCGATGACGGTCGATAATTAATACTTTTTTCCATCCAAAAAGAGCACAACGTCCCTAAAGAAGTTTTCACTGCAAATGTTTATTTCGTCGAAGCGATGACGGTCGCTTATTTATTACTTTCTCCCCATTCAAATTTAATAATTTTTCCCCATCCAAAAAGTGCACAACGTCCCTAAAGAAGTTTTCACTTCAAAAATTTATTTCGCCGAAGCGATGACGGTCGCTAATTCAATACTTCTTTCCCATCTAAAAAGTGCACAACGTCCCCAAAAGAAGTTTTTACTTTAAAAATTTATTTTGCCGAAGCGATGACGGTCGCCATGACGTTCGCTAATTCAATACTTTTTCCCTATCTAAAAAGTGCACAACGTCCCTAAAGAAGTTTTAACTAAGAGACGACGGTCACGAAATAAATCCTTTTTCTCTATCGAAAAATAGGTTTTACATTTATTTTAAATTTAAATACTTCTATACAATTTATGTATAGGTACACGTAATATAGAAAAGTACAAAATTTATTTCGGCGAAGAGATGACAGCCCCTATGACGGTCGCGAAATAAATCTTTTTTCCCCATCCTAAAATAGGTTTTACATTTATTTTAAATTTAAATACTTCTATACAATTTACATATACATACAAATAATATATATAGCATAAGTGATGACGGTCGCGAATTCAATGCTTTTTCCCCTATCCAAAAATCGCACAACGTCCCTAAAAAGTTTTCACTTCAACAAGCAATTTACATTTCGTGAGTTCAATCAGAAAATAGATAATATTACTATTATTATACATATATTATGATAATATACGTACAAAATTTATTTCGTCGAAGTGATGTCGCGATGACAATCGCGAAATCAATCCTTCTTCCCCATTCTAAAATAGATTTTATATTTATTTTAAATTTAAATACTTCTACACAATTTATGTATACATACAGATAATAAATACACGTACGAAATTTATTTCGCCGAAGAGATGACAGTCGCAAAATAAATCCTTTTTCACCATCCAAAAATGGGTTTCACATTTATTTTAAATTTTAATACTTCTACACAATTTATATATACATACACATACAATATATATTGTACCTACAAAATTTATTTCGCCGGACAGATGACGGTCGCGAAATTAATCTTTTTTCCCCATCGTAAAATAGGTTTTATATTGATTTTAAATTTAATACTTCTATACAATTTATATACATACTTCTATACAATTTAATATAATTTAATACTTCTATACAATTTATATACATACACATAATAAATTAATATATATATATATATATATATATATATATATATATATATATATATATATATATATATATATATATATATATATATATACATTCATTTATAGTACAATCCTGAGCCTTCGATAGTAAAACTTAAACACAAACCTGAACCACGTTAACCATCCTGAACCTGTATATTGGTTCAGGATTGTTTTCCTTTTATAACTGACATATATTTTTAAACTTACAATATAAATAATTTTTTTAAACTAGTGGTGTCATCAGCGGACAAAACTGATTAACTTTCAATTCAATATGTCATTTGGAATACGAGAGAAACCTGTTTGTAGTATGGTTCAGCATTGTATCTTTTAGTTCAGACATTTGCCACTTTGGCGCTGGAAACAATTTCTCGAATATACATGATCTTTATGTATATATCACAATTAATACCATCCTGATCCATACCATGTGGCAACATTGCTTTGTCGTTATTTTGTGTAAAGAATCGGCGAATTCTATTTTTAGCCAGACAGATTTGTTAATAGCTATATATTATATACTTTAGTTTTGCAACTTTGCAAGATTCGTTTGTTTTGGTTCAGGAACGTCGCTGTGTGCGCTCGATGCAAAAGTGAATATGAATAATAAAGGACGTTGTAAATTGATGGTTGATACGTATTTGTAAGTTAGGTAAAGTTAAGTTATGCAGAAGGGATTAAAATAAATTCTCACTTTGAGAAAAAGGGTTTAAGGATTAAATGTATATTAAATTTCTCAGTGTCGGCGCTACGGTATAAGGTGCCCGCCTGCAAAACTAACACTGGCGCTCCACACACACATACACACAGATACTCGTACAACCACAGCCTCAGGGACATTATGTGTGTTCTAATGGAACAGTGAAGTGAGACCCATATATCTGAAGATCAAACCGGTCAGAATGCGTAACCTGGAGTGGTACCTATCTGACCGTCCATAACCTGGAGTGGCATCTATCTGACCCCCAAGCTATACCACCACCCCTCCCCATCGCAGTACATAACGAACGAGGAGGCTTTGTACTGAACGTTACCTTGGATGTCCTGGGTAATGGGACATCCTGTGTATTACTTTATGTGGTTATACCACCTGATTTTAGGGGTAGCTAGAAGAGCTTTTCTCCCCATTAATGGCTTGATTTTGGACTTATCTTCTAAAAATGTGTGTTCCGGGCAACGAGGCACCGACTAAAGTTGGTGTCCCGCTATCCGCAAATATCCACGGAAAATAAAGTTCGGTTACAGTTTTATTGGGCCCATCATCTGACAAAACAACTTCACTTTAACTTTTTTAAGAAATTGGCTAAGAGAACTAAGATTTTTTTGTCATTTCTTCTTTTTCGGCTTTTCTTTTTCGATTTGTACCCCAGATATTTTTTGAATTCACTGTTATTTTTAACTAAATAAAAATAAGAACTTTAAAACCTCAAGATTATGCTTCTGCAGTAATGTGAACCCGTAGTTTAATAATAGCACTGAGTACTTAACAAATTAATATAATTTTATATTAATTGAATACCTACAACACTAGATTCTTTAACTGCAGAGTACAACTGACAAACTATTCTGTATTATAATCACATGAAATAATACCAAATCTAAAGAGCTCTAAACTAGATTTTTTGTAAAATGTTTATTTTAAACATTGTTTTTATATGGGATTATTACTAAACTTGGTATCTATTAATAGGTACATAATACTTATTAAATTAGACAGGCAGCAAAAAACAGTATTGCAATCTTGTTTATTTTACTAGAAATCATTCATTTCCTCTCATAACTGCTGATACAAAACTAACAACCTGCAAGGAATTTGAAGAAAATAAACAAAGCATTCTCATTAGAGCAAAGTTGTTTGGTTGAAATATGATATCTTTGACCAATACTACCTAATAGTAAGAATTATATGCGGCATTGCATATTTTTGTATGTTTTACATGTGTGATATGCAAAAATAAACAAACACAGATTAGGGTAATATGACGAATTTAAACCACATCTAAAAAATGAATTTTTCTATTTAAGTATTTTGCATAACACAATAAACACAAGCAGAAAAAAGCTCATTCTGGCGCCCCCCCCCCCAAACAGGGGCGCCCGCCTGCAGTGCATCCGTTGCAGGCCCGTTATCGCCGGCCCTGAAATTTCTAGACAAAACATAACAGAAAATTTAAATCTTATTTAACAAAACAAAAAGAACTTTGACATTTATTAATGTCAAAGGAACAAAATTGGGAACAAAAAAATTAAAGGAAATTGCTCCATGGGAAGCCGAGAAAATACAATTTTTTTTAACGTATACTTACCGATTTTGAACGTTGACATTCCATTTTCTCCAACCTGATGTTTTATTGAAATTTTGGTATTTTTTGTATTTTTCACTCGTAATACCGATAGTTTTTATTATTATAATATATGTTATGAGTCTTTTGACGATATGAAAATTTGTGCGGAGAAAGAGAACCGAAATAGAAAGGTTCGAAAATTACCATCCTATTATGTATATCTTCGCCGTACTCAACTTTGACCGGTTGTATCTCAGGAACCAATCATCGCAATTAAACAGTTTTTCTTTTAAAAGAAGCGCCCTGCCGCTTTATTTCCAAGACCGTTTTCATAATTTAATTTAATTTAATATTTTCCGAGATATTATATTTGTTTATAAGGCAAAAAATGGTTTATAATTTTAAAATATTCCTAAGGCCGCTCAAATAGTCCAATTTCAATTCTGTAAAGTACATTAGATAGGTATAGTGCCATTTTATACAAAAATCATAGTTATTCTTATGCATCATAATTATTGTGGTTATTATGGCGACCCTAAATTTTTAATTAACAATTTAATTGTTGCTAAACTGTAAAAGCTCTTTTGGTAGATAGATCTATTTATTGATAAATTATTACTAACCTAAAATTTTAGTTGAAATTAAAAATTTTGTTGAAAAAAACCCGCATTTTCCGAAAAAAAATTTCGTCGAAGTAAATCGAGAAAAATCTGTCTCTATGCAGAATTTCATTATGGTGAATTTTTATTTGGGTGTTTTTGGTGTAAAGTTAAAATCTTTGGAGTTGTAGTGCAAAGATTGAAAAAACACGATTTTCGGGCGCCATTTTGTTTATAGAAAAGTAGCACACTGTCTGTGGACTTTGCGTACCTATATTATTAATATATAGGATCATAAGATTCGATTCCAGCAATAAAATTGCTAATAAATAACTTTTCCCAAAAATTGCTTATTCTTCGATAATCTGCCCAGACTATTCTTGCAGTTCTCAAATTTAAATATTCTACTAAGAAAGAGCCATCCACATATATGTGAAGAATTGGTTGACAGCAAGCAGCGTGAGAACGATTCGTTAATACTTGAAGAAGTGGTTGATAGAACGGATCACGGGAATAACGTTTCTTCAATATCATTTGAAAAACCGGTTGAAAGAGAGAAGCGCGAGAAGGACGAATCTCTAATAATACAGAAACTCTTAAATTTTGATAGTAAACAAAAAAGTGAACATCAAGTGGAGAAGGAAAGTGAAAAGGGGCAACAGACAAGCAGCAGTTCTGTAGCTAAAAGGATATCATCTCTTGTTTTAGAAGAGAAGGTAATACCTCAATTAAATTACGATCATCATCATCATTCAACCCGGATCTATCCACTGCTGTATATAGGTCTCCCTCAGTATTTTCCATGCATTTCTGTTTTGTGCTGTTTGCATCCAATTTTTGTCGATCCGTTTTATTTCTTCAGACCATCTGGTTGGCGGACGACCTCTACTTCGATATGCTTCTTGTATTGGTCTCCAGTGTATTATTTGCTGTCTCCACCTGTTATCCGACATTCTAGCTATGTGTCCAGCCCAGTTCCACTTTAGTATGGCATCCGTCACTCCTCTTCTCCGTTTTATCTCCCTGTTCGTAATTCGATTTCTACGAGAAATGCCTAACATTGAGGCTCCATTCCATGGCTTTAAATTACGATATAAGCAGTATAATATGGCGTCCAAAACAATTTGGTACTTTACGTTTTCCTAAACTCCAATAATTGTCAACTAACAATCTGTGAGAAAGCCTATAACGTAAGGAAAGAAGCAGAATTGATTTTAATCCATTAGACATGACATACCCTGGTAAGTTTGTTTTGTCGTTTACGGCTCGTAAGACGGTTTTTTGTGTCCAACAAAACAAACCAAACTCAGCTGCATGTATAAAAAGCCTATCTGACAAGTCGTAAATGACGAAATAACTTGGTCACAAGATTTTGTGTCTAATAAGTTAAAATCAATTATGATTATTTTTTTAATGTTACTTTACTTAAATCTTTCCTATTTCTTTTAACGTGTTCGATTCATTGTACATTTTTTTAGCCACTTGTTGAAAAAACGTTGAGGAAAAATTACAAAGATCCAAGGGATTTTTGCTTCTATTGCGAAAAGGATGTACAATCTCATTTTGCTAGACATATTTCTAAATGGCACTCAGAAGAAATTGAGGTAGTTAAAATATTATGTCATAAAGTTAATTTGAAAGAGAGACGATTGGCTTTATCAAACTAAGGAAGGGAAATTTTATCAGAAATCGGGCAGACGCCGCGTTAAGACCTGTTAAAGGAAAAACCTTACGGATAAGTCGTCAAGTGCAGATAAATATTTACCGTGCAAGTATTGTTTGGGATACTATAATAAAAAATGTTTACTTAGGCATACCAAAATTTGTCCTTCTAATAATTATGATAAGGATAATAATAGAAGACAAACGTCCCAAAGCGACGGACAAACTACTTTGTTTCTACACCATTTTCTTAAACATGACGATTTATTAAAATCAAAAAAAATTTCAGGATGCACGCAGATGACATAAATATTATTGCCAAAAAAAATCCCTTAATTTGTCAGTATACATATTTGTACATAAAAGGCCGTCAAAGTAAAGGCAATATGGATTTGGTAAGAAAGAATATGCGAAGACTTGAAAAACTCTTACACTTTGCATTGCAAAATTTGCAAGACTACAAAATCCAGAGATTAAGAAACTTATAGGTATTCTTCGCCTAAAGCATTTTCAACTAATAATTTCTGGAGTTAATAAACTGGCAAAATATAATCCAGAAACAGAAAATTATGAGTCACCAACGTTGGCCATAAATTTTGGGACACTTATAAAAAAATCTTGCGACTTAGCAGATATTAATCTTGTTCAGATTGAGGGCACAAGCGATGAGAGAAAAGACCTTAAAATATTAAAAAATCTTATAGAATCCCAATGGTGCAATGAAATTTCTGCACAAGCATGTACCAGTTTCAATCAGAATAAATGGAACAAGGAAGAACTTCTGCCGCTTACTAACGACCTCAAGAAACTTAACATTTTTTTGCAAACAACTGCAGAAGAATTATTTGACAAATTGAAATCAGATGAGTATGATTTTAAGACTTATAATTCATTAAAAGACACACTGTATGCGCAAGTCATTCTTCTTAACAGACGAAGACCAGCAGAGATGGCTCAGCTAAAGATCCAAACGTTTAAATGTATTAATTTAGGGGGTGAAAATGCTCCGAATTCGAAAAATGTTTAACTCAAGCTGAAAAATGTTTATTAAAAACTTACAGTCGTTTAGTTATAAGAGGTAAGCGTGGAAGAGAAGTAACCATGTTGTTATCACTATCAATGAAAATGCATTTCGATTATATTTTACACTGTAGAAATAACTTTGTAATTGAAAGTGACTTTGTATTTCACACCACTGGAAGAGGATTTGTTGATGGAACTAAAATTATTCATAAATATGCCAAGAAATGTCAGTTGGAGAGACCTGCGAGTATAACAGCAACAAAACTTCGAAAGCATTTGGCCACCATTACTCAACTTCTCCAATTTTACAATAATCATAAGGAGCAATTAAGCAAATTCATGGGACACACATTACAAACGCATTGCAATTATTATCGTTTGTCTGAAAAAGTATATATCAAACTGCTAAAATTTCTAAACTTTTACTTTTAATGATGGAAGGAGCTGAAAAATACAAAGGTAAAACTTTAGACGAAATTGACATTAACTTACCTCCTCTCTCTGACGCGCAAGGTGAAGAAATGGAAAATATATATTGGATGATAATCTAAACGCCGATTACCAGATTCCATCTACTTCAGCTAACTTAAATAATAATAAAGAACCACCAAAAAAAAGGGCCACTTAAAAAAGAAAATCTTTATTGATAGGAGACAACCATGGACAAAGCAACAAAAAGCATTATCGCAGAATATTTTTCCGACCATATTAAAAACAGAAAGCCTCCCGTTGAGGTAGAAGTGCATCAACTTATTAGAGTGTCGAGGTATTTAAAGAAAGAAAATGCACAAGTATCAAAGCTATCGTTTATAATATATGTATAAAGGAAAACATTAAATATTAAACACTATTTTTCAAATATTTTTTAGTTGATGTTTATTTTTTTTTTCACTATTTTGAAAGACATTATTGTTTTATTTTTGATCTGTATCACATTATTCTTACGCTTGCAGGCAATTGAAATTGCCATTACTTAAGCTATAATCAATAATAAAATCAAGTAATGTACAAATGTACCTACTTTTGATAATAAATTATTGTACCGAATACTTTCCTGATTTATTCCTTTTTTGTTAATCTGCATAAATTGCTGTCAACATAGGTACGTCATATGTTTGACATTCATTTCATTATAAGAACTGGAACCTGGAACGTATAGTTTATAGTAATATGATGCTGCCATCGCTGTTAATTCGGTGGGACATAATATCGTTTTGCAATATTATGATGGGTTCGCCTTCTTTATGATATTCATTATGTGGGACGGATCTTTTGCAGTAATGTGATAACTTCGCCGACAAGTTTGTTACTGTTTAAAACCCTTTTTTAACTAATGAGTTTTATATTAGGTATTATTTTTAAATACTATGTAACGTTACTGTGCAATCCACTATGTATTTAATTTTTTTGCATTTTTAAACATTTGTTGTTGTTGAGATACAATCAAAACTTACGCCAACAAGTTTATCATTGTGTTTGATAAAAGAGGTTGCTTTAATTTCTTATATATAATATTTTATTACAATCAGTTTAATAGTTTGTTTTTTTGAGATAATTATAATTTGCAATTTTTTAAAGCCTGTATGTTTATTATTTTGAAAAATAAACTAATTAAATAAATTACTGCTGTCATTACTCCACAGGCGAGTGTTCTTTTAATCTGAGATCCCAATCCCAGGGACCACCATTATAAGAGACTAAGTTTTATTCAATTTATTCTTCTCCGGAAAATAAATAAACAGAGGGGTTTGTCTATTTGTTCACTTAATGAACAATACAAATAATTTACTAGATAAATTGTAACTATCCAAAAAGGTGTAAACTTATGCATATGTAAAAGATAATTCTTGCATTTCTTTTGTTAATTTTTATTTTGACTACTTACTGAAGCCATACGAAAAATTCCCTAAGAATCCCATTTCACTAAAAACTGGCAACATCTATTAGGCTCAGGTTTGTATATATACACATATGTTTGGGTTCAGAATTGACTGAAATAACAAGGGGATCAGGATTATGTCAATAATATGTAAAATCCCTATTTATATATCTTTAAAAATATTAAACATTTCTTTTGTATATATACATTTTTGAACTCCCCGCTAGAATTAATGAATATAAGCGTACCGTGGGCAACTCTAAATACTCTAGATATAGGAGGTTCAGGATTGTACGGTTTTCCAGATGGTTCAGGTATGATATAAAGATGTATATATATATATATATATATATATACAAAATGTATTTCGCCGAAGAGATGACGGTCGCTATGATGGTCGCGAAATTAATCTTTTTTCCCCATCGTAAAATAGGTTTTACATTTATTATAAATTTAAATACGTCTACACAATGTATATATACATACACATAATATATAGCATGAGCGATGACGGTCGCGAATTCAATGCTTTTTCCCCTATCCAAAGAAAGTGCACAACGTCCCTAAAGAAGTTTTCACTTCAAAAAATTAAAAATACTAATATGCTGAAAAATAACACTATACCCCATTCCACGAACATACGCCTGTTTTGGATTACTTCGACAACGAATATTTTACTGTGCAAAATGAGAAGAACGAAAGTAAATTGCAAATTACATTTTTGTTTATTGGAATAATTATTAGCGCCATTTACTTTCGTACTTCTTATGTTGCACAGTAAAATATTCGTTGTCGAAGTAATTCAAAACAGGCGTATGTTCGTGGAATGGCCCATAGCAACTTTTTCACGCTATTAGATATAACATTTCCAACTTTTATTTTTTCGATGCACCCTAATGGACAGGCCTCGTGGTACGTAGTGATGACGACATACTGATTAGCAATGTGTTTTAGGAAAAACCAGACGGTAGAAGACCGGGGGACGGCCTAGAAAAAGGTGGAAAGATGCAGTCAGAGAAGACCTGGAGAATATGGAGGTGAGACCCTAGGAAATAGTAGCACAAGATCGGATCCACTGGAAGACAATAGTAAACGAGGCAAAGGCTCATGAAGAGTCATAGAAGACAAAGATGATGACGAAGTAGTTTGAGGGTTTCTTTTCCAACTGACACAAGGCACGGCACACTTTAGCGTTTAAAGTAGGCAAAATTTAATATTATTTACAGCTTTTATTGAGAATAATTATGAATTATTATTATATAATTAATTATAATAAAAAAGTGAATAAAAAAATGCATTTATTAGTAATAAATAATTATGTAAAAGTATGTTCAATTTTTCCTTATAAACTTTTTATTTTTTTCTATAATAAATTATATATATTTATTACAATTTTTCATCAATTATCATACATAACATTACTTGGTAGTTGTATACCTAAAAAAGGGTAAAAATAATTTTTTTGAAAAAAGTTATTCAAAAAGTTTATAAGGAATAATTGACGATACTTTTGCATAAATTATTTATTACTAATAAACGCATTTTTTATTCACTTTTTTAAACCGTTTTGAAAGTTTAGTTCATGCTCTTTCATTTGACACCTGTAAAATGGTTCTAACATTATTTATTTTTGACTTATGCTATTGCAAAAAAAGCTCTCTGGGATAAACAATTTGAATAAAATTTAAACGAATGAATCGCTTTGAAATTTTTGTCACATATTAAGCACCAAAGAATTCTCATTTGACCAAAATTTAAAAGCTGTACACTTATTTTTACAATAGTTATTGCGAAATTAATTTTTTTGAACATTATATTAACAGTAAATGAGTGTAATAAACTTTGTAATATGCCATTTAAAAGCTTTTTCCATTCTCTCGAAGATGTCTGCCCTAAGAAAACCATAAGTACTGTTCACATTATAAGAATTTAAACGTGCGAGGGATAGAACGCACGACGACATTCTTTCATATGATACTGTCGTTCAGTCGCACGAAGGTAGTTTCTTTGGTTGTTTGATACATTATTTTCATTTACACTTTGTGGCTGTTTGAAGTAGGTGCATATATTTTATATTATGATGTCTCAGATCGATAGTGAAATATTAATAACATTAATTGAAGCGAGACCTGTTCTTTGAGACAAAACAATAGAAATGTATAAAGATAGAAACTTGACGAGAAATGCTTGGAATGGTGTATGCCGTGAACTTCACAGTGAATTTGACGAATTAGGTGATAAAGAAAAAAACACATTTTATAAGTACAGCAAAATTAATTATATGCTACTGATAACAACAGTAATTAAAACTGCTAAGTATATTATAATAAACTTTATTTTGCATAGTTTCAATTAACGTTGAGTATAGAGGATGTTTCATCAATGTGTGAATATAAAAATATATAAATCGTATCTTTTTGCGTTAATAGGATGGACCCAATTAATTCGGTTCCTTCAATTTCTCTTTCTTCGACGATTAAATAAACAACGCTATAATTTGATTTCGCTCGATTTAATATATATACCTTTTATTCTACGAAATTATATTTAGTTTTATAGGGTAAACAACTCGGTGAAGACTGGAGTAGGGCAGCGGTCACGTCTTGTGTGAAATTATCTAAAAACAACATTTAAAACGAGGGGAACAACATTTAAAAATGAATGGATGACAGAGGGTTTTTTAAATTCTGTACATGAAAAACATAGATTGTAATGTTGTTCTGAAGCTGTTTCCTTGTGGAATTTTTATAATGAACTATTCTAAATGGGAAATAAGCCACACTTTAACTAAAAAAATAATTTTATTAACGTTTCGACGCCCAAATCGGATGTCGAAACGTTAATAAAATCATTTTTTTAGTTCAATTGTGGCTTATTTTCCATTTAGAATAGTTTATTACATAGATTGTATGAGCTAATTAGATGAGCTAATCCAAGATCCCACAAATAGCTTAGTAGAACAACGATTATAAAAACAAATTAAGTCTTTTAATTAAAAACAAGAAATAATAACTGACAAAATAGAAATTGCAAATGAATTAAATACGCATTACAGTACATTAGGACAAAAGTATGGACAAAAAATACCCATTTGTAATGATACATCGTAATAATACATATCAGACATCGTATCATGTCAGCCACAAAGTGTAAATAAAAATAATATACCAAACAACACAGCAAAATATATGTTCGTGCGACTCAATTCTTATTGTGTGAAAAGGATAGGTGCGTCAAAACTACCGCAAGAGAAAACCCTCGCACGTTCAAAATTCTTATAATGTGAAACAGCACTAATGCCCGATTTCATCAACGATACCTAAATATTTAAGAATTACCTAAGTGGGTTTAGGTATTTCTTAACTCTAAAACGGATTTCACCATATGACAAGAATTGCCTAAACCGCTTAAGCATTACCTTACGGTAGGATACGGTTTTCGATCTCCCTAAACTTTAGGTATTACTTATCGTTGACAGTCAGGTTATATTTTTACAATTTTGACTAATGTACTTGTGACGTTTGTCAATAATTTACTTCTTACCTTAATTTTTCTGTTATTCTGTAATATTAGGTGCAGTCGGAAAAATGAAAGAATACCCATGAACGAACATATAAAACATGCTGTCCTGTCACAGTGTCACAAAGAAAATTGTCCAGTGCAAGTACATGTAACAATAATTATTACATGTACTTGCGCTGGCCAATTTTTTGTGTGACACGGTGACAAGAAAATACAGCGTGTTTTATATGTTCGTTCATGGGTATTCTTTCATTTTTCCAACTGTATATTAGTTGTAATTTTGTATTTTCTTTTAAATTATTAATATAATATGTGTTGGAAAATATAGAAAATCCTTTGTGAGTTTTTTACAGGTCTATTGACAAAATTATGTAGTCTACCTACTACCTAACAAACTAGTGTTGTGTTTCAAAAACCCATTCATGATATCACTAAAAGTGTGTCATTAAAAATTAATAATAAAAGAAGCAATTTTCAACATATTTATTTTAAAATTATTTCATTAATGACAATTCAACTAACTTTAATTTTTCGACATTGTGAAATTTACAACTCTTTTCTTTTCCTCAATTTCACTGTACATATACAAATAACATAAAAACTTAACAAACCTAATTCACAAATAACTAACTGCTAAATAAAATAACTATAACAGTACAAAACTGAAACCAACTTGGCAAACAAACAATAATGACAAATAATCGAAAAAGTAAGGTAATGTCATCTTATTCTTCTTTTTATTTATCCAAAAAATAGTTCAAACGTACCCGAATTAATACCTAGGAAACAATTTCCTAGATAAGCAGTTCTTTTAGTTGTGAAACGCTATTGTTCTTAAGTATTGACTTAGGAAGTTCCTATCTATAAGAATTACTTAATAAGGCAACTGTTTAGATATCGTTGTTGAAATCGGGCATTAGTCTCACTGCTTTCCATTAATTTGAAACAAAAGAAGAAAGGCCGTTTTTTGACACTAAATTGTTTATAAATAAAAATGGCCGCCACATCCTATGCAGGAAATAGTTACAATTTGTTCTTATAGGTATTACCTGTCGAAAAAACGCTTCAGCACCCTAGCTGTTAAGTGTCACGAACAGGGTATATTTTTTTGAGGAGTTATGCGTGTGGCTGGCCTCCACATCATTAAAAACTTTAGAGGTTAGCAACCCCAACGGGCGACCATGGCCCTCGACGGCCTGTCAGGGGTCACAGATGATGATGATGAACCTTTATACTTACCACTGTTGTGTTTTTTGAGCATATCAGGAATTCGTTTTAGAATGTCGTTATCGTTCGCTAAAAATAAGCTTTTGCTTTTTCCGTATCTGGCAGTCATTTCTTCTAAGGCTTGTTTATAACAATATAACTCTGCAGCCTCACGAGTAGGGAATTCTTCGGGGTAGCTGTTAAACTTATGGCTGCCGATCTAAAAAGTACGCCAAATGTACGAATTAATGTGGTATAAAACTGATTAGTAACAAGAAATAAAAAACAAAACGGCTATTAGTACAGTCACCGAAGGTTTTTACCTCCGATTTCGTTGAACATCTATCGATTTTCATGAAAATTGGTGAGTAGTTGGAGAATACCTCAAGAAACAAAAGTGGCATGGTGTCAGGGAGTGGATGCCACCGCTTCTCGGGGGTGAAAATGATTGTATTAAAAATAACTCCATAAATCGAGGACAAATTCTAATTAAAATTTGTTATACAGTTGAACCCGCTTATTAGAATAGCCTTCGTGCCAAGCAAAAGTGTTCCTATAACTGGTATATTCTAATAACCGATCATTAGTAGAAATCAGTATTAGTAGATTTTGAGGGATCAAATTTCTATTCCTTAAAGCGGGATATTCCTATAACAGGTATTCTAACAAGCGGGTTCTACTGTATCAAGTATGTAATTAAAATAAATCAATACTATTTTCGAGTTAGTAATGAGCAAAGATTTTAATTTTTTAGTTTTTCATAAATAACTACAACAATAACACTAAGTTTTAACAAAAAAAAATATCATTACCAAAATTGAAGTGAATAAAACATCGAATTGAATGTATATTTTTTTTCGGCGAGTAGGTACTCAATTTTAAGTATTCAAGCTTAAATAACCGGAAAGCAATGCATTTTACAACATATGCGTACTAAACAGTTGTCAAAGTACTCAGAAATACCTATCAAATGAGCTCCAGAAGTTTTGATATCAAAATTTATGCTCCAAAAATTTTTCCAAAAAAATGTTTATCCAAAATCATTTGAAAGGTAATTTCAATGGCTGTAAAATCGTATTAAACTTAATCTTTTAAATCTATTATTTTTCTAGAAATTAAAGGTTAAAAGGCCCAGGATATAATATGGTTCTCGCATTAAAATTTAGGCCCAATCACGGTTATTTTTTAGCCTACAAAATAAAATAAAAAAAAACAAAAATAAACAAAAAACAAAATAAAAAAACCAGTCAAATATTTGCTAATCAAAAACTCAAATTTCGTTCACTATCATTGTTTCCGTATATCGAGTATTTATGGAGTTATAAAAAAATGAAATATACGAAAATTTTAAAAATTTAGATATTTTTAAATCATTCGAAAGTATGCATTCTAAACCGGTCGAAATGTTTGAGGTCATTACTTATACTGAAGTAAAGAAAGCTTTATAGGAATTACTACAAATTTTAATTTTTTTGGAAATGGAGTATGTTTTATTTTTCACCTTTTCCTAAAACTTCGAAAAGGTCATCTTATTTTCATCATAATTTGCTTAATTTTGACGTTATAATTTCTTCTGGAGCTCGTTTGGTAGTTACTCCTGAGTAATTTGACAACTGTTTTGTAAGGATATTTTATAAAATGCACCGTTTTCCCGTTACTTAAGCTGGACAACTAGATTTGAGTAATCGCCGAAAAAAAAAATACATTCAATTACCTATAACTCACGAGTTAATGTTAGAACGTTTTTCAAGAAGGGAGTTTATTCGATTTTTTATTAGCTTCAATTTTCGCACCTCCGCACAGTGGTTCCAAATGCTGAAAACTTGGTCATGGGGCGAAAAAAAGTCCCTATCTATTGCTTTTCATGTTTACAGTTATTTTCTCATACTATCGTAGAGTAGTAATACGCAGGTACATATAAGGATCAGACTGGATGTATTTTGGTTCATAGCTTAGGAACAAGTGAACCATGTCCTAGGTTATTTTGGCCGGCAGAGAAAGTGAAAAAGAACGCGTATATTAAGAACACGTATATTGAAAACGCTGTAAAACGTTTTGTAGTTTATCAATTTTATCGCTGTAAAGCAGATTCTTCTTTTTTAAGTATGTAGTAATGTAAGATGTAAGTTAACTTAAAATTGAGTTACAATAAATGCCTTAAATTTGTTAATGCATACATAGTGAAAATATACTTGAAATAATCATAATTTTGTAAAGATACATTCAAAAAGTACAAAATTCTGCGACTAATGTTTATTAATCTTAAAATATATAGTAGGAAGATACACAATCACCTCGTTTTAGCTGCCTATAACTGCATATGCATTGCTGGCAGTTGCTTGAATACAAAAGTGGGAAATGACGCATATTACATGATTCTGGCGATTGTTGAGTATGTATGGGTGGGTGTACACTTCGCGTCATAAAAAACTGGTACAACTCTTATAACCGAAAATCGTGTTTTTCAAGTTGTGTAAGTTGGTCTTGTCAAATGTGTCATTCTAATTTCTAGGGCATCGTTGCCAGTTCAACGAAAATATTATTGAACTCTTGAGCCAGTTGTCGGACAGACCAACTATCTTCTATTTTAGAAATTATTCTCGTTTTATGACACTTACTTAACTGACGTGGCATCGTTAAAAATTTACTTCGACCAAGTTGTCAAATCTGACTGATGTTAAGTAATTAAATGTTAAATAAGTCATCGAGGGCTGGACCTATTGCTCTTATTATGTTTAATCGTTTAATTTTTCAGTTATAAGTGGATTTTTTAAGATGAACTTAACTCTCTCTCTGGTTATTAAATTTATTAGATACGGTTTTTTGATGCTAAAAATAATACCTATCTAAAAACTTTATACATTTTTGAACTTTATTTTTTTTATTTAGATTTAATGCAATTCCGTTATTTGTAATGGCAACAACGAAGTGATTCACGAACCATTGTGTCCTGAACACAGGTTTACATTGGGAAAAAAAGGGGACCAGTTTTTTATGACGGGAAGTGTACATACAAAATAGGTTTTGAATGTTGTACTTGATAAAGAAAATGTATTGGTAATCAGCAATTTCAAAAGTCCCTTTTAATATAAAATTTTAAACAAATATGCGTTTTTCGGCCACATTATTTTTCATTTGCCATTTTGTTTTTCAGAAAAAATAATGTCAGATTCGTAATCAGCGATGCCAAAAAGCCATAAGTACGAAAGTAATTCCGAAGTGTATAAACAATATACGCTTTTAAACGTTCATGACCACGTTTTCCACATTTGGAACGACTATGCTCCGCTCAAACAGTGTCATAAGTCAAAAAAAAAAAAAGCAAAGTATCAAGAAAACGACATATAAAGTTTGTGGTAGAACCTTTCCGGATTTGATTAAAAAACTATTAAAATTAGTATAATAACTATTTCAATCAGTTACGAAGGTTTTTGAAGCTCTACAAAATAGTGTATTAATTCTGCTAAAAATATTTATAAAAATATTTTTTTTGAGTTATGACACTATACTGATAAAATAACGAAAACTTATACTTTTTAATGATGTAACTTTAAATACAAGTAACAACGTTAAACACAAAATACTGCAAAAAGAAAGATAAATAAGTGATAAATGTGTCACTTTTCTTGAGCATATAAGCAGATTGTTTTGAATAAAGTAATCACACGTCTTAACTCGACAAACGACGCTTTATACACATCTTGATGGACAAATGCCTTGAACAAGTCGATATGTGACACTGTTTAAGTTCGGTGCACCGTTGATTTTGGTTAATCATATAATGACTCTTGTGTCACCTAATGATAAATACTTGAAGTACTAAACACTGTTTGAGATAAGATTTTGTAGTTTTATTAAACTGTTGGTGCAATAAAACCGTTTATATTTTTTTTGAGTTGTGACACTACTTGAGCGGAGGTGCGTTTTACTTCAAAAACATTTTTGTAAAAACGTATAAGATTGTATGGGTCATTCGACAAATATACAACTCTCTTGGATTATCTCGACAACGAATATTTTAGTGTACAACATAAGAAGTACGAAAGTAAATGGCTCTAATAATTATTCCAATAAACAATAATCTCAGTTTCTCAGTAAAATATTCGTTGTGGAGATAATCCAAGAGAGTCATATGTTGGTGGAATAGGGTATAAGTTATTTATGAAAAACCGCTTTAAAACACGCATTTTTTCACGAAAAATTAAAATCTTTGATCCTTAAAGTATTAATTTATATATTTTAATAACTAGACATAACAATCTATCGATTTATGGGGTTATTTTTAATAAAATAATTTTCATCCCCCAGAAAAAGTGCAATCCACCCCCAGGGTAAAAGCGCAAGTTGGCAGCATGCCACTTTTGTTTCTTGGGGTATTGTCCACTCACCAATTTTCATGAAAATCAATGGAGGTTCAACGAAATCGGAGGTGAAAACATTCAGTGACTGCCCGATTTCATAATAAAGTTAAAGGAGACTTTAACTTAAAGGAGGCTTTAATGAATACATAATCAATTATTTAAAGCCTCCTTTAATTTAAAGTAGCCTTTAACTTTATTATGAAATCGGGCGTAAACTATTTCTAGGTTTAGGTTTAAGTATAGGGAATGCTTCATAAAAATGAAGAAAGAGAATAAGTGAAAATATTAAAAAAAAATAAAATATAGGATTGTATGTACATTTAGAAAATATGAAAAAAGAAAACATAATTTTCTTTTGTACTCTTTACACGAATATTCGTCAATTATTTCTATTAACCTTAATTTGAAAATTACAACATATTGTATGCCTTATTATGTAAAATAAAAAATTAATTATGTATTCTTTCTATACAGGGTGTTTATTCCGTAGAGACATCGATGAAATACAAATGGTCATTAAATACCCTGCATGGTAGTGTAAAACTTCATATTGTAAGTACAGGGATTATCAGGGGAGGGGTAATCTAAATATGAGAAAATATACACGGTGTTCTATTTAAAAAGCACTTACCGTAATCTTACAAGTGTACATATTCAGTCTTTTTGTACTGACTGATTTTGTACTCACTTCTATTTTTCCAAGTTTATATAATTCTACGAAATTTGTTAAGTCTACTTTTGGATTGTTTGTCAGCGCAAATTCGGGAACCTGAAATAAACATGAATATTTTTTTATGTTTACTTACTATATAATAGAGCCAAAAAAATCACGTACACAGGGTGTCCCAAAAAGATTGGTCATAAATTATACCACGGCTTCTGTGATCAAAAGTAGGTTGATTGAACCTCACATACCCATATACAATAGTGATCACAAAAAAAGTTACAACCCTCTGAAGTTACAAAATGAAAATTGATTTTTTTCATATATCAAAAACTTTAAAAATAAGAGTGAAATTTGTACACCCTATACAAATTTTATGGGGTTTTGTTCCCTTACCCCAAAGTTTTGTGTATGTTTCAATTAAATTATTATTGTGGTACCATTAGTTAGACACAACATTTTTTTGTCTCTTAGTATTTTTTCGATAAGCCAGTTTTTATTGAGATGCGGCTTCTATTTTAATGTTTACATAAAAATTTTATGGGGGTTTCGTTCCTTTAAACCCCTCAAATATCAGTGTTTTTAAATCTTTTTTGCCTCGTAGTATTTTTTCGATAAGGAACCTTTTATCGAGATGTGGCTTCTTGTTTAAAATGGTTCAAAATATACCTAAAAAATAATAAATAAATTTTCATATATTACCAGGTCTCTATAATCGTACTTAGCCATAACCATATACAAACATGTGGTGGATTTGACAAATATTCAAAATATCTCGATAAAAACTGACTTTTCGAGAAAGTACTGAGGCAAAAAAGTTTTAAAAACATTGGTGTTTAACTAATAGTACTACAATAATAATAATTTAATAGAAACATACAAAAGTATAGGGGGGGTTTAAGGAACAAAACAACATTTTATGGATAGCGCAAATTTCATTCTAATTTTTTTAAAGATGTTCCTGCCATAAAAATGCCGTATGTCCATTTTCAATGAAAAATCGCAAATAATTTTCGATATAACATAACATAATCGATGTTCCTCTTATCTTTTACCGGATTGGAAAAAAATTATTTTCATTTTGTAATTTCAAAGGGCTGTAACTTCTTTATGTGCACATTTGTACTAAGGTAAGTAAGGTTTTAATCAACCTATTTTTGACCCCAGAATCTGTGGTATAGTTTATGACCAATCTTTTCGGGACACCCTGTATATTAACTTCAAAGACATACTGAATGAACTAATGGTCCTGAGAATTACCCTACCTTCCTACCCTACTTTACTATTGGACTTGTGCCGTGCTTGTACTTGCAAATAACTGGAAAAGTATTAACTTAGTGAAAAAACTCTATAAAACAGAAGTTGCTTAGAATTTAGAATTAATTAGTATCCATTTCCGTATATACTTTGAACATGTTTTTTCAAGTCCGAGAGGAGTGACTTTTTTCTGAGCATTATGTGGACCATACAGAACAATTTGGTGTTGGAGGATAACTTTAACTTTGGATGTCTGGGTTTGGGTCTAGTTATACCATACTATTATTATATTTCGTTTAACTTACACTGACTGGCGGGGGAGTGACATCGCTCACAGGGCTGCTGTTCCCGCTATCTCGCTCGAAGTTGACTTCTGATATCTTTGGCGTTATTATTCTCCCGATGTCTCGCTCTAAGTTGATTTCTGGCATCTTTGGCGTTATCAATTTCCCGCTATCTCGCTCTAAGTTGATTTCTGACATCTTTTGCGTGATCATCCTCCTTCTACTAGAGCCGGAATTGTTAACCTCCTCCTCCTCCAAAGAGGCCTTTCTGATTTCTCGTAACGTGTTGGCAGCGAAAGCCGTATTGCTCTTTGTGAAAACATCCTAAAATTATAACCAGATTAATCATAGTGTGTAAGATATCAACATTTACGTCAGTCAATGAGAGCAAAAACAGGATATTACCTCCGAATTCTATCCTGAAATTTTGAGAATAGGCTCTACTTATCTCCTTATTCAAAGTCTACCCTATGCCGATTTGCGCTTTTATCTTAGGGGTTTGTAGCCTAATAAAATAAAAATCAAAATGTAAATTCGTACAGGTTAAAACAAATTTTATATTAAAGTTTAGGTGGGTACAAAAGATATTTTCAAGAAAGTATCCAAATCATACAAGGGGATCATTGTTTAAATAATTAAAAAGGGGTCATTTTTGCAAAAAAAATACTTTTTTAACTGCTGAGGTAATTCACTTATTAATGAAGGTCTATGGGATTTTTTTCTGCAAACTTGAAGGGTAAATCTTTCACATAAGACTTACTAAATTAAATTTGACCTCCTATGTATTTAAATAATTGTATATAAAACTTTAAAAACAAATTTGCAAAAAATTATTTTTAACGTTTTAAATAAGCACTATAAAATATCTTATTTTACAGACTAAGTTGCGCTATTTTACCAGTATTAAGCAAAAAAAAAATTGGTTGAAAAATATTTAATATTTTTTGAGATATTGAATTTGTTTATTAAATGTTACTATATTTTCAATTGCAAAAACGCGGTTGTTGCCAAAAAAATATTCACCTACTTAAGATCTAATTATTTTTATTTTTATGTACGTTTTCGATAAACGTATTGATAAATTCAAATTTCAATTAAACTCCTCCCCTAAAATGGCATTTGAAAATTATTCAAATTTGTTTATAATTTTTTTTTAATAACGTCGCGGGGATTAAGTATTTTGAAATGCCGTTTCGATAATTGGGTTCCTGGGAATTTTTTACTAATTAACAAAATTTTGTTGTCGTTTTTTCTTCTTCTTTTTTTTTCTTGGGAGTTATATTACTACTGGCCCTTTTAGGGTTAAATTTTATTAAGAATATCTAATCTCTGAGTTGTAGATTCTAGACCTAAAAATATTAAGATTTAACCAAAATCTCTTAAATAAAATGTGGCTACTTACTGAGTTACAGAGTGTTTTATTTAAAAATTTAGAAATTTTTGTTACCAATTACTTTAAAACTATTTGACGTATCCTTATCATACTTGGCGGAACGTGTGGCTATTATACAACCTACTAAATTGGGATTAATAATCGTTTCTAGCTAGTGCCAGAGGCGTACGACAGGGGATAGTGAATGATTGACCCTCCCCAAATTCTACGCCACTGAGTGAATTACTATTTTAGCGAAATGTTTCGATTCTCCAATACTTTGTATGTAAATAACTTTATTGGTATCCATAAAGTCATCAGTTTGAGAGATATTGGAAGTTTAAAATGAATGAATGAATGAATCAAAATAACTATGCCGTTTCATTTTTAACGTCCAATATCTCGAAAACTAATGACTTAATCGTTACCAGTAAAGAGTATATTATTTACATATAAAGTATTGGAGAATCGAAAAATTTCGCTAAAATAGTAATTCCCTCAGTGGCGTAGAATTTGGGAAGAGTAAACCATTTACTATCCCCTGTCGTACGCTTCTGGTAGTAGCTAGAAACTTTTATTTATCACAATTTAGTAGAATGTATAGTACCCACACTTTCTGCCAAGTATAATAAGGATACGTCAAATAGTTTGAAAGTACTTGGTAAAAATAATTTTTAAATTTTTAATTAAAACACCCTGTAACTCAGTAAGTAGCCACATTTTATTTACGTGATTTTAGACCAATCTTAATATTTTTAGGTCTAGAATCTACAACTTAGAGATTCGACATTCTTAATGAAACTTAACCCTAAAAGGGTCCGTAGTAATATAACTCCAAGAAAAAAAAGAAGAGGAAAAAAAGACAAAAAAATTTGTTAATTAGTGAAAAATTCCCAGGAACCCAATTATCGAAACGGCATTTCAAAATATTTAATATCCGCAACGTTATTAAAAAAACAAATTATAAACAAATTTGAATAATTTTCAAATGCCATTTTAGGGTGAAGTTTAATTGAAATTTAAATTTGTCAATACATTTATCGAAAATATACATAAAAATAAAAATAATAAGATTTAATATAGGTGAATATTTCTTTGGCAACAACCGCGTTTTTGCAATTGAAAATAGAGCAACATTTAATAATCAAATTCAATATCTCAAAAAATATTAAATATTTTTGGACCAATTTTTTTTTGTTTAATACTGATAACTTAGTGCAACTTCTCCTGTAAAATAAGATATTTTATAGTGCTTATTTAAATCGCTAAAAATAATTTTTTGCAAATTTGTTTTTTAAAGTTTTATGTATAATTATTTAAATAAATATAGGGTCAAATTTAATTTAGTAAGACTTATGTGAAAGATTTACCCTTCAGCTTTGAAGAAAATAATTCTATAGACCTTCATTAGTAACTGAATGACCTCAGCAGTTAAAAAAGTAATTTTTTGCAAAAATGACCCCTCTTTAATTATTTAAACAATGATCCCCTTGTATGATTTGGATACTTTCTTGAAAATATCTTTTGTACCCACCTAAACTTTGATATAAAATTTGTTTCAACCTGTACGAATTTACCTTTTGATTTACATGTAGTGTAATTTTATTTTACTAGACTATTGGTCAAAATAACCACAGAAGTGGCTAGAGAATCTAATTCTAAGCAAAAACTGCTCTATAATTTGCTTAATACTTTGTGAGTTATTCGTGGTTGAAAATTTGCCATTTTCATTGAAAAATGTCACCGTTTTAGACGTTTTTTTTGCAAATACCTTAAAAATATGCATCTAACGAAAAAAACTATCTAAAACATTTTTGTAACATATCAAAAATCAAAGATACTCGTGTTTTCATAAATCTTTTAGTTATAATACAAAAATAGATACGGTAGATTAAGAGATTTTTTTGGTGCATGCTCAAATCGGTGTGTTTAACTTAAAATAACAGAGAAATAGTCGATATTAGGGGTATAACGCTATTACCAACATCTTTTGTAGTACTTGAAAAGACCTTTAAAACGAGCACTGTTAAATGTCGAGTAGATTCAAACTAACCGATATATGGCGCACAAAATTGATGACTAATATATTTAAAGGAAAAATATGAGTATATTTAACCCCTCATCCACCAAAATTTAAATGAATGGTTTTTGAAAAAAATTAAATCAAATTATAGAGCGCATTTTTAAATTTTCTTTAAAATCTTTCTTTTTCTCCATGTAACTCGAAAAAAAGATATATACAGTAGTGAAAGAAAAAACAAAATTGTTATCTGAAAAGACCCTACATTTTTGTACTGTATTTTTTTCGTATCTCATATCATTTTTGAGTTACATGGAGAAAAAGGAAGAATTTTAAGAAAATTTAAAAATGCGCTCTATAATTTGATCTTATTTTTTTTTCAAAAACAATTCATTTCCAATCCGTCCAACTTTTTTAACATAGAAATAACACTATAATAAAAGGTATTATAGAAGGAAAACGATGCATTTAAATTCTGGTGGATGAGGGGTTAAATATACTTGTCATTTTTCCTTAAAATACATTAGTCATCAATTTTTTTTGCATTTTAACTCTTCTTCTTCTTCTACGGCACTACTGCCCAAATTGAGCCTGGCCTCCCTTATTTTTTGCCTCCTTTACCTTAACTCGCTTAGTTTGAATGTAATCCATTACTAATCGAAATTTAACAGTGCTCATTTTAAAGGTCTTTCAACTACTACAAAAGGCATTGTTCATTATACCCCATTATAAAAAATCTACCGTTTCTCTATTATTTTAAGTTTGCCACACCGGTTTGAGCATGCACAAAAAAAAACAAACTCTTTTAATCTACTAAATATCTCTTTTTGTATGATAACTAGAAGGTTTATGAAAACACGAATCTCTTTGATTTTTCATCAACTATAAAAATGTTTTATATAGTTTTTTCGTGATATGCATAATGTTTAGGGTATTCGCAAAAACCGCCTGTCAAATATCAAACATTTATTATTCATATCCGATATTTAATACTATAATTTTATCACCCCGTATATGAAATGAACCAATTTGTTATTGTATATTTACATGTGCGGGTCTCTAATTTGGTTCACGAGTTGTAAATTGTAAACAAAAATTCGGGCAATTGCATATTTAATTTGATTAATATAATATATTTCTTTGTTCTCAATATTTTGTAAACATACTCAGCGCGTGGCCTGACACCAATACTGGTGCCACCGCTGAGAAAGAATATACATTTTAGAATAATTCACAAGAATCAACTCCTCCAGTCAAGATGTAACTTCAAATACAGTCTTCAACTAAATCGCGTACAAGTCACACTCAGTACTCAACGTTCTCCCGGGGTAACTACCCTAGTGTCGGTGTTATAAATAAATTCTGTAATTGCTATTGGTGTTTCCATTTTCTGAAGAGCCTCCTCCACTGACCTCGAACATTTTTCAATGAAAATAGCAAATTTTCAACCGCGAATAACTAAAAAAGTATCGAGTTTATAAAAAAAATTATAGAGCAGTTTTTGCTTAAAATTAGGTTCTCTAGCCACTTCCGTGGTTATTTTGACCAAAAAAATTTCCACCCCCGACAAGAGGTGGGAACTATTCCCAAGATAAAAGCGCACATCAGCATAGGGTAGACTTTGAATTAGGAGATAAGTAGAGGCTATTCTCAAAATTTCATTAAAATGCATGCAGTAGGATAGAATTCAGATCCAAATACCCTCACTGACTGCACTAATTGTAGTAATCTGCGAAAATTACATGTGCCGCGAGAAACAATGATACCAGACATACCCTACACTTTTGACTGTAGATTATGAAACTTGGTGACGTTGCCGAATTGTGAAATAAATCCTCAGTAGCCTGAAATTGATAATAAAAATGAAATTAAATTTATAACAAAGGAACTCAAAGGGAAACATTTGAAACATACCTTTCGACTGGAGGTAGGTTTCTATCGTTGAGTAAAGATGGAGGAAAAAATGATGAAAAAGGTAAATGAAAAATTGGATAGTATGTAGGAGAAAAAGATGAAAAAGGTAGGTGAAAAATGAGATAGTATGCAGGAGAGAGGTATAGGAATGGAACAAAAAATTGATTAAGTGCAAAATTATTTTCAGCTAATGAAAGTAGAAATTGCAAAATTAAAATCCGAAAATGCAGCATTAAAATCAAAAAATAGAGCACACGAAAAAAAAATAGAGAAGCTAGACGGCGAAATAAGAAAGAAAAATATGATGAAAAAGAGGGTGAACAAGAAAATGGTACGAAAACTACTGAGAGAAACTACTCTACAGAAAGAAGGAACAAAAATGCTGATTAAAAAGGACACCCGATGGAAGCCAGAAAGTTAAAGACCAAGGAAGACCTAGAGAGAAACAGGACTAAGTCATGAGAAACATCAAAATCCTAAAGGAGATAAACCGGAGACAGATCGAAATGAGTGGAAGAAACTGGTAATGAAAGCTAAAGCAAACAACAAACATTTGACAATGCACAAAAGGAATGCGGAGGGATGCGCAGGAGAAGGTTGTATAAGGAGAGGAAATCTCGCTCATCACGCCAGAAGGAAAGAAAATGGCAGGATCGCTTCGCTCAGCTCGCGTAGCTTAGGGTAGGGTTGTGACTCGTCGAATTCGCTCAGGTCGCCAATATGGTCGGAATACGTTTAATTCACCTATTATACCTGTACGGTTATTCTCCGTTCAGCACACAGAGAATAATCAAATGGATTACTGTTCCGTCTTTTATACTGACAGAGATGGTATAAAAACATGTTTTGGTTAATACATAGGCGTACCTACTCTAGACGATAAAATTATATTATCGTCACATTCTTCAAGGTATTTTTTTAATGGCATACACATTAGTCATTCAGCCAGTTGCAATAGATTATCCAGTCATACAAATACACAATCCTATCCCTAATACGAAATTAACGGATAATTATTAGAAGAAAATATGATAGGGAAATTACGGGATCACTTGCTACTCGACTTGGGGCCCATCAAGACATTTTTTGTAGATAGACAATACTGGACTACGGATAAGATGTTACAACATTTAGGATAAACAAATGCTTCAAGGTGGTTGGAAAAGCAAATATATACTAGACTAGTTCTGTGCTGATAAGTAAAATGGTTTAAACCGTTAAAAAAATCGATAAAAAACAATGAAAAGCAATTGAATTTCAATGCTTAGATTAATTTAACAGTTAATTTCAAACTAAAAGTGAAAATATATAGATTTCTATTACTTTTTATCGATTTTTTTAACGTACTAAAAAACTTAAATCAACATTGATATTTTTGACATACATGGGGGTAGGGTTTAAAATTTTTTGAAATTTTCGATTTTTTATATGAAAGCACATACAAGAATACTCTCTGAAATTTTTAGATTTATCGGGACAAAAGTACCAGAAATACAGCATGTTGAATATCCCTACCTTCGACTCTATTTGCAACAGTCTCGTGCCAACGCGCTTGTGCGTAGTGAGAAACGTTAAACAGCTGTTCCCCTTGTCTGCTGTAAATTACTCCGCGATTCAAAAACATATTCCGGCGTGCATCACTTTACGATTTGACAATCATTAAAAAACAGAAATTGACAGAAATTAAAAACAAAAGTTGTCAAAACTTTTTTCCCAAAACTGCTTTTTTCCAAAGATGGTGGACATTATGACTCATAAGTATACAACTACTTGACCAATCCATCTGGAATTTTGTATAGATATTCTTTAAGACAGTTTGTGAGGTAACGCTGCTGCCGAGATATTTTTTTCTATTTTTTTTTTGTTTAACAATAATAAATACATATCGCCGCTTCGCAAGAAGGTAGGCTTAAGTCAAAGGAGGCGATTTTAGAGGAGAGGCATGTTAAAATTTTATAGATATGATTACGGGCATAACTCCAAATAAGTTGTTACTTTCAAGAAATTACCTATACAATTTTGTTATAAATATATCTAAATACAAACTGTGATAACTAGATAAATTTATAAAGTGTTAAAATGGTTAAATTTTATCAATTTGTTTCCCATAGAGTTGAGTCTTTTTTCCTGAGAAACATTCACTTCAACTTTGTTAAAACGTTGACCTAACTACAAAAAGGTCCTTATTTTAGAGAGAATTTTCACAAAAACTAATCGTAAATATAAGAACAGTCGTCCTTGACGAGAAGTAAACACACAAATTGCTTCACATTCTGCTGCGTAACTAATTTGGGTCTTGTATATACGAAAATATTAAGTATTTAACTACTCTCGCGCCAAACAAATATAGACACTTGGTGCCATCTCTTAGCGACTATTATTATTAACGTCATAAGTCTTTATTCACGCGATACTTTTATTTTTAGTAGATCTGCATTAATAAGTCAATTTGCGATATGTTGATTTTCACCATTTACAAAAAATGTCATTATTTTCACTTCTGAGTGATACCAAAAACTCAAAAATGGTTAAAACTAAAAAACTACACAGCGTTACTTCGAGGAACTCGTAAGCTAATAAAATATTTTTGAATTTTTTGTTTCGCATGATCCAATGACGAGTGAATGTAAATGTGCGCGAATTCATCAAAATTGTTGGTGCCAGGCGCAGATACATTATACGTTAGTTCTGATTGGGCATTTCAATGACATGACATTCCAATATGGCGGCTGTGGTTAAAGAATGTGTTTGTTAAGTATTGTTTTAAGTTGTGAGAATAGGGACAAATGCGAGTTTATAATTGTACTGACTTTTTAAATAGTTTTTATATATTTTTTGGACTTATTAATACAGAAAAAAAATACGAGTGTACTTTGTACGCACGTTAGGAGTTATACTTCTATTAAAATTGTGTAGAAAATCTGACGTCCTTTAGATTTTTTATAATTCCTCCAGGGAAAAGCAATTGCTGGGACGCTCCAGTTCGTCAAAAAATGACGGATTAACATTATTTATCGAGAATTTACCATTTTTAATGATTTTAAAATTTGACGAAAATACAGCAGATACTTGAAAGGCTAGTTTAATATTTAAATAAAAATAAAATTAAAATGTTTAAAATATATTTTGTTTCGTTGAAATCATAAAAATAGAAGTATAACTTCTTACGTGCATACAAAGTACACATGCTCTTTTTTTTTTGAAGTGTCTGTAAAAATTTGTTGCGATTAGCTATTTTGCCTTGAAATTTTTATTGAATATTCTTGGAATTGTACTAAATATGCTTATTACATTTAAAAAGAAAATTAAAAAAAATTCACAAAAATGTGCTTGAAATGATGATTTCAATTCATACCCCCACCCCCCTTAAGGCCTGTTTACTTATCAGCACAGAATTATTAAGACAAAAAATTACTTACTATATCATCATAAGTTACTTGTAATCGACTGTTTTGTGAAGAATTTGGTGGGTTCTGTGACGTTTGTTTCTGTAACCTTGGAGGTAAATTTTTGCTGTGGGAAAATGAAGAATGATCCGGCACCACTACTTTTGAAGCTATTTTAGGTTGTTTGTAGTCTACAAATTGATTGTGGGCTACTCTAGCGACTCTGGGTGATGTGAATTGTTTTTTGTCATAATACTTTTGAGAATTGTTCGCACGCCAAGTTCTCGGTGGAGGCGCTTTTAAAAAACGGGCACGTTTCAACTTTTTCGGCCTAAAAAAATAAAAAAAAGGTATGCAGCTTGGTTTTTATTCTAATTCTAAATAACGGTCTGAAACTGAATTGTAAATCTGTTTTTACGCCTGTACGTTTTCAGATGGCGAAGGAGATAGTAATCGTTGGGCTGAAAAGATCGTAGGCTAACATAGAAAGAAATTCTGGTTGATAAAATTTGATTTTATTATTCAATATAGTTATGTTGAACATAACTGTTGATTGGACTCTGGTGTGAAATGATGGAGCCATGTTTCATCCATTGTAATATATCGACGCAAAAATTCGGTTTTATTACGATTGAAGAGCTTTAAACAAATCTCAGAATCATCAATACGTTGTTGTTTTTGATAGATTGTGAGCACTCGCAGCACCCACTTTGCATAGAGCTTTCGCATAACCAAATATTCATGCACAATATATCCAACACCTTCCTTTGATATCTTTACAGTCTCAGCTATCTCAAACAACTTCACTTTACGGCCAGTCAAAATTATTTTCAGGACTTTTTTGATGTTTTCGTCGATAACAGCCTCTTTGGGACTTCCTCTGTGTGCATAGTACTCGGTGCTCATTTCGGCTCGTTTAAACTTAGCAAACTATTTTTCAACTGTTGATTTTCTTGGTGCAGAGTCCGAATAATGTTTATCAAGGCAAGCTTTGGCTTCAACAGTATTTTTTTTTCGCGAAAAAGCAATGCATTATTAAGACACGAAATTCCTTTTTATCCATTTTTTAAACTAACAAAACTTGTTCCATTCAAAATGATATATCCCATAAACTAATAGTTTGACAGCTGCCAAATTTATAAGCGCATCTTTTGAAGGGCTGACTAAAAATCATATTAATACCAGTAGTGTCAACCTACGAACTCTTGGACTGGAATTATACCGGCTCAGCTCCAGCAGGGTCTGCAGATTAGTGCCCCCAAGGGTAATAAGGTCCGTCTTGATAACACTGCCTTGACGCCAGCACATTTATGATTGAATGTACCTTAACTATGTCAAGATTACTCACGTTCTTGGAGAACCATCTCGACGAATGGTAATCTATACAATTAATGGTTGAACAACTATGGTCAAGATGGCAACCGCTATACTTGAACGAGACGAGCTACAATGCGCCAGAAATTGAGATCCAATTGATACCGTATGTTAAGCTAGGATCTCTCGTGCTGATCAAAGACGACAGGGCTCCTCCACTTCAATAGACTCTTGGGCAAGTCAGAAAAATGTATCCAGGTTTCGGATGGAGTTGCAATGCAGTACAATGTTAACCTTTCCTTTTAGTTGATCAATCTTTGTCTTCTTTTGTTAGTTCTGTAGGTTTTTGAAAGAACTGCGTTCTTTCAAGGGGTTTGCTTTGAAAGAATATCTAGACAAAAATTTTATTTGGTTATTTTCTAAGTGTAAGATTTGACAACACTGTTATGGTTGACGCTAACAGTAAACATCAACTTTTTGTAATATAAGTTTTCATTTATAATTTAATCATAATTGATTAATTCAGGAATATAGTCAATCATCATTGATTTGCCTGAAGTTCATACATAATTAGTTGGTTACAGATGGGGCCAGAATTGAAGATAAATGTAGTGAGGGGGAAACCTCACATATCCTCTGGAAGTGCCCGGCACTGGCATGGTAAGGCAGCAGATCCTGGATTCGTCCTCCTTTATGTAACTGAGCCAAAAGAAACTTGTAAAGAGACTTGTGGCTTTCTCTGAGGCAACACAGTTAGTAATAGATAAGACGTTCGGAAGGCAAGAAAAGCTTAGATTTAAAGCCTCTACTGATCCTAGTGCTCACAAATGTGTTCTACTTTGATGTACCATGACCACACTATTGTATGAAGTAACAGTTATTTTGTTAAAAGGCAAAAATATAATATTTGGAATAAATGTTTGCATTTTATAAGTTCATGTTACTTACGGTTTTTGTTTTTTAACCATATCGACAATATGAGCTGATGCCTCAATACGCTGGGCTTGAACGACAATTTCTCCATTGCTATTTTGAGTCAAATTCAATGTAGGGGCAGATTTTAAAAACTCTTCCAGAGATCTATAACCTAACTTGGCATATGGTATTCTTTCCCCTTCAAGTGTTCTATAATCTCCTAAAAATTTACAAAAAATAAATAAATATTATTATACTATATTAAAAAAATTGTATCACACATGCTTGCAATTTTATTATTTTAGAAAGATAAATGAGAATCCTTATGTTGCGGAAATGAGAATGCCTAGATGGATGAATGGAGTAACAAAAAATGATAAAATTAGGAGAGTATTTTGGAAAACTCTAGGGGTGGCACCAATTGATGCCAAAATTAGGGAGCATAGGTTAAGATGGTTTGGTCATGTTTAACGTCAAACATTAATCACCCAATACAAAGAATTGATGAGCTGTGAGTTCTTGCAAGAAGCAGGAGAGGAAGACCTGGGGGGACACATATGACCAAAGATAGAAATTTATGGAGAAATGGAATTAGGGAAGCTGACCCGCACAGGGATAATGCCAAAGAGAATGACGGTGATAGCAATAGAGATACAGGGTATCAAATCAGACAATGTTTTAATAAAATTGGTCACATCTCATAAACGTATAAATGCTAGAATAAAGAAGACAGCAAAAACATCAAGAAGAATGGAAAATGACATCTTAAAACATCAATTCAGTAAAAAAAGGAATATGTACAACACAACAATATGCAATAATTAAAGAGTAACATCAACACATCAACATTTAATAGACTATGCAGAAGTTATAAGTGAAGATTAGTGAAAAAGAAACATGCAATGAGAAGAAATGTGCACAAAATCAGTATTTTTTTCAGTTTTAATTTTTAAGTCACATAAAAGGCGTTTGAAGGTAATATGTATATTGTATAGCTATCCATTTATGTATTCCTTATATTTTCCCTGTTCATGAAATTAATGATAGTGTATTATCTGAGAGAAGAAAAAGCTGAAGTGATGAAAAATTCCCTTGAAAGATGGCTGATGATGTAGATTTTATAGAAGTAGAACGTAGTCACAAAAGATTATCAAGAAACTCAGGAATAATTCACTTCTCAGAAAAAGTCAAAAGAATAATGAAATACCTAAAAGCAAAGAAAAAGCACCAGGAGCAAACAAGGTCACAGAGCACTAAAAAATCTTCCAAAAAAAGCAATCTAATGCGGTGCTCAAACTAAGATTTCTTAAGAAATGAACGAAGGACAAGTGTTGATTCGGAAAGCAGGAAAAAATGAGTATTCGCCCAAAATTACAGTCCAATCATCATTTGGAAGAAATAGCAATCTAAGATTGAAAACGAAGCTAAGAATGATAAGCAGCGTCATCACAGCAGCCATAACATATGAATCAGTAGCTTGAGACCGAAGCTGTAAAACCAACAGGAAGAAGATACAAGTATGTAGCACATAACCAAATTATAAGGGAGGTTGTGAATATTCCCATATATCAGAAAGGTTTCTATGCAGAGAAACCAAAGAGGTAAAAATTATAGATAAAATAAATGAAAAAACGTACACAATCTTGAATGACCTAAGTAATCCGAATGAAAGTCTAAGGAACTTGATGAACTACTAGGAAAACAGACCGGCAAGGAACATTTATCAATCTCTTGCTGAGTTCTGAGTTTTAGGTCCAAAAGGGGACAACAATTTTTCCACAGGTCCCCAGATGAAGCAACTGCGATACCCTTCAGGTGGTCGGCAAGATATATGATACCATTCAGACGGCAGATTCGTTATTATACTATATTACTTTACATTATCTTTGTATTTGTAGTTTATCAAAATAAACAGGCTGCAGTGGCTATCAAAATAAACAGGATGTGGTCTAGGCCACTTATGGAAAATGAATGAGATGAGATTGAGTTGTTGAAACACATTTATAACCAAAGGCTGGATGGAGTGAGGAAAAGAGGCAGGTCCAGAGCATGATTTATGGATTAGGTAGAAGATGACTTAGAAGCATTAAGAGTATGAAATTGAAAAACCAAGGCAAAGGAGAGGAAGGAATGGAAGCTGATTCTAGAATACGCCAAGACCCACCATGTAGTGATGTTGAAAAAGTAAATATTCATTACAAAGTACTCGTTACTTACGAATACCGAAAGTAATGATTACTATACAGAGAGGCAAATCGTTACTTTGATTACTCTGATTACTTCGTACCAATCGTATCAGAGCTAGTAACGACTATTGTATTAACTTTGATTACTCTGGTTATTTCGTTACTTCGTACCAATCGTATTAGAGCGAGTAACGACTATTGTATCTACTTTGATTACTCTGATTACTTCGTTACTTCGTACCAATCGTATCAGAGCGAATACCTATTTTGATTTTGAGTATTGTATTGTAGCGGTTATTTACTGTAATTACTTCTAATTACAATAAAACTAGCGGTTCGTAATTTATATACGACTTTATTTTTTTATTTATACAAGTTTACTTTACAAACTTTAGCTTAAGACTAACTCTATTTACAAATATGTCCTATTTATATATGCGATACAGATATTCCAGAAATATCTATATATCTCCAGCTATGTCCATGTGACCGCTTGCACGTCATCGGCGCTGCATCGGCGTATCTCGAAACATCGATAGTGTTCTGTCTGTCCCGAGACGGGAGCTGGTATACGAGGGTAGGTCAATAATTATTTTGTTACACTGCTCCCCTCTTAAGATCTGAGCGTCCCGATCAGCAACTCTAGATGGCCCAGGATGGCGGAATCTACAGGATTCTCCAGCTCTGCATACACCCCTAGAAAAGAAGTAACAGTCTACTGTCTTTGAAGGGTATGACATCTTCGGGTTCATGCAACACACAGTAATCCGTACGCCAGTTTCTCTGAAGATCACTTCCAGCATGCTTCTCACAATCTTCCAATCCAGATTTTCTACTGCATGGCCAATTTTTGGTAAAGCCAAATCTTTGATGTCATAATTACAGACCATTTTCTTCAAATTAGTTAGAGCACGCCATATGTTCTCGTAGCTTGGCGTGTCCGTATAAGACTTCCTGGTCACTATATACAGCAAAGATCGAGGACCATCTTCCAATCGCAATACTCTTCCAATTTTAGGTTGTTGATTCCTTAACTCGTCCAGGCGGCCGAACTTTCTATTGAATACGGACGAGATTCCTTTAGTCATCTCGAGGTCTTGTGCAACACAGTGGGCTAGAGAGACGTTTTCTGGAACACCAAACAGATCTTGCTGAACTTCTGTGGTCACGCCGAATCTAGCACTCTTTCTTTCTGCGTAATTTGACATAAATTCCTTAAAACTTGGCTGTGGTGCATCTTTCATCTCCTGTTGGAGGACTCGGGCTTCCTCTGTTTCATTTGAGCCAGCATATGGTGCAAGACGATTTATGTGAATAACTTTTGGTTTACCGTTTGGTAACTTCTTAATTCTGTATATTACGTCATTTATTTTCTTCTTAACTTCATACGGACCTTCCCATTGTCTTTGCAGTTTAGGACACAGGCCTCGACGACGTTGTGGATTATAAAGCCAGACAAGATCACCTACTTCGAAGCTTTCATTCTTGCAGCGAGAATCATATTGATCTTTCATTCTGTCACTGGCTATCTGGATGTGTTGTCGGGCAAGTTCATGAATGTTGTTCATTCGTAACTTCAGGCGGTCTACGTATTCTTCGCCTGCAACATATTCCTCAGAAGGTCTGCGGCCAAACTCTAGGTCGCAGGGCAAACGAACTTCACGACCCAACATCAGGCAGGTTGGTGTTTGACCTGTAGTTTCATTTACGGCCGAGCGGTAGGCCATCAGGAATAAATGAATGTGTTGGTCCCAATCTCGCTGATGTTCAGATACAACTTTGGACAAGTGTTTACCCATCGTTCGGTTCATCCTCTCGACCATCCCATCTGATTGAGGATGCAGGGGTGTTGTTCTGGTCTTATTGGCACCAATCAATTTACAAACGTTTTGGAAAAGAGCTGACTCAAAGTTTCGCCCTTGGTCGGAGTGGATCTCCAAGGGAACACCAAATCGGCTAAAGAATTCTTTAACAAGTACCTCTGCAACGGTAGCAGCTTCTTGATTTGGTAATGCATAGGCCTCAGTCCATTTTGTAAAATAATCCATGGCTACCAGGATGTATTTATTTCCAGCATCGGTTTCTGGAAATGGACCTGCAATGTCGATAGCTACTCTTTCCATAGGACTTCCAACATTGTACTGTCTCATGGGTGCTCTCTTTTTACCAACCGGACCATTACCGGATGCACACAGTTCACATTTTCGGCACCATCTTCTTACATCATCTTTACAGTTCACCCAATAGAACCGTTCTCGAACCTTTTGCAGAGTCTTCGTAATACCAAAGTGTCCACCTGATGTACCGTCATGCAACTGACGCAATACTTCTGACACTTTACTTTTAGGTACAATTAACTGAAGCTTAGATTCTGTACCATCATCGTTCTCAAAGGTTCTGTACAGAAGATCATCTTTTAGTACCAGGCAATTCCATTGGCTCCAGTAGGCCTTGACTTCTGGACTACATGCACTAATGTTCTGCCAACTAGGTCTCTCACCTTGCCGCATCCAATCCAATACTCTTTTTATACATGGATCATCTTCTTGGGCTTCTTGTAACTGTTGTGGCTGGCATTGCTCATTAACGACGGTAGTTCGTCTCACAGGGCAAAGCTGTTCATCTACTTTAAGCCGGTGATTACAACTTTCACTGCATGGCCGTATCGAGGAAGCATCTGTATTTGAACCAACTCTTCCAGCCCTCTTCATGCGTCTCTTCGGCATCGTGTCACGAATCACCCTCCGTACCATTTCCACCAAACGTTCATCTTTTCTCTTATCGCCTTTTTCCACGGTTATTACTCGATTGTTTCGTGAAGCTTGGCTAGCTGCTTCGTGTTCCAAGGCAATAGCAAGTGCTTCATCTAAAACTTTCGGTCTTGCTAGTCGTAAAGCTTTCTGTAGTTCACTATCTTTCAGCCCATTGACAAAGGTATCTACCGCAATTTCTTCTAAAACGCTGTCTGGCACCTCCGGATAAGCCAACCGCACCACACGAGCCACATCTGCTTCAAATTCTTGCAGATTCTCACTTGCTCGTTGACTTCTATTTCTCAGTTGTGCTTTGTATACTTGTTGTAGATGGGCATCTCCATAGCGTTTTTCTAGACGAGTGAACAAGGTCTGGTAACAATTTTCTTGACCCTTGGGAATTGACCTTAATATATCTGCAGCATCACCTCGTAAAGCAGCAGTCAAGGAAACAGCCTTTTCTTGTTCGGTCCAATGATTGGCGGTCGCAATAGCTTCAAATTGTTTAAGGTATATGGACCAAGAGGACTTTCCATCAAATGGTGGTAATTTGAATCTCATATTATGCGACGTTTCGTCTCTCGGTAGTTCATCTTTCACCACAGGATCTAACGCTGCTGCATTAACTGATGGTAGTACTTTTGTATCGGTTATCATGCTCTCTAGTTGTTTGATCTTTTCTTCTACGGTCTCTACACTTTTCTGCATCTTATCGAATGTTCTAGAAACTTCTTCAAATTTCTCGTCGTTCTGTCTACAAACTTCTTCAAGTTTTTCGTTGTTTTGTCTACAGACCTCTTTAAAAGTTTCGTCAATCTTTTGCGAAACACTTTCGAATTTCTCATTGTTTTGACTACATACGTCTTTAATTATTTGAGAAGTCTCATCGAATCTTTGAGAAGTCTCGTCGAATCTTTTAGCAACATTTTCGAATTTATCGTCGCTTTTTCTAGAAGTTTCATTGATCGTTTCAGAAACAGTTTTTAATTTCGATAAGATTACTTGTTCTGCTGACTGGAAGTGGAACGTCTCTGGGTCATCTCCGTTCTTCGTGAGGACATCCTTGAGTCGTGCTTGTAGGACTATCTTGCACCCACTGCTGTCTAATTCGTACTCTTCTAATTGTTCACGGAGCTGTTTTATGGTCAGTTCTTGTAGCAACATCTTTGGTCGGCACACACGTACTTTTCAAAATGTCTAAGTCTTTCCGAATACCGAACAATCAACGCACTTCAATTATTCCCGACGAATAAAGTTCAAAAGTCTTTCCGAATACCGAACAATTAACGCACTCCGATTATTCCCGACGAATAAAGTTCAAAAGTCTTTTTTTCACTTTTCATTTATTTACACTCCACACCGTTAACACCACTGTAGCGGTTATTAGTGTAATTACTTCTAATTACAATAAAACTAGCGGTTCGTAATTTATATACGACTTTATTTTTTTATTTATACAAGTTTACTTTACAAACTTTAGCTTAAGACTAACTCTATTTACAAATATGTCCTATTTATATATGCGATACAGATATTCCAGAAATATCTATATATCTCCAGCTATGTCCATGTGACCGCTTGCACGTCATCGGCGCTGCATCGGCGTATCTCGAAACATCGATAGTGTTCTGTCTGTCCCGAGACGGGAGCTGGTATACGAGGGTAGGTCAATAATTATTTTGTTACAGTATCTACTCGGTTGATATCAGAGTCGGACCGGTATTCCATGAGTGTTCCCTATCAGTACAGTTAACTAAAATTTTATCTAAAAGGAGAAATCTTATGGGGAATTCTCACGACGAGGTCGAGGCGCGTGTTGAAGCGAGCTTCAAGTGGGTCCTAATTTAAACGTCGGCAAAGAGAGATATAATATATATAATAGTGGAAAAGAAAGAGAACGCAGATACCCTACAAGACGGTAAAATTAGTAATATTTACTTTGTGATGAAATGTCCGGAATATGTCCCGAAGAATACAGGCAACCAAAAAGTTGACCGCCCTCAGTGGTTGAGATCAAAATATTAGTTGGTTTTTTTAATTCTCACAATGATAAAAATTACAACAAAACGTAGTTTGACCATACAATTACCACGCCACTGATCGTACCCTCGGTTGACGAGACATCCACACTATCCACAGGCTAATAAATTTTAGCATTTGGTGTTATTTTAAGGTTCATAATACCAAATTTTGACAGAAATTTCTCTATCTCTCCTTGCGTTTAATCTTTTTCACCTTGGGTTGAATCCCGTCTTCAGTTTTTATCTTTTTCTGTTACATTTTTCTATTTCACTCAGAGTGTCATCTCTCCTTGCGTTTAATCTTTTTCACCTTGGGTTGAATCCCGTCTTCAGTTTTTATCTTTTTCTGTTACATTTTTCTATTTCACTCAGAGTGTCGCTCCACGGTCTGTCAGTTTTCTTCTTTACGACTAGGTCGAAGCGCGTGAAGCGACATTCTGAGTGAAATAAAAAAATGTAAGAGAAAAAGATAAAAACTGAAGACGGGATTCAACCCTGTGAAATACATTAAACACAATTTGAAATAGAGAAATTTCTCTCAAAATTTTGTGATTTACGATCCTTGAACAAATACAAATGGTTATTTATGGTGAGCGTTAGTGACATGGGTTGGTGGTACAGGTATACATTTCAAAGACCCTTTCAGCTGGGCAAACCAGGGAATACATCAGTGTCGTCGTAATTTTGTGGTCTAATTACCTTGGGTTTTATTTTTTATCATTGTGTGAATTAACCAACTACTAATATTTTTAACGGCCCCACTGGCGCGGTGTAATAAATATTCTTGAAGGTAGGATGCCCAACCATGTGTCTACCCATCTTATCACAAAGTAAATATTATATGGAGAAATCTTACGACTAGGTCGAAGCGCGTGAAGCGACATTCTGAGTGAAATAAAAAAATGTAACAGAAAAAGATAAAAACTGAAGACGGGATTCAACCCTATGTGAAATACATTAAACGCAATTTGAAATAAAGAAATTCCTCTCAACATTTTGTGTTTACGATCCTTGAACAAATAAATATGGTTATTTATGGTGAGCGTTGAGTGACATGGGTTGGTGGTACAGGTATACATTTCAAAAACCCTTTCAGCTGGGCAAACCAGGGAATACATCAGTGTCGTCGTAATTTTGTGGTCTAATTACGTTGGGTTTTAATTTTTATCATTGTGTGAGTTAACCAACTACTAATATTTTTAACGGCCCCACTGGCGCGGTGTAATAAATATTCTTGAAGGTAGGATGTCCAACCATGTGTCTGACCCATCTTATCACAAAGTAAATATTACTATAGTATTTTTACTACAAAAACGGTATTACGTAGGTCAAAATTTTTGACATAAGAGAACTGTCAAAACATTAGAATGTGACTTTTCATTATTGCTATGTTTATTATAAACACGGCAATAATGAAAAGTCACATTCTAATGTTTTGACAGTTCTCTTACGTCAAAAATTTTGACCTACGTAATAACGTTTTTGTAGTAAAAATACTATAATTTTACAGCCCTGTGGAGTTGTACTGTGCTCTCTGTCGTTCTCACTATTATATATATTATTATCTCTCTTTGCCGACGTCTAAATTTTTAAATACCTGAAGCTCGCATCATCACGCGCTTCGACCTAGTTGTGAGATTTCTCCATAGGGCAAAGGCTATGAAGAGTTTTACAGGATTACAGGGCGCTGAGGTCATTTAACAAAGCATTCACCCAGAAACAGATGTCTATACGGTTTGTCGAGGTAGACAATTCACAGAATTTCACAGATGTTAATTCTTTTGAAAATTTTTTGCTCAATTAGAAATCCAATGAAATCAATTAATTTGTGGTCATCTGATTGAATACAACCAATAAAACCAACATTATACTGAAAACAGATCCCATGGGCTGTTTTCACTCAATCATGTAGCTATGGATACCTACATTTCGTTTCATTTCGATTTTGACATTTCAATTATTCAATATTTCAAAATGTCACGATTTGGTTGTAATACTGATGAGAATATTAATGAAGTTATCGAATCAAATATACCAAAGAATACTGTTTGCAGTAAAAAATTTTCTATCCGAATAACCCTCGAACATTGATAAATGCTCAAAAATTTTTTAACAACTTTCTCAAGCTTGTTGCTTACAGGCAACAGACCTCCGCCTACGGCGTCGGTCTGTTTCCAAGCAACAAGCTTTCGAAATCTGTTATAAAATTTTTTCGAACAATTATCAATGTCCTTGGGTTATTACTACTGAAAATAAAAATGCAACATATTAAATTTTAATAATAAATACACACCATTCTTATCAGGCCTAGAAAAAAATAGCTTAAGCCGGACTCAAACGACTCGTGTACTTGGCGAATAATCGTTACTTGCGTTACTTACTATGTCTTTTAGGAGGGTTACTAGTACGATTCTTTGTCAATTAATAGTAGTATTAACATTATGTAGGTTTCTTTAAAAGACGATCGTAATAAAAGTCCGTTTGATGTTTAAATAGTTTTAATTAATAAAATAGATGACTAAATTATTGTTACTATTAAATTATCGAAATGTAAAAGTGTAAAAGTGTACTTTGCGACCAAAATTCTACGTGTTCTTATTTTTACAAAAAGAAATGTATTTATCGATAATTTGCGTCTAATCAATATAATACCCGTCTTAGTATTATCCTTATGCGTCTTGTAATCAATAACACGTCTAATGTCGCTGAGATCTTAAAATCGACTGAATGTATTCTTTCCCACACAACCAAAATTCTCTTATTTACTGCCAATCTTCCCCTTTTCATGGTTTAATTCGCATTCGTGGGAATTAGCCTATTAGTAATAAAAATTGGGTCAAGGGGCTCTACTTTGTTATTTTTGTGTCTTAAAAATAAACACAAGCTGCTCACTAAACTACCCCTCGATTAGATACGCCCACCCATCTGTGCATTAGAGCCTCGCCGACAACCGCTCGTTTCGTGTTTGTAAAGAAATATTATATATACAATATTTACAATCCTACAATTATTATTAGTGTTTAACAAATAGTACAATAATTGTACTAATAACCCACTCACACAGTATTGCCAGTATACGCAAGTGACGATTATTCGCAATTCGCCAAGTACACGAGTCGTTTGAGTCCGGCTTTAGATTGACCGGAAAATATGTAGAAATGATAATATTTCTAGACTATGATCATCAACTTTAATTTTACATGTAGGTATGGCATTGTTTTTATTAGACCAGGGCATTTAACACTAAAAACACAGGAATAAATATATTTTTAAATATATAGTAGGTACTAGGTATATAGAGACTTGCAACTTTTTGCATTGTATTTAGGATTAGGACGACGTCTGGAAAAAAGTCTACAATACAAAAATAGGTGGAAATGCATTATTACATTAACAAGTGTATAAAACGCATCTAAAAATGCATAAACATGTTAAAATCAGTATATTAACGGCCAGATTTTCTATTTCGGGGTATTTGGGGTCACTGAACACGAATTTGCAATCAGAACCAACCTCCGAAGCACCTGGGTGCCCAGGGCTATCGCTAAGGTACGTCATCTAGAGTTTCGAGGGTTTGTTTTTGGCACTTAATTGATGCAAACATATTACTCGAGATTACTGATATTGTGGAGCACCAATGACAGAACAATGACATAGGTATTGTAATTGTAAAATACATCATTTAATTTCTATCCATTAAATAGATCGGTGAAAGTCGTTATATCGGATTGTATACTTATACGAAATACTGAGAAATGCGATTCTCGTCATGATTACCGGTAATCAAATACAAGAGTAATCAAATATCGAATATGTAATCAAAGTATCCTACTAATACAAGTTATAATACAAAAAATGTACTGAGAAATGCGATTCTCGATATGATTACCGGTACTCAAATAAAAAAGTAACAAAAGTAATCAAAGTAACGAATACTTTTAAATGATTACTTTATACAAAAATAACGATTCGTAATGAATACTCGAAAGTAACTATAATCAACATCGCTACCACCATGGGTTGAAGAGCCAATGATGATAGATGATTTAATTTAATCTGTTATTAGCAGACCTTTAGGCCGAATACTAAATTATTGTCCACTAAGGGCTCTATTAGTCTAGGTAACTGGTGGCGCAACTAGTGGGCCCACCAAATTGCGAGCACGGACAACTGGTGGCCGAGAATAGCCACCAGCAAAAATAATAAAATGAATTGGAATTGGAAAAATAATCAAATGCACTTGGAAACTTGTTTGTTATCAATTTTACGAAAAAAAGTTATTCATCATAAAATGCTCTTAATAGTATAAAATATAAGATGCAACCATCAGATTCAAATTTTGTGAATTTTATACGAGATATGTCAAAAAAGATGAATTTCGCTCAAGAGTATCCTTATATTAAACAATACCGAAAAATGTTTTATAAAAAGTTGTTCGGAATTAAAAGCTATGTTTGAATATGCAATTACATTCTTCTAATTGAAATATTGTGAACTGTAAAGGTACTTTACTCTTGGACGAAATTCATATTTTTTAACATACCTCGTATAGAATTGATAAAAGTTTATATATTATGATTGCATCTTAGATTTTAGACCATATAAAGCTTTTTGTAAAAAATAACTTTTTTCGTAAAATTAATAATAAAATACTTATAGATATTTGTAATAAAATGATGTTGGGTATCCGTAATTTAAAAAAAAATTAAAATTTTTTTTCAATTAGAATGATGTAATAAAATTGATGCGTCCCAAAACATAGTTTTTTTTTAATTCTTAACAACTTTTCATAATAACAATTTTCGATGTTGTGTAATCTAAAGGTACTTTACATACAATTTTTTTGACATACCTCGTATAACATAGACTATGCAGAGCATTTTACAAAGAATATTTATTTTTTCGTAAAATTGATAAGAAAAAAGTTTCCCATATGGTTCCAAGTTACGCAGACATACTGTACCTATATAATATATAGCTATATAAAGCTCAATTTTTTTAAATATTCCAATTAACGTCACATTCGGATTCAGCATAATCAAAAACAAAATAGAAACATTTTTGATCAAGGTAAAGTGATGAATTCACCGATATTTCTAAAATATAAAAAGAGCTTTTATTGTTTAAACAATGAATAAACAATTAACGGCTAAATCTGCGAGAAGAACTTTTTAATATAATAGCATATTTATAAATCAACAAAAAATGTTTTAGAAAAATATACGCTTCTTAATAGAAAATATAGAAGTTAATAGAAAAGAAATACGAAGCACTCGATTACAATACAAATGAACTAGTGGTGGCCGACACCAGTTGCTCAGTCTAATAGGGTCCATATAACATAATGCCCCGGCTTGGTGGCGCCACCAGACCCGGTTACCCGGCTGGTGGACTGGTTCGGCCACCAGATCGACAACAATTTCTGGTGGCGCAACCAGTTGCCGTAGTCTAATAGGTCTCATTTACTTAAATGTCCCGTGACGTCATGAGTCACTGGTGGAGCAACTTGGTGGCGTCACCAGTTGCCTAATATAATGGCGGCCTAAAGCAGGGGTCACCAATTGGCGGACTGTGGTCCGCATCCGGACCGTAGGCTAGTTTTGTGCGGACCGCGATTAAATTCAGAATATTATAGTGTTTTGTAATTTTGAAAATGTTTGGCCATGAAATTGTATACTATGTTTGACTCAACTTTTGTGTTTTTTTATTTAGCTCAACTCCCTAATGAGAATCAATAAACAAATTCCAAACTTTAGACAGGTTGTACATTTTTACATAGGAAACATGAACAATATCCCTTCGTTGGCTCAGTGTAGATGGTCTTTAAGTTGTGATGGAAACACCAAATAACAGTAGCAGAGTTTATTGATGAGACTTACACTATGGATGTTGACCCTGGGTACTTTGAGTAGAGACTTAAATGATGAGCGTTGAAGACAATCACTCGCGTTAATGAATTAATAATAATTGAATTTCTAGACAAGAGATCTTAGTTTTATATAAGTTTAAATTGGGTCAATGTAAACACGGGCCCCGCGTGATTTTGTGTATCTAATTAAGGTAAATTGTTTATCTTATGTCAGCAACTTTTGGCTGATGTCCAAATTATATTATTGATAATTGACCAAATGTGTATGTAATTTAATTAATTACGTGTGTGTGTTTAATAACAAATAAATGCATTCGATCTACTGGGTGATAAAATGATACTGTCCAATTTCGGATATGAATACTGAATATTTGATATTGGACAAACAATTTTCTAATAAAATTCAAAATTACCTTTTTCTTCCGAAAAATGTACATATTTATGTTGTTTTTGAGTTATAAGCGATTTAAAATCTGAAAATACTCATACGCATCTTCGAGGCTTGAAAACATGTGTAATTTTTAGTATTCATGTTGACAAGTGCCTAAATTAAAGCTTATGTATACATTCAATTTCAAGATTCTAACCAGTAATCGGGGCTTATTTTAATATAGACCGTTGTTTTTTATTTGTTAATCGTAGCGCGTCATACTTTATGATGAGTCTCTATCGCACTAATCGTAGCGCGTCATACTTTATGGTGAGTCTCTATCGCACGTATACATATTATACATAAGTATGTATACTTATGCGAAAAATTTCCAACAAATACTTGACGTGTATTAAAATTTTATAATATATTATTGACATAGTTTTTTTTAATAATTTATTTATTTATTCAGCTAATTATTGCCAATGTGCTATTTAAATACGCCAATAATATAGTGCGATACGCACCATATAGTGCGACATGCCGCCGCGGCAGCTTAAGTCGGCGAACACAGTGGAGTGCGGTTTCCGCTTACGGTTAAACCGCGCGGACCCGCTTTTAAATGTTTTCAAAAAGAATGCACGTCTTTAAATGTACACGAACATAGTCAAAGCAGGTCCGCGCGGGCCAACCGCTTCAACCCGCCTGACCGCTTTTGCTAGAATGAGAATTTAGTTTATTCCCTGTTTTAAAATCAGAATTAATAGTTCTCCATGGATTAATTTTATAAATTGTACATTATAATTTATAATAAACAAAAGTAATAAAGTCAATCTTACTGAAACCGTAATTTTGTGTGACTAGGTATTTCTAAAATCATTCCAGTATTAACTATTAACTAAATAAGTACTTGAAAAATAAATTTATAACAAAACTACTTACCTCAATGTTATAACAAGCCTTTCTTCCGGAAGGATAGCCTGCTTATGTAAATTACACTAGTTTTTAATTAAACGATACTCCTTCTTCTTCTTAAAGTGCCTATCCGTTCCGGATATTGGCGATCATCATGGCTATCTTGACTTTGTTTACCGCAGAGCGGAACAGTTCAGTGGTAGTGGTGTTATACCACTTTCGTAAAATTTGAAGCCAGGAAATGCGTCTTCTTCCCGGTCCTCTTTTACCATTTACCTTCCCTTGGAGAATTAGTTGAAGAAGGCCGTAACGTTCTTCATTTCTCATTACATGGCCTAGATATTCTAATTTTTTTGTTTTGATGGTTATGAGAATTTCACACTCTTTCCCCATTCTACGCAGGAATTCCACATTAGTAATTTGGTCAACCCAGGATATACGTAAGATGCACCTATAACACTACATTTCGAAAGCTTCGAGCCGATTCATAGATGCAACAGTTAGTGTCCACGCTTCCATTCCGTAGAGTAGAACTGTAAATATGTAGCATTTCAACAGACGGTATTTTGTTTTTAATGATATGTCTCGACTGTTCAAAATGGGTCTCATTCTAACGTATGCTGCTTTCGCTTTTATTATTCGCTGTTTAATTTCTGTTGAGTAGTCCCATTGGCTATTTAAATTCGTACCCAGATATGTATATTGCTCGACTCTTTCGATATTCTGTTGGTTGACTGTAAGTTGAGCGTTTAATATTGTTTTTAACGATACTCCACTTTCTCCAAAATATATTTAAAAGTCTCTTGAGTCATTCTCATATACTGGAAGAATCGTTCATTATCTTTTAATTTTTGAAATAGATGATGATATTCTCCATAAATTAATCTTTCTCGATTAATAGGATGTATTATACATAAACTCTCTTTCTTTTCAGTTTAGTCAAAACAGAATCTAAAGCAATTATATCGTCATCGGAAGACCACATTTTGCTACAAGTAGTAGACGCAACTGCCAAATTTGAACGATCTCTCTCGCTTTTACCCGTCTTCACTGTGTTACCATTCCCGCGCGCGAGAACCGCGCGGTTTGCCCGTAAGCAGGAACCCGCTTCCACTATGTGTGCCGCCTAAGGGTCGAGTTGACGCGCATAATTAATAAAAATAAAACTTGAATGTTTAAACTTCAATTTAGGCACTTGACAACCTCAAAAACAATAATTTACACATGAGTTTTCAAGTTTCAAAAATGCTTATTTTCGCAGTTTTCACATTTTTAATCGCTTAAAACCCGAAATCTATTAACTTATGGGAAAAATTATCAAAAGATCTTTTTTGTTTAAGATGGTGATGTTATGAATTTGTTAAAAAAAAATTGTTAAACAATTTCTGCCCAAGTTTCGCCCGGCACCCTTTTGATTTTTCAAGAATCCGCAAAGAAACCAAATCAGAACAACCAGGCACAGCTAGCATTAAATCCGGAGCCCGGAAGTGTTATAGATTTTCGAAACGGACCCTCGGGGAACATAATTGGTGACCCATGCACTAAAGGCTTATATGAAAAGTTTTATTAAAATTGTACTTACTATCAAGATTCTTTATCGTTAACGGAATCGCCGAGGAAATGATCAGTCCTCTCACATATTTAATAACGCTATCTTTATCCATTTTGGATAGCTATTCACAATATACACAACCCTAAGTTGAAATCATTGCACTGCAAACCTGTAACAAAAAGTGTTTTATTATTATAGAATCTCTACAAGATTACGATATAAAAAGGTACCATAATTTTTGGAAATAGTTTTCTAATAGTTTTTGGTGCGATAATTTAAACAATTGAAGGGTTAAGGAAAAAAAACAAGGAATGTCATGTTATTGTATTTAATACACAAACCCAATTTAATCAAATTTTCAAAGAACAGATAAAAAAATTAAAAAAGTACCTAACTACAAATAAAAACTGAAAAAAACAAGAACTGTCCAAATGTCACGTTGTATTTTACATTACAATATTACTTTACGTTACAAACATTAGTTGCATCAGCTGATAAAAAGGCTGAAAACAAAATTATGGCAACAAAAATTGCAATAAAAATTATAACAAAGGGCAATGCAATATTTTTTTGGTGGTCTAATGCAATGGTCGCCTGATTTTTTTGACTTTTTGCCAGCAGCCTTTTTAAAATTATAGAATGTCTGTGCCTTACGTTTGTGTAACTCATTTTGAATGTGTACCGTGATTTTTAATTGTTAATTTACGAATCTCTGTAGCAACCTTGTCATAATTTTAATTTCGCCTGGAATTTATCACATGCTGAACATTTTTCTGATCTTGGGTAACCAAAGGACAAATTAAATTTCGTGTTAAAAATTTGCCGATATGTAACGTAAGAAACTTTATTGGTCGGATGTTTTTCTTTAAACAAGTTGAACATTTTTGTAATATTCAAACTGTCTGGTAAATACTTTTTCTTAGATTCGTGTAAACTGTAATGGGATAATCTAGTTTTAAAAGACTTTGTGGTTATAATATATTGCTTCACGCGATTCTGGACGCAACTTTCTATGCTGGGAACTATGCTTACCACGTTTGTCTTGTCCAGAAGTTCCTTCAGCTTTTAAATTTTTTTGTAGGTGTTCAATTTTGCCCTTAGTTACGCCATGTGTTGACATAAATACTTTAAAACACACATTAATTTCTTGGGAAACTCCATTACGCTTAACTCTAACTTCATTGGCCGTGTTCTAACACTTCAGGCTTTGGAGCTATGGTTGTACAGAAGGATCCTGAAGGTACCATGCACAGACAAAATCGCCAATGAAGAAGTACTACGGCTACAGATGATGAACACAACCGCAGATTTGGTCAACATCGTGAAGAACAGTAAGCTGCAGTACTTAAGACATATAATGAGAAATCAAGGCAGATACGAGCTACTCCAATGCAGTTTACAAGGTAACATTGAAGGAAAAAGGGCCCCAGGACGAAGAATATCCTGCCTTGCTAACCTGAGAGCATGGTATAGATAGAAAGATCTCAACACAACTATTCCGTATAGCAACAAAGTCATCATCGCCAGAATGATCGTCAACGTTCGGAACGGACAGGCACGTTATGAAGATGTTTCTAACAAACATAAACAAAAACGTAGCTAATTTGTTTCTGTTCAAGTCGACTCTCCTTGTTTTTACCTTTCACGCGTGGACATTTCCAGTTTTTATCATTCGCAGTACTATTTTAAATAGGCATATTTATCGGACGGTCCAAGTTATTATCTACCAGTCTACTGTAAATAGTAAATACATAAAATATCTGTTAGATAGTGTCACTATCTCAATTTCTTATAGTGACATTCCCTGTTGTTGTCCTTCACCCTTCAATTTAGGAGGCTAATATGTATTGAACAAGAAACAGGCTTTAAAGCCTACGTACAAGAAGGAAGAAGAAGAAATAGTTTTCTGTATGTTAGTTAATTGGATTAATTTAATTCAAAATAGTGTCGAAAGAAAACTCAGCGAACACTAAAAACTTTTGAGTCACTATTGAATAATAATAATATAATAGTCTCCCGTTTTATACCGCACGCGGCTTTGGGAGTATAGCAGGGTAGTCTGCTATATCTAGGGCCTACGGTATACAAGGAAGGTAACAGGGCCAGTGCTACGCTTCAACCGCCTATTATTACCCCTGGCTTTACCCAAGGTACTCATTTTATTCAGGCTGAGTCGACCTGGGGCCTATAGACATTTAAAAATGTCTAGTTGTTCTTGCCGGCGGTAGGATTTGAACTCCGGACCACCGGCATGCGAGGCAAGCACACTACCACCTGCGCTACGCCGGCCCATATTGAATAATAGCCCGATCAAAAAATAAATATGTAAAATCAAAATGTAATTTGATACAGGTTGGGTTTAATCAATGTTTAGGTGAAAACAAAAGATATTATTATTATTATCAAGAAATTATATCATTTATATAACGGGATCATTGTTTATATAATGAAAAATAGACCACTTTTTACTAAATTAATAACTTTTTCTTATTCAAATAATTATACGTCTGCGTAACTTGGAACCATAAGGGAAACTTTTTTAATATCAATTTTACGAAAAAAAAGTAATTCTTTATAAAGTGCTTTGCATACTCTAAAACCTAAGATGCAATCATCATATATCAAATTTTGTCAACAGTATACGAGGTATGTCAAAAAATATGTATTTCGCTCAAGGGCAAACTACCTTTATATTTCAAAATATCAAAAAATTTTATTATGAAAAGTTATTTGTAATTAAAAACCATATTCAAATATGCAATAACAGCCTTCTACTTGAAAAAAAAATTCTGAACTTTTTCTAAATCACCGATTCCGAACATCATTTTTATTTATTAGACTTTAATAACTCTTTTATTAATAATTTTAGGAAAAAAGTTATTCTTCATAAAAATCTGTGCATGGTCTAAACCTCAAGATGCAACCATCAGTTATCCAAGTTTGTTAATTTTCGGAATGGGACGTTTCGATGCCGCCGGTTCATCGCCGGCCGTTTCGATGCCGCCGGTTCATCGCCAGTCCATTTCATCGCCGTCATATCTCGCATTTCCTAGAATTACTAATTAATACTAAAAATAACTGATAATTGTAACTGTCGAAAATTCGGAAATATATCAGATAGCGATTAATTGACTGGCGATGAATCGGCCGGCATCGGCATCGAACTGGCGGCATCGAAACGGCGGCGATGAAACGTCCTAGACCCGTTAATTTTATACGTTATACGAGGTGTGTCAAATAATATGAATTTAGAAAGAATTGTATTTCAGAATGTCGAAAATTGGTATTATAAAACGTTGTTTGGAATTAAAAACTATGTATTAATATGCAATTAAATTACTCCAATTAAAAACAAATTATAAATTGTTACATACTTTACATACATTTGAGAAAAATTTGCAAAATATTTTTTTTCAAACCACTTTTCGTAACAATAAATTTTCGATATTGTGAAATATATTTCTTTCTAAATTCATATTATTTGACACACCGCGTATAAAATTAACAAACTAGGATAACTGATGGATGCATCTTGAGGTTTAGACTATGCACAGATTTTTATGAAGAATAACTTTTTTTCCTAAAATTATTAATAAAAGAGTTAGTTACATGTCTAATAAATAAAAATGATGTTCGGAATCGGTAATTTAGGAAAATTTCAGAATTTTTTTTTAAGTAGAAAGCTGTTATTGCATATTTGAATATGGTTTTTAATTATAAATAACTTAATATAGTTAACTTAATAACTATATATATTTAACTTAGGTAGTTTGCTCTTGAGCGAAATTCATATTTTTTGACATACCTCGTATACTGTTGACAAAATTTTATATCTGATGATTGCATTTTAGGCTTTACACTATGCAGAGCACTTTATAAGAATGACTTTTTCTCGTAAAATTGATATTAAAAAAGTTTCTCATATGGTTCCAAGTTACGCAGACACCCTGTATAAATAAAACTTTAAAAACAAATTTGCATGATAAATAAAACACTATTATCTTGCAGGAAAAGTGGCGTTGTGTTACCAACAGTAAAAAGAAATTTGGTTGAAAACTGAGTTTACTATTTTTTCAATCGCAAAAACGCGGTTGTTGCTGTAGTCGGTGAGATAGAAGCGGATTTTGTGCGTGATAAGTACTATGGAAAAACTATACGGGGACATATTGAATTAGTTGTGTCCATGACTTTCATCAACGGCCGGAAACCAGAGTGGGGGGGGGCCGAGGGTAGTTATAAGGGGTCAAAGTCGCGGTTTTTATTATTTTTTTTTGTGACGCTCATGATCGAAATAGTGCACCAAAATTTGGGAATACGTAGGTCATGACGTAACTAAGTAAAATATCTAGGGGCGGAACGCTGCGTGGCCGACAAAGGGGTGGATGTAGGGGGTGAATATAAAAAATATAAAGGGTTTCTTGCGACGTTCGTAATTGAGATAGTGGACCAAAATTTGGGAATAAGTAGACCATGACATTACTAAGTAAAATCCCCAGAGCCGGAAACCAGAGTAGGGGACGAGGGTAGTTATAAGGGGTCAAAGTCGCCGTTTTTATTATTTTTTTTGTGACGCTCATGATCGAGATAGTGTACCAAAATTTGGGAATAAGTAGGTCATAACGTAACTAAGTAAAATCTCCAGGGGTGGCACGCTGCGTGGGCCACAAAGGGGTGGGGCAGGGGTGAATACAAAAAATATAAGGGGTTTTTTGCGACGTTCGTGATTGAGAGAGTGCACCAAAATTTGGGAATAAGTAGACCATGACATAACTAAGTAAAATCCTGATAGCCGGAAACCCGAGGTGGGAGACGAGGGTAGTTATAAGGGGTCAAAATCGCCGTTTTTATTATTTTTTTTGACGCTCGTGATCGAGACCGTGCACCAAAATTTGGGAATAAGCAAATCATGAGGTAACTAAGTATAATCTCCAGGGGTGGAACGCTGCGTGCCCGATAAAGGGGTGACGGTAGGTGTAAATATAAAAAATATAAGGGGTTTTTTGCGACGTTCTACATTGAGATAGTGCACCAAAATTTGGGAATAAGTAGACCATGACTTAGCTAAGTAAAATCCCCAGAGCCGGAAACCAGAGTTGGAGATGAGGGTAGTTTTAAGGGGTACAAGTCGTAGTGTGTATTATTTTTTTTGTTATCTGGCACACAATTTGTCCCCCACGCAGCGTTCCGCCCATGGAGATTTTACTTAGTAATGTCATGATCTACTTATTCCCAAATTTTGGTGCACTATCTCGATCACTAACGGCAAAAAAACCCCCATATATTTTTATACTCACCCCTGCCTACCACCCCTTTGTACCCCAAGCAGCATTCCGCCCCTGGAGATTTTACTTAGTTACGTCATGACCTATTTACTCCCAAATTTTGGTGCACTATCTTCATCATGAGCGCCACAAAAAAAAATAATAAAACCGCGAATTTTACCCCTTATAACTACCCTCATCCGCCACTGTGGTTTCCTCCTCTGGGGATATTACTTAGTTATGGCATGGTCTACTTATTCCCAAATTTTGGTGCACTATATCAATCACGAACGTCGCAAAAACCCCTCACATTTTTTTATATTCACCCCTGCCCCACCCCTTTGTCGGCCACGCAGCGTTCCACTCCTGGAGATTTTACTTAGTTACGTCATGACCTACTTATTCCCAAATTTTGGTGCACTATCTTGATCATGAGCGTCACAAAAAAAAATTATAAAAACGTGACCCCTGAACTACCTTCCTCCCCCCACTTTGGTTTCCGGCTCTGGGGATTATACTTACTTATGTCATAATCTACTTATACCCAAATTTTGGTGCACTATCTCAATCACGAACGTCGCAAAAAGCCCCTTATATTTTTTATATTCACCCCTACCCCCACCCCTTTGTCGGCCACGCAGCGTTGCGCCCCTAGATATTTTACTTAGGTACGTCATGTCCTACTTATTCCCAAATTTTGGTGCACCATCTCGATCATGAGCGTCATAAAAAAATAATAAAAACCGCGACTTTGACCCCTTATAACTACCCTCGGCCCCAACTCTGGTTTCCGGCCGTTGGTGAAAGTCATGTACACAACTAATTCAACATATCCCCGTATAGTTTTTTCATATTACTTATCACGCACAAAATCCGCTCCCAGCTCTTAGACTACTGATAGAGTATTAGTCCAGAAAGCCACTGCGCATCCGCTAGGAAAAATATTCTAATACGGATTTTTTGCACAATCTTACTCAAAAAGGACTCCTTTTAACAAATCTGCTTGTTGCCAGGACCAAAAGGTGGTCAAAAATTTTTTAAACGTTTTTTTTTGTTTTTTTCCTAAAATAATTTTTTTGCATGGAAAAAAGTTTTTTTTAGGTTTTTTGGATCATTCCAAACAGAAAAGGTCTTTAGTGACTTTTCTCTAAAAATGATAGTTTTTGACATATAAGCGATTAAAAATTGAAAAATTGCGAAATCGGCCATTTTTAACCCTTAAAAACTATGTGAAAAAATGAAAATTTGAATGTTGCCAAGGTTATTCTTTAAACATCGATTGATGAAATTCCGAAGAGTTTTTTGCAATACAATTTTCAAAACTCCTTTGTTTTTTAATTGCTAATCAAGCGTGCGCGACACTATTTTCCACCGACAGTATGGTGCAAATGAAAGGAATAAATTCGTTATTTCGTAAACCGGCGACTTTAAGGAAAAATCCCGAAACAGGTCGATTTTTATTTTTAAGTTATGATATTGTGGCATAATATATGGTATACTAGTGACGTCATCGGTCTGGGCGTGATGACGTAATCGATTATTTTTTTAAATGAGAATAGGGGTCGTGTGGTACCTCATTTGAAATGTTCTTCAATTCTCTATTCAGTAATGTAAACATTTACATAATTATTTATACAGGGTGTCCTTACTTCTTTTTTTGTCAAATAATTTAATTTAATAAAAAAAAATTGGACACCCTGTATAAATAATTATGTATATGTTTATATTACTGAATAGAGAATTGAAGAACCTTTCAAATGAGCTAGCACACGACCCCTATTCTCATTTAAAAAAATCATCGACTACGTCATCACGTCCAGATGGATGACGTCACTAGTATACCATATATGCCACAATATCATAACTTAAAAATAAAAATCGACTTGTTTCGGGATTTTTCCTTAAAGTCGCCGGTTTACGAAATAGCGAATTTATTCCTTTCATTTGCACCATACTGTCGGTGGAAAATAGTGTCGCGCACGCTTGATTAGCAATTAAAAAACAAAGGAGTTTTGAATACTGTATTGCAAAAAACGCTTCGGGATTTCATCAATCGATGTTTAAGAATATCTACCTGCCTTGGCAACATTCAAATTTTCAGTTTTTCACATAGTTTTTGAGGGTTAAAAATGGCTGATTTCGCAATTTTTCAATTTTTAATCGCTTATATTATGTCAAAAACTATCATTTTTAGAGAAAAGTCACTAAAGACCTTTTCTGTTTGGAATGATCCAAAAACCTAAAAAAAACTTTTTTCCATGCAAAAAAAAATTATTTTAGGAAAAAAACAAAAAAAAACGTTTAAAAAATTTTTGACCACCTTTTGGTCCTGGCAACATGCAAATTTGTTAAAAGGAGTCCTTTTTGAGTAAGATTGTGCAAAAAATCCGAATTAGAATATTTTTCCTAGCGGATGCGCAGTGGCTTTCTGGACTATATACACTTTCATGAGGTCGCATTTTTGTAGGCATATTTTCGATAAATGCATCGAGAAATCAAAATTTTAATTAAACTCACCTCCAAAATGGTGTTTGAAAATTATTATGCTTATAACCTGTTTTTTAATAATGTAGCGGGGAATAAAAATTTTGAAATGCCGTTTCGATAATCGTGCTCCTGACAATTTTTCACACATTTAAAAAAATTTTAATAACATTTTTTACCGAGGGAGTTTTTCAACTTTAAAAATTAATAATTTGTTTATCTACCAATATTAACATTAAAAACTGTTAGGTCTGGATCCCGCGTATGAAAAAAAGTTGATTAATAGCAAGCTGAAAATTTGTTAATAGCTTAAGGGTGTCTAGTCGGACAAACTTTGATATATGGGAACACTGGAACAGGGGAAGTTTTAATTGTGGAACAGGTTAAAAATTTGGAACGGTCAGACCACGAAAACGTCACATGTATTTTGTCTGACAGAACTTCCAATTGATTTGTTACCCTTTCATTAAACTCTTATGCAAAAATCAGACTGCTATTTATCACCTGTCATAATTCCTGTCATTTGACATATTCTACGTGTTCCACTCATTATAATTCTCATTTGGTGAACTGGGCTTTTTTCTCAATTTTCACAACACTCGTGTGGAATATTCTAGCCTTTATAAAATATTGAAATTAAAAATCAACTATAGCCCCAGGTTTTCTTAACATTCGGTTTTTTTATGTATTCACTTTGTTGGATAATAAAAAAGTTAGGGACTCGTAACAACTAGCCATGTTCTTTATCAATACAGGGTGTTTCTAAGTAAGTGCGACAAACTTTAAGGGGTAATTCTGCATGAAAAATAACGACCGTTTGCTTGATAAACCTATGTCCGCAAATGCTTCGTTTCCGAGATACGGGATGTTGAATTTTTTCTTACAAACTATTTATTTATTGCTCTAAAACCGGTTGAGATATGCAAATGAAATTTGGTAAGTTTTAAGAGATAGTTATTGCGCATTTTGGACATATAATTAAAAATTTTATATTCACCAGTGGCGTGCATGCGGGTAATATGACCCACAGGATCAGAGTTCAGCAGGGAGATTATCCGAACCGGGGGCTTTGTTATTTTTAAGTGTTAAGATGGCTTCTCTAATTTCTTCTTCGGTGGGGAGTGGCTGCCGATCATCTTCATTAATTTGAAGCATGGGATCCTCCATCTCGCCATCTTCATAATTGCCATTAAGCAGTTCTTCAAAATGTTGCGCCCATCTGTTTAGTATCTGTTCCTTGTTACTAATTATAGAGCCGTCCCTATCTTTACAGGCTATTATTCTGGGTTTGAAGTCTTTTTTTCTGCAGCTATTTATCTGTTGGTAGAATTTTCGTAGGTCTTTTCCATTGTGGTAGTTAACAATTTCGTTTAGAGCGTGTTCGTATTGTTCTTTCTTTTTTCTTCTGAACATTCTCTTTTCTTCCCTTCTAAGATTTTCATAATCTTCGAGAGTTGATCTCGTTCTGCGCTGCTGGAGTCTCTTATATATGCTTCATTTTTTTGTTGGTTAATATGTCTACACTCTTCGTCGAACCAATCCTCATTTTTTCTGGTCTTGATAGGTTTTAATACAGTGTCAGCCGCTGTGTGCATGGCTTCTTTACATTTAGTCCAATGCTCTTCTATACTTAAATTTTCACCGATGTTTGGTAATGTCTCGTCTAAGATTTTCATGTAATTAGCTCTAGCAGTTTCAGATTTTAGCACCTCAGTATTATATTTTGTGGATTTTGTGCCGAAAATACGTACCTATCCCCTTAAGCGAAAATCAATGTTTATTTTTTAAATAGTATTTTTATGTTTTCTGACAGCAGTAAAATGTATTTAGAATTCAACAAATTACATACATTCATCTTTTTGTGTCAGTTAATTTAATTAAAAAAAATTTTTGGACACCCTCTATAAATAATTGTGTTATTAATGTTATTATTAGTGAATAGAGAATTAAATATTCTTTCAATATGAGCTACAGTTGAGTCCGCGAGTCTTTAACCGTGCGTCATCATTTAAAGCATACGAAATAAGTCGGAAATTTACTAAACGCAACGGCAAATGGATATTATTCCGATCACGGGTTATTATAAATTGACGTTATTAAATAAATAGAATGTCAAATTTAAGTTTTGCTTTAAAATATTAGTGCATAATTACAGCTACATTTGAAGTAGCGTAATAAATTATTTTATTATCATTGATTAATAAATAAATAAACAATTTATAAAAAAATTCAATAACATATTTTCTTTTTGTTATTTTATTCACTTTGGCGGAACCTTAAATACAAACATTCAACAGAGCATTCAACTGTGTCAACAATGAGGTTAGGTTTGTACGTCCTCAAAATTTATCTTAAAATAACATAAACTTATCACAAAACTTCTAACTCCAATATAAAATTAGTTACGAAAACAACTGTTTGTATACTATAAAAAACTTCAAAATGCAAAAACTCGAGAAAACAACAGCAAAAAATTCAACAAACTGACAGCCACAAAAGTAAAACAAACCAAAACATCAGAAATTGTACTTAAAATATGTGAAGACATCCCCAATCGTCTTTCTTTGTACCTATCTCTTTTCAATACACTGAGTCTAAATCGTTAATAAAAATAACATGTGTTTTTACTTAAATAACAGGCGGCAGCTGGTTTGTTTATAGGTTTGTTCCTAGAACGATCAGCAACCGTTGCCAACCGTCAGACGCAAGCGCGTTCTAGTCTACGAACTCGAACTGTTAATAGTAGTATCGTTCGCGGTAACGATGCCGTACTTGTCCAGGATTACTTCGCATGCGCACTTTAAAAATCGCATGCGCACTTTAAAAAAGAGAACGCTCTTTTTTAAAGTGCGCATGCGAAGTAGTCCTGGACAAGTACGGGATCGTTACCGCGAACGATACTAATATCGTTCGCGGTAACGATTCCGTACTTGTCCAGGACAACTTCGCATGCGCACTTTAAAAATCGCATGCGCATTTTAAAAAAGAGAACGCTCTTCCATTCTTCAGAATAATCTTCCAACTTAAACACATTCAGTGTCAAACTATCAATAGTTTTTCACTGTTGCTATCCCGTCGCCGTCCCAACGGACGCCAACGGTTAGGCAACCAGTATTGCAGTGATGTATCCAAGGTTATCACTTATTTCCAGACATCCAAAGCGTAATACATATAAACAAATTCAAGTTACTTTTGACTACATGAGTAACAATTTAAATCAATGTTCCCCCACTGTTAGCATCACCATGTCTGGACCCAATTCTTCCAGTAATCTTACTAGTTCATATGCAATTGCTACTATGACTAAACAACGTCCGAAGTATCCCAAGAAGACCGAAGCAATTTCATAATTAACGTCTCTATAGTATCCAATGATTGTATATTCAATTTTTTTTCTTCATAATTTTTACCTAATGTTATTTAAGATTTAGAAATTAACTGTTATAATAATTAGTTTTAAGTCCTTATTGTAATTAATTATTGTATAACCAATATTGTTTTTGTCAATGGCCATCGCTGTCGAGACACATAAATTTAAATAAAAAAAAAATAAAAAATAAAAATCGACCTGTTTCGGGATTTTTCCTTACAGTCGCCGGTTTACGAAATAATGAATTTATGCGTTACTTTATGGACGCACTGTATAAAGTCGTATAAATTACAACAGGGCTTTTCATCGATTGTCATTTGTTTCGAGCTTCTGTCATATGTTGTACAATCTGTGTATTATACACGGATTATACGATATGACAGAAGCTCGAAACAAATGACTGTGAATGACAGTGGCGGCTCGTTATTTTTACCATAGGGGGAGGCTACACCTAACTGTAAAATATCTAGACAAATTTCCACTAGAAAAAAAAACCCGCCAAATAAAAGGCCCCATTTTTTATTTACATTTTATAATATCATCATAATTCATAATTTCATATTATCATATCATTTTAAAAATAGTTAGTCTAATTGTCAAAGTGTAATACCAATGTTTGTGTTGTTTATTTGTTAACAATTCTATCTCTAGAAGTAGATATGCATATCAAAATAAATACAGATTTGAACTTTTGCAGTCCATACAGGTTGAAGGTTCACATTTGTTAAGATACTCAACTGAATTTTTTTAATTCTAAAAGCGGCCTACTGCGAATCCAAAAACACGGTAAATTGCCGATATTTTGGTTTGCATTACAGATATAGGAAAAAGTTATTTGAACAAGTTGTTCCAAATATTATTCTAACCACATACCAAATCTCATCACATAATTCGCACTTTTAGTTTTTTCATATTTTTGTAGTCAGGATCATAAAATTGCAGAGGGCCAGCAATCTCCGCTCCAGTTTTAGGATCCTGACTACAAATAATGAAAAAACTAAAAGTGCCAATTTTGTGATGAAATTTGATATGTGGGGTTAGAACATTATTTGGAACAACTTGTTCAAATAACTTTTTCCGATATCTCTAACGCGAAGCAAAACAGCAATGTAAACAAAACAGTGTAGCATGTTGTGTAAAAACTTGGACAACATCAAGTTTAGGGCAACGGCCATACAACAGCATGAATTTTGTGAACAGTGTTGCCATATCTGTTTATAATTTAGATGTTTAAAATATTATAAAAAAAATTAGTATTTTAGATATTTTATTAGTTAGAGTTTACGGTCTACAGTTTAAGTTAGTTTCTTTTTATTACCATTCAGTATTTTAGTTTTATTAGTTACAGCGTTACAGTTTAGAAATCTTCACATTGTTTAGTGTTTCTATTAACTATTGCCACTATTGATTTTTATATAATTTTAATGCTTTTAGGGCCTGTACTTTATGTCCCGGTTAAACCTCAGTTAGCTAACCGGGGTTTAATCGGGACAGAAAAGTACCTCATAGGGCCTCTTGCGTTGTAATAAAAGCAATTATAATTATTATTATAATTATTTATGAATATAATAATAAGTGTAATTGCGTTTATGTCTATGTTACGCATATATTTCTGTCCCGATTAAACCTCGGTTAACTAACCGGCTGTTAACGGAGACATAAAGTACCGGGCCTTAATATCTTTTCTGATTTATATCTAACATTTGTTTTTCATTTTTAAATTATATATTGTGTTCTTATTCAATTTTGAATTTTAGATGTTACAGTAAGAAATATTTTGTAACATGGCAACACTGTCAGTGTTTTTAGATTACCTCAAATGTCAACTACAAATTGGTTATGTTTGGTTGCCCTAAACTTGATGTTGTCCAAACAATTTATGTATTGACATTAACTACTAATGAAATTTTTCCTTTTTTAAATGCATCCAATTTACCTAACGAAAAACAAAGACAAATAAATTATGCACAAACAAATTTTTTTTCATACATAAAAATTTTGTAATTTTCTTTATGTTAAATTTTATATTCCTCTTTAATCCTCATTCTCTTTACTCCAAAGCTGAATCGATAAAGGATAGAAAATAATGCTGTATTCTATTTTATCAGTGGAAAAATACAATTCCCAAACAATGGTTTTTTGAAAAGAAAAAAAAAAGACTAACTGTTATAATATTCCAATTTAAGACAATTGCACGTACTTACAGCTGCTCTGATCTTCATAAAACTATTTGTAAGCCAAATTTTTATTAAGTACTGTCACTACACTTACAACTTTGTCTTTACTTTATTATATCCTATTCACCAACTCACTACTGCTCATTAAGTACTACACTTACAACTTTGTCTTTACTTTATTATATCCTATTCACCAACTCACTACTGCTCGTACCTCTTTCGTCTTCGTCAACCAAACAACAACTAATCCCACCCCCTCATCTATGAACTAACCTTGTGTACCTTTTTCTTCTCATTCCACAGTCCCTCACATTTCCAATTCTTCATTTATTCCAGGGGCGTCATTTGAAATTTTGATTGGGGGGCAAGCATTATATCATCGGTTTGGAAGAAGAACGCTACAACTCAAAAATTGCCATTTTTGAGGTTTACCCTCTACCTCTAACCAACTCTAAATGTTAAACTTTATTAAGGGAAAAATTGTCGGAAGTTGCACTCATGTAATTATAGCTCAAATATATTACCGCTATAACTCAAATAATTCAAGAAAACAAGAGTTTAAAACAACGTAGAATGAAGTAAACAGGGTTTACCCTTTTAAAGTTTTAAGATTGCGGCGAAATCCGAATAACATTGGCAACAAAAATATATGTACAGAATAAGAAACAAAGACAACAACATTGCTACGGATGCGGATAGAGCCGAAATCTTTAAGGTTGTCGAATCGTTTTATCGCGAAATGTATGAGAGCACCAACGCAAGGCAAGATCAGCCCCTGCCCAAAATCACAAACCAGGGATCAGAATTAATGCCAGAAGTAACACCATACGAAGTTGAAAAGACACTTTCAGAAATGAAAAATAATAAATCTCCTGGCGATGACGGAGTAGTGATCGAGGCAATCAAACAAGGTGGAAATAAAATTATCCCGGTTTTGGCCAAACTTTTCACCGAATGCATTTACCAAGAAAAAACCCCTTCTCAGTGGAACAATGCAGTCATTGTTTTATTGCACAAGAAAGGTGACATAACAAATCTAAAAAACTACCGTCCTATCAGTCTGCTATCACACATATATAAACTTTTCACAAAAATGATCAAAAAGAGACTGGAGGCTAAGTTAGACTTCTATCAGCCTAGAGAACAAGCTGGCTTCAGATCCGGATATAGCACTAACGACAACTTACTGGCAATAAAAAACTTAATAGAGAAGTCGGCGGAATACAACAAACCATTGGCACTGATATTCGTGGACTACGAGAAAGCGTTCGATACCATAAACCAGCAGAAAATGTTAAAAGCATCGACAGAATGCCGAATAGACCATCGCTACACTAACATGATAAAATACATCTACCACAATGCAACGGCTAGCGAAAGACTCTCTGATAACAAACTAATAAATTCTGTATGTAGCGAGGAGTACGGCAAGGAGACGCCATCTCACCAAAGCTGTTCACAACCCTTTTGGAACACAGTTTTAAGAAGGCAGATCTGAACGAATATGGTATCAACATAAATGGAGAGAAGCTCAGTCATTTGAGATTCGCAGATGACATCGTCCTTATGGATGATGCAATAATAATGTTAAACAAGTTATTATATCACGCTTCCTTAGAGGTCAGACTAAATATTAATATCAACAAGACGCAAATAATGGCGACTAATCTGGTGCTAAATCGTAATATTGTTGTTGATGGAATGGATATTGAGCAGACTGCATCTTATGCCTCCTCTACATATCAGCACACGCGTCTGCGGATGCATCTGCCGATGTATCTGATGCCTCCTCTACATATCAGCAGACGCGTCTGCGGATGCATCTGCCGATGTATCTGATGCCTCCTCTACATATCTGAAGCGTATTGTCGGCAACTGGATGCAAGCCGCACAAAACAGAGAAAGATGGAAAGAGCTGAGGGAGACCTATGTCCAGCAGTGGACGAGTACGGGTTGATGATGATGAATTACCGCTAGATAGCGACTTATAACAGTTTGACTTTGTCAAACCCATGTATTACATTTATATAGTTGTGTTTCAGTTGTTGTGGAAGTTACCACGTGTTTTTTGGAGAACAGTGTTACAAGTTAAAAAAGGAACGTATTTTTTTGGGGATTTTGTATTTAATATTTAATGCAAGATAGTTACATTATTTCGTCTTCCGTATTCGTCTTTCGTATTTCTTACAGGATATGTGCGTTTATATAGAATTATTATGAGCAATACAGTAACATTTCACAAAATTTTGGGAAAAACTGTTACAAATGCTAATTACAGGTAGGAAGGTGAGAACAAGAAAGGTCTTTTTATATATTTAAATGATAATAATGGGCTCTTTAATATTGTAAAAGATTTTACCTCGTTATTTTTTACCTTACCAAAATTATAATGAAAACTAGCACATTAAAATTTTAAAACGTCGCTCCTGAAAATTAGAACTTTTCAACTTGTAACGTTCTTCTTCCAAACAGACGATATACATAATACATTATACAATACTATAGTAATAAAATTTATGTATTTTTTGTAAATTTCAGTCATTTTCAGGGTCAGGGGGGCCAAATGCCCCCCTGACCCTGTCAAATGACGCCCTGATTTATTCATATTAATTCAAAGAAATATCCCACTATCCCACTCTCTCTATTTCTAATAATTACACCATAGCTTTGATCGCGCACCGCAGTACGTCCTGGGTATACCCAGAGGAAGAACGCCTGCGCATTATAAAAATGGGCGTTCGCGGAGTCAAATCTTTCCCTCTGAACACCCTCCGGATTTTTAATTCGGTGTTCGCGCAGTACAGAAAAAAGATCCTGAACGTCTCAGGAATACCCTCTCGACGTTCGAGGATTTTGTTTCGGATTTTAAGTTCGCACAGGCGCACAAAATATTTGGGAAGAATTTCTTGACATTCTGTTCTTACTCCTTCCAATTCTTAACCTAAAATATTGTTTTGTTAAACAGCTTGTAGATGTATATTCTGGTTTTTAAAGTTTTGGAAGTGTTGTATCATTTAAATATTCTTCAAACAAATTTTAATATTTTTTATATTAAAGCTTTTTTAGTTGTTTTTGTCAATGTTTTCCATTTCGTATGTTTATAAATAAGTAGGTATTAAAGGTATATACCTTTTCTAGTATTATTTTCATTCGATATTCGATAATTATCTATTACGGTAGTATATATTACAATAAATTGTACTCTGTTTTTACTTAATTTCTTCTATCTAAATGAGCTTATAAGTATCTACATATTCTTGTGGTTTATTTTTCAGTTTAATTTATGAGTTAAATTAGTCTCTTATTGAATATAATGAAACATAAACAATACATCAAACTTATTCTGAAACTATTTCTTGTGTCTTGTTATATTTCATTATTTTTGTGGTGTAATAAACCACAACACAGTGCCACAACCCATTAAATTCAATACATATATTATATCAAAATTGGAAATGATTGTTTTACTAAATTATTCCTTCCTTCAGATAATGTTCAACCCCCATGAAGTTAAAGGTAATTTTTATATCTAAATATCAACAATCTTTTACTCTCTACAAGAATGTAAGCTGGATTTCAGAGTGGAAATAACCACATTATATTGTGGAAATAATAAAGAAAGACTCTAATCAAATTTCTATCTTCTAAGAAAGGCATTGAATTATTGAATAGAAAGTTAATCGTTTGCCTGTTGCCTTTATTCTCTTTTCTCTTTCTCTTTGTTGACATACAAATTTGTTGCATTTGCATTTTTTTTTGACATTTATTTCCAAATAAGAAAGAGACAACCAAAGGCTTCCTTCTCTAACCTTAATGTATGCAACCCGTCATTACATTGCGAATCCGAAAATTGTTCGCGGAGCGAAAAATCCTGAGCATGTCCAGGATAAGTTTGCGTTGACGCCTGCGCATTGGAAACTAATCCCGAACTTACTCTGGGTATGCTCGATTTGTACTGCGCGAACACTACTCATATCATTAGCCCACAAAATTTCCCCAAAGTTCCTAATCCTGTTCTATACAAACGGGCTTTTATCTTTTATTGTTTAAAAGACCTTTTGTTCTATTGCAAATAAATTTTCCTAAGAACTCCTTTCTATATCGTCTTTCGTATTATCTTACAGGATATCAGGATATGTGCGTTTATATAGAATTATTATGAGCAATACAGTAACATTTCACCAAATTTTGGGAAAACTGTTACAAATGCTAATTACAGGTAGAAAGGTGAGAACAAGAAAGGTCTTTCTACATATTTAAATGATAATAATGGGCTCTTTAATATTGTAAAAGATTTTACCTCTTATTTTTTACCTTACCAAAATTATAATGAAAACTAGCACATTAAAATTTTAAAACGTCGCTCCTGAAAATTAGAACTTTTCAACTTGTAACGTTCTTCTTCCAAACCCACGATATACATAATACATTATACAATACTATAGTAATAAAATTGATGTATTTTTTGTAAATTTCAGTCATTTTCAGGGTCAGGGGGGCAAATGGCCCCTTACCCTGTCAAATGACGTCCCTGATTTATTCATATTAACTCAAAGAAATCTCCCACTCTCTCTATTTCTAATAATTTGTAATATACACTATATCATTAGCCCACAAAATTTCCCCAAAGTCCCTAATCCTGTTCTATACAAACGGGCTTTTATCTTTTATTTTTTAAAAGACCTTTTGTTCTATTGCAAATAAATTTTCCTAAGAACTCCTTTCTATATCGTCTTTCGTATTATCTTACAGGATATCAGGATATCGCCTCTTCGCATGAAAAGTATACAATCTCCAAATTTTTACGAAATTGAGTTAAGTATATAGAAAGGCTTAGTATCATCAATATTTTCTCTGGAATAGTGACAATCAATCGTAATTCAAGAAATATCCGCTAGGGAGCGCATTGGTTAGTTTTAAATTGGAAGGATTGTGCATCTCTTTCTCTCTAAAACGGTACAATCTTTAGTTGTGTTCACGACTCGAGGAAGTTCGCACGCTGTTTCGCTTAAAGAGTATACAAAACCAAAAATGTCAACTTGAAGGTAAGCTTTGTGTTTCATTAATAGTATATAATTTCGAATTTATTTAACTTTTCTCATAATATTTTCAAACATTATTCTATTTAAAATCATGTAATTTTGAAATTGTATAGTTTTCGTGAAAAAATTTACTGGGATATGATGTAATCTTTATCAGTGTAATAGTATATTTCCGTAATTGTATACCGTTTCAGATAAATTTTCAGAGCAAAAGAAAAATGGTTTATTGGGTTTACTGCAAAAGAAAACCATTCCAGGTTATCATCTTGGATTCTATGAAAAACTTTCCTGTTCCTTTTAATTTGTTTTTACTTAATTGATTGTTTGTATTTAATAGTAAATGTGATTTTGTTAAATAAAGGGTTTTGCCTTCGGTGCACCCATTTCTAAGACTAAATTTCACTGTAAGGTTTGTGCCATATTACCTACTATTTGTTATAATATTTTTGAGAATATAAATTTGTTTATAAGCCTAGTTTTTCATTGAACATACCCTATTTTATCATAATAGTACTTTTTAAACATCTGCATAATAATGGAAATTAATAATATTTTCTCTAAAAAAGCAGCAAAATTCAAAACATCATATTTAAAAAAAAATTGTTTTATTATTATTATTTATATGGTTGAAATATTTTCATGTTTTTTCGACATATAAAAGGTACAACTAATACAAACTAAAACAAAAACCTGCCAATGTTTATTGTGGAAAATTTTATTTACCGATAAATCTTAAAAATGCTCTCCTGAAAAGTTTGTAAATTTTGAGATTGTACAGTTTTCATCCGAACGGACGATATGTGCGTTTATATAGAATTATTATGAGCAATACAGTAACATTTCACCAAATTTTGGGAAAACTGTTACAAATGCTAATTACAGGTAGAAAGGTGAGAACAAGAAAGGTCTTTCTACATATTTAAATGATAATAATGGGCTCTTTAATATTGTAAAAGATTTTACCTCTTATTTTTTACCTTACCAAAATTATAATGAAAACTAGCACATTAAAATTTTAAAACGTCGCTCCTGAAAATTAGAACTTTTCAACTTGTAACGTTCTTCTTCCAAACAGACGATATACATAATACATTATACAATACTATAGTAATAAAATTGATGTATTTTTTGTAAATTTCAGTCATTTTCAGGGTCAGGGGGGGCAAATGCCCCCCTGACCCTGTCAAATGACGCCCTGATTTATTCATATTAATTCAAAGAAATATCCCACTCTCTCTATTTCTAATAATTTGTAATATACACCATATCATTAGCCCACAAAATTTCCTCAAAGTTCCTAATCCTGTTCTATACAAACGGGCTTTTATCTTTTATTGTTTAAAAGACCTTTTGTTCTATTGCAAATAAATTTTCCTAAGAACTCCTTTCTATATCGTCTTTCGTATTTCTTACAGGATATCAGGATATGTGCGTTTATATAGAATTATTATGAGCAATACAGTAACATTTCACCAAATTTTGGGAAACACTGTTACAAATAACTGTTACAGGTAGAAAGGTGAGAACAAGAAAGGTCTTTTTATATATTTAAATGATAATAATGGGCTCTTTAATATTGTAAAAGATTTTACCTCTTATTTTTTACCTTACCAAAATTTTTATGAAAACTAGCACATTAAAATTTTAAAACGTCGCTCCTGAAAATTAGAACTTTTCAACTTGTAACGTTCTTCTTCCAAACCAACGATATACATAATGCATTATACAATACTATAGTAATAAAATTTATGTATTTTTTGTAAATTTCAGTCATTTTCAGGGTCAGGGGGGCAAATGCCCCCCTGACCCTGTCAAATGACGCCCTGATTTATTCATATTAATTCAAAGAAATCTCCCACTCTCTCTATTTTTAATAATTTGTAATATACACCATATCATTAGCCCACAAAATTTCCCCAAAGTTCCTAATCCTGTTCTATACAAACGGGCTTTTATCTTTTATTGTTTAAAAGACCTTTTGTTCTACTGCAAATAAATTTTTCTAAGAACTCCTTTCTATATATACATACCTAGTGACGTAAAATTTCCGGAAAGATTCAAACCCCGGAAAGTTTCCGGAAACTTTCCGGGAATATTGGAAATTTTCGGAAACTTATGCAAATATTGCATTTTTATTAAAATTATTATAATAAATTATACAAATCAGTAGTTAGCTTTACTTATTGTTGTGGTATTACGACTACAGAAAAAATCTGTTAAAAATTAAATGTCCAAAGTACTACAAATTTATTTAACTTAATTAAAAAAATACTCTGAATATTTGTTATTAGTCATTATAATTTAAAAATAAAAAAGTTACTTTATTTAATAAAATGCAGCTATACACTGCATACATAGCTAATATGCTCTTCACCAGTGAGGCTTTGTTATGTTAAAGAAGAATCAAGTAAGTTTGCAGCATAGTGCACAGGCTTCACTGCCATTTTTTTTTCTAATTTAGATAAGCATTCCTTTTCCTCAGACTTACTGATTGGAAGTAATGGAATATTCTAGGTAAAAATATTTTCTGTATCCTTAAATGCATCGACAACCTGGAATATTTTAAACATATTGCCTTCCAATAAAGTATCTAATCCATTTCACAATTGGTGTTAGAACAACTGCTACCTTTTGCAACTTTATCGAAAATATTTCATCATCCAGACAGTTCTGTTTAAAATTCCGTGAAAATTTTAAATTTTCTCCCCCTATGACCATAAGTATCGGTAAGTATTTTAGACGCAATAATGTTATATATACAATTAAGGATTGAACCCCATCTAGTTTTTACAACCAGTTTTAATGATCTAAGTTTATTGTAGTTTTGAATTTTTTCTTTTTATTTATTATTTTTCTTTTGAAATATTTCCATGCATTATACCTATACTATGTACAATCACATTAAAAAATTCACTAGAAATAAACAAACAAAGACACATGGAATGTTCGGGGAGGACTTTGATGATTTGGAAGATTGTTGGGAAATTGATGATTTGGAAAATCATGATTTACAATATTTATGTAGGTACATTGTAAATTCCAAATCATGATTTGCAAAGTTTATACATTGTAAATCATGATTCGGGAGTACTCCTCGTAACATTCAACGTGTCTTAGTTTGTTTATTTCTAGTGCATCTTTATTGTGATTATAGTATAGTTTAGGCATTTTTAATATAAAAATAATGAAAGTAATGATAGACAAGGCGGAAACGGCGGGTTCGTTGGGAAAAATATTCCCATGAGATATTTTTGCATAATCACATTCGTGAGACATTCCAGAATAAGGATCAAGAAGTCGCCCACGTGAAAAGTGGGCCATTTTTTTTAATAATTTTTTTAATCAAATTGCAAAAATCAATATTTTTGGCCCGGACTATTTTTTTTAGGTTTTTGGACCATTTTGGACAAAAAACTCTTATAATTTTTCTCTAACATTGATCTTTTTCGAGTTATAAGCAATTTAAAATTTGAAAAATGCGAAAATGGCCATTTTTAAGACTTAATAACTCGGTTAAAAATTATTATTATGAAAGTCAGAAAGTGACTAAATCAAAATTTAAAGTCGCCGCTACATGATCCTGAAGAAATCTGTGTCATTAATTTACTACTAAGCTGTTATTTTTAATTAATAAAAAAGAGCGGTTAGATCATATTGACGCCGCTGTAAATGTGAGTGCGAGTAAGATGCACAATTGGACTGCTGGAATGGCTTCTCTCTCGCACTCAGAATTTACAGCGGCCGCACACGTGCATGGCGCGTATTATTATTACTTAAAAATAACAGCTTAGTAATAAAATAATGACAAAAATTTCTTCAGAATCTTGTAGGGGTGGCTTTAAACTTTGATTTAGTCATATATTGACTTTCATAATAATAACTTTTAACCGAGTTATTAAGCCTTGAAAATCGCCATTTTTCGTTTTTTTTTTCAATTTTAAATTGCTTGTAAGTCGAAAACGATCAACTTTAGAGAAAAATTATAAGAGACCTTTTTTGTCCAGAATGGTCCAAAAAATTAAAGAAAAAATTGTTCGGGCCAAAAATATTGATTCTTGCAATTTGATTAAAAAAAATTGGCCCACTTTTCACGTGGGCGACTTCTTGAACCTTATTCTGGGATGTCTCACGAATGTGATTATGCACAAAAATCTCATGGGAATATTTTTCCCTTCGAACCCGCCGTTTTCGCCTTGTCTATGATCAAAACAATGTTCCACTTGACAGTAGCACGTATAGGTTCGCCGGAATATGAATTAAATAGCGCTACTTCCATGTAAATTCAAATTACGTCACTGACTCTTATGTCCAAAAGGCTCTTGGAAATATTCTCAAAAGTTTTCGGAAATATTATGGAAAGTTCTCGGAAACCTTGAAAATTCTCGGAACTATTCTGGAGAATTTTCCATTGAAAGTTTGCGGGAATATTCGCGGTGAGGAGAATATTTCCATTTTTTATAGGCGAATATTCTCGGAAACTTTCCAATGCTCGCGAATATTCGCTTGGAAATATTCTCGACTTACATCACTATACATACCTGCTCTCCACATTCGAACCTCCTTTCCCATTTAAACAAAAATACTTAATGATTATTATTATTCTTATGGCAATTCTTGGTATATATTTTTGAAACTATTATTTTGGCCTGGCCTTCTGTGACAATTTTACCAAATTTAAAACTTTTTTAAACTGTTAACTATAGTATATTTGTACAACAAGAGAGAAAACAGAAATATTTCTCAGGAGCGCAGAAGTTTGTTAGCACGAGCCGAGGCACGAGGCGAGTGCCGCAAATCAAGCGAGAGAGAAATATGTCATTTTCTCTCGTGTTGTACACTGTACTTTTTCTATGGATGCGTTTTTGTCAAGAGTTCAAACTTCAAAATTAAATAATTTAGGTGCTTCTAGGTATATTATATGCCTAAATTGAAATAAAATACATATATACACATACGTATTTAATATTCTTAATACACTGCGCGTCATAGAAAACGGGCACCCTAAAAAATGGGTCATTTTTGATGTCGCGTATCTCCTAAACCTGTTGTCCGATTTAAGTGATTTTTTGAATATGTTATAGCCCTATTCTTTGTCAATATCCATGTAATAATATTTTTGCAAAACAGGTAAATTTTCATTCTATACCGGGTATATAAATCAAACTGTGTTTTTTTCTCAAAGTTCGCAACACCCTGTGGAATATTCTAGCATTCATAAAATACTGAAATTAAAACCCAACTATAGCCTCAGGTTTTCTTAACATTCTGTTTTTTGATTTATTCGCTTATGTTGGATAATACAAAAGTTATGTACTTTAACAACTAGGCATGCTCTTTATCAGTACAGGGTGATTCTAAAGAAGTACGGTAAACTTTAAGGGGTTTAAGGGGAATGTCAAAAAATGCGCAATAACTATCTCTTAAAACCTACCAAATTTCATTTGCATATCTCAACCGGTTTTAAAGCAATAAATAAATCATCAGTTTGTAAGAAAAAATTTAACATCCCGTATCTCGGAAACGAAGCTTTTGAGGATATATGATTATAAAGCAAACTGTCATTATTTTTAATGCAGAATTACCCCTTAAAGTTTGTCGGACTTATTTAGTCCCTAAACCCATTAGACGTATAACACCCTGTACTGATGAAGAACATGGCTAGTTGTTAAAGTACATAACTTTTGTGCTATCCAACATAAGCGAATGAATCAAAAAACAAAATGTTAAGAAAACCTGAGGCTATAATTGGGTTTTAATTTTGGTATTTTATAAATGCTAGAATATTCCACAGGGTGTTGCGAACTTTTGAGAAAAAACACAGTTTGATTCGTACACCCGGTATACAATGAAAGTTTTTTCTGTTTAGCAAAAATATTATTACAGGGATATTGACAAAGAATAGGGCTATAACATATTCAAAAAATCATTTAAATCGGACAACAGGTTTATTAGATACGCGACATCAAAAATGACCCATTTTTTAGGGTGCCCGTTTTCTATGACGCGCAGTTTATTTATATACTTTATTTATTTAAAATTATAATTCACAGTTGAACAGTCTTAAAAGGTAATTTTTGATAAGTTTTGACAAGTTTGAACACATTTTGTTTGACAAAAATGTTTGCATGTTACCATGGAAATGGCGATCATATGTATTTAAACATGTCCATGAACCTAGCAGAGCAAGGTTAGCAGAATGGAATCAGACCAAGTGCATAATTAGGTGCTAATTAGGTGCTAATTAAGTACCCCAATCGCGAATTTAGTGCTCCTTTTTTTTTAAATTATGAAGTGTTCTGCCAGGTACATATGAACTCAGCAGAGCACAACCATAAAAAACATCAAATCGAAAAGTGACCAAGCTTATAATTAAGTACTAATTAGGTGCTAATTTAGTACCCCAATCGCGAATTTAGTGCTCCTTTTTTTTTAAATTATGACGTGTTCTGCCAGGTACATATGAACTCAGCAGAGCACAACCATAAAAAACATCAAATCGAAAAGTGACCAAGCTTATAATTAAGTACTAATTAGGTGCTAATTTAGTACCCCAATCGCGAATTTAGTGCTCCTTTTTTTAAATTATGACGTGTTCTGCCAGGTACATATGAAGTCATTAGAGTACTAACTCAAAAAATCAAAAAAGTCCAAACATACCTATCTTAAATTTAGATGCTAATTAGGTGCTAATTAAGTGCCCTAATAACGAATTTCATGCTCATTTTTTTTTCCAAATTTTGGCGCGTACTGCATTCAAGTTTATGCGAGGTCAGTACAAAGTCAAGCCGTTGAAAAAATCATCAATACAGTTGCTGGCCTATCTCACATTTGAGTGCTAATTAGGTGGAGTAGACATAATGTAGTGTATCTCGATAACCGCACTACAAAACTGTACATATGACGGTATAAAAGCAAGAAATAAAAGGAGCTCTAAATTCACGTTTGGGGTACTAAATTAGCACCTAATTAGTGCTTAATTATAAGCTTGGTCACTTTTCGATTTGATGTTTTTTATGGTTGTGCTCTGCTGAGTTCATATGTACCTGGCAGAACATGTCATAACTTAAAAAATAAAGGAGCACTAAATTCGCGATTGTGGTACTAAATTAGCACCTAATTAGTACTTAATTATAAGCTTGGTCACTTTTCGATTTGATGTTTTTTATGGTTGTGCTCTGCTGAGTTCATATGTACCTGGCAGAACACGTCATAATTTAAAAAAAGGAGCACTAAATTCGCGATTGGGGTACTAAATTAGCACCTAATTAGTACTTAATTATAAGCTTGGTCACTTTTCGATTTGATGTTTTTTATGGTTGTGCTCTGCTGAGTTCATATGTACCTGGCAGAACATGTCATAACTTAAAAAATAAAGGAGCACTAAATTCGCGATTGGGGTACTAAATTAGCACCTAATTAGTACTTAATTATAAGCTTGGTCACTTTTCGATTTGATGTTTTTTATGGTTGTGCTCTGCTGAGTTCATATGTACCTGGCAGAACATGTCATAACTTAAAAAATAAAGGAGCACTAAATTCGCGATTGTGGTACTAAATTAGCACCTAATTAGTACTTAATTATAAGCTTGGTCACTTTTCGATTTGATGTTTTTTATGGTTGTGCTCTGCTGAGTTCATATGTACCTGGCAGAACACGTCATAATTTAAAAAAAGGAGCACTAAATTCGCGATTGGGGTACTAAATTAGCACCTAATTAGTACTTAATTATAAGCTTGGTCACTTTTCGATTTGATGTTTTTTATGGTTGTGCTCTGCTGAGTTCATATGTACCTGGCAGAACATGTCATAACTTAAAAAATAAAGGAGCACTAAATTCGCGATTGGGGTACTAAATTAGCACCTAATTAGTACTTAATTATAAGCTTGGTCACTTTTCGATTTGATGTTTTTTATGGTTGTGCTCTGCTGAGTTCATATGTACCTGACAGAACACGTCATAATTTTTTAAAAAAAGGAGCACTAAATTCGCGATTGGGGTACTAAATTAGCACCTAATTAGCACCTAATTATGCACTTGGTCTGATTCCATTCTGCTAACCTTGCTCTGCTAGGTTCATGGACATGTATTTAAACCGGCGGTGAACCCGTGAGAAAAAATATTTCTCACTGCAATGGCCGACTTCATTTTGAATGAATTTGAAAATTGTTCATTTTGAATGTATGTAAGTAGTGAGAGAAGTTGCACATTGTATAGCATCCATAGAAAAAAATTATTTGCACACGTTTCTACACCAAAGAGAGTCACACATAAAAATTAATGAGGGCGTGATTCGATTGCCGATTGCGTGAAGCGGTAGCGTCTACCGGCTCGAGTCAGGCTATAGGGCTTTTCACCCACAGTCATTTCTTTCGAGCTTCTGTCATATTTCACACAATCCGTGTATATTAATATTATAGACGGATTATACAACATATGACAGAGCTCGAAACAAATGACAATCGATGAAAAGCCCTATAGTCATGTGATGCTACGTGTTTTGCGCATGCGTGTTCTCCAATGTTGCCATTTCCGAGGTCCGACTTAAGCTGTATTCGCACTGCATGCCCCGAAGTTCGGGGCCCGAACGTATCCTGAACTTACCCAGAGGGAGATCGCCTGCGCATTAGGTGTTCAGAGGGAAAAATTCGACCTTATTTGGTTGAAAAAATATACAGGGTGTCCCAAAAAGATTGGTCATAAATTATACCACAGATTCTGGGGTCAAAAATAGGTTGATTGAACCTCATTTACCTATATACAATAGTGCACACAAAAAAAGTTACAGCCCTTTGAAATTACAAAATGAAAATCGATTTTTTTTCATATATCGAAAACTCCTTGATGTTTTTTATTGAAAATGAACATGAGGAATTTTTATCGCAGCAACATCTTAAAAAATAATTATAGTGAAATTTGTGCACCACATAAAAATTTTATGGGGGTTTTGTTCCCTTAAACCCCCCCAAACTTTTATGTACGTTCCAATTAAATTATTATTGTGGCACCATTACTTAAACACAATATTTTTAAAACTTTTTTGCCTCTTAGTACTTTTTTGATAAGCCAGTGTTTATCGAGATATTTTGAATATTTGTCGAATCCACCACATATTTTGTATATGGTTAAGTATGATTATAGACACCTGTTAATAATCTAAAAATTTATTTATAACTTAAATTTTTTGGTATACATATTTTGAAAAAGAAGCCACATCTCGATAAAAGTTGACTTATCAAATAAAGACTAAGAGGCAAAAAAGTTTTAAAAACACTGTGTTTAACTAATGGTACCACAATAATAGTTTAATTGGAACGTTCACAAACATTTGGGGGGTTTAAAGGAACAAAACCCCCATATTTTTTTATGTAAATATAGTAAAAAAGAAGCCGCATCTCGATAAAAACTGGCTTATCGAAAAAATACTAAGAGGCAAAAAGGTTTTAAAAACGTTTTGTTCAACTAATGGTACCACAATAATGAATTAATTGGAACGTACACCAAAGTTTGGGGGGGTTTAAGGGAACAAAATCCCCATAATTTTTTTATGGGGTGGACAAATTTCACAATAATTTTGTTTTAAGGTGGTCCTGCCATAAGAATGATACATGTCCGTTTTCAATAAAAAATCTCTGAGAGTTTTCGATATATTGAAAAAAATCGATTTTCATTTTGTAACTTCAAAGGGCTGTAACTTTTTTTAAGAACACATTTGTACTAAGGTAAGTTAGGTTCAACCGAACTATTTTTGACCCCAGAATGTGTGGTATAATGTATGACCATTCTTTTCGGGACACCCTGTATAGAGAATTGTTGAAAAGTTGAAAAAATATATAGAGAATTTTTTTTAATATGGCAACGCTGAGCAGCATGTTTTAAAAATTTAAAATAAGTTTTTTAACTCATATTTATCTTCAGAATCAGGCCATATTTTTTGTTGTTTTGACTAAAGGAACAAGGCTTCTTGGAAGAGAGAACTGATAACCAATATAATTTAGTACAGAGTACAGACAGTTCAGCACATTATCCAAGTTAGTTGTTTACATATTTAAAGAACACTTAAATAGTCCATACTATGAGACCACATCTCTATGAAACATTTTCTGATTCGGTTTCTTTGCGGATTTATGTTAAAAAATGTTCTCTTTTTGAACAAATCAGAATGGCATTTGGCGAAAACTTTGGGGCAGAAATTGTTTAAACAATTTTTTTGAATAAATTCAAGATCACTTCTTTTACCCTGAAAAAGAAGTGATCATTTGTTTTTTAAGTTCTTTTAAACAAAAAAGGTCTCTTGCATTTTTCTCAAAAGTCCATAGTTTTCGAGTTATAAACGATTTAAAATTTGAAAAATGCGAAAAACGCATTTTTGACTTCAAAACTTATAATATACAAATTATTATTTCTGGGGTTGCCACGTGCCTAAAATGAAGTTTATATAACATTAAAAAACAGTGGGACTTAAAGGCGAGTGGTTGCTCATAATTAACAATAAAGAACAATGGTCTAAATTGAAATAAGCCCCAATTACTCTTCATTAACTTGAAACTAAAGGTCGCGGCAGATTATCATGCACGCATCGTTTCCAGCACGTAGTGTTTAGTTTCCGAAAAATATCGATTTTAATGGTTTTAAATATGAACAATGCACACTATCCGGAATGTATCGTATCAGACACCTCTTTGTAAAATCAGATTTTTCGGAGAGTACGCTACCTGCCGGAAACGATACGTGCATGATAATCTGCCGCGACCTTTAGTTTCAAGATTATGAAGAGTAATTGGGGCTTATGTCGATTTAGACCATTGTTTTTATTGTTAATTATGTTTAACCTTCCGATGACCAACCTTTTTTGTTACACGGATGACCAACGGGGGTAAAAAATGATCCCAAGTAAAAAATGACAATTGACAAAAAAATTAAGTTGTTTTAAGAAATGTAATAATGTATTCGTAATTTTAATGTTACTATTGTATCAACAAATTATAAATAAACATTAGTAAAACATATTTTTAATTAAAACTGAACAAAAACAAGAATCAGCATTCTGAACTTAGAACTAAAGAAATTTTAAAATATACACTAATTACGTCGCCACACACGGTTCCCGGGAAGGGGGGTTATCGTGGGAGGTCTTGTCACTGGAAATTTTCCGGCGTCAACTTATTTCTTAATGATTCTTTAGTCAAAATTCACTGAAAGCGAAATCGCAGCACGTTCTTTTTTTAACTAAGCGCGAAATGCATTTTTTCTGCACAAAGCTCTATTCCGTAAGTATTTTACATCGTTTGAAATTCATATTTTATTTCCAATATTTTTTTTCTTTCCCAATCTATCAGAAGTAGTTTTGGGGACATTAATACATTAGCTTGAATTTTTTCAGATTTTTCTGACTGCTCTAAGACCACTTTTTGAGGCTTTGAAAATGATTTTTTCACTTTTTTGACACTTTTAAACGCTTTTGAGATAGTGCTCTTTTTCAGGGTGTAAGTATATACATATACTTGATTAAATTTAATGATATTAGTATATATATAAACACAAAATACAAGCTTAAAATAGGCGCCAATTTGAAAAATAAACTAATATACACTCACGGACAAAAATTTTGCATATTTTGAAATTAACGTGTGAAATAAAAAATATTGTGCTGCCCTCAGTGTCATAGAAATAGGATTTCTTTTCAGAATCCGATGTTTTAATGTTTCATATAAATGGTATAATCGGATTTAAATTTAATGTGGGCTATATTGTGGCCAATATAATTTTTAAATTGAATCTCATCAAGGTAAGTATTCACTATTCTACCGACATTAAGACCTGCGTCATGGTACACGAATTTGTTATAGAATATGGCTGGTAAATGGCAAAACATGATCTTCTAAAATGTTTTAATGTACATATCAGCTGTCATTCACCCAATCACCTCCACAAGTTCAGTATCTCCTTACCAAGAAATACCACTCCATAGCACTATGCCGCCACCACCAAAATTAACCCTCTGTATGTGGTTACATCTGGCATACCGTTCACCATATGGAAGCAATATTTACAAAACTTCGTCTACAGAAGAGTTGGCGAACAGTATGTCAGTTGTAACTTCATACAGAACGTTAGTTTTGGTGCTGGCGACATAGTGCTATGGAGCGGTATTGCTTTGAAAGGACATACCGAACACGTGAAGGTGATTAGGCGAATGCCAACTGATATGTACATTGATAACATTTTAGAAGATCATGTTTTGCCATTTGAAAGCCATATTGGATATGACATATTGGTGCTAATGCACTTCTTGTCGTTAGCATAGTGAATACTTATCTTGAAGAGATTCAATTTAAAAATTATATTGGCCAGTATATAGCCCAGATCAGATTTAAATCCGATTATAGTATTTATGTGATACTTTAAAAAATGGCATTCGGAAAATAAATCCTATTCCTATGATACAGGAGGGCTAAGGATAGCAGCACAAAAAATTTCATTCCACATGCATATGCAATATTTTTGTCCGAGAGTATATAAGTGAGATACGTATTTTTGCACTATAGATGTTACAGGTAGAAATTCGATAACATACATAATTATATTATATTATTTATTTATTATATAAATAAATATTCAGATATGTTGACCGCAAAATAACAATTATTAGAGATATTAGATGTATAATAAATTGGCAAAGTGTTACAACATTTTTTGTACTGAAAAAGAAAACATTCTTTTTAAATAATAATATTATTATGACATTATAATGCCCTTTTAAATATGCGTTCCATTATACCTTTGTACGGCACTAATTTTTTGTCGAATTCGGCATGGTTATTGAATTTCTACCTGTAACACCTGTAATGCAAAAATGCATACCTCTCTTATAGTTAATTTTTTAAATTGGCGCATAATTTAAGCTTGTATTTTGTCTTTATATAAATATACTAATAATATCATTAAATTGAGTAAAATATATTTATATATTCACACCCGGACAAAGAGCACTATCTTAAAAGCGTTTAAAACTCTTAAAAAAGTGAAAAAATCATTTTCAAAGCCTCAAAAAGTGGTCTTAGAGTAGTCAGAAAAATCTGAAAAAATTCAGGCTAATGTATTAATGTCACCAAAACTACTTCTGAGAGATTTTGAAAGAAAAAAAATATTGGTAATACAATATGAATTTCAAACGATGTAAAATGCTTACGGAATAGTAGAGCTTTGTGCAGAAAAAATGCATTTCGCGTTTAGTTAAAAAAAGAACGTGCTGCGATTTAGCTCTCAGTGAATTTTGGCTAAAGAATCATTAAGAAATAAGTTGACGCCGGAAAATTCCCAGTGACAAGACCTCCCACGATAACCCCCCTTCCCGGGAACCGTGCACAGGTTTAAAAAACAATTTTTTTTCAATATTGAAAGGTTTCTTCCATACAATTCCACATAATAGACGGTATTTACTTAATATAAAATTGGAATATGGAAGGCCAAGGGGGTTCGTCTTTGACCCCAAATCCAGAAATTTTTTTTTCGTAAAATATAGGGAATTTTTTTTTATTACAAAATACATATGAGGGTATCTAGAATGATATTAAAGTCAAATAAAAAAATAATGAGTTTAAAATTGAAAATATTTCTGAATTTATTAAATAAAAACATACATTGGGGTCCAAATTTACCCCCTTGGTCATCCGAAGGTTAAATACAATTTAGATACTTGGCAAACCTCAAAAATAATATGTATTCTTTTCGTCAAGATATAAGAAATTTGACCTGACGCTGGTGGGATGTCCCTACCGATTTAGTATCATAATAAATAGTTGACGTTACTAATCCCTCAATTGTCTTTGCGACGGGTGGCAATAGTTTTGGAACAGCTACTAGGGCCGTACTTTATATTATTTACAGAACTGACTCGTTACCTATCAATGCAAATAAATTATTAAAATTAAAATTTCTAGACAATGTATTAAAAATTTTGTTTACTGTAGACGAATTCGTTTAGTCATCTGAAATTAACTTGCTTGGAATCAATTACAAACGATTACAAACAATTTTTATGTCCAATGCGCTCATTACGTGAATTTTATGGAGTTAGATTATAATGTGTTTTATATCGTTTCCACTTCAAAGAAAATGGACTTCCGATAATGCAGCTTTTTATCTTTAAATAAAACAATTAAAGAATCATTAGAAAGAGCATTAGTTAAAGATAAGATATACCTCTAATTATTATTCTATAGCTTTACACATAATTCTCGTGCTTATAGGTATTTAGGTAAAATTAAGTATCATTTATTTATCCAGAAAACATACATTATGGAACATTATGAAAGGGGGGCAAACATATTTAAGTTTGACATTTGCACATTCAGGCAGTTATTTTCTGGCATTTAGATAGAAGGTTAGATCGCGAGTATTCAAGTAAAATGTCTGAAGTCGGTGAAGCTAGTGCTAAGTGTAAAACACGTGTACATTTATCTGATGATGCCAAAGAAATTATTAGGAATGTTTATCAAACTGTGAAAGAAGATAATCCAAATCCAGAAGACGGTAAATTCCTCATCAAGACAACATCTCGACTGACAAGGATGCCATATACAACAGTGTGGAAAATTGTTACGAATAGAATTCAACCTCGTAAAAAGCGGAGTGACTTTTCTACACATAAAGCAGTAAATGAAAAAGATGCTGAGGTAATTAGAAGCGCAATTTACAATTTCTATTCAAAGAACCTAGTTCCAACGCTTAGTATGATCTACGATCAACTTGTTAAAGACTATTCCATTACTTATTCGCCTTCAACTTTATGAAGATTTTTGAATCACATTGGTTTTCGATACAAGAAAATTAATAAGCGATCATCAATAATGGATTCTCCTCGTCTAATTAAATGGAGAAATGAATACTTGGATGCTATATCTAAATTTAGAGATGAAGGAAGACCGATAATTTTAGCGAATCCGCTCCTGGAGGGTTTGTTGTTTCGTTATTATGATACTAAATCGGTAGGGACATCCCACCAGCGCCAGGCCAAATTTCTTATATCTTGACGCGAAGAATAATTTACATTAGGGCAAAACCAAACGGACCACGCTGCAGCGCTACGCTGTGGATCCACAAAAGTAGTTTTCGATGATTTACCGTGGATTCTTATGTAGAGTGGACGTTACACCCCAGACGAGCGACTGTGGTCCGTCGGGTTTTGCCCTACGAGTTTTTAAGCGTTCAAAAAGCGTATTTTTCAGATTTTAAATCGCATATACAGTCCCTGGCCATATTATTATGACCACCTATGACTTTTAACAAAAAATCAACTATTCCACTAGGTACGTTTTAACCATTAACTATAATATATTTAATAATAAACAGCAATAAAATATTTGAAAATACACTCGGGTGCAAAATTAACCGGACACCTTAAAAATGGGTAATTTTTGATGTCTCGCAATTTCTAAACCTGCTGTCCGATTTAAGTGATTTTTTAATATGTTATAGCCTTATTCTTTAACAATATCGTTTTAATAATATTGTTGCTAAACAGGTAAATTTTCATTGTATACCGGGTGTACCAATGAAACTGTGTTTTTTTCTCAAACTTCGCATCGCCCTGTGGAGTATTGTAACATTTACAAAATACTCAAATTAAAACCCAACCATAGCCTCATGTTTTCTCAACATTCTGTTTTTTGAGTCATTCGCTTATGTTGGACCGTTAAAAAGTTAGGTACTTTAACAGTTAGTCATGTTTATATATCAAAACATTATGTTTTTAAATAAGCATGGCAAACTTTATGGAGTTATTCTACATGAAAAAATAATGACAGTTTGCTTTATAAACCTATGTCCGCAAATGCTTAATTTCTAAGATAGAGGGTGTTGAAAATTTTTTATAAACTAACGATTTATTTATTGCTTTAAAACCGGTTGAGATATGCAAATGAAATTTGGTGGGTTTTAAGTCGTAGTTATTATACAACTTTTGACATACAAGTTAGAATTTAATATTCACCATTGGCGCGCATACGGGTAAAATGACCTGTCATATTACCCGTATGCGCGCCAATGGTGAATATTAAATTCTTAGTTGTATGTCAAAAAATGTGCAATAACTACGTCTTAAAACCCACCAAATTTCATTTGCATATCTCAACCGGTTTTAAAGCAATAAATAAATCATCAGTTTGTAAGAAAAATGTCAACACCCCCTATATCAGAAACGAAGCATTTGCGGACATACCGTTTATAAAGCAAACTGTCATTATTTTTCATGCAGAATTACACATTAAAGATTAATTATTTATATGGGAAATAAGCCACAATTAAAATGAAAAAATAATTTTATTAACGTTTCGACGCCCAAATCGGGTGCCGTTGTCAAAATACAAAATATTACACATTAAAGGTTGCCATACTTATTTAAAAAAAGACCCGGTATTGATGAAAAACATGGCTAGTTGTTAAATTACCTAACTTTTTTATGGTCCAATGTACGCGAATGAATCAAAAAACAAAATGTTTAGAAAACATGAGGCTATAGTTAAATTTCAATTTCAGTATTTTGAAAATGCTAGAATATTCCACAGAGTGATGCGAAGTTTAAGAAAAAAATACAGTTTCATTGGTACACCTCGTATACAATGAAAATTTACCTGTTTAGCAACAATATTATTAAAACGGTATTGCTAAAGAATAAGGCTATAACATATTAAAAAATCACTTAAATCGGACAACAGGTTTAGGAATTGCGAGAAATCAAAAATTACCCATTTTTAAGGTGTCCGGTTAATTTTGCACCCGAGTGTATTACATATTTATATTTTTTTAATATTCTGTTGAACTTCTGACCTTAATCAGATGGAAAATATTTGGGAGCTTTTAAATCGAGAAATTTCCGATGAAAAGGTCACTAACGAAATTGTTTTGATTAAAGAATTAATATATCGTTGAAACCACAATAACAAATTAAGGCAAAAAAAATTAACTGCATTCAAAGTATGCCAAGACGGGTACTAGCGGTAATCAAAGTTAGAGGGGGCTCAGCAAAATATTAAAAAAATACAAATATGTGATACTTTCAAATGGTTTATTGCTGATTATTATTAAGGTAGGTACTAGTAGGTACACTTTAGAAGACCAAAACAATCAGTTTTTTCAAGAATTTTTTTCTCAGAACCTTTATTAATAATGAACATAAAACTTTTTACATATTAACATCCAACTCTTATAGAGTACAAAAAAATATATTTTTTTTCATTTATGCACGTACACTAATATTGTAGAGGGAGCAAAAGTAGAGGCGTCGAAAAATGATAGGGGACAGTTAATCTCAGGATTGGGATATCTGAAACAAAACAATAGTACTGCATTTAAAAAAGGAAGGTTTATTACGTGACAACTTACCACAATTTGTCCAAAAAAAAAAAAATATTTTTTAACCATGAAAAACTGAAGCAAAGCGGGCGATTTTTCACAAAATTTTTTCAAATTTCTGTAAAATCCTTTTTTGCGGAATTTTTCACTAACGGTGGTAAATTGTCACGTAAGAAACCTTCCTTTTTTAAATGCCGTACGAATTTTTTGTTTCAGATATCCCAATCCTGATATTAACTGTCCGCCATCAGAACTACTTTTTTTCGAGGCCTCGACTTTGGCACCCTCTACAATATTAGTGTACGTGCATAAATGAAAAAAGATATATTTTTTGTATTCTCTAGGAGTTAGATATAATTATCTAAAAAGTTTTATGTTCATTTTTAATAAAGGTTCTGAGAAAAAAAATCTTCAAAAAATGCTTATTTTTGGTGTTCTAAAGTGTACTAGCACCTTAAATAATATTTAATAATAAACACCAATAAAACATTAAAAATATCACATATTTTTATTTTTCCCATATGTATTTTGTCGAGCCACCTTTAACTTTGATTAGCGCTTGTATCCGTCTTGCCATACTTTGAATGCAGTTCAATTTTTTTTGCTTCAATTTGTCATTGTGGTTTCAATGATATATTAGTCCAGTCAATGATATAAGAGTAAACAGTAGCAATCAACAGGTGGCAACAAAATATAACTTCGGGATATAGTATCATAAACTTTGGCAACAGTGGTAATCTTAGACATTTTCTAAGATTAATATTTTGACAATATCATAGTCGCGCTAAATGGAAGTAATAGAAAACGATTTTATTATTAATAAATACATATTTATGAAAATAACCCAAAATGGGTGAACATTTTATGTTAAGATAAGTATTTAGAAAGGTATGTGCATGAAATATCTAATAATAAAACAATAATAAATAATCATTTTTTGTTGTGAAGCGAAACAAATTTCGATTTTCGCATAATTTTGGCACGGTTTTTAATGGACTTTTTCTTGGAAGGTTTCACTTTATTTTTTGTTTGATTTACTTTTCCCATTTTGTTAAACTATTGATAATATTTTAAGAATAAAAAATCCTCCTAAAACTTTATATACTCGCATTAGAATTCGAAATATTTTTACGTAAAATATACTTACCTACCTACATATAACTAAAACTCACACTTAACAACAATCTATTCTTTCAAAGAGGACAACAACTTATACAACAACAAATATAATAATAAATTAACTATCAATAAACACTTCTTTCCTCTGAAACAACAATAACGAATTCTTAAATTAACACACTACTGCACTGAACAGATATAGATAAAGATGACAGAACAGATTAGAGAAAATCTAACGCAGGTTTGTCAAAATGACAGTGATAATTTCTCTATGTTGCCTAATTAGTTATTTAGTTATAATATGTTCGATTTCTTATTAGAAATAAAAATTTTTAGTAGTTCCAAGATTACACAAAATCTAGGCATGGGATAAAAAAGTTTATTTGAAGAAAGTTTATTATTTTTTTCTTCTTAATGGCGGTACAGGCTCCTTTTTTCAATATTTTATTTAGTTACAGAGTAATTTCCACGTACTAACATACTTCTGAAATTGGGCTCTGTACCGCCATTCTTTATTATATTACGAATATGTGTGCCAAATATCTCGACAAAATATTTAAAATTAGAGCCGCAATCTTGGAACGCGTTTGTGGTTACCTGATGATCGCTACTGTAGCCTCTTAATCAAAACAATTTCGTTAGTGACCTTTTCATCGGAAATTTCCCGTTTTAAAAGCTCCCAAATATTTTCCATCTGATTAAGGTCAGAAGTTCAACAAATTATTAAAAAGTAAATAAACATGTAATATTTTCAAATGTTTTATTGGTGTTTATTATTAAATATAATATAGTTAATGTACAACATTAACACTACTTTAACAAAATTAAATTTAAAAATCATATTTTAAACAAAACGTACCTAGTGGAATAGTTGATTTTTAGAAAAATTCATAGGTGGTCATAATAATATGGCCAGGGACTGTAACTCGAAAACTATCAACTTTTGAGTAAAATGACCAAAGAACTTTTTTGTTTAAAATGACAAAAGACTTACAAATTATATTTTTCGGAGCAAAACGGCTGCCTTTTGAATTTGTTTAGCAATTTCTGCCCAACAATTTCGCCCCGTACCCTTCTAATTTTTTAAGGGGACATTTTTGAACAGAAATCCGCAAAGAAACCGAATCAGAAATTTTTTTCATACGGGAGCAGGTTCACAATATGGACTATATAAACGAAGACTTTTATCTTCATAGCTGAAATTTGATATTTACTCTTTAAATTGGTTTAACACTTCAAATTCCAAATAGAGGAGGTGCAAGGTGATTAATGATTAACACCAGAGACTCAAATATACTTTTTGAAAAGAAAACTAACACTTGTCAGCAAATGTCAGAGATATCATACAAGATAAAACATCACTCCTTCAAGAATATTTATATTTTGTAATAGTTTGCCGGCTTGTAGAGACGTTTGGGATGATTCATTGATCTCTTTCTTGATTGCAAGTCACGTAGCACGACAATAATATTTATGACTACAGAAATTTACGTCGATTCATAACCATTTCTTGAAGAGGTCTAAATTTTATCATTTTTAGAAAAAGTTTTTAAAAGGAAGTAGGAATGCAAGAAAAATGACAAAATCACACAGGCAAAATCAAAATATATGTCGAATGAACTGGGCAATACAGTGAAAACTGTGGAAAATCTTTAGTAGTATAATAATAGGTATACTATGGAATGACGATGACAAACATAATACTTAAAAAACAGAAAAATTTGTGTCAAATATAATATTAAACTATACATTTTATTTTGTTCGAAATTCTGAATGCCATTTATTTATTGATTGATTTCTTTCCAAACTCAACTAATACAAGTTTTTGTATACTTACAATAACATTTACAGCTCAGATTTTTCGTGATGTTTACTATTCAATTAAGAATAAATAATAAATAATTTTGCACACTTCACTGTCCTACTTTTATTGATTTACTATCCTAAATACTTCAACAACAATAATACCGTTACCAACTGCATTATCAACAAAACGTGATTCACAAATTCATACATTATAATCAACCAATTATGATAAAATATTTACTGTGTTATTGTGTACTTCACAGAATAGGCTATTTATAAATATAGAAGTGATTAAATAAAATGCCTAAATACTTTCAAAATAAATACTTTCGTTTCCATTTAAAGATATGAGGCTGCAAAATATTATGCATATAAAAATATCAAATTGAAATAATTAATTTTAAAACCCAATGTACAATACACTAATTATTTGCGCAAACACTTTTGTTTCGTTTAATTATTGAAACAAAAAAATGAGCAGGGTTATTGTCTCACATATCATTCATTTTTAGAATACAATGAAAAATGCAAATATGTACACACACCCAAACATGCCCAAACTTATGTGGAATCATCTGATATTTCTTATTATTTCGTGCGAATTTAAAAAAACGAACAAACGAAGTCAAACAATATTTATTTTAAAGCAATTTAATAACAAATAGATAACAATTAAATAAAACAATACAGTATTTAACAAACAAATTAAAAGTATGTAGTTGTTTTAAAGTCAATAGCATACAAAAGTTCAATGTAAAACGAATAATGTTTAAATTGTTTTTATTTTTTTTTGTATTTTGTGGTAGTCAGTGTTATCACCTCTAGTCCTTATGCAAGCTTCAGTTTGCTTGGGCACGCTCCTAATCCTAATCAAATTATCAACATTTTGTTGTGGTAGGTTGCTCCATCCTTTAAGAACAGCTTATTCTAACCGTGCGGTGTTTTGTAGATTATCTTGGCGAGCTCTAATTTTTCTTTTAAGCATATCCCACAAATACTCTATAGCGGCGGTTCTCAATCTGTGGTACATGTACCACTGGGTGGTACATATCATCATTTGAGGTGGTACACAAAACACAAAAAAAATTTAAATAGTAGTACTTAGTACGTCTTGATATCTAAATGTCTTGAAGTATATTGAGTCTACAAATATAGATGGTACCAAAAACAATAAAACGAACTGTAGGTGGTACATGACTCAAAAAGATTGAGAACCGCTGCTCTATAGTACAGGATTAAGCTCGGGTGAGAAAGCCGGCCACTCCAAACAAGGGATACCTTCTGCTTCAATGATGTCTGTAGTCATTCTAATGGTATGTAGAGGTCCATTATCATGCAATAAAATTAAATTTTCTCCTGTTGCACCTCTCCAGAGCCTGACTACAGGTTATTAACATACTGTGAGCAGTTAAAGTTGATTGGATGAAAATTAAAGAAGTTTTTTTACAGATCACAATTCCTCTCCAGAACATTGCACTTCCCCTTGTATATTTGTGAATAGATCTGACAGTTTTCGTTCTTGCTTGTCTTCCTCGACCTCTAAGTACACGATTTTATAAGTCATCTGATTTTACATAAATCCTGACTTTTTTTGAAAATAGCACATTTTGTCAATTCCCAATGTTACAGTTTTGGTGGTGAAGACTGTCTCCTGCTGTATACTTCTTGGTACGAACTCTTCTTCTTATCGTTTCAATTAAAACAGTTACACCTGTAGCTTCCAAAATCTGCCTTTGGAGCTGCTGGTGAGAAATGGTTGGGTGTCTTCCAGCTGATTGGGACAATTAAACGATCTTGGAGAGCCGTTATTACTTTTGACGACTTTTCCTTGCTTTATTTTTGAGCTTTCCTAGTTCCTGTTACCTAGCATAGGTTTTGGACAGAACGCCCTGTATTACGCCTAGTTCTACAGCTGTGTCCCTCTGAGAACATTACTTTCTCCACAAGACCAATAATCTTTCCTCGTTGTAAGTTCTATAACCCCACATCAGGCATATTTTCGTTTTTGGACGCCAAAGTTAGTTTATTTATTTTCGTTCAATTTGCAACTCAAGCAAATAACCTATACCGTACCGAGATGTACTATCCGATTGTCTTATATATTCGTTTATTTTCAATAAAAACCTTTATTCTTCGCAACATTAACAAGTTTTTTCAAAAGAAATAAATATTACTTTGATATACATGGCGATTCCATATAAGTTTGGGTGTGTGTACATATGATCGTAAAAAAACGAATTGTCTTTATACTGTTGCCATAGCCACCTTTACTTAACAAGCCATGAAGTTGAAACTTGGCAACATCTATTGGTAGACCGAATAATTCTGACAGTTCTCATTTGTTTTTAAATAATTTTCACTTTATTTACAGAGAAACTGAAATATTTTACAATATTTCGTGCTCCAAATTATAAAGAACATTAAAAGGTATGTTATTAAGATGATTTTAGTTCAATATAATATATTTTTATATAAACTTGCGTGCATATAGAAATCCGTCCACTTAAAAATTTTGTCATTTTTAATGTCTCATATTTCCTAAACCTGTTGGCAGATTTAAGTGATTTTTACAATATGTTATAGCCTAATTCTTTAACAATACCGCTGTAATAATATTGTTGCTAAATAGTTAAATTTTTATGGTGTACCGGGCATTTAAAAAATACTGAAATTAAAACCCAACTATAGACTCCGGTTTTCTTAATATTCTGTTTTTTTTATTAATTCGCTTATGTTTAACAACTAGATTTGTTCTTTATCAATTCAGGGTGTTTCTAAATAAGTGCGACAAACTTTAAGGGGAAAGGAACACAATAAAAAATTTTGACGCCTGTATTTTAAAGGTAATCATTTTTTTCGAATTCTGAGAAAACTAAGTATTTTTGAAAAATTTAAACGCAGAATAAAAGATTACTTTATTACCGAGGGTCAAAAATCCCTTAAAATGAATAATAAAAAGTTTTTTTTAATGACATATTTGAAACTAAAAATCACACTAAATTTTCTTAGTTTTTCACCCCTGTAACTTATTAAAATAAACATAGAAGTTTTCAGGGACTTTGGGTCCTTGGTCCTAACGTAATCTTTCACTTTGCATTTAAATTTTTGAAAAATACTTATTAGTTTTCTTAGGATTCGAAAAAAATGAATCCCGTTTATATTCTTGTTATTGGTTTTTTTTTTGTATAATAAACGTTACTTACAAGGAATTACTTTTAATATTATTTTGTACAAACTTCCAATTAATAATATTTTCTTGTTCGACTCAAAAAATACTATAAATTTTACCAGAATTTGTACTTTAAAATCGTAGTTTCGAAAGCGGTAGTCCGAAAGTCAGACTACGGACGTCATCAATTGCGACGTTGCCTTTTTCTCTTCATGGCTTGTAAAGTAAAGGTGGCTATGCTGTTGCACATTATATCTTTGCCATTTTAATTGGACATAAGATAGGGTGACCAAATTATAATAATTGAAAAAAAACGTGACACATCCAAGGAGGGTTTGGGGTGATACCCTCCAGCTAAAGGAGCGTCCGAGGGGTCACCATCGAAAATGTTAACCCAGTTTCCGTGACACTGAGGTGGTTTCTTATCTTCATCAGTACCTACATTGTTTAATTTTTTCACTTAACAAAATCTACTAATAGTCCATGTGGTGAGACCGCTCCCGTCTGAAAAAATTTCTGATTCGATTTCTTTGTGGATTTCTATTCAAAAATGCCCCCTTTAAACAAATCTGAAGGGTGCTGGGCGGAGTTTTTGGGCAGAAAACAATATTTTTAAACAAATACAAAAGATCACGTTTTTTGCTCTGGAACATATATTTATAGGTTTTTTGGGTTATTTTAAACAAGAAAGGTATCATGTAATTTTTGAAGATATTCTTCTTTAGCGGCGAATCGATTGAGGGTAAAATTTGATTGATCCCCGCGCATGCGCACACCGACAGTATGGTATTGGGTGTTGAAATTTTGAAATGATCTGTCAATAATTGTTCAATATGGAGGTTATCGGTAAACAAAAATATTGTATAATATTAGTTTTTATTGATGTGTGGACAGAAATAAAATCAAATTTATAATTATAGTGACTTTTTAAATAGTTTTTAAAAGCCGCAGGTACGTAATTCTAAATGTTTCAGTTGGAAATACCTTATAGTTTCAATACCTATCTATTTGGAAAATGTAAACAAAATAATGTAGTTACCTATTATTAGTAGACAATGCTTTAATTTACATAATCTGATTACGAACAAACTTTCTACAAATCTTCATCTCATATATCGTTTTCTTACTCTATACTTTGTTGTATTTTATTTCGACAAAAATCAAACTAATAATTTTATTAAATTCATATAAATTTATGGTGTAAACGTTTAGTTTGTGTATATTCCCACATGACGTATACGAGAGTTTGGTGCAGTTTGAAATGCCGTCAACTTTCGTACGGCGCGGTAGACGCGAAGTGGGTTCGAGCCCCAAGCAAGTTATTATTTTTTTATTTTTTTTATAGATTTTATGATTGTAAGTATATTATTATATAATTTTTGAAGATATTCTTCTTTTTTGAAAGTGGTAGATAAGAAAGTTAGTTTGATTTTTAAATAAAATAAGTACAAATAACCTTTTAAGTATACATATTTATTTCGTTTAAATTACCTATTATATAATAGAAGAATATCTTCTTACGTGCGTACAAAGTACACACACATTCTTTTTTCTTTAAATTCGATAGTTTTCGAATTATAGGCGATTTAAAATCTGAAAAATGCGAAAATACGCTTTTTCGAGGCTTAAAAACTCATTTAAATTAGTATTTTTGAGGTTGCCAGATACTTAAATTGAAGACTAAACAATCAGCTTCAAGATTCTGAAGAGTGATCGCGTCTAACCTTAATTTATACCGTTGATTTTTAATTGTTAAATATGAGTGTTCATCCGATTTTTTTGCCGGTGCAGCGAGCTCTATTCCAAAAATCTCCTATTTTCCTCCGAAAAATATTTTTTCTATATTCTTTGGGATATTCTAAATAAAATAAGTTTCTTGACATTTTTCTCAAAAGTTAATAGTTTTAAAGTTATAAGCGATTTAAAATCAGAAAAATGCCAAAAACGCATTTTTGGATTTTAAATCGCTTATAACTTTAAAACTATTAACTTTTAAGAAAAATGTCAGGTAACTTATTTGATCTAGAATATCCCAGAGAATCTAGAAAAAATATTTTTCGGAGAAAAATAGGATATTTTTGAAATAGAGCTCACCGCACCGCAAAAAATCGGATAAACACGCATATTTAACAATTAAAAAACAACGGTATAAATTAAGGTTAGACGCGATCACTCTTCAGAATCTTGAAGCTGAATGTTCAATCTTCAATTTAAGTATCTGGCAACCTCAATTAAATATGTGTTTGTAGGCCTTGAAAATGCGTATTTTCGCATTTTTCAGATTTTAAATCGCCTATAACTCGAAAACTATCAATTTTTGAGAAAATTTACAAGATACCTTTCTTGTTTAGAATGACCCACAAAACTTAAAAATATATGTTCCGGAGCGAAAAACGTGATCTTTTGTATTTGTTTAAAAAAATTGTTTAAACAATTTCTGCCTAAAAATTCCGCTCGGCACCCTTCAGATTTGTTTAAAGGGGACATTTTTGAATAGGAATCCACAAAGAAACCGAATCAGAAATTTTTCCAGACGGGAGCGGTCTCACCACATGGACTATAATGGTGCATGATCAAAAATAGCAAAGTACATATAATTTATGTCAATGCTTTTTTCATTGAAGTAACAAATAGTTTCTTCAACTTGTTCCCAACTGGGGATCTCCATCAAAAGCATAAATTTAAACTTTAAGAAAATGGACATGTGGCGGTCTTATTTTTATAGCAGGAACATCTTAAAAAAAATACCAATGAAATTTGTGCACCCATTAAAATCATTTCATGAGGGTTTTCTTCCCTTTTAACCGGGCTAAACGGGACACATCCAAAAAGGGTTTGGGGACGATAATCTTCAGGAGCCTTCATCGAGACATAATCACTGAAACATGCTCTTTTTAGTTAATTTGAGACATCAACCGTTTTCAATTTACCTATGAATATGTAATTTAACTTAAAATGTGGGGCATATTTATGATACATAAAAACAACGGTTTTGCTGCTTAAACGAGACAACCTCCTTTTTACGGGACGTTTGGTCACCCTATTTTAAGGTTAACAAAACCCCCATAAAATTTTTATGGGGTGCACAAATTTGGCTGTTATTTTTTTTAAGATGTTCCTGCCATGAGAATGCCACATGTTCGTTTTCAATTTTCAATAAAAAATCTAATAGAAATCTCCTATATTTTAAAAATCGATTTTCATTTCGTAACTTCAAAGGGCTGTTACTTTTTTATGTGCACATTATTTGTATTATAATGGTTTTTCATGGTAAATTACTGGTTCAATCCAACTATATTTGATCCCAGAATGTGTTTTAATTTATGGCCCGCCTTTTTGTTACACTCTTTAAAGCAATTAATTTTTATGACTTCTGTCTAGCCCTCTTAAATTTTATGACTTAAGATGTAGGGATAGGGAAGAATATTATACATGATTATGGTTTTTGGATTTAGATAATATAAAATATGTTTTTAAAAATTGTATTAGTCAATATTATATCTGATTATATCTAGATCTAAACTAGGATATTTAGGAAAAAATAAATGTGTGTTTGTGTTTTATTGGCACTGGTGTAATAATCCGGTCAACTTAGACATCAAAATGCTTGGCAAATAACAAAAATTGCCGGAGAGCCAAATTTTGGTGGAGAGCTAGGGTATACCATAACAAATAAAGTTTTAAAAGTCCCCATCGATCCCATGTGTGCGTCAAAAGTTATTCGGGGTCAAATGTCAAAATTTGAGATTTTTTGGATTTTTTTCGAAAACGGTAAGTTTTATCAAAAAAAAAACCTCAAACCAAAGTTGTAGATCTTAACATTCTCTACAAAAATTGTCCTTACAATTTTTTTCCTAAGAGTTACCATTCCTGAGATATCGCGATTTTAAAAGTTACTTAATACATTATATGCACATATAAGCCACGTATATACATATGTGGCCCTTAAGACAAGTATAAATGCCTATTTGTGTCTCTTTTATATAGTATATTATACTATTCTGAAAATATTTCTTCAAAAGGTAATCAGTCCCAAACTGAATTTCCTCTATCCACGTGGCCTTGAAAAACATTTGGCTATACCATTGTTTAAAAAAGAACAGATTGTCTATTATAGGCAATGGCTATTGAGTATGAATTAGCTCCTTACCCCTTATCACTTTTCGATGCAGCTGGAATGCGTAAAACAACAAAGTCAGCAATTTATGATTGCTTTGAATCAGTCAATACTGAGGTTGATCGTAGAAACGCTACTTACATTATTGATTGAGGGTACCTACTACATCACGTTGTGTGGGATCGAAAAGAAACCTTTAGCGTTATTTTTGATAAATATGTTCAGTATCTACGCAGACATTACGGGCTTACAGTGACAGTGGTATTTGACGACTACAATGACTCGACAAAGAATATTAAAGCTGCAGAACAACGTCGTGGAACTACATAAACATCATCGGGTTCCGAGATTATCTTTGATGAAAATATAACAGTTCCAGCGAATCAACAACAATTTTTCGCCAATATTAATAATAAATCTCGTTTCATTTCCATGTTAACTGACAAATTAACAGCTGCGAATATTGAAGTGAAACAAGCTAAAAATGACGCAGATGTCCTTATAATTGAGACAGCAATTGAAAAATTTAAGGCAACAAACACAACAATTGTAGTTGGTGAAGATGTTGATTTGTTGGTACTGATTACTGCAAGGACTCCAGTAGATAAAGGTTATTTATTTTCTGAAACCTGGAAGGGCTCAACAGCGAACAGAGATATATTCTTCGAATAGTTTATCGGCTTATCCCAAATGCCAAAAGTACATTTTATTTTTACATGCGATAACCGGCTGCGACACTACGTCCGCAATGTACAGAAGGGGCAAAACGTCAGTACTTAAATTATTCGAAAAAAAAGATTTGACTGACTGCTGTAAAGTTTTTACAGAACTTGATTCTACACCGCAAACAATAATTACGGAATGAATTCGCTTTCTTCTTGCGGTATATGGAACTCAAAAAAAATTATTTGTCTTGATAAATACCGATACTTAACTTTTGTAAAAAATACGCGAAACAAGAAACAAGTACAACTATCATGTCTTCCTCCAACATCAGCATCTGCTTTTCAACATTTGTATCGAGTATATTATCAAGTTCAAACATGGCTAGGCAATGAACTGAATCCAGAAGACTGGGGTTGGAAATTAATAGATAATACTCTGGAACCGATCAAAACCTTACTCCCACCTGCTCCAGAAAAACTCCTTAACACTATTTTTTGCAATTGGAAAAAAGGTTGTAGCGCCAAATGTGGATGTAAAAAAGTCGGGTTGCTGTGTTCTCTAGTGTGTACCAACTGCCAAGGTCAGTCTTGCTCAAATGTCCAGTTTAGTACAACAGAGGAAGACTCCTGTGATTTTAATGAAGAGACCAATGACTCAGTCACATTTGAACAATTTTTGAACATCCAGCAAGAGGAAGAGGAAGGAGATGAAATCGAAGAAGACTTGACTGTTGAAGTAGACTTTCAAGAATATGAATCTGATTAAAATATCTAAAGAAATCAAAACAATATTTAACCTAATAATCAATAGCAATATCAATATCAATAATAAGGTAATATCTAGAACTTGACCGGTATTGTTTCCTTAAATTATCCTAAAATTGTCAAAACAGTTAGTGGAGTAGGCCTACATGGGAAACCACGGTAAAAAAAAAACGCGCCGAGTACACTACCTCACAGGTGGTGTGAAAACGTGTGCATATCATGTATAATGTGACTCTTTGAATCGCGATATCTCAGGAATGGCAACTATTAGGAAAAAAATAGTAAGGACTATTTTTGTAGAGAATTTTAAGATCTACAACTTTGGTTAAAGGTTTTTTTTGATAAAACTTACCGTTTTCGAAAAAAATCCAAAAAATCTCAAATTTTGACCTTTGACCCCGAATAACTTTTGACGCACACATGGGATCGATGGGGACTTTTTAAACTTTATTTGTTATGGTATACCCGCTCTCCACCAAAATTTGGCTCTCCGGCAATTTTTGTTATTTGAAATGTCTATATAGACCGGGTTATAAGGCAAGCGTCCACAGGTCCGCATCGTACGCATCCGATTAATTTTTCATACTGCGTAACTGCGTCCACTGTATCGGCAGCGATCGGATTGCCGATGCCACTACCTGCTAGGGTAGAAAAATTACTAAGGTATACTTTAAAATTTGTTGTTGTTTATTTATTTATTGGTTGTTTATTTTATTTAATAATTAATTTATGCATATTAACTACATTTATTAGTATGCTATTTTAATGTATCTGTTTAGTAATAAAAAATCCACAAAAACGTAAAATGTTGAACGAAATGTCTACAAAATGAAACATGCTAGGTACATACAACCTGATATTAAAAGAAAGCCTGTAAAATTTACTACAAAATGCAATACTAATACATATACAATATACATGGTGTACCATTTAAAACAATGAAAAAAAAGTGTAGTTGCAAATAGTGATCACATTGTATTTTATATTGATATAACTATGTCAAAGATATTAAATTATTTAAAAATGACACTATACTGATAAAACTCTCATATGTCATTTTAAATATTTCAGCTTATACACCAATTCTCTCGGTAGACCGCAAGCTATAGCAGAAACACGACGGTAGACCGCATAGTATTACCCATTTTCTAACTAATTATACATTTTGCTATAATAGACCAGTAAGGATCTGTGAAAAAACGTCTATTTTTGGATGTGAAAGGTGGCATTCGGATTTTTGCAGATAAAGTTAGGTGACACCTTCAGTAATAATAATTGACTTATGCCCCTTCTCAAATATGCCTGGAACATTAATAAAAAAATTAAAATATTTAAAAATTTCGAAAAACGTCGATTTTTTTTTGCTTTCTTTGCTTATAACTTTAAAACGATTAGTTTTGGAACAAAGTCGTAGAGAAATAAAATAAAGATAATTGAATTTTGTATGATATACGACTGGTCAAAAATGTCTTAACGTATTACCTTTTCTGCAATATAGCAATAAATACAAAATAAGGGGGCAAAATACGCCTCTTGTTATTCAATGTTTTTAACCACTTTGGTGCCACTTAGAACCTCAGTAATTCGCTTAGGAAATTCTTTGTAACATACTTAAACCGTGTACCAAATTTCATTAAAATCGACTTAAAGAGATTTTGCATAATAAATTTGCAATCTAAATGTTTTTAAAAAAGTTCAAATTTTTTAAAATCTTTCTGAACAAAAAGTAGACCATTTAGAAGTTGTCTAATTTTTTTTACATATAAAGAGGTGCTCTACCTATCTAATACACTTTACAGAATTAAAATCGGATTATTTAAGGGACCTCAGCAATGTTTTAAACTTATAAACAATTTTTTGGCTGATAAACAAATAGCTTTGTTTAATAATAAAAAAATTAATTCTTAGCAATGCAAATAATTAAGACCGGTATAATTTGACTTATTTCAAATGCTGTCAGCAGAATTGCTATTTTATTTTTTAATCAAAAGTTATTCACGTTCAAAATTTGCAATTTTTCGAATTTTTGAAAGTTCCATTGCGTTTATCTCGAAAACTATGCATCCTACGAAAAAACTTGTAAGAACATTTTTTGCTTAGAATTACCCAAGAAATACAAAAAAATGTTTTATTTTGCGAAAAATCGATGTTATGTAATTCCTCAGGTTCTTTGTTTATAAAAATCTTATCGACATCCGGATCAACTGTTACCCAAAAAAATCGTGTTCTACGGGTCAAAAAAATACATAAAAATCTTGGGTAAGTCCATCTAAATAAAGGAGCCCATAGGACTAATTTGTTTATAAGCCAAAAAATTGTTTATAACTTTAAAACATTGCTGAGGCTGCTTAAATAATCCGATTTCAATTATGTAAAGTGCATTAGATAGGTGGAGTGCTTCTTCATATGTAAAAAAAATTGAAAAATCTTTGTATGTTCTAGTTTTTGTTGTGCAAGATTTTAAAAAATTTTAATTTTTTTAAAAAAAGTTTAGATTGCAAAATTATTATTCAAAATCTAGTAAGTCAATTTTAATGAAATTTGGTGTACGGTTTTAGCACATTACAAAAATTTTCTAAGCGAATTAGGAAGGTTCCAAAGTGTAACTTAAGTGATAGAAAATCATTGAATAAGGACAGGCTTGTTTTGCCCCTTTATTTTATATTTATTGCTATTTTGCAGCAAGGGTGATAAATTAAGACATTTTTAACCAATCATTTGTTCCAACGTGAATCGTTTTAAAGTTATAAGCAAAAAAAGTAGAAAAAAAACCAAATTTTTTGAAATTTTTAAATATTTTATTTTTTTATTAATGTTCCGGGCATATTTGAGAAGGAGCATAAATCAATTATTATTAACGAAGTTATCACCTAACTTTATCCGCAAAAATCTGAATGCCACCACCTCTCACATCCACCTAAAAACAGATCCTTACTGGTCTATAAAGGAATACACAAAGTTGTTACAATTTGGTTTAAATGGAAAATAGTACCTACATCAGTAAAAGTTTCTTTAAAGATTAATTAAAGTTGCATTTCTGAAATCGGTAAAATACTTTTTGTTTTTAAACAGTTTGGCCAATATGTATTTGTAACAACACACTTTGAATGAGTAATAATTTTAAAATGAGTAATATTTATGATATTTTAATCCCCACAATCAACTTATCATGGGCTGTAATATTTTTACCTGAATATACCTATATATAAAATAAAAGTTAAAACTCAGTTTACTTGTTTCCTTACGAAGATCATGATCAAATGCAAATTAGCCGTAGATTAGCTCCCACTGTGCCGAGCGAAATTCCGAACAGAGTGTGTGGGGTGTGTCCACTGGTCGGCATTTCAAATGATTCATCGGCACGCATCCCAAAAGTTGCCTCTCGAAGCAACCCTTCGGCATTTTACCGATGATGCGATCCGTACGATGCGAATCAGTGGACGCAGTTACATAAGTTTTTGTACAAGGCAAACTAAAATCCGTTGCGTACGATGCGGGTCTGTGGACCCTTGCCTTTAAGTTTAAGCAACCAACTGGCCAGTCAATGTGTTTTGAATTCTCTCTTTTACAAAATATTATGCTTAGTATCTAAATTTAAAACTATTACCACTACATACTAAGTTTTTTATTCTGTTTATTTTATTATTTTTTTTTTATATTTTTTATTTAGTTTTTTTTGTTTTTATGTATTTTTTGTATATTTTTTTTACTACGATAAGACCTAAACCTTATTCTTTAGCAATATCGCTATAATAATATTGTTGCTAGACAGGTAATTGTCATTGTATACCGGGTGTAACAATTATACAGTGACTATTCCTCAAAGTTAGGAACACCATGTGGAATGTTTTAGCATAGATAAAATATTGAAATTAAAACTCAATTGTAGCCTTAGGTTATCTTAACATTTTCTTTTTTGATTTATTTGTTTATGTCGGATAATAAAAAAGTTAGGCACGTTAATAACTAGCCATGTTCTTCATCAATATAGGGTGTTTCTAAATAAGTGCGACAAACTTTAAGGGGTAATTATTCTGCATGAAAAAATAATGACAGTTTGTTTTATAATCGGATGTCCGCAAATGCTTCGTTTCTGAGATACGGGATGTTGAAGTTTTTCTTACAAACTGACGATTTATTTATTGCTCTAAAACCCGTAGAGATATGCAAATGAAATTTGGTAGGTTTTAAGGGAGAGTTATTGTGCATTTTTTGATATACAACTAATAATTCTATATTTACCATTGGCGTGCATACGGGTATAAACATTTTAGATACATCCCGTATGCGTATGCACGACAATGGTGAATATAAAATTCTTATTTGTATGTCAAAAAATGCGGCATAAATATCTCTTAACACCTACTAAATTTCATTTGCATATCTCAACCGGTTTTAGAGCAATAAATAAATCGTCAGTTTGTAAGAAAAAATTCAACATCCCGTATCTCGAAACCGAAGAATTTGCGACCATACATTTATAAAGCAAATAGTTATAAGTTTCTCATGCAGAATTACTCCTTAAAGTTTGTCGAACTTATTTAGAAACACCCTGTATTGATGAAGAACTTGGTTAGATGTTAACGTGCCTAACTTTTTTATTATCCAACATAAACAAATAAATCAAAAAAGAAAATGTTAAGAAAGCCTAATGCTACGATTGAGTTATAATTTCAATATTTTATCTATGCTAAAACATTACACAGGGTGTTCCGAACTTTGAGGAATAGACACAGTATAATTGTTACACCCGGTATACAATGACAATTTACCTGTCTAGCAACAATATTATTATAGCGATATTGCTAAAGAATAAGGGTATAACATACTAAAAAATCACTCAAATCGGACAACAGGTTTAGAAAATTCGAAACATCTAACTTAAATAATTCATCGAGTGACCCGCTTCTTATGATCGCAAGTGTATTAAGGCTATGGGTACATAATTCGCAAATATTTTACGTGTATCCCTACTTTTTCTGTCTTTACACGGCAAATTACGTGTAGTAAAATTCACACTGGTATGGATATGTAAACATTACTAGAATGTCATTATATTTGAAAATGTCATCATTAATTTAAAGAGATGGTTTTTGAATGTTCTTGGATAACTGTTATTTTTATAATTGCAAATTATTAATTCAGTTAATAAATATGATAGGTAATTTTTTTACTAACTATGTATTCAGTGATTGTAATAATTTATTTGTACAACAAAAACTAATACTCAATCGAGAAAAGAGGAAAAGTGTTAAAGTAATTTTTTAATAGTATATTGTTATGGAACGCTTACAATTTTGAACATCTTTAACAACAAAATACTTGGATCACAGAATATATTATCCTGATGTATTCTCTGCTTGGATCTTCCACAAATAATACACAATAAATAACTTTTTATTAAGTTGTCACTGATTGTCAGTGTCTGACTGACAATATATGCTGACAATATTATATTCGGCTGAGTGCTTTGTAAGACAAAGATAGATTTGGAAAATATTACCACGGCATTATGTTTATTTTTTTCAAATCCTGAAAAAACCAATAAATATTTTTGAAAAATTTAAACGCAGAATGAAAGACTAAATTATTTTACCGATGGCCGAAAGTCCCTTAGAATAAATAAAAAGTTTATTTTGAATGAGATATTTGAAATTGAAAATCACACTAAATTTTCTCTTAGTTTTTCACCCCTGTAACTTATTAAAATAAACATTATAGAAGTTCTCAGGGACTTTCGGCCCTCGCTAATAACGTAATCTTTCATTCTGCGTTTAAATTTTTCAAAAATACTTATTAGTTTTCTCAGGATTCGAAAAAAATGAATCCCCATTTGAATAGCATTGCAGCCGAAAATACGTACCGATCCTCTTAACATGGTTGTATAAAATTTTACAAACATAAATAAATTGATTTAAAAAAATATATGGAAAAAATAAATGAATTTATAAATAATACAGCAACCATCGACTTTTTTGCTTTGCGTTCGGGATGACGTCAGGAAAAAATTCTGCAGTAGAAAAAAGGGTGGAAATGCATAATTACATTTTAAAGTGAATAAAATGAATCCAAAACAAACTTGTCAAAATCAGTCTATTAATGGTCAGATTTTTTTATTCAGGTTTTTGGGGACGCTGAACTCGAATATGCCACCGGAACCTACACCCCGGATCCCAGGTTTTCAGCACTAAATTGGTACAAACGATTACTCGGGGATTTTTGGAATCACTGGTGCCCAAAAATCCTCAAAACTTCAGAAGATGACGTGCCTTAGCAGTGACCCTGCGCACCAAGTGATCCGGGAGTGGATTCTGATACGCATTCGTGTTCAACGACCTCAAAAACCCCCTCGTAATCTATTTTTACATGCATTTAGTGCCGAAATTGTCATCTGACAATTTCGGCATTTTCGACATGACAATACGCAACCTCCAATTACAGTAAAAACTGGGGTATTAAATCAAGGATCAGATTTAATACCCGATATAACAAAATCAGAAATCAAAGAGGCTCTGAAGAAAATGAAAAATAATCGAACCCCAGGCGAAGATGGAATAGTATCAGAAGCACTAAAAATTGGAGGAAATATACTACTTGAAAAAATTAAGCTACTTTTCAATACCTGCCTTCACAACGCCAATATTCCAACAGACTGGAACAACGCTATGATTCTATTACACAAAGCAGGAGACAAAGCCAATTTAGAGAATTACAGACCGATTAGCCTCCTCAGCCATTTATATAAGTTATTTACGCGAATAATAGTTAAGAGAATGGAAAGAAAGTTAGAGACTTATCAACCAAGAGAACAGGCAGGATTCCGAAAAAGTTACGGAACAAATGACCATCTACAAAGTATAAAAACCCTAATAGAGAAAACAGTGGAATACAATAAACCTCTAGTTCTAGTTTTTATCGATTTTCATAAAGCCTTTGACACAGTTGAGCTTAGCAAAATATTACAGGCGCTTAAAGAATGCAGGCTAGATTATAGGTATACAAAATTATTACACAAAATATACTTACAGGCAACAACTACTGTCAAATTACATACTAACAGTAATCGCATAAAAATAGAACAAGGAGACCCAATGTCACCTAAACTTTTTAATACGGTCTTAGAACATGCTTTTAAGAGTTTGGATTGGATGACAAAGGGAATAAAAATAGATGGAGAATACCTAAACAACTTACGCTTCGCCGATGATATAGTCATAGTAGCTGAGGATCTAGTTATGGCAAGAGAGATGGTACAAGAACTCGTTGTGGCTACATAAAATGTAGGTTTAAATATAAACATCTCGAAAACAAAAATAATGACAAATTTGGTACCCAACCAGAACATCAGTATTGTTGGGAAGGAAATAGAACTCCTAGATAGATATAAATACCTGGGACATGAAATTACGATTGGCAGGGATAACCAGACTCATGAACTGAAGAGAAGAATAGGTCTTGGGTGGGCAGCATTTGGAAAACTGAGAGAAACTTTTAAAGGTGAGTTGCCCACATGCCTAAAGAGAAAGGTATTTGACCAGTGCGTCCTCCCAGTCTTGACACACTCACCCTAACAAAAGCCTCGGCTACCAAACTAAGAGTCACGCAGAGAAGAATGTAGCGGTCAATGTTAGGAATAACTCTGCGAGACAAAATCAGAAACGAAGAAATCAGGAGAAGAACAAAGGTGACTGACGTCATCGAGAGGATAGCCAGGTTGAAGTGGAGATGGGCAGGATACATAGCCAGAAAGATAGATGGGCGATGGACGAAGAGGTTATTGGAATGGAGGCCAAGAGAAGCGTCGGTCGACCGCCTACAAGATGGACTGACGACTTAAGAAAGGTAAATAAAAACTGGATGAGAGCGGCGCAGGATAGATGGGGTTGGAAACGAGGGGAGGAGGCCTATGTTCAGCAGTGGACTTTTGAGGCTGGATGATGATTAGTGCCGAAAAACCTTGAAACTCCAGATGACGTACCTTAGTAGTGACCCTGGGCACCAGGTGTCCGGGTGTCGGTTCGGATGGCGTATTCGTGTTCAGCGACCCCAAAAACCCCTCGATTAACAAAATCTGGCGGTTAATATACTGATTTTGACATGTTTATGCACTTTTGGATGTATTTTATGCACTGCATATGCAATTATGCATTTCCACCCATTTTCTATTGTAGACTTTTTCCTGACAACATAATGCAAAAAGTTGTAAGTACCCTATTCCCTATTTAAAAAAATAAGTGGTGGGGGAAGTGGACAAGAGGGGGTTGACAAATGACAGATATATGTACCATAAAAATGAGTCCCCCTTAGATCAAAAATTGATCTGTTTTTTTATTTCCTTAAAATCTGATAAATACTGCCAAAAATCGAGGTGGACTCTTTTGTTTGGCCCACTCTGTATATGAGATTCAATGTATCGCCCACACACAGGATATGCCATATTGGCACGTATGTAATCAAGAACAGAATCATATTCCACACTATAAAAACAAACCATTTCAAAACGAAATCTCTTTTTACTGCTGAGCCACCAATAGTTTATTTTTTAACAATGTATTGATGTTCTACCAGCCGTTTTCGAGGTCAATCTCCACTTCAAAGTATGCCGATGATGTGTGTTTATAATAAAGTATTGAAAGAAAAACCGCGTAACAGGCAAACGATTGTTTCAAGTTTTAGTCCAAATTAATGTTTTTGAATTCACTACCACAGAATTTATTTTAAAACTGTAATTTTTACTGATACTTTCTTATATTAAAAATATTTGGGGGATTTTTATAAATCAGTGCATCTTTACTTTTAAATTTTGAAGAATTTATAAAATGTTACATTTTTTAAGCCGTACCTTGCATTTGTTAGAGGAGTCAATTTTATTTCTTTAATATGTAGGGGGATCAGAAGAAGCTTAAGTTTAAGTTTTTGGGGTCGCCACCCTTGTCCCCCGGCCACCATCTTGGAAATGGTGTGCAAAGGGGTTTCGCGCTATATCTCGTAAACTACCAACCCTACGTAAAATATAATTAAAGATAAAATGTAGAAAATTAAATTTTCTACAATTTTATTTGTATTACTTCTTATCGTCAAGTGACCAACAAAAAAGATATAAACAAAAATATGTAAAAAAATTTTAACAAGATTCCTTTTGGAGGTTATAACTTTTTTTCAGTTCATTTTAAAATAAAATAACAGCAATTTTGTAGAGGGTTTTTCAGCGAACAATTTCCACTATAAATTTGTTTAATTCTATTTATTTATATAGGTGTTACAGCGCTCCAAACTTGACCAGATTCTCGAATGCTCATAGGGATATAATAAAAACAAAAGTTAGGCTTACTTTTATAACTATATATATTTTTTATTCATACAATTTATTATGATTTTAACATTCCTATGCTATTATTAATCTGTTTTTGACCTTTCTCCCCACTATAAAACTTATAACCCGAAGCATATATAGAAACGGCCCAAGAAGTTGTTTGAGGACAAATTCGCCGGTTCAGAAGAAGAATGACGCAACCGCATATTGTAAAATTCTTAAGAAGAGCAAAAACGAATTTTTGTTATCAAAATCATAAAGTATGATCAAAATTAGCCATTCACCACACAGTGGTCAGGATCTCGAGATATAAGCGTTTTTTGGGGTGTGCCGCTTGTTTATGTAGTAACGTAACTTTTTTCCTATTGTATATTTTGACTTAAAATTTTCCAAAAAACTTCTTCATGAATTATATTTTATTGTTGTGTTGGTTAAAATTATAAACTAAAAAGTTTGTCACTCAACTTTTTTAAGTAAACATGAAACTAACGAAATATGATGACAAAATGTTTAAAAACTAACAACTCATTTTTTATTGTGTTTAAATATTTAGGACAAATCCCATTGTTATCTACATACTTCTGAGATTAAACTGTAAAATTTTCAAAAGGAAATATTTACAGCGACCAAAGATACAACGAGGTAAATTTGAAAAATCATCAAAATTGATTTTCGGCATTTTTGTATAAAATTTGATTTTTGAACATGTTCCACCAAATCAAGATAAAAATAAACTTCATATTCGGATTCAGCGACCTCGAAAACATAAAAATAGACCAAAATTGGTCATTCACCTTAAATTTGATTTTCGTGGTCGGCATAAAGATTGCTGCCGCTCGACTAATATTATAGATAGAAAAGTATTTTTTTATTGTATTCCTATGAGAATTCGAGAATCTGGTCAATATTGGAGCGATGTAAACCTACTAGATAATAAATAAAATTAAACAACTTTATAGCGAAAATTGTTCATTGAAAAATCCTCTACAAAATCGCTATGATGTTATTTTATTGTGAAATCAACGGAAAAAAAGTTATAACCTACAAAAGGAAACTTCTTACAAAATTTTCTCATATTTTTATTTATAACTTTTTTGTTGGTCACTTGACAATAAAAAGTAATGGATATAAAATTGTAGAAAATTTAATTTGCTACATTTTATGTGTAATTAAATTTTCTGTAGGATTGCTAGTTTAGAAGATACAGCGCGAAAACCCTTTGCACCACTTTTTCCAATATGGCGGTCGAGGGACAAGGGTGGCGACCCCAAAAACTTGAACCTAAGCTTCTACTGAACCCCCCTACACATTAAAAAAATAAAATTGACTCCTCTAAGAAATGCAACCTAAATGTAACATTTTAATGGACTACTTATCCTTTTATTTTTATTATTTTTTGTTAATTAATTACGAATATATCGATTCACGTGTGACCATCCTTGGACATCGGATCATGTCTCATGTCCAAGGCTACTAGTAATAAGACTGGAATGCTTTTAACCAACTTGAGGACTTGGAATTTGCAGATGATATAATATGCCTTTTAACTGAGCTGAAGGGAAAATTCTATAAAACAGCCATAAGACCAGCTATGATGTACGGAACTGAATGTTGGGCAGTGAAAAAGAAAGAGGAACAGCGAATGCATGTGGCGGAAATGAGAATGCTTAGATGGATGAGTGGAGTGACAAAGAAGGATAAAATTAGAAATGAGTATATTAGGGGAAGTCTAGGTGTGGCACCAATTGATGCCAAAATGAGAGAGCATAGGTTAAGATGGTTTGGTCATGTTCAACGTCGAGACGTTAACCACCCAATACGAAGAATAGCTGAAGTGCAGATTCCTGGAAGGAGTAGGAGAGGAAGACCAAAGAAGACCTGGGGGGAGACGATAAGGCAGGACATGTTGGTAAAGGGGATTAACATTGATATGGCCCAAGATAGAATTGTGTGGAGAAATGCAATTAGGGAAGCCGACCCCGCATAGGGATAAGGCAAAGAGAATGATGATAATATGCCTTTTAACAGAAAAGAAGACAACGCATGCAACGCAAAACTGAAAAAGTAGCAGAGGCAGGGAAGAAGGTCGGATTTAACATAAAAGTCAGAAAAACTAAGATAATGAAAATAAATACACCAAGAGAAATGGGAATATAACTGGGAGGCACGGAATTAGAAACGGTAGAGAAATTTAACTACTTGGGCAATCTTTTGAACAACAAGGAAGGGACGGAGGAGGACGTAAAATGGAGAATAGGAATAGCTCAAGACGCGTTCAATATGCTAAGGAATATGTGGTCTTCACGTCAGATGACAAGTAAAACCAAGATACGATTATTCAACAGCAGCAAGAAGACTGTGCTACTATAAGGAGCAGAAACTTGGAAAGTGTCAAGAAAATGTATCGGACAGATGCAGGCGTTCATAAATAAATGCCTAAGGAAGATTCTTAACATTTACTGGCCAAACCTCATATCAAACCAAGAGTTATCTACAAGAGCTAACCAGAAACCTATATCTAAGACAATATGCAAAAGGAATTAGAGTTGGATGGGGCACACAATAAGGAGACCTGACACAGACAAGCCTAGAATACACACCAAATGGAAAAGAAGACCAGGTAGACCCGTAGAAATGTGTAAAAGAAGTGTCGAGAAAGAAATTAATGCTATTGGGAAAATCTGGGCAAAAATAAAGATCAGTGCAAAGGATAGAACAGAATGGAGGCAGAAGTTGACGCCCTATGCTCCGCAGGGAGTGAATAGGAATAAGTAAGTAAGAATAAGAATACACATTATCCATATATCTCAAAATTTTAGGGGATTAAATATACAGAGGAAGGACCATAGAAAAAATTGACGAAAATATAGATATATCTGGAAAAACAATTATTCTTAATGGGAACAGGGGATATACAGAAGCATTGGTTAATAACTTGAGTAGTTTTCAATCAACAACACAAGGAATAAGAATGAGAATTGGACAAACAAAATCAATATTTAGTAAAATGAGAAGTGTTGTGCTGCAGTGACCTTGAAATTGAAAAGCTGTTGAGCTTGAGCAGGGTGCTATTGTTCAGGTGTGTTTATGGATATCATTTCCTGTAACAGGTAGATCCCCTTTTTATGGAATTTCACATCTTAAACAATAGCACCCCCCTCAGCTGAATGATGAATAATAATGAGTCACTAATACCTTGTAATGGAGTTAACCCTCCTATTTGTATGAAGGTTGATGTTTCTCTTTGAATGGGGATAGTAAAAATGAAATGAATAGAACAAAGAACCAGTAATCGGCTACCGGCGGCAAATCAAAAAATACATTTTGTGGAAAGGCCCCGACAAAGACAATGCACACTGTTATTCAAATATTTAAAAGTAAAATGATTAGGAAAATGGCAATTTGGCATAATACAGTGTGGACAGAAAATCATATGGATATTAAATTAAAATACATACCTACATAATATACAATTTGCATACTAAACAAAATTAGTGATTGATATCTGGTGCTACAGCTGGATGCTACAGCATAAGCTGTACCCCAGGCTGTGGGTGAAAAATAGGTCGATTTCAGGATATAATTCAGGAATTTTTGAAACCCATCAGGTGTTGTAAAGGACGATGCCAGGAATAACTTCTACTAAAATGTAACCAAAAATATTGTGCGCTTTTTTTATTGCGATTTTCATTTGTTAAATTTGCAATTTTTAATGATTTTTAATTTTGTAGCTTAGGATATTGATTTTAGAGAAAAACTTTTTAATAAAAAGTTGTAGTAAATTAAAAAACCTACAATTTGAGGTACGGTAAGTTTAATTTGGTTAATTGGTTATTGCAAAACAGCCTGCGAAAGGTCCAAAATGGTCATTTTTTATAATTGCATTATTTATTGTACAAATAATTTTTTTTTTTATTTTTTAAAGCCTTAAAATGAAGATCTTTCAATTCCAAACATAAAAAAATTGTAAAGCCAGATTAACGAATTTGTTGCTTAGATATTATAAATTGTTTATTCCAAGAGGTCAAATGTCGAAGGCTATAACTTTTTGAAAAAAAATCGTAGAGAGTTGGTGAAACATCTAATCTCCTTCTAAAGAGTTATATTTTCATATTCGGATGTAAATAAATGCGTAAAACATTTTTAAACCTCTAATTTTTGGGTTTGAAAATAAGGGGGCAAATTTCGTTATAAACATTTAGAGCTGAATCGGCCCTGTACATCCTATGAGTTTTTAACTTAGATTATTGTTGCTGAAGATGAAACGAAGATTTATAAAAAAATAAAAAATTTCTACGACCAACTGAAGCCGAGATCATTTTTGGGTTTGAAAATAAGGGGGCAAATTTCGTTATAAACATTTAGAGCTGAAGCGGCCCTGTACAACCTATGAGTTTCTAACTTACAGATTATTGTTGCTGAAGACAAAACGAATATTTATAAAAAAATAAAAATTTTCTACAACCAACTGAAGCCGAGATAATTGTTTTTTTTTTCTCAAGTCGTAGTGCCTTTATTTATAACAATTAAGAACTTATTTTACAGTCACTGACTAAAGAAAGACTTATATTATCTTAAAATAAAAATTATTATAAAATATAATTACATTTAATTATTAAAAATTATTTTTAAAATCGATGCTTTTGCGAGCGGCCGAATTTTGCAAATCGCCCGGCTCGCTTCAAATCCGCGCGGTCGGAAAATTTTTACGTAATTTGTATTAAATTTTGACAGAAAACAATTTAATAATATTACCATTATAATATACAGTCTATTTATTGTTTATTTATTTATTTGTTTTTCTTGATAAACTTTTATATGTGAAATTTCATTTCTGAAGAAATAATATTACAAAAATGATACATATATATGACATATATAACTATATTTTTAATTTTTTCATTGTTATATAAATATAATAATAATAATGTTACTTCTTACTATAACATACAATATAAAACTTTTTCTTCTTGTAGTGACTATTCTTTTTGGATTTCACATATAAAAGTTTATCAAGAAAAACAAATACAGTGGTAAATAGACTGTATATTATAATGGTAATATTATTAAATTGTTTTCTGTCAAAAAATACAAGTTACGTAAAAATTTTCCGATCACGCGGATTTGAAGCGAGCCGGGCGATTTGCAAAATTCGGCCGCTTGCAAAAGCACCGATTTAAAAAATAATTTTTAATAATTAAATGTAATTATATTTTATAATAATTTTTGTTTTAACATAATATAAGTCTTTCTTTAGTCAATGACTGTAAAATAATTTCTTAATTGTTATAAATAAAGACACTACGATTTAAGAAAAAAAATCAATTATCTCTACTTCAGTTGGTTGTAGAAAATTTTAATTTTTTTATAAATCTTCGTTTCGTCTTCAGCAACAATAATCTGTAAGTTAGAAACTCATTGGATATACAGGGCCGCTTCAGCTCTAAATGTTTATAACGAAATTTGCCCCCTTATTTTCAAACCCAAAAATTACCTTATTTATTAAATAAAATAATACTATTATCAATATAATCTGTACAATTTATAAGACTATACAAATGAAAGAAAATACCATTTTATAAATGCAATATAGTGTGTATTTGGATTCCGAGCAGTAAAGACGTACCATATCGCTCTCGAGATCCAAGTTCCAAGTTTTTGTGCCGGTCTCGGCTATCGGCCGGGACTAGTTTATGGTAATTAGTGAAATAATAATTAAAAAAACGATTTGAGTGATTAATTCTAAATTACTATTTATGTGATTAATTTTTAACTCAGTGGCGTACTATATTAAGGAAATGTACCACCAAAATCAAGTGCCAAATGGGGGGTTGTATAATGTGCCCCAAATATATACACAGCCTCAACAACCTCCAGTAATATCGCCCCCATTTTATGGATTCCCGAGCAGCCAACAGACAACAAACCAATATATCCCGCCTACTCCATTCCCAAACAATAATCACCAATATAACCACAACCTCCCTGCACCTCAAATGGATCAACCAAATACATCAAATGCTTCCCAATACATCCTCAGTGGAGAGGAACTTGTCATGGAAAACTCAAGCGATGAAGACGACGAAACCATAGAAAATGTCCATGATTGGCAAACAGTCAAAAAAATTACAAAAAAAAGAAAAGCAAACCCCAAAGATGATAACACAACAACAATGCAAGTGAGTACAAACAACAGATTTGAACCATTAGAAAACCTAACTGATAATAATAACACACCAGTAACACCTAAACCTCCACCTATATTTATCTATGGGGTAAATGATATCAAAAAGATGACTGAAAACCTATCGACAGTCATTAAAGCAGAAGACTACCAGTCGAAAGCTCTCCCAAATGACACAATAAAAATAAACACAAAAACTATTGAGTCATACAGAAAACTTATACAGCATTTAAATAGTAGCAAAATAGTTCACCACACATACCAAGCAAAACAAGATAGAGCTTATAGGGTAGTTATAAGAAATTTACACCACTCGATGCCAGTTGAAGAAATAAAAAGTGAACTAGCTAAATCAGGGCATACTGTCCGTAATATCATTAACGTATTACACAGAGTCAATAAATCACCACTGTCAATGTTCTATGTGGACCTAGAACCGAAAGAAAACAACAAACACATCTATACACTGGATTCTATCGGCAATATGAAAGTCAGCTTTGAACCTCCTCACAGAAAGAAAAATATAACACAGTGTCAGCGCTGTCAAGGTTATGGACACACAAAAGCGTATTGTACAAGACCTTACGCATGCGTGAAATGTGGAGGAAGTCATCCAACGCCAGAATGTACAAAACCCAGAAATACACCAGCAAAATGTGCCCTGTGTAACGGAGAACACACTGCAAACTATAAAGGCTGCGTAATTTACAAGGACTTGCAAAATGTAAGAAATGATAGACAACGCGGAAATCAGTCAACCCATAATAATCAGAACCCACATCAAAATGTTAACCCAGCACCAACTTCACAGTATCAGAGTCAACAATCACAGTACCAACAACAGAATGGAACCCAATCCTATGCCCAAGCAGTAAGAGCAGGAAATCAAGTAGCTGACATAGGGTCTCAGATGAACTTATTCTTAAACGAATTTAAAGCAATGTTCACCCAACTAATGAATCAAAACAGCATGATCCTTACCACGCTAACAACATTAATTAATAAAATTCATTAGATCTGTTCGAATAGCCGAATGGAACGCAAATGGTTTAGCAAACCATAAAGCAGAAGTAATCCAATTCCTAGAGGACAACATAATAGACATCCTCTTTGTATCCGAAACGCATTTCACAGAAAGAAGCGTAATTAAAATACCTCAATACTCAGTCTACCACACTAGTCACCCAGATGGAACAGCCCATGGAGAATCTGCAATAATTATAAGGAACAATATACAACATCATCAAATGCCGGAACATAAAACAGATAAGCTACAAGCAACAATACTTAATATAAATGCCAGGCCTTGGAACTTCGAAATTGCTGCAATATATAGCCCTCCTAGACATAGAATCACAACTGAAGAATACGAAGAACTATTCAACAAGCTAGGTAACAAATTCATTGTTGGAGGTGATTGGAATGCTAAGCATACGAATTGGGGTTCACGACTCATTACACCAAAAGGCAGAAGCCTACTAGATGCCATCAACAACACAAACTGCACCTACTTATCGACGGGACAACCAACGTACTGGCCGTCCGATACAAATAGACTACCAGATCTACTCGACTTCTTTATCCTAAAAGGAATTGCAGCAAACTACACAAACATAGAAGCAAGTTGGGATCTCTCGTCTGACCACACACCAATCATAGCAACAATCAGCACCCACATAATCAAACGACCTGAAATACCCAAGCTGACTTCCCCTAAAACTAATTGGTGTGAATTCAAGTACCAGCTTGACACGAATATAAATCTTGGAATCAGACTCAAAGAAAAAGATGACATAGATAAGGCTATAAACCACTTCACCTGTCAAATTCAGCAAGCTGCATATCGAGCTACACCATCAACTTCAAAGCAAGAAAACAAAAATACCACTTCGAATTATATTAGACAACTAATAGTCGAAAAACGAAGAGCAAGAGGTAGATGGCAAAGAAGCCGCAACATTAATGACAAACACGAATATAATCGATTAACCAGACAATTAAAAACAGCGCTAAATGAAGCACGCAATGCCACATTTGAACACTACATTAGTACCTTGTCTAAAGAAGATCACTCAATATGGAAGGCAACAAAACACTTAAAGAGACCTACAGAACACAACTCACCAATTAAGAAAGATGATGGTACTTGGGGAAGATCAGACGAGGAAAAAGCTTCAGCATTTGCAGAATACTTAGCTGGTATTTTTAAAGAACACCAAGTAGAGAATAATGATGATGGAAACTTAATAAGAGACTTCCTGGATAGTGCTTGCCCTATGACGCTTCCAATAACACCATTCAATACATCAGAAGTTAAACTAGAAATAGAAAATAAAAATGTGTGTGTACCATTTTTATTTATTCGGCTGCAATACGAAGGAAAAACAATCTTACTCTTTAATTAGAATAAGGAGTGCAGCCAGTCCCTTTAACTGCAGTTTTCTGCTCTTATTGGAGCGTCATCAGAAGGAACGTAGGCACTGTTCTCCTTAATCCAATTAAAATGCATCGAAATGTTTTCCCAAATATTGCAGCCAAAATAATGGTAATAGGTGGCTAGCGCCATCTGGCCGTACAAAGACGAAGCAAGTTTTCAATCCTAATAGCAAATAATTAATATTGAAAAATATCAAAAATTACTAAAAGATTTTTAAATTGAAAACTTACTGGTACATCCCCATGTAAACGCCTCCAAGACTTCTACAATTTGCAAGTCATATGGATGCTGCAGTAAAGACGATAGGGAAGGAATTCTAAACTTTGCAATTCAAATCCCCCGTCTGCAGCTGGCTAGGAACTGAAAGATGCACCATAGTTACTCTACTGAGTAATAAGAAAATAAAATAAAAATGTGTGTGTACCATTTTTATTTATTCGGCTGCAATACGAAGGAAAAACAATCTTACTCTTTAATTAGAATAAGGAGTGCAGCCAGTCCCTTTAACTGCAGTTTTCTGCTCTTATTGGAGCGTCATCAGAAGGAACGTAGGCACTGTTCTCCTTAATCCAATTAAAATGCATCGAAATGTTTTCCCAAATATTGCAGCCAAAATAATGGTAATAGGTGGCTAGCGCCATCTGGCCGTACAAAGACGAAGCAAGTTTTCAATCCTAATAGCAAATAATTAATATTGAAAAATATCAAAAATTACTAAAAGATTTTTAAATTGAAAACTTACTGGTACATCCCCATGTAAACGCCTCCAAGACTTCTACAATTTGCAAGTCATATGGATGCTGCAGTAAAGACGATAGGGAAGGAATTCTAAACTTTGCAATTCAAATCCCCCGTCTGCAGCTGGCTAGGAACTGAAAGATGCACCATAGTTACTCTACTGAGTAATAAGAAAATAAAATAAAAATGTGTGTGTACCATTTTTATTTATTCGGCTGCAATACGAAGGAAAAACAATCTTACTCTTTAATTAGAATAAGGAGTGCAGCCAGTCCCTTTAACTGCAGTTTTCTGCTCTTATTGGAGCGTCATCAGAAGGAACGTAGGCACTGTTCTCCTTAATCCAATTAAAATGCATCGAAATGTTTTCCCAAATATTGCAGCCAAAATAATGGTAATAGGTGGCTAGCGCCATCTGGCCGTACAAAGACGAAGCAAGTTTTCAATCCTAATAGCAAATAATTAATATTGAAAAATATCAAAAATTACTAAAAGATTTTTAAATTGAAAACTTACTGGTACATCCCCATGTAAACGCCTCCAAGACTTCTACAATTTGCAAGTCATATGGATGCTGCAGTAAAGACGATAGGGAAGGAATTCTAAACTTTGCAATTCAAATCCCCCGTCTGCAGCTGGCTAGGAACTGAAAGATGCACCATAGTTACTCTACTGAGTAATAAGAAAATAAAATAAAAATGTGTGTGTACCATTTTTATTTATTCGGCTGCAATACGAAGGAAAAACAATCTTACTCTTTAATTAGAATAAGGAGTGCAGCCAGTCCCTTTAACTGCAGTTTTCTGCTCTTATTGGAGCGTCATCAGAAGGAACGTAGGCACTGTTCTCCTTAATCCAATTAAAATGCATCGAAATGTTTTCCCAAATATTGCAGCCAAAATAATGGTAATAGGTGGCTAGCGCCATCTGGCCGTACAAAGACGAAGCAAGTTTTCAATCCTAATAGCAAATAATTAATATTGAAAAATATCAAAAATTACTAAAAGATTTTTAAATTGAAAACTTACTGGTACATCCCCATGTAAACGCCTCCAAGACTTCTACAATTTGCAAGTCATATGGATGCTGCAGTAAAGACGATAGGGAAGGAATTCTAAACTTTGCAATTCACTCCAATTGCACTCCTTATTCTAATTAAAGAGTAAGATTGTTTTTCCTTCGTATTGCAGCCGAATAAATAAAAATGGTACACACACATTTTTATTTTATTTTCTTATTACTCAGTAGAGTAACTATGGTGCATCTTTCAGTTCCTAGCCAGCTGCAGACGGGGGATTTGAATTGCAAAGTTTAGAATTCCTTCCCTATCGTCTTTACTGCAGCATCCATATGACTTGCAAATTGTAGAAGTCTTGGAGGCGTTTACATGGGGATGTACCAGTAAGTTTTCAATTTAAAAATCTTTTAGTAATTTTTGATATTTTTCAATATTAATTATTTGCTATTAGGATTGAAAACTTGCTTCGTCTTTGTACGGCCAGATGGCGCTAGCCACCTATTACCATTATTTTGGCTGCAATATTTGGGAAAACATTTCGATGCATTTTAATTGGATTAAGGAGAACAGTGCCTACGTTCCTTCTGATGACGCTCCAATAAGAGCAGAAAACTGCAGTTAAAGGGACTGGCTGCACTCCTTATTCTAATTAAAGAGTAAGATTGTTTTTCCTTCGTATTGCAGCCGAATAAATAAAAATGGTACACACACATTTTTATTTTATTTTCTTATTACTCAGTAGAGTAACTATGGTGCATCTTTCAGTTCCTAGCCAGCTGCAGACGGGGGATTTGAATTGCAAAGTTTAGAATTCCTTCCCTATCGTCTTTACTGCAGCATCCATATGACTTGCAAATTGTAGAAGTCTTGGAGGCGTTTACATGGGGATGTACCAGTAAGTTTTCAATTTAAAAATCTTTTAGTAATTTTTGATATTTTTCAATATTAATTATTTGCTATTAGGATTGAAAACTTGCTTCGTCTTTGTACGGCCAGATGGCGCTAGCCACCTATTACCATTATTTTGGCTGCAATATTTGGGAAAACATTTCGATGCATTTTAATTGGATTAAGGAGAACAGTGCCTACGTTCCTTCTGATGACGCTCCAATAAGAGCAGAAAACTGCAGTTAAAGGGACTGGCTGCACTCCTTATTCTAATTAAAGAGTAAGATTGTTTTTCCTTCGTATTGCAGCCGAATAAATAAAAATGGTACACACACATTTTTATTTTATTTTCTTATTACTCAGTAGAGTAACTATGGTGCATCTTTCAGTTCCTAGCCAGCTGCAGACGGGGGATTTGAATTGCAAAGTTTAGAATTCCTTCCCTATCGTCTTTACTGCAGCATCCATATGACTTGCAAATTGTAGAAGTCTTGGAGGCGTTTACATGGGGATGTACCAGTAAGTTTTCAATTTAAAAATCTTTTAGTAATTTTTGATATTTTCAATATTAATTATTTGCTATTAGGATTGAAAACTTGCTTCGTCTTTGTACGGCCAGATGGCGCTAGCCACCTATTACCATTATTTTGGCTGCAATATTTGGGAAAACATTTCGATGCATTTTAATTGGATTAAGGAGAACAGTGCCTACGTTCCTTCTGATGACGCTCCAATAAGAGCAGAAAACTGCAGTTAAAGGGACTGGCTGCACTCCTTATTCTAATTAAAGAGTAAGATTGTTTTTCCTTCGTATTGCAGCCGAATAAATAAAAATGGTACACACACATTTTTATTTTATTTTCTTATTACTCAGTAGAGTAACTATGGTGCATCTTTCAGTTCCTAGCCAGCTGCAGACGGGGGATTTGAATTGCAAAGTTTAGAATTCCTTCCCTATCGTCTTTACTGCAGCATCCATATGACTTGCAAATTGTAGAAGTCTTGGAGGCGTTTACATGGGGATGTACCAGTAAGTTTTCAATTTAAAAATCTTTTAGTAATTTTTGATATTTTTCAATATTAATTATTTGCTATTAGGATTGAAAACTTGCTTCGTCTTAGAAATAGAAAAATGCAATAACCACAAAGCACCTGGATTTGACCTAATAACAGGATTAATACTGAAACATCTTCCGAGAAGAGCATTGGTCATGCTAACTACAATATACAATAGTGCAATCAGACTGACATATTTCCCAATCACATGGAAATTTGCGCAAATAATAATGATTCACAAACCGGGTAAACCTCCAAATAAAACATCATCCTATCGGCCAATCAGCTTGTTGCCGATAATGTCTAAGATCTTCGAAAGACTACTACTTGGTAGACTGAAGAATGACATTAACCTAGATGTAGAAATACCCACACACCAGTTTGGTTTTAGAGAGAGACACTCCACAACACAACAGACTCATAGAATTATAACAAAAATCCTTACTGCTATTGAGGAAAAAAAATATTGCACAGCGGCATTCTTAGATGTAGAAAAGGCATTTGATAGAGTATGGCATACTGGACTTTTATACAAACTCAAATGTATTCTTCCAACCCCCTACTACCTAATCATGAAATCCTACATTGAAGATCGTTACTTCCAAGTAAAATATAACACAGCAACTTCCACATATTTTCCCATTAAATCAGGTGTACCACAGGGTAGTGTCCTGGGCCCTCTCCTTTACCTATTATTTACCGCAGATATCCCAACCACTGAAACAACCCAAATCTCAACATTCGCTGATGACACCACCATAATCGCTGTCAATGAGGACCCTATTATCGCGTCTGCACAACTGCAAAACCACCTTGACCAACTGGGAACATGGCTCAACAAATGGAAGGTGAAAGTAAATGAAACGAAGTCAACCCAAGTTACATTTACAAACCGAAGAGATGTATGCCCAACAATAACACTAAATGATACACAATTACCAGTCAGCACACAAGTCAAATATTTGGGACTAACCCTTGACAAAAGATTAACATGGAAGCCGCACATCCAAGCCAAGAAAACCCAGATCAACATCAAAATACGACAAATGAGCTGGCTTATTGGTCGAAAATCAAAACTCAATATTGAAAATAAACTGCTCCTGTATAAAACTATGATAAAACCAATTTGGACCTATGGTGTTCAACTCTGGGGATGCTCAAAGCCATCAAATATCAAGATAATACAAAGAGTCCAATCAAAAATATTGAGGATGATATTCAACGCACCCTGGTATGTAAGCAATAAAACCCTACACGAGGACTCAGCTACACCCTTGGTAGAGGAAGAAATTCCAAGGATCACAAAGAGCTACCTTGATGGACTGAGAAGTCATCCAAATGATGAAGCAAGACTGCTGAACACTCCTCCCGAATTCGCAAGACGACTGAAGAAACTATGGCCAACAGATTTAATAAATTAAATATATACATATTGTGATCAAATGTAAAAAATTATAATAGGAGGGTTGCAGCTTCTCCCTCATGTATTTAACATTCAAACTATTTGCTTATAGCTTCGATGAAGCAGATTGTAAATAAAAATATGTAAAAAAAAAAAAAAAAAATAAATGCAATAGACAAAATTGATTTGGTTTTATTCCAAATTGAAAATAAAATTTGACAACTGTCAGATTTAACTAAAATGTCACGTTAGAATAAATGTCATTAATGTGTATTATCATGGACTTACCTTTTTTTCTATAATTTGTGACGAACTGAAAAATGTTCATGAAAAGGAGAATATTTAACTTAATGTTCTAATTTCAAGACTGATTTGTCAATTGCAAAATGTTTTAGATTTTTTACTTTATATTATAGGGCTAGCTCTCAATTGTTAAATGAGAGCAAGTAATTTTATTTTTTTGTTGTTGTTTATTATGTATTTACCAATTTTGTACCTACTAGCACTAGTTCTTATTTTGAATTCTTTTTATAATTTGTGTGACATTTTAATTGTATCATGTACTAGACTTCGGTCCGTCAATAAATAATAAATTACAGTGATGAATTCTGCATGTGAGACTTTTCGATTTGTTTAAGAGATGTTGCTGGATCGCGTCCCAATGGGAATTTTAATGATCTTTGAAATTACCCTTAAATAGATGGTTGAGCTGTTTTTCGATTTAGAGGTGTGCATGCTAGCGCTGTTGAGGAAGCCTGAAATGATGGAAACAGCTGTCCAGCGATTGTGCATCCCTCTGAATCGAAAATAAGCAAAACCATCTTTTACTTGCTATTACTATGTTCATGGCACTTGTACAGTCAACAACAACTGAAACAGAATGAGAGGCAGAAAACAGGAGTAATCCTAGTCGCATCAAGAAGAAGGTTTATACTTGCAATATTTGTTGCCAAAATTATATAAACTAAAGGTAGAATTCCGCACCAAGCGACCAAGACAGGAGACCACAACAGGCAACAGATAGGTCAGGAAAGGCGATAGTTGGTCGCTGGTCTCGGTCGCGGGCTGCAGCACTACCCCGATATAACTGCATTGAGAGCAGTAGTGGGGAGACCTCGCCAATCTGTCTCCCGTCGCGGTCTCCTGTCTCGGTCGCGTGGTGCGGAAGTCTACCTTAACTTACAAAGAAGTAAAAAACTTCGAATATATCGCCTGATGAGAACAATAGTGACGAAACTTCAAAATGAACATTTAGAGATAATCGTATTTGAAGTTTTGATGAAACTGCTAAACAGTATAACTGACTTACGGCCGGTTTCACAAAGTAAAGTTAACTTGTGGTTCCCTTGTGGCACCCTTCTCCCAGTAATTGGAAAAAATTTTGAGAAAATTATTCAAGGAAGATTATATAATGAATTAAACCAACATATTCCAGCACCAGTTTGGATTTAGAGAAAAATCATCTACAATCCTTCCTCTTTTAATAGTAACATCCAATATACAGGCAGCAAGATTGCAAGGACTAAAGGCCACTGGAGTTTTCTTGGACATCAAGAAGGCTTTTGACTCCATTTGGCATAGAGGATTGTTATATAAACTTCACAGAATGAAATGCTCCCCTGCTCTAATATGGATTATTGACGAACTTCTTAGAAGACACAGGTGTATAGTTAAGATCAAATATTCTCATTCATTTTCAGTGCAACAAGGAGTTCCACAAGGCTCACCACTCGCCCCTCTATTGTATAATCTCTATTGCAGTGACATATGCGACAATAGACTAACCAACACTAATTTGCTACAATTTGCTGATGACACTGCAGTGATATCATGTGGAAAAAATTTAATAAAGACAATGGACTAATTGCAGAGGCAGGTGGATGACACAATACCTTGGATGAATAAATGGAGATTAACAATAAATCCTTCTAAAACAAGACTAATAATATTTAACCATAGAATCCAAGATCACTCACCAACTATAAACATATGCAACAATATTATTAAACCCTCCCAAACTGTTAAGTATTTGGGAATAGAAATAGATAACAAATTGAAGTTCAACCACCACACAGCAGTTATAAAAAGGAAAATTATAACTAGAGCAAAACACTTCAGAAGTTTAACATACAAGAATGAGGGAATTACTATTGAAACAGCAGCCAATATTTATAAAATGATTTGCAGGCCCATGCTGGAGTATGGTTCTACAATTTTCTATAATTCTAAAGGTCCTGCCAAAAATAATATAAGAGTGGCTGAAACAACTAGCCTTCGACAAATTACTAGAATGCGTCATCCTGATAATCCACTTCATAATCCATCCAACAGAATGCTGTACGAGAAAACTGGAATTGAACCTATTAATGAGAGACTCAATAAGCTGTTTAAATATCTCTTTATTAATGACAATAACAAAAATTTGATTGAGCCCCACATTGTGAAGATACCAGAGGACAGTGCCCGTAGATATACAGGAAGAACTCTTTTTGAAGAAATCTGCTACACATCAAGACAATAAACAACTCTATTCAAATCATCATCTGTATTGTAACTAAATTGTCAGTGATATTGTGATTACCGCCACATACAAATATTTTTTTTTAAATTATTGTATTGTACTAATATTAACAAAAAACATATATTGTAATAATGTATATTAATTGTGTAAATTGGCTGAAAGACTTCGGTCGATGGCCATTTGGTACATTGTAGCAATAAAGTATGTCTCTCTCTCTCTTGTGGTTAAGAGATAACCAGAGGTTACCCCAAAATATGCGTTTTAGTTTCAGGTCAATGGCAAAGTATGGTTAATTCACAGAATTTTTAACCAGAGGTTGGAGTGGGTTACCCTTATGGGCATACCCAGAAGGGTAACAATTATGAAACTGAAACGCATATTTTGGGGTAATTTTGAGGTCATCTCTAAACCACAAGTTAACTTTACTTTGTGAAACCGGCCGTTATAGGTAATCATTTTGCAAAATTTTTCTAATAATGTGCTTTCTAGATATGTAAACCAATTAGTAGAAGTAATTTTATTTGAAGATGGATATTGTATTTATTTTTTATTTTTTTCTGCGTTACGCCATTATTGCATTATCGAAGATGTTTAATTTGATGTTTCGCCACTATACTTTAATACTACTATACTACAACAGTTTAGTTTCTGTTTTAAATAATTAAAAAATTTACTTTTAAAAATAAATTAAACGCATCAAATAAAATATTTTGTTGTACACACCAGTTATGCACAAAATGAAACTAAAGTACAATAGAAAAATAACAAAATAAGATCTTAAGTAATAATTATCAAAACTATAAACATGATAAAAGATAAAAAGTAAGCAAAAGAACTATGAATAGTAAAATTAAATTCATCATTTCACTCACCTATGTTTTGTATTTCAAACTACTAAAGAAATTATTGTGGGTAGAAAGAATTGATTTATTTTGTAAGACTTCTTTTTAGAAATGAATATTGGTACTCGATAGTGTGGAATTAAACAATACTGATCCAATGTGGATAGACGCTTTCTTGATTTGCTATTTCTAAGTACCTAAGAACGATTGAAACTGAGTTTCTCTGTAAGAAGTTTTATAAAAAAAAAAAACACAAAAGCAAAAACGACCACACAGACAAAAGTGCTCATTCGCCACTATTGCACATTGTACTACTATCTTTAATAACATATCTAATATTTCAAATACATGTAGGCAGGGCGTAATTACAGATTCGCCAGTATTGATATAAAGTTTGGTGTGCTTTCGTCATTAATGCATCAAAATATTTGACAAATTCACAATACCATAAAGACTTGTAGGCGCCCTCTCGTAATAAGGAAATTAAATAATTGTTAGCCGATATTGCACATAAAAGAGGGCATATTTAGATGTCGATTGATGGCCTTAACTCAAAAACGTTAATTTTCGAGTTTCGCCACTATTGTTCTCACTAGGCGATATGATAGTTACATTTGGTCAGTCCTCTTATACAGTGTCGAAAGCAGAACAACTATTTAGAACAGCTTGAGACTTTCGCCAACATCAAGGGGACTTGATAGGGCACGTTAAGAAGAAGTATGAAGTATGATAGTATAATTCAGGCCCTCAGAGCAACAGTGGCCTAATCCATAAATTGAGTATTTTTAGATTAATATATCAATAAAAGCAGCAACATTAAATCTTTGGATTAACAGGGCCCTATACAACCTACTCCTATATTTGGCTACATAATTTGTAGTGCCATCCCATGATAAACATAACGGAAATATGAATGCAAAGACTACATTTATCTCAAAACTTCGTTTTGGACCTATGCCACTGTTGCTCTGATAGCCTCAATTTATTTAAAAAGTTTTAAAATCCATCAGAATGGATTACATTTCTTTATAAAGTTTCGGATCCAGTTAGATATCAGCAATGAACCATTCTATTAGTAGTTAAAACTACCACTCAATTTGGTTAATAACACCTTTATTTTTTATTATACTCAATTTGGTTACTAAAGTTACATTTTGACAATAATAAATTGTAAAATTGATATGAGACTAGGTGGATGTTACAGGATTCAACTTAAGGGAACACAGATTTCCCTGCTCGAAAAAGGGCAGTTTGCCCAACCAGTGATACAAACCAACTGAACTGAACCAAAATTATAAATATTAATTATTTTTTGCACAACATGAAGCTTTAAATAAACCATATCAATCATAAGTTCATCTATTCAACACAAAAAATCAGACAACAAATAGATTTTTATAGATATTAGATAGGAAAGCTCCAACAATAGTTTTTCATATCAATTTGTTGAATTACTTATCCAAAACTATATGATATTGATAAAAATTTAATCAAATTTACATCTGATACACCTACACAACATATAAACCTTGCAGGTGGATTCTTGATACAAATATGATTCTTTCCTAAAAATACATAAACCTTTCTTTTAACACAACAAAGGAAGCCCACTGGTTCACCAATGTATCAACTACAATCACTTTGCACTGAAGTTCAACAAACCATAAAAAGAAAGTATATAAAATTCACTCTGCAATAATTACTCTCTGTCCCAATTTAATGTTACTTGTGACGATTGTGACGAATAAGCATATTTTAGGCATGACAACAATCTTGATATTATAAACGGCCAGCATTCTTTTTGCCTTATGTTATCAATAAATAATTAGATGGTTATGTGGAAAAATAGTTTTACAACTGTGAAGGAATTGATTATCAATATTTAAGAGATAAACATTATCTGCACATAAAAAATGCATTGTTGTATTAAGTTTAGGAAAATATAGAAGCATCCACGCTCTTGCCGGTAAATTACAGATTCAAGTACTTATTCTGGATAACAAAAAATAAAAAATAGGTTGAATTCCCAAAATGTCCCATTTCTAAAATGCGTTACATGTATTAAAACTATGATAATTTAAATGTATTCAAAGTTAATTTGGTACTTACAAGTTCGAAATCAGCAAATACACAGCACTTTTAACCACTTTTAAATCAAAGATTAGAATATTTTATTTCACTCACCACAAATTAGAAAATTGAAAATGTCATTAATATGACAATGACAAGTGAAGTGGTGGGATTTCAAAGACAGCATTTTCATAGAACAAAGAAATGTTTTATTCCTTGGAAAAAATTAAAATCTATTTTACGCTGTGTCTAGGTACACGCTAACGTGTACGCAAATAAAAAGTTAGGTACACGCTTAAACGTCATCAAGTCAGTGACGTCATTATTTAGCGTGTACTATGACTGGGTTTTTTGGTACACGCTAATTTGAGCCGCGTGTATGCTGTGGTATTAAGTATCTGTAAGTATGGCGAGTGTCAGAGTGTGGTTAGAATTTGTCTAATCGCCTTATGTTTACACTTTAATATTGATTTGTAAAGAGTTTCCTTATTTCTTACTTGTTTAGTGTTTTTTTTTAAATTAACTATGGAGTGTGGACAATTACTGAGTTCTTTTAATAAGTTTAACAACATTCTAAAACAGTATGAAAAAGATAAGAGACAAAAATTCGTGATTAAGGGCAGCAGAAGTAATAACATAAAATATACGGGGCGATTGATTAGTGTGATAAAGCTCAGTAGATCCGCTATAGTAATAGATAGCAATAAAAGTTAGTAACAAAAATTTTAGCAAACTTTGAGGTTCATATTACAAAATTACTAAAATTAGTTAGAATGTTATAGGGCGTTCGATAATATATTGGCAGACCAAACTTATGTTTTTTAAATTGAACACCCTATATTTTATTTTATGTTCAAAATCTTCTTAACTTCCATATCACAAAAATATAAAGGTTTATTATGTTATACAGGGTATTTACAAAGTTATAACCAATTTTCTATGAAAATCGTAACAAGTTCAACTCGCTGTATAAATAAAAATAAACACCACAGCAAAAATAAACACCAATATAAACTGGTATAATTAACTTATAAAAATTATTTTAGTAGTATTTTGTATATATCATGTTAACTAATATTTATTTTGCTAACCTGAATATATACTTTTATATACATTATTGTTTTATTACAATTAAGTTTGAAACATCTGAATAGCTTTGCTTCCCTTCCCCTTCCCTTAATTAAAATATTTTCTATCAAAGAAACAACAAACACTAAACATATCAAAATAGCGTGTACCAAAATATAAAGTCACTGAGCACGCTAAATAATGACGTCACTGGCTTGATGAAGTTTAATTCGCGTGTACCTAACTTTTTTATTTGCGTACACGTTAGCGTGTACCTAGACACAGCGTCTATTTTAACGGGCAAAATATCTGGAAAGAGGGGTACCGGTCCAAGAAGAATAGGGCTTCGCAACATAATTGAGTGGTAATCAAAATTCGTCGTCTCTATAGAGTTGTAATAGCTCATTTAAGATAACTAACGTCTAACGTACATTAATGGAATTAGCACGTAGGGAGCTATGTTTATGCATCTATTAAAAACAATTGTTCTTTAAAAATGAGCTAGAAAAAGGCTTAACATCTGAATTGTCATCAATGACGTAACTATATACGTCACTACCAAGTGAGTACTGTCACCGGTACTGTGTACAAAAATGTGTACTGTTTGGTGATGTCAATTGTCATTTTGTCAATGTCAATTAAATAAATGTCACTCGGCTGTCAGTGTCAGTGGCAATGGCTACAGCAATAATGAACACAATTTTAAAGAAAACCGTGGAATTACTTCCATCAAAATTATTTTTGAAAAATGGAGCTGCCCTGATCCACACCAGGTAATATTTTCCTAATTAAATAATCGTCGTTCGAATGTAGCTAGATGATATTATGCTATTATATAATTGTACAGGTTAGGTGTACCTATTTTGCACAGTTAGACTGGAAGTTTAGCCAATAATTGAATATATAAACATGTTACTGTAATCTTATTTAAGTATACAATTTTTGTTTTAGCCAAAAAGTAAATGCTGGTAAATGGTATCCAGATACAGAATGGATAAAACAATTTGATGGCCCTGTGATGTATCCAGATGAGATAACCAAGAACTGGGCTCTACAGCCTTGGAATGCTACTAAAGCACCAGTAGAGAAGGAAGTTAAAAATGTTACGTTAAATTTTGGTCCTCAACATCCTGCTGCTCACGGTGTGTTGCGTCTAGTGCTAGAATTAGATGGGGAGGTATGTATTAGTTTAATCCACTTGACTTTTTCGTGAATATAGAAGTATTTTAACCCATTCGTGGACACAACTGCATATGCAGACACTTACAAAGGGAAATTACTGTTTGCATGTGCAATTGTGTCAGTGAATTGATTAAACTAACAAGTTGTTACAACATAGTTTTTAAACAAGATTACCTGGAAATTTCATATGAATGGAGATCTCCCAGCTTAAACCACCATTGCTTCATTTGATTAGATTCATTAACAAATTTTTGTGTGGCAGCTGTAGCGCAATGACTATGTTACTACCTTAACAAACTGGGGGACCTGGGTTTAAATCCAGACACTAAATTTTTCAATTTCTAATTAACTGAGCTGCCACCTGCTTAGAGGGCATATAAAGCTGTCAGCCATCAGCTATGGCTACGTAGGTAGCTGTTAAGTCATGTTAGGGGTGCTTGTACTACCATAATACAGTAGACTCCCTCTATAACAGGAACTGAAATGGCAGACTAGTTATATCAGACAACAATAATATTGTGCGTACCACCACCACTGAAATATTTTGATGCCTCTTACGAAGTTTATTAGATGTCGATAGTCGACATCAACAATGAAACTTGGCTATTGTAAATTGTAAATTTCCTGCAATATTCAACATCGGTCGATAGATAAACAGGAAGGAAGAAGTTTATTATAGGCGGTGGAGTTTATTACAGCACTGGCCTCGATAAGCACACAGATGTTGAGCATTCCTGTATACAGGCAGTTGGGGTATTTATTTATAGCCATTACTGCACTAAAAACAGGTAAAGAAACATATTCTTCAATTTCATTTTTCCTCGTTAAAACCAAATATGCCTCGTTATAGTTCAATAGGAATTTCATGGGACATCTAGTGTACCTCGTTATAAGCGAAACCTCATAATACCCGTGTTCGTTATAGAGAGAGTCTACTGTACTAGGTCTTCACCAGAAGGTTACATGAACTAACATTTTGTACCAAGTTTTGTTCAATATTATTTCCCCTACATACTGTTGAGTTACATTACAATTTGTTGGATTGAAAGATCTATTATTCAATTCATGTATTTTGTGCCATCTGATCTGCTTATGTTTGTGATACTGTGGATTTGCTAACAGATTACCAATGTTCAATGGTTCTATTCGTACTGTCACATAAATACATTATTTCTATGGAGATGTAAATGCTTCAAATATGGCAGGTTATTTTTCTACTAATGTGATGTAGCTACTGTCTTTTGGCTTTGACACTCATAGTTTGACTCAGGTAAGACCCAAAGTTTTTTTTCTTGAATTATTAAAACATTTCATTTTTAGATTTATTAATTCTTACAAAAGTAAATTAACTATTTTTATTGTGAAATATAAAATAGTTAATTATAAAAATGCCACAAGGAAATAGCTTCAGAACAATACAAAAGTAAAGTTTCGATGAGATTTTGCATGCACAATTTTTCTGTTTTTCTGCTTTATCCTTTTACTTTTCCTAACTTATCCAATTAGTATCTCCTGGTTTGGTAATTATCTTCTTCTTTCAGTAGGTACCCTGTTCGATTATCGAACGTTGGTGATCATATTGGCAATAATAACTTTGTTTACAAGAAAGGCCTCTGCTTCAGGCAATCTTGTCCTATATTATGAGCTGTAGAAGGTTATATTTGCTGGATGCCTCATTATATTGCCGAAATGTTGTAACTTTCAGAATTTTATTGTTTTCAATACTCCTGTACACTTTTTCAATCCTTGTAAAGACTCTCATTTTATCTAACAATAAAACACTGAAAACATTTGTTTTCTATACTTTCACAAAATTTATTACAACTATGTGACTACAGCTGTTTCAGCAGAGTGCCTTTCTCAAGTGATTTAGATTACTATGGGTTTGCCTTTTTAAGGTACTAGTACACTTTAAAAGACCAAAAATAAGCATTTTTTCAAGATTTTTTTCTCAGAATCTTAAAAATGAACATAAAACTTTTTACATATTAATATCTAACTCTTAGAGAATACAAAAAACATTTTTTTTTCATTTATGCATGTACACTAATATTGTAGAGGGCGCCAAAGTGGAGGCATCGAAAAATTGGAGTTCTGGTGGCAGACAGTTAATCTCAGGATTGGGATCTCTAAAACAAAAAAATCGTATGGCATTTAAAAAAGGAAGGTTTCTTACGTGACAATTTACCACCGTTAATGAAAAATTCCGCAAAAAAAAATTTGACGGAAATTTGAAAAATTTTTGTGAAAAAATCACTTTTTGCGAAAAAAGATTTGTTTTTCTTCATTTTTTCATGGTTAAAAAATATTGATTTTTTATTTTTTGGTCAGATTATGGTAAATTGTCTTATAAGGAATCTTCCTTTTTCATATTCAGTACGATGTTTTTGTTTCAGATATCCCAATCCTGAGATTACCTGTCCGCCATCATTTTCGAGGCCTTGAGTTTTGCGCCCTCTACAATATTAGTGTACATGCATAAATGAAAAAAGATATATTTCTTGTACTCTCTAAGAGTTAGATATTAATATGTAAAAAGTTTTATGTTCATTTTTAATAAGGGTTCTAAGAAAAAAATTCTTGAAAAAAATAATTATTTTTGGTCTTCTAAAGTGTACTAGTACCTAAGTCTTTAACTGAAGAGGTTGAGGAGTACAGAGCTGTTTGTCTCGAGTTGGTCATTCAGAATTATATCTGTATTTTTCAATTTATTAATTTCCATAGATTCTAATAAAGATAGCCTTTATTTTGAATATGCAGAATTTGAAACTGTTCATTAAAAGAATGATTATGATCTAGAAGGTGAAGTGCGTATGTAGAAGTGTCTGTTTTTCTATTGTTGAAAGCCCTTTTGTGTTCTGCTATCCGTCTGTCAAAGGTTCTGCCAGTTTGATCGATGTAAGTTTTCGTACAGTTACCTCAAGTTAGTTTGTAAACACCACTCTGTATTTGTATTCTCTTTCGGCTCTTATTGTTTTTAATATATTTGCTTAAGTTGTTGTTAGTTCTGAAAGCTGGTGTTATTCCTTTCTTTTTTATGTATCTGGCTATTTTTCTTGTTATCTTGCCAGTATATGTGATAGAGCAGAAGGTACTGGGCTCTTTCTGTGGTGGTGGATAGACTAATTTCAGAGCTTTCTTATGGAGTTCTTGGTTTAAAATTTTGTTAATTGTTTGTTCGTTATAGCCATTGTTTACTGCTATTTGTTTAATGATGTTCAGTTCTATCTCGAAGTTATTTTTTGACATGGGAATTTCTGTGAGTCTATTTCTAGACTGACAGAAATTCCCATGTCAAAAAATAACTTCGAGATAGAACTGAACAAACAATTAACAAAATTTTATACCAAGAACTCCATAAGAAAGCCATGAAATTAGACTATCCACCACCACAGAAAGAACCCAGTACCTTCTGCTCTATCACATGTACTGGCAAGATAACAACAAAAATAGCCAGATACATAAAAAGAAAGGAATAACACCAGCTTTCAGAACTAACAACAACTTAAGCAAATATATTAAGAACAATAAGAGCCGAAAGAGAAAACAAATACAGAGTGGTGTTTACAAACTAACTTGTGGTGACTGTCCGAAAACTTACATTAGTCAAACTGGCAGAACCTTTGACAAACGGATAACAGAACACAAAAGGGCTTTCAACAATAGAAAAACAGACACTTCTACATACACACTTCACCTTCTAGATCATAATCATTCTTTTAATGAACAGTTTCAAATTCTGTATATTCAAAATAAAGGCCTTAAGCTATCTTTATTATAATCTATGGAAATTAATAAATTGAAAAATACAGATATAATCCTGAATGACCAACTCGAGACAAACAGCTCCCCACTCCTCAAACTCTTCAGTTAAAGACTTTAAAAAGGCAAACCCATAGTAATCTAAATTACTTGAGAAAGGCACTCTACCGAAACAGCTGTAGTCACATAGTTGCAATAAATTTTGTGGAAGTATAGAAAACAAACGTTTTCAGTGTTTTATTGTTAGATAAAATGAACTTCCACCAAGTAACGGTCGAACCCATCAACTCTTTCATTTCTTATTCAATTAAACTTATGTATCCGTAGTACTAGTGGTTACATCCATATCTCAAAGGTCTCCAGCAATGTGGAGAATATGTAGCAGAAAATTGTTCTGTATAAAAAATTTATATATAATCTTATAAGGTATACACATGCTAACAATGCAGCTATCATTTTAAAGCATTCATTTTTTTGTGAATTTGATGGCCTTGGTCGAGGCAATTAGCCAGATATCTTGTTATTTTAAAAACAAACAAATTTTTTTTTCAATCAGAGGAATTTTCTCTATTTCTAACTCTAAATACATAACAAACTAACGTATTAGTTATTGTACCTACAATTATTATCTAAATAATACACTGTTTTGGTTGTTAATATTTTTTTGTAAATATTTATTTTTTTTTGTATTTTTTTATTATATTTTTAATTTGTTTTTTATTATTATTTTTTATTAATTGTTTTTTTTACTACGCTAAGACATAAACCCGATTCAACATCTCAAGGGTTTACATCTTCTTAGTTTTTTTTTTGTTTTTTTTTTCTTTTTTTTTTACCTTTTTTGCTTTTTTTGCTTTTTTTTCTCTTTTTTGGGTTTATTTTTCTCTCTTATTTTTTTCTTGTTCTTTTCTTTTTTCAATTATAATATACAGTAATTACTTAAATCTACAGGGTTTAAAAAAAATAACAACAAAACAAACATGTTTGTTTTGCTTTAACAAACATGCTTGCTTTGCTTTATCAAAATTACTTAAATACAGGCAAATTTTATTGCTACAATTTATATTTACAGTTTTTGATATGTTCGTAAAGTGTAAAATGTATTAATATCTTCAGAAAAAATCAAATTGTTCAGGTAGACGGGAAGTGGAATTTTTAATATATTAAGATTATCATAAAATTTGTTTATATTTACTAATTGATGTGAACATTCTAGGAGAATATGTAGTAGATCACCTTCTTTTCCACACTCACAGTTAGGTGACTCTGTGAGACCCAAACTGTACATATAAAGGGGGTAAGGGCGTGATTACATCTCAATCTATTTATAACTCTTATGAAATGGCGATTTGATACAGAATGAAACCATCTTTTAATGGGAATTTCAGGCTGCATTTGTTTATAATTACTTCCAGTTCTCGTGTTTCGATAATACATTTGCCAATTTTCTTTTTGGTGTCGTCTATTAATAATGTCAATATCCGAAATAGGTAGTAAGTTCATGGGAAGTTCTTCGTCTATTTCTAGGGCAGATTTGGCTAGCCTGTCTACTATTTCGTTACCCCTAATGCCTGCATTGAAAGGTGTTATAACCGACTCTTATGACATATATATTCTTGTATGACTTCCAGACTGTCAAGAGATCAGATCCCCACATTGGTCTTCTACATAGAGGCACAGAAAAGCTGATTGAATACAAAACCTACACTCAAGCCTTGCCATACTTTGACAGATTAGATTACGTCTCTATGATGTGTAATGAGCAATGCTATAGCTTAGCAATTGAGAAACTTCTTAATATTGACGTACCTTTAAGAGCTAAATACATTAGAGGTAAGTACATATTATACTGATTTATTGTCGTTTTTAAAGAATGTCAGGTATAAATATAAATTGTTTTATTGTGAGAGATAGTTTAAACATGGTGCACAGATTTAGTGACTAATTTGGTGTTAAAAAGTCATAAAAAATAAAGGTAGAAGGCTAACAAGTTGTTGTTACAGTAGGTAGGTTAACAACAAGTACAGTGTAACCTAGATAAGTCAGATTAATCGGGACCGCGGCCGATCCGGGTTATCGAAAATCCAGGTTAGTCGGAGAATATGGTAATAATTAATAAAACACTGTATAATTACAGGTAAACTTCATTATAATTGCGAAAACATGAATTAAATATGGACAATACATCTAAATTACGTACAGTTGTATATGTAAGTATGGTATTGTTCATTTCTTGGTAAAAAACTCAGTTAAACTGAAAAAATGTTTGTTTTGTCTGATGAAAATGTTTGTCCGGCTTAGCCGGATTTCCGGGTTATGGGAGGCCGACTTATCTGGGTTCCACTGTATTTGTCAATAATAAAACCTGAGCCAGAAGGTTATATAAATGGAAGATTCTTTTTCATTCTCATTTAACTCTTCAAATAAAAGCTTACAACCTTTCTTTTTTTCTCTAGAGAGATAATAGAGGCCCTATCTCTGACTATAGGATCTATTCATCAGCTGACTCACTTTTACAATCAGTTTTTATACTGCTGTGTTTGAAAAATGTCTGAATGGTAGTGAGGTTGACAAAAGATTTTTACATACATGTATTATCAATTTTTGGTTCTTTCAGTTCTATTTGGTGAGTTGACTAGGATTTTAAATCACATTATGGGCATCGGAACCCATGCTCTTGATGTAGGAGCCTTGACACCATTCTTCTGGCTCTTCGAAGAGCGTGAAAAGATCATGGAGTTTTATGAAAGAGTTTCTGGAGCTCGTATGCACGCTGCATATGTTAGGCCAGGAGGAGTATCTCTGGTAAGTAAAACTTAGTGAATAATATATGTCGATATTTATTTTATGTATACACTACATATAAATATTTCAAGCAACGAGAAGTCAGGAGACTTTCTAAGCTACTGAAAGCTATTGGACGATGTTTGCCAATTGAAACCTCTATACTCTGGGTATTGAGATTTTTGAAGAGAAAGAACTGACGAAATAGGGGAAAAATAGAAGAGAAGAGATTTAAGACTCTAATGCAGAGTGGCTTAGCTCAGAAGAACAAATCAAATGGGCAGAGACACTAAATCTCAAGTGAGTATTCGGGCTAGCTTCAATACACTGAATATTGGCTTTATAGATATAAAAACAGATAGATGGGATGATGAACTGATGGAAACAAGGAAGAAAATGAGACCTGTTAATACAAAACTTAATACAACTAGATAAGATCACTGGAAATAGACCGATATGAAAAGGATGATAAGTAGAGAAGAAGAAGAAGGGCGCCAACTCAACAATGGTTGAGATTTTTGAAGTAACGAATAACAGGAAATGAATGACACTGGATACAATCACCTGAAATACAAAAATACTCAATACTAACCTTGTCTTGCTATATTATATACTGATAATAGAAACTGAAATAAGAAACCAACCTTACTAATAATAAATATATTTATAATAAATATTTTATATATTATATAAACAATTAACATATAACGCAAAACTGAATAGCAGTGGTAGTTGGTGGGGTAAAGATCGAACAGGACCTAATAGCCACTTAACAAGCAAATAACCACTACCACTGGGCCAAGCAAAGGTATTAATATCACAATCTTAAACAAAGTCCGTTAGAACAGCACAAAGTCCTTACAACTAAAAGTTAGTAATATTACCTAAATGAACTCGACTAGAATGAGATACACAAAAAGAACATCTACGGTTACCAAAATATAAGTATCTCACCTAGCAAAAATAATAATTATATAATGAGTTGGTCAGTACTCTTTATATCATATTTGAAAAAAAACATATATTCCCTATTTAAAAATTATTTTATTCCGACAATATATCTACAGTTTACCCGTAAAAAGCACCATCTTTTGGACTCTTTACATAAAGAAAAACGTTGAAATGAACTGTAACGGCCCTATAGTTGAGAGCATTTCATTGATATATACTTTCATATAAATATTTACTTATATGAGTTAAGGGGAAAATGCTCTACTGTTCTGTTTTAATTCCTGTCCAATGACTAGTCATCAGAATTGGCTCACAGATCAATCAGTGACATATTGAGAACATATTTCATTTTATTTAAGAAACTAGATAGGCTAGCAACACTTGTTGAGGTGACTATACCTAATAACAACAATCTGCGTGTTAAATACAAGAAAATTGCCAAATATATGCAGATATATTGATGTAGAAATAAAGAGACTGGAAAACATAGGGCGTCTAGGTGACATTAATAATTCTATCGAATAATATGAAAACTATTTATTTATAGTAAATATTCATATTTTCTAGGATCTTCCTTTGGGTCTGATGGATGATATTTACGAATTTGCTTGCAAATACAATGAACGAATTGATGAAGTAGAAGATGTCCTCACCCATAACAGAATTTGGGTTCAAAGAACCAAAGATATTGGAGTGATTTCTGCTGAAGATGCATTGAACTATGGATTTAGGTAAAAAATATTTATAGTGTATGTTCATAGAGCAACAAGTAACAAAGGTTGCTAAACTTTTGATTTCTGATGTGCGTATTAGATCAATAGAAGTTATCAATGTAATAAAGTAAAGTTGAAATTCAGATTTTTCTATAAATCAATCCGAAATATAACGGTACACTCATTATTATCATAATTAGTCCATCCATGTACTTGTCTTCTTTATAAATCACCTGTTTAATTGCCCTTGTCTATTCTAATTTAGTGTCCAACGTATATGTATTAATTAATCAACAAGCTCTACTTCATTTTTCTGAATTTTTAAATTGTTACCGGGCACGAGGTTCGTCATGTATTTTGTTTTGGGATAATTTATTTTTAAACCGATTTCTCTGCGCTCTTTTTCAGTTCTAACAGGTGTTGACTTCGCCTAGGTAATCTCCTATTAAAACATTATTAAATATAATAAAGTGCGATCTTTCCCCGTCTACACTTATCCCTTTATTATCCCAATCAAGGGTTTTAAACGCACATCCTAGGGCGGTTATAAAAAGCTTTGGTGATAGTGTGTCATCCTCTGACACTTCTTTGAATTTCGTGTAACTTTATTACGCTTGTCGAATTTATATATTGTATACTAATTTGAAATAGCGTCCATCACTGGGAGTTTCATTTAATGCTTCAATTACGTTATCTAGTTTTACCAAGTCAAACACTCTGTGGAAATCTAAAATTGAAGAAAAAGATCTTCTGTGTAAAAGGTATATTAGTTTGAAAACCCCAATAAAGGGCTACATTAAAATACAGAACGTTTTCGCTCTAAAGAGCGAACTCATCAGTGTTCTAAGCAAGCTCTACATGTTGGATTTTACCTTTCTCTTTGTGAAGACAGAGAAATCAACTCAACCACCCACATGCATGTGGTATAGTCATATGGTGCCTTGAGGTATACCCTTTAAATTTCACTCATCGCCAGGGTTTCATAAATAATATGCCAATGTAAGACCTTTGGTCGGCATTTTAAGGATTTTAACCCATGTATTTTTGGTGGCTTAGCATGTAGAGCTTGCTTAGAACACTGATGATGCTCTCTTTAGAGCGAAAACGTTCTGTATTTTAATGTAGCCCTTTATTGGAGTTTTCAAACTAATATACCTTTTACACATAAGATCTTTTTCTTCAATTTTTATAAACACTAATACCATAGACCTGTTGTATTCTATGGATTTTTCAAGAACATGCCTAGTTTTTTATGCAATCTCTTTCTTATGATTCTTACGAAGAGTTTATATGGCTTAACAGGCTAATGGGTCGATAATTTTCTAGGTCAGTTTTATCTCTTACAGTCTTATTCCATTTAAATAGGCAGTATCCACTTTTCTCTTAAGCATCAATATTAAAAAGTTGTTGTAGTTTGTGGATCAGAGTATCACTTGCTTATTTCTTTATTTCGCTTTATATCTTTATTTCGGCTAGTCCCGGCTACTACTGTATAGTTCTTAATAGAAATGTTCCACAGTTTTTAACCAGACAGTCCTGTTGATTATTATTTCAGCCTGTTTGTTTATTGATTTAATTATTTGACCCTTTTCAGTTTTTAATTTTCTTTGAAGTACCTTTAAGATCTTTGTTGTGAAAACAACAGTTGAATTATTTCGCATTTGTGTAATAAATCTCTCTTGTAAATCTGTTGGGACACTGTATTGTGTTTGAAAGATTAAATTATCTGAAAACTGTTAGTGTTGTGTTAGGGCACAAAAGCTAACGGACATATGGTTGCTGCTTTGGCGTCTTCGGTGGTCGCAAGGGTATAAACATGTGTGGATGCCATGGATACGCTCTTGTTAAGTGACATTCTTACCCTTAAACAAAATATTGCAGTTTTAGAATAAAAACTGAGTTGTCTATCGCCAGCCTCTCTAAGGCGAGGTGTTAAGTGTGTGCTCCTGTTTTCGTCGTGAAAATACGTTACGTTTTCGCAATAATTACTCCTCTTGCTAATTGTCAACACGGAAATTTGTATAATAGACTCTTTCTCTCTCTTTCGCTACTAAGACAATTTATCGTTAAGCCGCTTATTTATCAAACTCGTTGTTGTTAATAAATGTTTTTGTCGCTTATCACTTTTATTTCTCGTGTGCGCAACCCTTCATATCGTGTTAATTAGTAACTATAAAACCAGACCAAATAAATTCTCAGAACCAGTCGCTCTAAAAGTTCACTAGTTTGTTAACATCGAAGGACTCCCCGCTTTGGGACATATGCGTGTGGTCCTAAAATATTCACCTATGTCCAATTAGGCAGAAGGTAATAGGTTTAAATAATTAAACCATTTTCGCCACTGTTGGGGTGAGATTCAATAAAAACTCACACCAATCTTATTTGCCTGAATCGTTTGTTTGATTCTTCCGTGATTATATTTTCTCAAATCTGTTCTGATTGCTTTGTGAACTTATTGATTCATTAATGTTTTGGTTTAACTGCCGTGTTTCTCTTTGTTCTTTATATTTGGGCAATGTTTCTTTTGGTTTTCTCGGATATTTTCTCGAACAATCTCCTGTTTATTTTTTATCTCTTGTCTATGAAATATTAAATGACGAAAAAGTCATTAAAAGTCCACCTATGTTTATTAATGCCGTCCAGATGCAGTTGCCGATAAAACGAGAAATATTTTCTTTATCGCTGTCTATAAACCCAGAAAACAATGTATCCTACACTAAGCACCAAAATTAATGCACCCCTTAAAAATGGGACATTTTTGATGTCTTGTATTTCCTAAACCTGTTGTCCGATTTTAGTGATTTTTTTAATATGTTATATAGGTCTGGATCCCGCGTATGAAAAATAAGTTGATTAATAGCAAGCTGAAAATTTGTTAATAGCTTAAGGGTGTCTAGTCGGATAAACTTTGATATATGGGAACACTGGAACAGGGGCAATTTTAATTGTGGAACAAGTTAAAAATTTGGAACGGTCAGACCACGAAAACGGCACATTTATTTTGTCCGACAGAATAGACTTAAACTCTCCGAACAGAGATTAAACTCTTATGCCAAAATCAGACTGCTATTTATCACCTGTCATAATTCCTGTCATTTGACATATTCTACATGTTCCACTCATTAAAACGCCCATTTGGTGATAAATAGCAGTCTGATTTTTGCATGAGAGTTTAATCTCTGTTCGTAGAGTTTAAGTCTGTTCTGTCGGACAAAATACATGTGCCGTTTTCGTCGTCCGAACGTTCCAAATTTTTAACCTGTTCCACAATTAAAACTTCCCCTGTTCCAGTGTTCCCCTATATCAAAGTTTGTCCGACTAGACACCCTTAAGCTATTAACAAATTTTCAGCTTGCTATTAATCAACTTTTTTTTCATACGCGAGATCCAGACCTAATACATAGCTGTATTCTCCAAGAATATCGATGTAATAATATTGTTGTTAAACAGATAAGTGTCATTGTATACCGGGTGTAACAATGATAGTGTGTTTTTTCCTCGAAGTTTGGAACACCCTGTGGAATATTCTGGCGTATATAAAATATTGAAATTAAAACTCAACTGTAGCCTTATGCTGTTTAACATTACACTTTTTGATTCATTAGCTTATGTTGGAAAATAAAAAAGTTAGGTACTTTAATAACTAACAACGTTCTTCATCAATACAGGGTGTTTCTAAATAAGTGCGACAAACTTTAAGAAGTAATTCTACATGAAAAAATAATGACCGTTTCCTTTATAAACATATGTCCGCAAATGCTTCGTTTCCTAGATAGGGGATGTTAAATTTTTTGTTACAAATTGACGATTTATTTATTGCTCTAAATCCGGTTGCGATATGCAAATGAAATTTGGTAGGTTTTAAGAGGTAGTTATTGCGCATTTTTTGGCATACAATTAAGAATTTTATATTCACCATTGGCGTGCATACGGGTAATATGACCGGGTAATATGACCCGTATGCACGCCAATGGTGAATATAAAATTCTTAATTGTATGAACAAAAAATACGCAATAACTACCTCTTAAAACCTACCAAATTTCATTTGCATATCTCATCCGGTTTTAGAGCAATAAATAAATCGTCAGTTTGTAAGAAAAAATTCAACATCCCGTATCTCGGAAACGAAGCATTTGCAGACATATGTTTATAAAGCAAATGGTCATTATTTTTTTATGCAGAATTACCCCTTAATAGACGGAGAGGCAGCGCTGAAAAATCTCTTTGAATTTACTAAAGCTAGATTTTTCACAGTTGATTACTGTTAGTGTGTAGAGAAATATACTGGGGTCGGTCAAGCGAAACGTAGAACATGGGTTACTGAGAAGGTGTCAAAGTTGCTTTCCTACGAAGGTAATTAATCCATTTACTAAGGCTGAAAATCAGTACACACATTCTAAATTAAATATAAATAAAAGTTATTATAGTCGGTCAGCTGTATGACGGGACAGAGCCGGTAGTTTGGCCCCAATAATCGATTGAGGAAATGAAGCATTTTGGCTCGCAATTTTTTCGTCCAGCATGGATTTACTTGAAATTTTCACAGAAGGTAGGGAATAGTCCAAGAATCATTTTCTATATCATGCTGCTATCATACGCTAAAACCTTGGTGGTGGTTGCGACCTCATCTCGGGGGGGGGGTGGGAATTTTTGAAGTTATACTTCTTTACCGGTGATAGAGGGTGATTTTTTTATATGTTAAAACCTATCAGCCCGGCGCATGCGCATTATAACTTTGTTCTGATTGGATGTTCAAATGACATGTCAAAAATTATCCGATATGGCAGCTGTGGTTTGGAGGTAAAGGTAAAGGTAAACAAATGTATAATATATTAGTTTTATTGTTGTGAGGACAGAAACAAAAAAGTTTATAATATTGTAGTGACTTTTAAATAGTTTTTAAAAGCAACAGGTACGTAATAATTGTTAATGTATCATGGGTATAAACCTACCTATTTGATCTGCCAAAATACATAGTATGTAATACTTTTATTTATATAATTTGATTACCATCAAAATTTCTATCAATATTCACCTAATATATTGTTTTTTTATTCTATGTTTTGTTGTATTTTTTCAATTCTAAATCATTTCAATTCAAAATTAAAATAATTTGATCAATTTTCAAAACATCAAAATATCACAAGTTTAATCCGTTTAGTTAGTCGATCTTCGTAAATAATGACACATAGTGTCCGTGGCTAAGCGGAGAAGGCGAATGAATTCCAATACCAACAGCTCTTATCAGCGCTGGTTCGAGTCCCAATAGAAACTTTCTTTTTTGTTTTTTTTTAATACATTTTATGATTGTAAGTATATTTATTATATAATTGTATTCTCAGAAAATACGTATTTAGTTAAAAAAATTTTCGACAATTAATGTTCAGACATCATTTGTGGCTTGTTTAATGTGTTTGTGTGTGTTTTATTCTTTTATTCTTTTAATTTTTGGCACTGTTCTAATAAAAATGTTTGAGAAGTAGTAAGTATAAATTAGTTTAATATTTAAACAAAATATAAATAAAAAGTATATTAATTTCGTTTAAATCATATAATAGAAGTATAACTTCTTACGTGCGTACAAAGTACACACACATTCTTTTTTTATTACATTTTAACCATGTAATTCGATGGAAAAAGTGATTCTAAGAAAAAAATGTTTATTAAATTTTCTTCGTAAAACTAATATTTTTTGAGTTATTCGCGCTTGAAAATAACAGTTTTTCGACGAAAAAATCGACTTTTTAACGGGTTTTTTGAGAATACCTCGAAAAATATGCATTTAATAAAAAAAAAACTGTATATATCAAAATTTTATCTTTTAGTAACACAAACCAAATTCTTTTCCATTAATATTTTTAAGACCAATACAAACCGAGATACGTCATGTTAAAGGTTAGCTTATTTCGTCAAATGCATAATTTGAAATATTCAAAGCCAAATAATGGGAAAAATTTGCATTTTTCGAGGAAAACCTAAATAACCTTTTTTCAAGTGTACAATTAGCCCTTTCAAAAAAAATAACAAAAAGTTTGTAGCATGAAAATTGGGCGACTTATAATTGATAAAATGTCGGTACCTGCTTTTCTATACGAAAAAATCAGTGAAAACAACCCCCTAAATTTTTTGCAATTTGGTATTTTTCACCTTTTACTTCAAAATATATCCGAAAATACTGAAGATACGAAAAAAATTATAAACTACTAAATTGTAGCTTTTTTAATGTCTAAAATTATCCTGTGCATAGATTTTCATCACAGTGAATAGTTAGCCAGATATAGCTGTTTAAAACCTCTGTTTACCAACAAACACCCCCTTATTCAAGCCCTTTAAACCCGCCCCAATTAAAAACTAAGGGATCTTATGGAATTTAATTTACACAGTCTTATAGCTCTTTAAAAATCCTAAAAAATAATTTTTGAATAAACTTTTTACCGCCAAAAATATATAGAATATTATTCGAGGTATTCTCAAAAAACCCTCTAAAAAAGTCGATTTTTTAGTCGAAAAAGTGTTATTTTCAAGCGCGAATAACTCGAAAAATATTAGTATTACGAAGAAAATGCAAAAACATTTTTTTCTTAGAATCACTCTTTCCATCGAATTACATGGTTAAAGTGTAATCAAAAATTCCCACCCCCGAGATGGGGTGGCAACCACCCCCAAGGTTTTTGGCGTATAATAGCGGCATTATATAGAAAATGATCCTTGGACTATTCCCTACCTTCTGTGAAAATTTCAAGTAAATCCATGCAGGACGAAAAAATTGCGAGCCAAAATGCTTCATTTCCTCAATCGACTATTGGGGCCAACCTACCGGCTCTGCCCCGTCATACAGCTGACCGACTATAATAACTTTTATATATATGTATTTAATTTAGAATGTGTGTACTGATTTTCAGCCTTAGTAAATGGATTTAATTACCTTCGTAGGAAAGCAACTTTGATACCCTCTCAGTAACCCCTGTTCTACGTTTCGCTTGACCGACCGCAGTATGTTTCTCTACACACTCACAGTAATCAACTGTGAAAAATCTAGCTTTAGTAAATTCAAAGAGATTTTTCAGCGCTGCCTCTTGGTCTATAAAGTTTGTCGCACTTATTTAGAAACACCTTGTATTGATGAAGAACATGGCTAGTTGTTAAAGTACCTAACTTTTTTATTATCCAACATAAGCTAATGAATCAAAAAGCATAATGTTAAGAAAGCATAAGGCTACAGTTGAGTTTTAATTTCAATATTTTATATACGCCAGAATATTCCACAGGGTGTTCCAAACTTTGAGGAAAAACCACACTAGCATTGTTACAACCCGTATACAATGACACTTATCTGTTTAGCAACAATATTATTACATCGATATTCTTGAAGAATAAAGCTATAACATATTTAAAAAAATCACTAAAATCGGACAACAGGTTTAGGAAATACAAGACATCAAAAATGTCCCATTTTTAAGGTGGTGCGTTAATTTTGGTGCTTAGTATATGTGTTACTGTGCCAGTTTTAACTAAACTTTTATTTTCAGCGGTGTGATGTTGCGAGGTTCCGGTATCAAATGGGATTTGCGTAAACAACAGCCTTACGATGCATATGATCACTTTGAATTTGACGTTCCCATCGGTACCAATGGTGACTGTTACGACCGTTATTTATGCCGCATAGAAGAAATGAGACAATCTTTGAGAATCATAGATCAATGTCTCAACAAAATGCCTGCCGGGGAAGTAAAAACCGACGACGCTAAGTTAACGCCACCTAGCAGAGCAGAAATGAAGGTAAGGATTTGTACACGATCATTTAATCTGTCTCTTTATTAGCTTTTTTAATCCTTCACAAATTGTTTAGAATGTTGTCTTTTATTTATCGGTAAGCTGCCGATTGAGTATGTTGAGCTGCCGTCTTTAATACGAATGGTACTATCTTTAACAAATCAGTACAAATCGTCGGATACGCAGATGACATAGACATCATAGGTAGGTCCACAGAATCTCGGTCATTAAGAGCATCTGCACAGAGAATGGGAATATATGTAAATATTCAAAACACCAAATGTGTGGCACTAGGTCAAACAACCCGACACCTACAAGAATAATAATTGACGACGTGGAACTGTAAGGTGTCGACATCTTCATATACTTAAGCTCGTTTTACTATGGCTTAAGAAGACCGATGGCCTCAAAACTACCTAGAAAAATTAAATTGACCGTCTATACAGGGTGTCCCGAAAAGATTGGTCATAAATTATACCACACATTCTGGGGTCAAAAATAGTTCGATTGAACCTAACTTACCTTAGTACAAATGTGCTCATAAAAAAGTTACAGCCCTTTGAAGTTACAAAATGACAATCGATTTTTTTCAATATATCTAAAACCATTGAGATTTTTATTGAAAATGGACATGTATCATTCTTATCGCAGAAACATCTTAAAACAAAATTATACTAAAATTTGTCCACCCCATAAAAATTTTATGGGAGTTTTGTTCCCTTAAACCCCCCAAACTTTTGTGTACGTTCCAATTAATTTATTATTGTGGTACCTTTAGTTAAACCCAACGTTTTTAAAACTTTTTTGCCTCTTAGTATTTTTTAGATAAGCCAGTTTTTATCGAGATGCGGCTTCTTTTTTAATATATTTACATAAAAATTGTATGGGGTTTTTGTCCCTTTAAACCCCCCAAATGTTTGTGTACGTTCCAATTAAACTATTATTGTGACACCATTAGTTAAACACAGTGTTTTTAAAACTTTTTTGCCTCTTAGTCTTTTTTTGATGTCACCTTTTTTCGAGATGTGGCTTCTTTTTCAAAATATACCTATTAATTTAAATTATAAATAAATTTTCAGATTATTAACAGGTCTCTATAATCGAACTTGACAAATATTCAAAATATCTCGATAAAAACTGTCTTATCGAAAAAGTACTAAGAGGCAAAAAAGTTTTAGAAACATTGTGTTTACCTAATGGTGCCACAATAATAGTTTAATTGGAACGTACACAAAAGTTTGGGGGGTTTAAGGGAACAAAACCCCCATAAAATTTTTATGGGGTGAACAAATTTCACTTTAATTTTTTTTTTAAATGTTGCTGCCATAAGAATGCCTTATGTCCATTTTCAATAAAAAATCTCGTAAGAGTTTTCGATATGTGAAAAAAAAACGATTTTCATTTTTTAAATTCAAAGAGCTGTAACTTTTTTTGTGTGCACTATTATATATAGGTAAGTGAGGTTCAATCAACCTATTTTTGACCCCAGAATCTGTGGTATAGTTTATCACCAATCTTTTCGGGACACCCTGTATATAAAGCACTAATAAGACCAGTGCTAACATATGGTTCAGAAACTTGGCCACTTACACAAAATGACCAAGAACTGCTCAAACGTTTCGAGCTAAAAATTCTAAAGCCGGACTCAAACGACTCGTGTACTAGGCGAATAATTGTCACTTGCTTATACTTGCCATGTCGTCTGAGTGGGTTACTCGTACAATTATTTGTCACTCGTTCGTCTTCCAACTGTTGTCGGTAAAAATGACCCGAGTCAAAGGGATCACGATTATTCGCACACTTGTGAAGTACATACTTGTCTATACTTGCAGAGACGGTCAAACGAAATGTATAAATAATTGGCATTTACTGCGACTATTCATTTAGACCAGTGCATTTAGCACTAAAAACATCGGAATAAATCGATTTTTAAATACACCACCTAGAGACTTATGCTAGTTTTGCATTGTTTTCAGGATGATGTCAGGAAAAAAGTCTACAATAGAAAAATGGGTGGAAATCCCTAATTAATAATTGCTTTTTAAAGTTCTTAACATGCAGTAAAAAGTGCATAAACATGTCAAAATAAGCATATTAAGTTTTGTTACTCGCGGGGTTTTTGAGGTCGCTGAACATGACTACGCTATCAGAACCTACCCCCGGAGCACCTGATGCCCACGGTCACTGCTAGGGCACGTCATCTGGAGGTTCGAGGGCTAACGTCCCTAAATTGTCGCAGTCAGTTTACTTGGAGGTTTGTGGAGTCGCTGAATACGAATATGCCATCAGAACCGACCCCGGTAGCCCCTGGTGTCCAGTGTCACTGCTGTAGCACGTCATCTGAAGTTTCGGTGGATTTCGGCACTAAATTGATGCAAATAGATTACTCGGGGTTTTTTGGAGTTGCTGAACAACAAGAATTCCAAGGCACCATGTGGTTCGGGTGTCAGTTATGATGGCGTATTCGTATCCAGTGACATCAAAACCGCCTAGTAATCTATTTGCATGCATTTAGTGCCGACAACCTTCGAAACTCCAGAAGATGACGTCGTTCTTGGCAGTGATCGTGGGCACTAGGTACTCCGGAAGACGGTTGTGATGACGTATTCGTGTTCAGCGACCAGGGCCGTAACTACGATGTTGGAGGCCTCTGGGCAAACGTGATCTGGGGGCCCCTTACGGGGAGCCTGGGGAGTTTACCCCCCAGCGGAAGGGAGGGGTCCGGAAAAATGTTTGACATCATTCGCTTGAAAACGCATTTTGATGCATTCCGTGACTGAAGATTCTTGTACCTACATAATTTTAATTGACCAACACAAAAAAATTGAAATCACCTTATTTTAGGCTAAATAATTTTGCCAGTACCATCAATATAACATATTTTCTGTTTTCATGAAAAATATGCTATAATGTTAATTACGATGTTCGGTTAAAATGTAGGTTAATAATCGCGTTATATTGCCTCTATCAGTATAAAGCGATACCAACTTACAGTGAAGCCGAACAATGTAAAAGGCAATGTGCCTTTTTACAAATATGTTGTTATTATTATGTTCGTCTCTTTCATTTTTTTTGTTACTTGTCAGAACAAGACTTAAAAGGCACTTCAAAACATTGCAAAATCGTATTTCAATGCATTGACTGCTTCAAATCTTCCAGCCCAGCGTGTTGGATTGAGAGGATTTACAGTCACTTTCGCAGAACACCTTTCAGATTGGTATGAGAACTTCAGTGCCTCCTAACGAATGACACTGTGGCCAAAAAAACAAACACTTTGAACAGTTTAAAAAAACTGACAGATGTCTATCGTCTACAGCATCTTTCAACACAACATTCAAATTATGCGACGCGCAATGAACAAAAAAGACAAGGTTAAGACAAAGTAGCTGGGAAAGGCGACCCTATTCCGGTTGCATTTTAGTTTTTTTTTCGCCAAAATAACTAATTTCCTCAGTAACAATTTATATCTTTACGAAAAGTCTCGGGGGCCCCGGGCCCCCTCTTCCAATGGTATTTTAGGTTTTATTACGCCGAAATAACTAATGTCCTAAGTAATAATTTAATTTTTTATATTAAGGTGCCGGGGCCCCAGCTTAGCTCATGTCTCAGGTACCCGTGTTGTGTTTCAAGAGCAATAGACTAATTTCACCAGAGAAAAATTAAAACTTTATGTTGAGGTTTACGGTGCCCCTGTAAGATCTTTTTAAAATTGTGTCATTTGAAAATATTTCGTTGGGATCGACTTTTAAAATACATATTTTTATTTTCGTCGTTAAAATCTATGCATTGTAAACCAAACGGTGGCCCCTGCGGGGCCCCCCCTTTTCCGGGGGCCCCGAGGCACTGCCCCGGTTGCCCCAATGGTAGTTACGGCCCTGTCAGCGACTCCAAAATCCAAGTAATCTTGTTTTCGAGTTTCGAGGGATTTTGGTACTAAATTAATGCAAACGGATTATACAGGGGTTTGGGTACAGTAGAACACGAATACTCCATCATAACCGGCCCCCGGAGCACCTTGTGCCCGTGGTCACTTCTACTTCTAAGGCACGTCAACTTCTGGGGTTTTTAAGGTTTTCGGCACTGGATACATGCAAATAGATTAAGTAGGCGGTTTTTGGGGTCGCTGAATACGAATACGCCATCAGAACCGACCCTCGACGATGCACCGACCACCTGGTACACCATGATAAGGCATGTTATTTTCAGGAGTTTGGAGGGTTTTTAAGCATCAGGTCCAACGGGGAGTCGGTTTTGATGGCGTATTTTTGCTCAGCTACCAAAAAACTCCCGAGTAATCTGTTTGCATAAATTTAGTGCCGAAAACCCTCTAAACTCTAATGACGTGCTTTAGCAGTGAACCTGGATACCACAGGTGCCCCGATGGTCAGTTTTGATGGCGTATTCGTCCTCAGCGACCCAAAAACCCACGAGTAACAAAATCTGGCCCTGATACACTTATTTTGACATGTTTATGCACTTTTGCATGCATATCCATGCACTTTAAAATGCAACTATGCATTTCCAGCCATTTTTCTATTGTTGACTTTTTTTTCTGGTGTCATCCTGAACACAATGAAAAAAGTTGTAACTTTCTACGTGCTGTATTTAAATATCGATTTATTTTTTCCTAAATGTCCTGGTCTATTTATTAGTAATCACACCACTGATTCATTTGTCAAGGTCATTAAGCCAAATGTTTACGCTCGCGTACTTGTAAAGGTCACGTCATATTATAATTAGTGTGACCAACTAGCCCGAAAAATCCGGGACATGGCCCGAATTACGAAGTCGTGTCCCGGCGTCCCGGACATGGCTTCCGGGCCATCCGAATTTTCAAAGTTTTCGTAAAATTCTATTTTGAAATTTTGAATACGTTATTCTTCTAATAATTCACATCAAATTGAATTGGTGGGACGAAATGAAGTCAACAATTTCTAGCGTGTAATACTAATACCACATCCAAAACGTCCACATTTTATATCGCGGTATTATAGTTCTACGAAAACTCAAACTCTGGACTAGTCCGTCCCGTTTCTGTATTTTAATTATCGTCTTCTGAAAAGACGATTCAAAAAGATGGATATTAAATAATCATAATTATATTTTTATATTAACCTTTATTAAAAGGTTCCATTTACATGGAAATCCAACATCAGTTAATTTTTTCCTTTTTTGAGAACGATTTCCGGATTGGAAGTCGAAACATCAAAAACTAACAAAAATGTAATTATCATTACAACCCATCCCACCAAAAAAAAAAATTGTTAAGATAAAAATGTTAAATAATCAATAAAATTATTATATTAAAGTTGTAGATATATTTAAAAAAAAATAGCCCGTTTTTCATTGAAAAGTCCCGGATTTTAGGTATATTTTTTCAGCCGTGTCCCGAATTCGACAGAATTGGAGTTGGTCACACTAATTATAATGCACGTCGCGTTTTCGGCACGTAGCGTTTGCAGACCGTCAATCGGACTGCCCATTCACATTATCATACATAGAACGTTTACGTTGGTTTCAGTTTGGTGTGGTGCAGATGTGTTTATTGTCACAACACATGTTTACATGACAAATTGCCTCGAAAACTACTTTTTAAATTAGACCGGGCAGTATCGTCGCCCCGGCTAGCGAAATTATTCCGATTCGATATTTTTAAACAAACTTACTCAAAAAGAAGTCCTTATAACATATCCACAGGGTGCCGGGCGGTACCGTGGTCGAAAAATTGTTTAAACATTTTTTTTAAACAAATTCACAAAAATATTTTTTTCATTTCGAGCAATATTTTTTTAGATAAACTGGGTCATTCTGGGCAAAAAAGGTCTCTTGTCATTTTTCTCTAAAATTGACTGTTGTCGAGTTACATGCGATTAAAAATTTGAAAAATGCGAAAAGGCCATTTTCAAGGCTTAATAACTCGATTAAAAGTATTATTATGAATTTCAATAAGTGACCAAATCAAGTTTCAAACCCCTTCTTCAAGGTCCCAAAGAGATTTTTGTCATTATTTTACTACAAAGCTGTTATTTAACAATTAGCGCTATAGTCCAACTGTATCGTCGCCCCCGTTAGCGAAACTATTTCGATTAGATGTTTTTGCACAAACTTACTCAAAAAGAGTCCTTATAACAAACACATCCACAGGGTGCCGGGCGGTGCCGTTGTCAAAAAATTGTTTTTACAATTCTTATTAAACAAATTCACAAAAATAATTTTTTCATTACGAACGATTTTTTTTAGATAATTTGGGTTATTCTTAGCAAAAAACATATCTTGCAAAAATGCGGAAATGGCCATATAACTCGACAACAATCAATTTTAGAGAAAAATCACAAGAGACCTTTTTTGCCCAGAATAACTCAAATTATTATTAATTTGGGTTTAATTAAATTATTAATAAAAAATTATTTTTGTGAATTTGTTTAACAAAAATTGTTTAAACAATTTTTAGACCACGGCACCGCCCGGAACCCTGTTGATGTGTTATAAGGACCTCTTTTTGAGTAAGTTTGTGCAAAAAAATCTAATTTCGCTAACGGGGGCGACGATACATTTGGACTATAGCGGTAATTGTTAATAGTTAAAAATAACAGCTTTGTAATAAAATAATGACAAAAATCTCTTCAGGACCTTGAAGAAGTTGTTTGAAACTTGATTTGGTCACTTATTGAAATTCATAATAATAATTTTTAATCGAGTTATTAAGCCTTGATTTTTCGCAATTTTAGAGAAAAATGACAAGAAGCCTTTTTTGCTCAGAATTACCCAAATTATCTAAAAAAAATATTGCTCGAATGAAAAAATATTTTTGTGAATTTGTTTAAAAAAGATTGTTTAAACAATTTTTCGACCACGGTACCGCCTGGCACCCTGTGGATATGTTATAAGAACCTCTCTTTGAGTAAATTTGTGCAAAAAATCGAATCGGAATAATTTCGCTAGCGAGGGCGACGATACTGACCGGTCTAAATACTCGGTATCAAATTCAAAGAAATACCTACATAAACAACAAGGGGAAACGACCCGTATCTGTCAACATCCGAAAAATATTGTTTTCGAATGAACCGAACGCAGACGTAACGTGTCTTATACGCTACGTTACGTGTCTTATACGCACAATATGAATGGTTCAATTTAAAAACCATTAAATTATATTTTTCGCAAACGAAACGCTACGTGACGAAAACGCGACGTGCATTATAATACGAGGCGACCTTAAATATTCAAAACACCAAATGTGTGGCACTAGGTCAAACAACCCGACCTACAAGAATAATAATTGAAGACGTGGAACTGGAAGGTGTCGACATCTTCATATACTTAAGCTCGTTTTACTATGGCTTAAGAAGACCGATGGCCTCAAAACTACCTAGAAAAATTAAATTGACCGTCTATACAGGGTGTCCCGAAAAGATTGGTCATAAATTATACCACACATTCTGGGGTCAAAAATAGTTCGATTGAACCTAACTTACCTTAGTACAAATGTGCTCATAAAAAAGTTACAGCCCTTTGAAGTTACAAAATGAAAATCGATTTTTTTCAATATATCTAAAACTATTGAGATTTTTATTGAAAATGGACATGTATCATTCTTATCGCAGAAACATCTTAAAACAAAATGATACTAAAATTTGTCCACCCCATAAAAATTTTATGGGAGTTTTGTTCCCTTAAACCCCCAAACTTTTGTGTACGTTCCAATTAATTTATTATTGTGGTACCTTTAGTTAAACCCAACGTTTTTAAAACTTTTTTGCCTCTTAGTATTTTTTAGATAAGCCAGTTTTTATCGAGATGCGGCTTCTTTTTTAATATATTTACATAAAAATTGTATGGGGTTTTATTGTCCCTTTAAACACCCCAAATGTTTGTGTACGTTCCAATTAAAATATTATTGTGGCACCATTAGTTAAACACAGTGTTTTTAAAACTTTTTTGCCTCTTAGTCTTTTTTTGATGTCACCTTTTTTCGAGATGTGGCTTCTTTTTCAAAATATACCTATTAATTTAAATTATAAATAAATTTTCAGATTATTAACAGGTCTCTATAATCGAACTTAACCATATACAAACATGTGGTGGATTCGACAAATATTCAAAATATCTCGATAAAAACTGTCTTATCGAAAAAGTACTAAGAGGCAAAAAAGTTTTAGAAACATTGTGTTTACCTAATGGTGCCACAATAATAGTTTAATTGGAACGTACACAAAAGTTTGGGGGGTTTAAGGGAACAAAACCCCCATAAAATTTTTATGGGGTGAACAAATTTCACTTTAATTTTTTTTTAAAATGTTGCTGCCATAAGAATGCCTTATGTCCATTTTCAATAAAAAATCTCGTAAGAGTTTTCGATATGTAAAAAAAAACGATTTTCATTTTTTAAATTCAAAGAGCTGTAACTTTTTTTGTGTGCACTATTATATATAGGTAAGTGAGGTTCAATCAACCTATTTTTGACCCCAGAATCTGTGGTATAGTTTATCACCAATCTTTTCGGGACAACCTGTATATAAAGCACTAATAAGACCAGTGCTAACATATGGTTCAGAAACTTGGCCACTTACACAAAATGACCAAGAACTGCTCAAACGTTTCGAGCTAAAAATCCTAAAGCGGGACTCAAACGACTCGTGTACTAGGCGAATAATTGTCACTTGCTTATACTTGCCATGTCGTCTGAGTGGGTTACTCGTACAATTATTTGTCACTCGTTCATCTTCCAACTGTTGTCGGTAAAAATGACCCGAGTCAAAGGGATCACGATTATTTGCACACTTGTGAAGTACATACTTGTATATACTTGCAGAGGCGGTCAAACGAAATGTATAAATAATTGGCATTTACTGCGACTATTCATTTAGACCAGTGCATTTAGCACCAAAAACATCGGAATAAATCGATTTTTAAATACACCACCTAGAGACTTATGCTAGTTTTGCATTGTTTTCAGGATGATGTCAGGAAAAAAGTCTACAATAGAAAAATGGGTGGAAATCCCTAATTAATAATTGCTTTTTAAAGTTCTTAACATGCAGTAAAAAGTGCATAAACATGTCAAAATAAGCATATTAAGTTTTGTTACTCGCGGGGTTTTTGAGGTCGCTGAACATGACTACGCTATCAGAACCTACCCCCGGAGCACCTGATGCCCACGGTCACTGCTAGGGCACGTCATCTGGAGGTTCGAGGGCTAACGTCCCTAAATTGTCGCAGTCAGTTTACTTGGAGGTTTGTGGAGTCGCTGAATACGAATATGCCATCAGAACCGACCCCGGTAGCCCCTGGTGTCCAGTGTCACTGCTGTAGCACGTCATCTGAAGTTTCGGTGGATTTCGGCACTAAATTGATGCAAATAGATTACTCGGGGTTTTTTGGAGTTGCTGAACAAGAATTCCAAGGCACCATGTGGTTCGGGTGTCAGTTATGATGGCGTATTCGTATCCAGTGACATCAAAACCGCCTAGTAATCTATTTGCATGCATTTAGTGCCGACAACCTTCGAAACTCCAGAAGATGACGTCGTTCTTGGCAGTGATCGTGGGCACTAGGTACTCCGGAAGACGGTTGTGATGACGTATTCGTGTTCAGCGACCAGGGCCGTAACTACGATGTTGGAGGCCTCTGGGCAAACGTGATCTGGGGGCCCCCTTACGGGGGGCCTGGGGAGTTTACCCCCCAGCGGAAGGGAGGGGTCCGGAAAAATGTTTGACAGTATTCGCTTGAAAACGCATTTTGATGCATTCCGTGACTGAAGATTCTTGTACCTACATAATTTTAATTGACCAACACAAAAAAATTGAAATCACCTTATTTTAAGCTAAATAATTTTGCCAGTATCATCAATATAACATCTTTTCTGTTTTCATGAAAAATATGCTATAATGTTAATTACGATGTTCGGTTAAAATGTAGGTTAATAATCGCGTTATATTGCCTCTATCAGTATAAAGCGATACCAACTTACAGTGAAGCCGAACAATGTAAAAGGCAATATGCCTTTTTACAAATATGTTGTTATTATTATTATGTTCGTCTCTTTCATTTTTTTTGTTACTTGTCAGAAAAAGACTTAAAAGGCACTTCAAAACATTGCAAAATCGTATTTCAATGCATTGACTGCTTCAAATCTTCCAGCCCAGCTTGTTGGATTGAGAGGATTTACAGTCACTTTCGCAGAACACCTTTCAGATTGGTATGAGAACTTCAGTGCCTCCTAACGAATGACACTGTGGCCAAAAAAACAAACACTTTGAACAGTTTCAAAAAACTGGCAGATGTCTATCGTCTACAGCATCTTTCAACACAACATTCAAATTATGCGACGCGCAATGAACAAAAAAGACAAGGTTAAGACAAAGTAGCTGGGAAAGGCGACCCTATTCCGGTTGCATTTTAGTTTTTTTTTTCGCCAAAATAACTAATTTCCTCAGTAACAATTTATATCTTTACGAAAAGTCTCGGGGGCCCCGGGCCCCCTCTTCCAATGGTATTTTAGGTTTTATTACGCCGAAATAACTAATGTCCTAAGTAATAATTTAATTTTTTATATTAAGGTGCCGGGGCCCCAGCTTAGCTCATGTCTCAGGTACCCGTGTTGTGTTTCAAGAGCAATAGACTAATTTCACCAGAGAAAAATTAAAACTTTATGTTGAGGTTTACGATGCCCCTGTAAGATCTTTTTAAAATTGTGTCATTTGAAAATATTTCGTTGGGATCGACTTTTAAAATACATATTTTTATTTTCCTCTTTAAAATCTATGCATTGTAAACCAAACGGTGGCCCCTGCGGGGCCCCCCCTTTTCAGGGGGCCCCGAGGCACTGCCCCGGTTGCCCCAATGGTAGTTACGGCCCTGTCAGCGACTCCAAAATCCAAGTAATCTTGTTTTCGAGTTTCGAGGGATTTTGGTACTAAATTAATGCAAACGGATTATACAGGGGTTTGGGTACAGTAGAACACGAATACTCCATCAGAACCGGCCCCCGGAGCACCTTGTGCCCGTGGTCACTTCTACTTCTAAGGCACGTCAACTTCTGGGGTTTTTAAGGTTTTCGGCACTGGATACATGCAAATAGATTAAGTAGGCGGTTTTTGGGGTCGCTGAATACGAATACGCCATCAGAACCGACCCTCGACGATGCACCGACCACCTGGTACACCATGATAAGGCATGTTATTTTCAGGAGTTTGGAGGGTTTTAAGCATCAGGTCCAACGGGGAGTCGGTTTTGATGGCGTATTTTTGCTCAGCTACCAAAAAACTCCCGAGTAATCTGTTTGCATAAATTTAGTGCCGAAAACCCTCTAAACTCTAATGACGTGCTTTAGCAGTGAACCTGGATACCACAGGTGCCCCGATGGTCAGTTTTGATGGCGTATTCGTCCTCAGCGACCCAAAAACCCACGAGTAACAAAATCTGTCCCTGATACACTTATTTTGACATGTTTATGCACTTTTGCATGCATATCCATGCACTTTAAAATGCAACTATGCATTTCCAGCCATTTTTCTATTGTTGACTTTTTTTTCTGGTGTCATCCTGAACACAATGAAAAAAGTTGTAACTTTCTACGTGCTGTATTTAAATATCGATTTATTTTTTCCTAAATGTCCTGGTCTATTTATTAGTAATCACACCACTGATTCATTTGTCAAGGTCATTAAGCCAAATGTTTACGCTCGCGTACTTGTAAAGGTCACGTCATATTATAATTAGTGTGACCAACTAGCCCGAAAAATCCGGGACATGGCCCGAATTACGAAGTCGTGTCCCGGCGTCCCGGACATGGCTTCCGGGCCATCCGAATTTTCAAAGTTTTCGTAAAATTCTATTTTGAAATTTTGAATACGTTATTCTTCTAATAATTCACATCAAATTGAATTGGTGGGACGAAATGAAGTCAACAATTTCTAGCGTGTAATACTAATACCACATCCAAAACGTCCACATTTTATATCGCGGTATTATAGTTCTACGAAAACTCAAACTCTGGACTTGTCCGTCCCGTTTCTGTATTTTAATTATCGTCTTCTGAAAAGACGATTCAAAAAGATGGATATTAAATAATCATAATTATATTTTTATATTAACCTTTATTAAAAGGTTCCATTTACATGGAAATCCAACATCAGTTAATTTTTTCCTTTTTTGAGAACGATTTCCGGATTGGAAGTCGAAACATCAAAAACTAACAAAAATGTAATTATCATTACAACCCATCCCACCAAAAAAAAATTTGTTAAGATAAAAATGTTAAATAATCAATAAAATGATTATATTAAAGTTGTAGATATATTTAAAAAAAAATAGCCCGATTTTCATTGAAAAGTCCCGGATTTTAGGTATATTTTTTCAGCCTTGTCCCGAATTCGACCGAATTGGAGTTGGTCACACTAATTATAATGCACGTCGCGTTTTCGGCACGTAGCGTTTGCAGACCGTCAATCGGACTGCCCATTCACATTATCATACATAGAACGTTTACGTTGGTTTCAGTTTGGTGTGGTGCAGATGTGTTTATTGTCACAACACATGTTTACATGACAAATTGCCTCGAAAACTACTTTTTAAATTAGACCGGGCAGTATCGTCGCCCCGGCTAGCGAAATTATTCCGATTCGATATTTTTAAACAAACTTACTCAAAAAGAAGTCCTTATAACATATCCACAGGGTGCCGGGCGGTACCGTGGTCGAAAAATTGTTTAAACATTTTTTTTAAACAAATTCACAAAAATATTTTTTTCATTTCGAGCAATATTTTTTTAGATAAACTGGGTCATTCTGGGCAAAAAAGGTCTCTTGTCATTTTTCTCTAAAATTGATTGTTGTCGAGTTACATGCGATTAAAAATTTGAAAAATGCGAAAAGGCCATTTTCAAGGCTTAATAACTCGATTAAACGTATTATTATGAATTTCAATAAGTGACCAAATCAAGTTTCAAACCCCTTCTTCAAGGACCCAAAGAGATTTTTGTCATTATTTTACTACAAAGCTGTTATTTTTAGTTATTAACAATTAACTGTATCGTCGCCCCCGTTAGCGAAACTATTTCGATTAGATGTTTTTGCACAAACTTACTCAAAAAGAGTCCTTATAACAAACACATCCACAGGGTGCCGGGCGGTGCCGTTGTCAAAAAATTGTTTTAACAATTCTTATTAAACAAATTCACAAAAATAATTTTTTCATTACGAACGATTTTTTTTTAGATAATTTGGGCTATTCTTAGCAAAAAACATATCTTGCAAAAATGCGGAAATGGCCATATAACTCGACAACAATCAATTTTAGAGAAAAATCACAAGAGACCTTTTTTGCCCAGAATAACTCAAATTATTATTAATTTGGGTTTAATTAAATTATTAATAAAAATTATTTTTGTGAATTTGTTTAACAAAAATTGTTTAAACAATTTTTAGACCACGGCACCGCCCGGAACCCTGTCGATGTGTTATAAGGACCTCTTTTTAGAGGTCAGTAAGTTTGTGCAAAAAAATCTAATTTCGCTAACGGGGGCGACGATACAGTTGGACTATAGCGGTAATTGTTAATAGTTAAAAATAACAGCTTTGTAATAAAATAATGACAAAAATCTCTTCAGGACCTTGAAGAAGTTGTTTGAAACTTGATTTGGTCACTTATTGAAATTCATAATAATAATTTTTAATCGAGTTATTAAGCCTTGATTTTTCGCAATTTTAGAGAAAAATGACAAGAAACCTTTTTTGCTCAGAATTACTCAAATTATCTAAAAAAAATATTGCTCGAATGAAAAAATATTTTTGTGAATTTGTTTAAAAAAGATTGTTTAAACAATTTTTCGACCACGGCACCGTCTGGCACCCTGTGGATATGTTATAAGAACCTCTCTTAGAGTAAATTTGTGCAAAAAATCGAATCGGAATAATTTCGCTAGCGAGGGCGACGATACTGACCGGTCTAAATACTCGGTATCAAATTCAAAGAAATACCTACATAAACAACAAGGGGAAAACGACCCGTATCTGTCAACATCCGAAAAATATTGTTTTCGAATGAACCGAACGCAGACGTGACGTGTCTTATACGCTACGTTACGTGTCTTATACGCACAATATGAATGGTTCAATTTAAAAACCATTAAATTATATTTTTCGCAAACGAAACGCTACGTGACGAAAACGCGACGTGCATTATAATATGAGGCGACCTTAAATTGTACACGTCGTGTGAGTGCCCTGTTTGTCATTGCAATCGCAAACTCGTATACTTTCCAAGTAGGCGAATAATTCTGTACTTGCGAAGTACACGAGTCGTTTGAGGCCGGCTTAAGAATAATATGTGGAGGGATTAAAGAACAAGGTTTGTGGCACAGGCGTTACAACTTTGAGTTGTATAGACGTTTTGGAAAACCTGACGTTGTAAAATTCATTAAGGTAGCACGCCTTACATGGATAGGGCATGTAATCAGGCGAGAAGATGTAATCAGGGCCGATAGGACAACGAGCAAGAGGAAGACCGAGACTTAGGTACCCAGTACCCAGACAACTTAGAGAATTATTTAAAACATGTTGGAATTAGAGCATGGAGAAGAGTTGCCAGAGAAAGGGGCGAATGGAGGATTGTTTTGAAGAGCTCATATGGCTTTGGCTCATAAAGAGCTGTGACGGCACTGATGATGAATAATAATCGAAAATTACTTAATGGTACGCCGTAGGTATGATCGTCCAAGTTCGGCTCATGGAGGCACCCTGATTATCTCTAGAAATAATGATTTTTCTCTGGTAACAAAATATGACTTTTTGTTAAGTGAATCCTTCTTTGAGTTTTCCTTAGTTTATAATAAAAATCTTAATCTTTACATTATTTGCATTTATAGATCACCTGATTCTACCGTGGAACTATTTTTTCAGAACCTGCTAAATTTGTTAGATGACCTGCCTCATAAAAGCAGAAAAATTCTATGCGGTGATTTTAACATTAATTATGCTGCTGCTAGTGCTACCCAAGTGTCCCTGGCAAACATATTTGAATCGTATGGTCTCTCAATGCACGTTGATTCTCCTACAAGGATTACAAAAACTACATCTACCATAATCGATTATATTGTCTCAGATTTCTCACCCCTTGATGTCTGCTCTACAGTTATTAATGCGGGACTATCTGATCATGAAGCAGTGTATACGAAGTTTAACATCTTCAGCAAACCCTCCTCAAAAACCCGACGTTTAGGTAGGATTTTTTCCGCCCGGAATTTTCGTAAATTCCAAAATTTATGCTTAACTTCCGAGTGGCAATTTCCTTCTATCGACGTGGACTATAATTTCAGTGTTTTTCTAGATAAGCTTCTCCACATCTTCAATAAGGCATTTCCTTTAATTCCTATTAAGCCAAAACATCGGAAACCTTGGGTTACGAAAGGTATTCGCATACCAGCTAAGAATATGCGTTCACTACTATACATCAAGAAATTTACTACCAATGTTGCTGTCACTGAATATATAATGAAGTACAGGACAACATATCTAAAACTTGTCAGGTCAGCTAAAAAAGCCTATTATCAAAATCGTCTGGGAAGCTCTAAAAGTGTTGCAAAAGAAACTTGGTCTATAATAAACGATCTTCGAAATAAAACTCACAAAGCTCAATCATTTTCCCTTCCAAATCCTGAAAGTCTAAACGACTACTTCGTTAATGTGAGTAAAAATATAACATCAACAATTTTGCCGCAACAAGATCCTATTTCCTATCTTCCTAATTCAAGACAGGTCTCGAATTCATTCTTTTTACGACCAGTCGATAACTCTGAACTTATCCAAACAATCAATTGTATCAAAAGCAAATCATCCTGTAGTACTGATGGACTATCTATAAAAATTTTCTCTAATCTCACAGAAAATGTGTTGGAAATCCTCCTCTCACTAATTAATGATTCCTTCGAAAAAGGTAAATTTTCAGAGTGCCTAAAGACAGCCATTATTATTCCTCTTCATAAGGGTGGCGAAAAATCTGATGCCTGCAACTATAGACCTATTGCCTTACTACCGGTACTCTCCAAAATTATTGAGAGACTCATTAAAACTCGACTTATGTCCTTTATCGTTGATAACAACATTTTATCACAAAATCAGTTCGGCTTTTTAACAAATAAATGTACCACTGATGCCATGTTTTCTGTACTACATGAGGTTTACCAAGCACTAAACAATAATCTTTATACTGCCACTGTTTTCTGCGACTATGCCAAAGCTTTTGATTGTGTAAATCACGACATCTTGATTACAAAACTAAATTTCTATGGAATTCGAGGTATTTCTTTGAATTGGTTCCAATCCTACTTGAATAATCGGAAACAACTAGTTAGAGCAAATGATACTGACTCTAGTCTCAAAAACATCGTCTGTGGAGTACCACAAGGTTCAGTATTGGGTCCTATACTGTTCCTTATCTTTATAAATGACATTACTAATTTAAAAATCAATGGGAAAATTTTTCTTTTTGCTGATGATACCAGTATCACTTGGAGCAACTCAACTATTGCATCTCTTCATGAAACTATAACTTCGGATCTACTGACGATAAAGACCTGGTCTGACTCTAATTTACTCTCTTTTAACGTAAATAAAACAGTAGCATTATCCTATAAAGGAGCTCTTCAACCTTTGCCACTTCATAACAGCCAGATCAGTACCGTTGATTCTCTAAAATTTCTTGGTATTTTTTTAGACAGCAACCTCAAATGGTCCCTTCATATCGATTCGTTAAGTAAGAAACTCGCCTCAGCTTGCTATGCAATACGATCTGTCTCAAGGGAACTCAATTTAGCATCTTCTAAAATAACATATTTTTCGTTGTTCGAGTCTCATCTTCGATATGGTCTTCCTTTTTGGGGTTCTAGTACAGCTGCTCAATTTGATGTCATTTTTAGATTGCAAAAAAGAGCAATAAGATATTTGTTTGGCCTCAGAAGATCTACACATTGCAGAAGTTACTTCAGAGATCACGAAATTTTAACACTTCCATCTTTATATATTCTAGAAACGGTTTGTTTAATTCGTAAACACCTTCATGTCTTTCCATCAAGGCCCAATCATCTTTACTCCACCAGAAATTCAATCTTTGATATTTATTTACCGATTCCATCCACTGAGTTAGTAAAGAAATCTATATTATATTCCGCAAAGAAACTGTACAATCATCTTCCGTTACAACTTAAATCTGCAACATCTTTCCCTAAGTTCCGAAAAATGACAAAAGCCTATCTATCCAAAAGACCATATTATTCAATAGAAGAATTTCTTAATGAATAACTAAGAAAATTGGGTTCCAGCATAAACTTGTCAGTTCCTTATGTTGTACCTATTTTATTTTATTTGTTGTATGTTCAATTTGCAAATTATATATGTTCTGCAATAAATTGTTTTTGTCTTGGCTTTTATATCTTATACTGTACATTGTTGACGATTTATCTAATTTTAGTAAATTGTAGTTGTTATTTGTTATTTATATTATGTTTTTCTTTTGACTGTATGTAAGCTTTGTCCATAAAATTGTAAAAATTTTCAGTGGCAATAAAGCATATTTCTATTTCTATTCTATTCTATTCTATTCTAATCTTGATGCCTTCATTTTATTCTTTCAGTGCCTCTTGTTTACGATTTAAATTCATTTGTTATATTTTATTTAATAGTTGTTTAAATCCCGCTGCGACGGGCCTGGACTGTTTTTTGTCACAACATATAGATCCAAAATCTAGTGCCGAACCAGCCGGTTTTCATATATTCCTATTTTTATGTATAATGACTTGGCCTCGAGACTGTGAAGAATAAACACGTTCTTTGTCACGCATTTTGTAAAATTGTACAGTAGTCAGTTCTTAAATAAATTGTAAAAACTGTTATCTACGTTATTGTCACTCAACTGAAGTGAACGAGATTTATTCTCATCAACCAATGGTCCTTCGAGCCGGTGTAGGACAATTGCCAGTAGGTAAATCAATCGCTGACGATACCGTACTTTTAGCGGGAACACTAGAAGAATTGCAACACCTTGCTCAACAACTAAATATACATTGCAACGATTATGGACTAAAAATAAATTTGAAGAAAACCAAGTTCATGGTATTTACAAAAGCACAAAACATCAGAGTTAGACTAGTACTGGATAATACAGAAATTGAGCAAATATCTTCGTACAAATACCTTGGAGCATGGATCACAGAAGATACTGATCAGACAAAAGAAATAAGATGCCGCATTGAAATTGCACGATCCATTTTTAACAGAATGAGGAAACTTTTCTGTAATCGCAATATCAATATAACGCTCCGGATAAGAATGTTTCGTTGTTACATTTTCTCCACCCTTTTGTATGGGGTTGAGGCATGGACACTAAAACAATCCCACATTAAAAACCTGGAAGCATTCGAAATGTGGTGTTATAGACGTATTCTGAAAATATCATGGACAGATCGTAAAACAAACGCACAAGTGCTCGAACAACTAGGAAAACAATGCGAAGTTTTAAATTCCATAAAAATCAGGAAGTTGGAGTACTTGGGGCACATCATGAGAGGTGAAAAATACGAACTATTAAGGAATATAATGCAGGGCAAAATCAAAGGCAGAAGAAGCGTAGGAAGACGTAAAATCTCGTGGCTACGCAATCTCCGTGAATGGTTTGGATGCAGTTCAATTGAAGTGTTCCGGCGCGTAACCAACAAAATTATAATTGCCAGAATGATTTCCAATCTTCGATAGGAGCGGAACTTTAAGAAGAAGAGAAGAAATCAATCACAGACAGTCGTCATATTATGGCTGTCTTTGTTTGATGTATGCTGTTAGCTATGGACAGGTGGTTTAAGTTAATCGTTTCAGTTTTTGTTAGTAGGAAAGAGACGTAATATAAAAAATAATTCGTGAATAATGTCATACTGTGCAAAGATCCAGCGGATGAACCGCATAGCACATATCATCGTTTATTTTATTTTCATATATCTTTAAAAAATCTTTACTTACAATAATTTTGTTTTACACAGACATCCATGGAAGCTTTAATCCACCACTTCAAGCTCTTCACCCAGGGATACCAAGTACCTCCTGGTGAGACATATACAGCCATAGAAGCTCCCAAAGGAGAATTCGGCGTGTACCTCGTGTCCGATGGAAGCTCGAAACCCTACAGGTGTAAGATTAAGGCTCCAGGATTCGCCCATTTGGCCGCCTTAGACAAAATAGGAAAGAACCACATGTTAGCCGATATTGTCGCTATAATTGGTACTCTTGACGTTGTATTCGGTGAGATCGATCGATAGGTTATTTTTAAATTAATTCAATTGTTTATTTAAGGTAAAGAAACATTTTTGTTAAGTGTAAATAAATAAAATGTATAATTCCAACTGGGCTGGTCTTGTGATTTCAATTATTACCCAATTTGATACCACAAAATCCGATTTTTCAAATTTTATGTATATCCGGTTTTATTATGTGGAATGGAGGCGTGGACAATAACCGCAACTTTAATGAAAAAAGTAGAGGCCTTCGAAATGTGGGATTGCCGACGTATATTACGTACATCCTGGCAGCAAGTAACCAGCGAGGAGGTACTACGCCGGATAGGTAAAGAGAGAGAGGTAGGAATAACTATAAAGAAAAGAAAGTTGGAATACTTGGGTCACGTTGTTAGGCACAGTACATATAAAATACTTCAGCAATTATCCAAGGGAAAATAGACAGCAGAAGTGAGAATTGTAAGAAACCAAATAGACTATGTATTAATTAGACAAACCTACAGGAACGCAATTATATCTCCAAAAACAAGTAGGAAAAACAGTAGGTCCAGACCAAATCCCAGTAGAAAGCTTAAAATGCATAAATGATGAAACTTTAGACATTATAGTAGACTAGTTTCGCACAGTGTACAAAACATAATACATACAGTCGGAAAAATGAAAGAATACCTATCAACGATCATATCAACCACATATTATTAACATAATTGAGGGGGCCAGACGTAAAAGGGTTTATGTGTAGTTTTGATAGTTCTGAGATAATCAGCTTCAAAGTTTGAGTTTTATAAATTCTAGGAGTCATTAAACTAAAATATGTCTAGTGTACAATGTACTATAAAATGATAAAAATATAAGGGTACATTATTATCTTACTATATCCTCCCTTTTTTCAATTATTAAAAAAATGTACTTGAATCAGTACATGGTGTTGAAAAGAGTTACTGGTAAAACGGTTCAAGTGCAGATGTTAACTACATATTACTATCATTTTTGTCCCAGCTGTTATCCACGGTGTAACTACAACTGGCACGTTGCATAATATACTTCGTCTAATTTACTAACCGTTGCACGTCATCTGCGTCATAGCCTGTGATGTCGCATGATACCAACACGAAATATTTAGGCGGTAGATGTGTTCTTTTTTAGAATCACTTTGCCGAGTACATTGGAATTACAGCAACTAGACATATTTTATTATATACGCGTAGAAATAATATTTGAAGATTTCTATTAATGTTTTTTTTTCTTTTTTGGCTTGGACTATGGTCATTCAGCCAGTCTCAATCAAAAGTAAATGTATTAAAGATATTGCCAATTAGTGAAACTTGGTTATTATAATATTATTACAATTTTTTACTTCTTATTTACCTACTCATTACAGCTAATATTTATTAATGTTAACCTAAAGAAATACACAATAACATGTTTCATTTAATTTGTATAAATGGATTATAAAGCGTTTTTATGAAGCAGATTTGTTCGGATCACACTGTAACTGTAATCGAACGAAGGTGACATTTTAGAATAAATTGGTACCATTTATTTGACAGTTGCGGTGATGACACTTCATATTTGTTTATATTCTATAAGTATCTGTTTTATTTATTATATTTACTGTTTTTATTATTTATTTTACTATAAAAAGATCCTCTACTATAAAAATATAAATTTCACCTAATTTTATCACGACTTGGAATAATCGAGGTATCTGACAACTTTTTTAGTTGTTATTGTAGACATATACAAAGAAACCTACCGGCTTTTTGCCAAGAGTTCGGAGCCGTTTTTTAATTATTAACAATGCAGTGCAAAAACGCTTGCACTGCAAATCTTAAAAGATTATAACTTACTTCTTGTTATCTATTTCTTAAGTTTTTACTTATTTACATTGAATATTAATTTGTTTTGTTGTATAATCCACGTTTACAATAATTATGTGATATATTTGATTTAAAATGGATTCACGATTTTTTTATACTTTGGCAACTATGTCAACTTAGATCTCTGGCGTAGATGATGACGTGCAACGGTAAGTAAATTAGATGGACTGTACTTAATTTTGGTCAAAATTTGTCACAAATCTAATATTTATTTAGTGGAAATTAATACTGTATTAACATGTGTTTACACATTACAGAATACTAAAAATAGTTTTGTGGTAAAATGGTTCAAGCGCACTTAAACCCTTTAATACTATTTGTTTTTACAGAATACTAAAAATAGTTTCGTGGTAAAACAGTTCAAGCGCACGGTTAAACCTATTTACTACCAAAGCAAAACTGCAGTTGTTTTCAGTGAACTAAATGTAATGGCGGTAGATGGCGACTATAGTGCGAAATATGCTTAAATCGTTTTACTACCAAGTTCTAATACCATTTAAGTATGCGAATTTGCGATCTGTATTTAGAGTAAAATTTTAAAAAAGTGCCCTTAAACCCTTTTACTTCTAACCCCCTCAATTAATAATCTCTCTCTCGTTTGTTATTTATAGAAAAAAAAAACAGCAAATACAAAATATGTGATTGTATGTGATTGATATGAGCGTTCATGGGTATTCTTTCATTTTTCCGACTGTACCTAAACAAGTGTTACTATCAGTGGCGGAGCATCCTTAGGGGCCAGAAGGGCCGGGCCCCACCAAAAAATATGTAATATATGTAAATTTTTAGTTACGATTCTATTGTATAATATTTTATATAAATATGCATTAAATAATTTATTTGCTCATGCATATAGTTTTTTCTCGAGATATAACAATAATATATTGCCAGTGGCGGTTCCTCCATAAGTGCACATGTGCACGTGAACCCCCAAAATTATTTTCACACCAACATTCATATATGTAATATTTATCATTCTATAAATAACATTTTAATCTAACTATACAGTAATTGAAATTCGAAATAACAGATCCAAGGAGTTTATAAGTATCTAATACGTAACATTTAATTATTTTTATTCTATTTCAAAGGAGAAAGTTCACGGATGCGAGGCCTTAGACACAACCCCGCGTTCACCGCTCTCACAGTGGTTCCTATACCAATGACTTTTCATACTACAAAATACAACTCACCACCCACCCCGCTACCCGCTATAGCCCGCAAGTTTAGATGGCTTCAGGATCACAAGTTGGATGTGATCATATGGCATGATCTTTGGTGTTTTCAACGTGCGCGGCACACGTATGTTTAAATTTTGCTTTCATGAAGTTCGAATTTCGGAACTATATTAAGAATGGAAGGATTTGTGGACGTAAATGTTAGCGTGGAATATTTAAAATCAATTAAATTTTCTTCATTACATTTAGAAGAAAAATTAAAAATGCCGAAACCAAATTTGTTAATTAAGAATGTACCAAAGTGCAAACGTCGGGATTATAAATGATTATTTAAAGTGGAGATTTGTGTAAAAACTTACAAATTGTGTAGGTGTGAAGCACATATTTGGAGAAGAGGAAGCATAATGAATAAAATAGAAGATACGATTTTAACTATCCAGTTGGAATTCCAGATTGGAATTCTCCAATTATGTACTTGTTACGATGCCAGTGACAACTGCAAAAACAGAACGATGTCTCTGCATTGAAACATATCAAAACTTTCCTTAGAATAGCTATGGGCCAGGATCGATTAACTGCACTCGCAATGTTTTCAATAAAAAAAAAATGATTCAAGAAATTCCAAATTTTACTGAATTTGTTTGTGAATAATTTATCTAAAAAATAACAGGCGACTGACTTTCGTTACAAAACTTTCTTGTAACATTTAAACAGTAAATTATAATTTTAAGTAAATAAAATAATTATTTATTGTAATTTTTAATAAGGTCCTTTGATTTTTACAATGTGAAGACACTCAAAAACCTTTACCTACGGAAATAGGGTCTCAAGGTCTTTTTATATGTTAATATTATGTGTGCACCCCCAATATTTTACACCAGGCGCCGCCACTGTATATTGCACAATCACTCACCGTACTAAGTAGAATCTTCTCTATTAATTGTCACCATGCGCTGCACTGGCCGCATAGAACCGTCCAATGGGCCCGTTTACCCTGGCCCTTGCTTCAAACAATATTTTATTTCTTTGACTAGTCGTTGCCGTTGCAGTCACGTAGGTACCGGCTGTATTGCGTTGCATGTTCTTCGCTGTCGTCAATAATTCAATAATCCTAGGCAGGCCGTATAAGATGTTTAGGGGCCCGTTCTGTGTGGCCCTTCTGTGTAGTTAATACGCTGTTTCGGTGTGATAACGTTAATTTAAAATGAACAAAGTAGACTATTTATTACAAAGTCCTTTTTATACGTTAGGGATAGAGGAAAAGAATGAAATTAAACGATTAGGTGTAATAAATAAATAAATAAAAGATTAAGTAATAAATAAACTAAGTCATTCGTTCTTCTTTTGCCCTTTAGTTCGTCCAATTTTGAACCTAGGCGTCCCCCAGTTTCCTCCATTCGTTTCTGTTTAGTGCTTCTGTTTCCAGTGCGTTCCTCCTATCTTTTTAATGTCATCTCCCCATCTCATCTAGGGTCGTCCTCTTGCTCTCTTTCCTGCTCATGGCCTCCATTGTTGTATCGTGCTATTCCACCTATTGTCCGTTTGTCTGGCGTTATGACCTGCGAAGCTCCATTTTAGCCTGGCTATAATATGTTGTCCTGCGTCTTTGACTTTTGTTTTATTTCTTACCCAGTTGTTTTGATTTTTGTCAGTATTTTACTCCTAACATTGCTCTCTCCATGGCTCTTTGTGTTTTCATTATGTTATCAATGTTTGCTTTGGTCAAGGTCCACGTTTGGCATGCCTATGTAAGAATTGGGAGTATGCACTGGTCAAACGCTCTTGTTTTTAAGTATTGCTGTAATTCGAACAACAACTGTCATTAATATGAAGAAAAACTTTTATAGCTATCCATAAAGTCAGGTGGCTTAACCACATAAAGTAATAAGAGGATATCCCATTACTTAGGGCATCCAAAGTAACGTTCGGTACAAAGCCTCCCCATTTGTTATGTCCTTCGATGGGGAGAGGTGGTGGTATAGCTTGAGGGTCAGATAGGTACCACTTCATTATAGAGTGTGACCGGTTTGATCTTCGGACATGTGGGTCCTACTGTTCCATTGGAACACATATCTCTCGAAGCTGGGGTTGTACGAGTATGTGTGTGCGTGTTATTGGGTCAGTTCAGTACAGTACCTGTATATATATATTTTTTGAGCCATGTTTTTCATACTTCAATTTTCTTATTGTCGTCAAATTTATATGCGGCCCAGGCCCCACTAACTGAAATTGTCACGAGCCGCCACTGTTTACTATCCACAAAATTCCTAAAAATACAAACGCTAAAGACTACAGTGAATACCGAACAATATTATTAAACGACATTTTGGATGCCAATTAATGTTTGCTTCTTAATTTTTTACGTTTGGAATATATACAGCGTGTCTACTTGAGTTGGAAACACATGGGAAACTTTTTTATTATTCATTTTACGAAAAAAAGTTATTCTTTATAAAAAGTTCTGCATGCCCCAAAACCTAAGATTCAATTATCAGATATCAAATTTTCTCAATATTATACGAGGTATGTCAAAAAATATGAATTTCGGCTAAGGGTAAAGTACCTTTATTTCTCTCAATATCGAAAATTCTTATTATGAAAAGTTGTTTGGAAATAAAAACCAAGCTCAAATATGTAATTACATGCTTCTAATTGGAAAAAAATATTTTCCAAATTTTTCTCAAATTTATTGATACTAACTTCGTTTTTATTCATTACACATACGATAACTCTTTTATTATTACTTTTACGAAAAAAAGGTATTCTTTATAAAAATCTCTGTATGTCCTAAGACCGAAGATTCAACCAACAGATATGACATTTTATTAATTTTATACGAGTTATGTCAAAAAATATGAATTTCACTCAAGAGTAAAGTACCTTTATTTTTCACAATATTGAAAACGGTTATTAAAAAAGTTGTTTAGAATTAAAAACTATGTGTCAATATGCAATTACATCCTTCTAATTGAAATACTGTGAAATATAAAGGTGCTATAATATTGAGCGAATTTCATATTTTTTGACACACCTCGTATAAAATTAATAAAAGTTGATATATCATGGTTGTGTCTTAGATTTTAGACCATGCAAAGTTTTTTATGAAGAATAACTTTTTTTCGTAAAATGAATAATAAACGAGTTATGATATTTGTAATAATTAAAAACGATGTTGGGTATCCATAAATTTGAGAAAAATATTTTTTTTTCAATAAGAAGCATGTAATTGCATATTTCATCTTAGTTTTTAATTCCAAACAACTTTTTATTATAAGAATTTTCGATATTGAGAGAAATAAAGGTACTTTACCCTGAGCCGAAATTCATATTTTTTGACATACCTCGTATAATATTGAGAAAATTTGATATCTGATAATTGAATCTTAGGTTTTGGGGCATGCAGAACTTTTTATAAAGAATAACTTTTTTCGTAAAATTAATAATAAAAAAGTTTCCCATATGTTTCCAACTCAAGTAGACACGCTGTAGAATTGAGGAAAATAAAAATCACAAGAATAATAAATAAAATGTATTACTTAAATCTAAACAGTTCTTTTTTCTAACCTATTAATACCATTGTCATTATTGTCTTCATCTTTATCTTCCTTATCCCTACTATTGTCATGTACAGTTTTTTTAAGGAACCAAGTGTTGTTTGTCCTTACTGCTATCTCGTCTGGTTGTTCACAAAAATTCTGCCACTTGTGTATCTCTTTGAAGAGCCTGTCACCCGGACATTCGGTACCTTGTCTAACCTGCCTATGGCCTACCAATTTGTAGTCCTTCTGGATGTACCCTTCTCTCACTCCTTTTTGTATTAGCTCATGAACTGTCGCTAGCTGATTTTCTGGTGGAAGTTCAACTGGAAAATAAAAAATAGCATTAGTTGAACAGGTTTATACTAGAATCTGTTATATGGAATATAACAGGGGTCGCCAAACTCCATGAGAGTCCGACCCATTTTTCAAAATTTGAAATTTCTCCCGAGCCGCAATTGAACAATTATTTAAAAAGTGTAAAAATCTATTAAATTTTTCTCTCAGAGTTTAGAGTTCACGAATTTTAAAGTGACATAAAATGTTTCACATAGTTGTTTCAAATATGCAAATAATTCTACAAGCAGCTTTTGCTAGTTCAGAATACTCTTTCAGAATATCATTCTCTTTCACCTGTCTCTCAAAAACACTGTTTTAAAGACTCTGTCTTCCTCTGATCTTATCATATGACCTGCACATTTTATCTTAGCTTTTTGATATATCTGAATCTGACGATGATTTCAGTACCATACAGTCACCAATTCAGCTGTCAATTCTCTTTGAGGGCCAAATATCATTCTGAGAACTTTCCTTTCACGTACGATGTAGAGTCCATGTTTCACTTCCATATGTAACAATTGGACGATCAATAGACATGCACAGTCTTAATTTAGATTGTCTTTTTATCAGCTTAGATCTTAATAATGATGGTAGGGAATATAATGCTCTTTCCCACGCAGCTATCCTTGATGAGAGCTCTTTTTATATGTGGTCATCATCTGTGATTACTGCCCCTAGATATTTAAACTCTTACTACTTCGAAGTTGTGGTCATTAGTTATCTCTTCTCGTCTTCTCTTCGTTTATTCGAAGCCCCAGACTACCCGTTTCTTCCTCGAGTTGTGAAAACACCTCTCCCACGTCTCTTGTAGAATGAGCGACTGCACCTAGATCATCAGCAAAGACCAACAATAGTTTTGATCATCGATTCGCAAGGCCCCTGTCAGCTCAGATGATACTTTACTTATATTCTAAGGCCAAATTGAATAGCAACGGTGATAAGGGGTTTCCTTGTCTAATTCTTGATGTTACACTAGTCTTTTATATTTGTTGTTAGTAATTTAAGACATTTTGAAACACAAAATTAAAAGTAACGCAGGTAGATTTATTGAGAGCCACAAATTATCCTTCAAAGTTCAAGAGCCACATGTGGCTCGCGAGCCACAGTTTGGCCACCCCTGGAATATAATAAGGTTCTTGAACTCCTAAGTGAAGCATAGAGTTTCAGTGAAAATGCGCCATCGGGTTCTATTTTGCGCTAAGGCCTTCACATCATTTCAAGACTTTCCATGACCTCTTATCTCGTCCATGATCTTCACCAAGTTTGTGCTGAGCAACCTCTTTTTCCTTGGGAATTCCACTCTAGGTCAGTCTTTGCAATACTGGAGCTATTTTTTTGGAGTGTGTGATCGATACAACCCCACTTTCTGAACTTTATTTCATTTTCTACAATATTTTCTTTGGCTAGGTGTAGTAGATCTTCGTTTCTGATGATTTTAGTCCAGAAAATAAGAACAATTCTTCGTAGACATTTCTTAACAAAGACCTGCAGTTAGCCTGTTAGGGTTTGTTTTTGTTTTTGTCACTTTCCAGGTTTCACATCCGTAGAATAGAACAGACATGCCATTTGACTGGAATATTTGGATCTTTGTCCTTGTAGTATACTCGCCTGACCTCCAAACAGGATTGAGTATGCTGAATGCTTGTTGAGCTTTTCGTATTCTCATACGAGTGACGTATTCTCATATGGTCTAGAAAAAGGTGGAAAAATGATCCTCTCAAAAGGGGACTGGAAAAAATAGGAGCAAGACAAGGGGAAGTAATGAAAATTTAAAATGAGGGTTTCCTCAAGAAGAACCTGAAGAACCACAAGAAGAATGAACCTGTAGAAGAATTATGAGGGTTTCCTGGGTAGATAGAGTTACGAACAACGAAATACTAAGAAGAATAGGTAAAGAGAAGGAAGTTGAACTTGCAATTAAAGAAAGAATACTACAGTATCTCGGACATGTGATGCGGGGCGAGAAGTATGGCATCCTGCGACTCATAATGTAATGAAAGATAGATGGCAGAAGAAGCATCGGAAGAAGACGAATTTCATGGCTGAAGAACGTGCGAGAATGGTTTGGATGCAGCTCAAAAAAACTATTTAGAGCTACTGCCTCAAGAATTAAAATAGCTATGATGATTGCCAACCTCCGTAGCGGAGATGGCACCTGAAGAAGAAGAATGGGAAGTAGTGGCACTGGATCGATAAAAATGGAAGGCAATAGTAAACACGGAAAAGTCTAACAAAGACTTGTAACGCCATTGATGACAATTTGAAAATAAATTCCAGTATATTAGTGCAGTCACTGAAGGTTTTCACCTCCGATTTCGTTGAACCTCCCTCGATTGTCGTGAAAATTGGTGAGCAGTTAGAGGATACTTCAAGGAACAAAGGTGACATGATGCTAACTTGCGCTTTTACCCTGGGGGTGGATGCCACCCCTTTTCGGGGTTGAACATTATTTTATTAAAAATAATACCACAAATCGATAGAGGGACAAATTCTCTGCAAAATTTGTTATATAAAGTTATTAACATAAATGAACACTTTTTGAGTTATTAACGATCAAAGATTTTATTTTTTTCGTAAAAAAATGCATGTTTTAAAGCTGTTTTTCACGTAGAACTCACAAACAATGAGCTTTTACAAAAAAGTTATTATTACCAAAATTGAAGATAATAAAAAATTGAACACACTCTTCACTTAAAGAACTAAACTAATGTTAACTCAAAGTGAGTTATGGCTAATTGAATGTATATTTTTTTCGACGATTACTCAAATCTATGTATTCGAGCTTAAATAACGGGAAAACGATGCATTTTATAAAATACACTTGCTAAACACACTTGTCAAAGTACATAATTCGAATACCTATCAAATGAGCTCCAGAGGAAGTTAATAGCATTAAAATTAGACAAGTTATGATGAAAATAAGAGAACCCCTTCGAATTCTTTAGGAAAAAGTGAAAATAAAACGTACGCCATTTCCACAAAAATTAAAATTTATAGTACCTAATCCTTACAAGAATTTCTTTGTATTAGCATAAGTAATGATTTTAACAATTTTCGCCGTTTTAGAGGGCATATTTTTGAAAAAAAGATATAATTTAAAAAAATCAGAATTTTTAAAATTATCGTCATTTTAATTTTCTTTCGATAATAACTCCAAAAATACTCAATATACGTGAAAACTCATATTTAACCAAATTTTAGTTTTTTCCATATCAAATATTTTAACTTTTTTACTATTTCTCTAGAGTGAAACATAACTGAGATAGAAACGTTAAAGCTTAAATTTTTCTGCGAGAACCATGCAACCGTGGCCATATAACCTTTGATTTTTAAAAAAATGATGGGTTTGAAAGATTAAATTCAACGTTTTTTAATAGTTCTTGGAATTATCTTTTAAATCGTTTTTAGGTAAACCTGATATCGTAAAAATTAACGGAGTTAAGAGATAAAGTTTGAACAATTTTTGGAGCATAACTTTTAATGCTATGAACTTGTTCGGGATTGCATTTGATAGATATTTCTATGTACTTTCACAAATATTTAATAAGTTTATGTTATAAAATGCATCATTTTCCCGTAATTTAAGCTTGATTACCTAGATTTGGGTACTCGCCGAAAATAATATACATTCAATTCCCTATAACTCACTTTTAGTTAACATTAAAAGGCTTTTTTTAGTAAGGAGTTTATTTAATTTTGTATTACCTTCAATTTTGATAATAATAACTTTTTTGTAAAAACTTATATTTTTTGAGTTATTTATGAAAAATTGGTTAAAACATGTATTTTTCTCACGAAAAATTAAAATCTTTGATCTTTAATAACTCAAAAAGTTTTGATTTATTTTAATAACTTTATATAACAAATTTTGCTTAGAATTTGTCCCCCTATTTAACTACGGGGTGATTTTTAATAAAATAATTTTCACCCCCGAGAAGGGGTGGCATCTACCCCCAGGGTAAAAGAGCAAGTTGACACCATGTCACCTTTGTTCCTTGAAATATCCTCTAACCACTCATTAATTTTCATGCAAATCGATGGAGGTTGAACGAAATCGGAGGTAATAGCTCATATCCACTTTCAGTGACGGCACTATATGGCTAAACCATCTAAACTATAATACTTATTTGATAGTACATTTATTAGCTAATGTTATCATGAAAATAGCTTTTACCTGTCCAATCTCCAATGATACATATTCCAATACTTTTGCTGTTGTAATAGGGAGCATGAGCACCAACTCTGGACCATCCCCTTCCTTCGTAGGCTCTACCATCTCCGCCAACACCAAAGTTGTAGCCAATATCCGCCCAACCGTTGGTGTCTTGGTGAAGGTCTTGCATCCAACGCATGGCTTTGAAACAATCGGTTAAATTGTAACAAGCTGGTGGTAGATAACTGTGGTGGATAACGACGTAAGGTACTGGGTTCGCCATATTTTCTATGTTTTTAGGAGCGCGGGCCCCCCATTCTTCTCTGGAGACTATAACTGGGTCTGAAGATGCTGATGTAACTAAAAATAAACAATTACAATTTATTCGAAGCCACACAAAGATCACAGTTAGAATTGATACAAATCAAATTACTGTTTTGTTATAGGTATTGACACAATTTTAGAATACGAATAGGTTGCTTTATATAATTTTTTAAAATAATCTAATTTTATAACCGTTTGGGACAAAAGAAATAATCCTGGATATCCCATACGTGGTACGCATCATAAAATTCTTCATTTTGGAACCCTTAACAGCATTTTATTTAAGTTGTTTAACTAGACCCTTTCTTACGTAAAGCATGGCGAAAAAAAATTGTCACCCAAGAAAATATCAAAAAAAATACATAAAATAATTCTAGATAATCGATGATTTAAATAAGACATGTGTTAGGCCCGTACTGACATACGTAACTGAGTGATATCAGAGAGTATCACACTCAGAGATAGAATACGAAACGAAGACACATTGAGAGAGCAAGGCGTTCAAGACGTAGTGAGATGGACAAGAGCACGACGACGCATGTGGAGAGACCACGTAGATTGGATAGGCCCTCAACGTATGGCGCATTGGGCGAAAACACAGAAGCCTAACACCAAGCGACCCATAGGAAGACCCAAAAAACGATGGTACGAGATCTGGAGCTCCGGATCGCAGCAGAGACTATAACAGAAGAAACAGGACATAGTTCTATTAAAAGAAGATGATTTAAAAGACTCTGTTAAATTTATAAAAAATCTTCCAATAAGAACTTTCGAACTTTGCCAGTTTGTAGCCGCGATATTGTTCAAGCTAGGTACACCTGTAAAATTGGCTATCATTTAGTCAGTCTACTTTGTTAAATCACCTGACTGTAAGAGTGGACAGGAGAATTCGAGGCAGTCAATTTTACATTACTCACAATAACTTGGCTTGCCACAAGTCACAACTTGTCGAATTTTGCATCGTGACTTGGGCTTGTGGTTTGTAAAGGGGTGGTGAAGTGCAATACATGATGCTTTATCCTGTTGGCATCATTTAGCTTCTCCTACCTTATTCTTATCATCACCAAGTTCGTATACACGGGTAACCTGAGCAACCCCAGTGGAGATTGGGTAATCAACTCCCAGTGGAAGGTAGGGTCGGGGCTGATGAAGAAAGGAGTCTTGGTCCTCCGATGAATAGGGGGTTGAGCGAAGGACTAACAACACCCTTGTAAAACCCAATTATTACGCATACTATTGAGATAAATGGATGGATTTCACAACAAAGAACTCGACAAAGAAAAATGGACATGATTATAAATTTATAATTTGGAACCTGAAGAACCTGGCAGAAGACCTTGGAATATCATCATCATCAATGGTGCTACAGCCCTATGAAAGAGCCTCGACCTTCCCAAGTCTATTACGCCAGTCAGTCCTATCCATTGCCAACCGTTGCCAGTTTGCTGCGCCTTGGAATATATGTAGTTGAAATATTTGCCTTCAGGAAATCAGATGAAAGAGCCAGGGAGAAATTCGTAAAAATAAATTTTCAAACGAAACCAGACAAGGTGAAGAGAAGTAGGGTTTACAATAACCAAAATACTGCGAAAATTCATTATCGCATTTACACCAATATCAGACAGAATTTGCACCATAAGCCTCAAACGTAAACTAGATGACGTGGCAGTGGTTAATTTATATGCACCGATGGAATATGAAAGAGGCTGATGAAGAAGAGGTTTAAAGACAATGGACAGTGTTGCACAATTCGCAGCAGCAAATAATTATGTAGTTGTCAGTACTAACTTCCAAGGAAAAGACATCCATAGAGGATCGTGGAAAATACCAGGAACCAATGAAGCAAATCAAATTGACCACATATTCATCTCAAAAAGTGGACAACAGACATAACTAATATAAGAACATATCATGGGATGGGGCGAACTCTGACCCTTTGAAGACAAAATTGCGGCAGAAAATCGCGACAGTGGCAAAAGAGATAAATAGTTGAATTAAAAGATGTAATGTTGAAACAACAATACCAAAATTCTCTTCAAGTAAAATTGAATGGAACCAGAGAAAAAGATACTTCAAAGGAGAAATGGAGACAATTAAAAGCAATAATAATGGAATCTGCAGAGGAAACTGTCGGAAAAGCCAAGAGACAAAGAAATGCGGAATGGTATGATGACGAGTGCAGAACTGCAGTATAGGAAAAAATGTATTCTGGAATTAAGTAACTTCAAGTAAATACCAGAAATAGCAGGGAAACTAACAAAAAAACACTGAAGAGAATACTCACAAGCGACTAGATGATTAGAATATGCAGAAGAAAAAAAGAGAGGCTTTAAAAAACAAGTACAAGAAATCCTAGAGCATAACAACAGATAAGACAGTAGAAAATTCTATAAAATAATAAAAGAAAGCACACAATCAATTAGACAAATATTGGCGATATGCAAAGACAAGGACGAAGAACTACTAACAGATAAGTAAAAATTTATAAGGAGATGGAAAGAAAAGAATAAATCGAACAAAACCTAAACGCATCAAAATGAATAAACCAAGATATCTTATAAATCGGAGCAGAACATTGAAAATCCGAGTTACGAAGAAGAGGTTCAGATAATAAAAAAACTAAAAAACAATCAAGCACCAGGGACGGACTGAATTTTGGCAGAATTATTAAAACATGGAAGATCCGAACTCTGGGAAGAATTCATTATCTAAAATAATTTTGACCAGTGGCGCACCTAGAATTTTCCTCTGGGTGTGGGTTGGCTTGGGCACCGAATTTTTTTGTATTTTTAAAGACAAGTTACAGTAAATAATTGATGGATTCGACCGTTACTTGATGGAAGTTCATTTTATCTCACAATAAAACACTGAAAAACGTTTGTTTTTCTATACTTCCACAAAATTTATTACAACTATGTTATTACTACAGCTGTTTCGGCAAAGTGCCTTTCTCAAGTGATATATTTTACAATGTGTTTGCCTTTTTAAGTCTTCAACTGAAGAGGTTGAGGAGTGGGGAGCTGTTTGTCTCGAGTTGGTCATTCAGAATTATGTCTGTATTTTTCAATTTATTAATTTCCATTGATTCTAAAAGTGATAGCTTAAGGCCTTTATTTTGAATATGTAGAATTTGAAACTCTTCATTGAAAGAATGATTATGATCTAGAAGGTGAAGTGCGTATGTAGAAGTGTCTGTTTTTCTATTGTTGAAAGCCCTTTTGTGTTCTGCTATCCGTTTGTCAAAAGTTCTGCCAGTTTGACCGATGTAAGTTTTCGGACAGTCACCACAAGTTAGTTTGTACACACCACTCTGTAGTTGCTTTCTCTTTCGGCTTTTATTGTTTTTAATATGTTTGCTTAAGTTGTTGTTAGTTCTGAAAGCTGGTGTTATTCCTTTCTTTTTTATGTATCTGGCTATTTTTGTTGTTATTTTGCCAGTATATGTGAGAGAGCAGAAGGTACTGGGTTCTTTCTGTGGTGGTGGATACACTAATTTCAAGGCTTTCTTATGGAGTTTTTGGTTTAAAATGTTGTTAACTGTTTATTCGTTATAGCCATTGTTTACTGCTATTTGTCTAATGATATTTAGTTCTGTCTCGAAGTCATTTTTTGTCATAGGAATTTCTGTCAGTCTATGTATCATGCTATGGTAGGCTGCTAATTTGTGTTGTGTAGGATGGGATGATGAATTGTGTATAGTTGTGTCAGTATGGGTAGGTTTATGATATACGGAGAACTCATGTTTGTTGTGTAGTCTGGTAATCGTTACATCTAGAAAGTTTGTGGAATTTATTTATGAACCAACTTGAAACAACAATTTCTAAACACCCCTTCTTTAAACAGTTCTTATATTGGTGGAGATACGTGGATGACATACTAGTCTGCTTTACAGGAACTAACAGACAACTTGACCAATTTCTATCATACATTAATTCACTTCATAGTAATATTGAGTTCACAATAGAAACAGAACAGAATAATTCCATAAACTTTCTAGATGTAACGATTACCAGACTACACAACAAACATGAGTTCTCCGTATATCATAAACCTACCCATACTGACACAACTATACACAATTCATCATCCCATCCTACACAACACAAATTAGCAGCCTACCATAGCATGATACATAGACTGACAGAAATTCCTATGACAAAAAATAACTTCGAGACAGAACTAAATATCATTAGACAAATAGCAGTAAACAATGGCTATAACGAACAAACAGTTAACAACATTTTAAACCAAAAACTCCATAAGAAAGCCTTGAAATTAGTGTATCCACCACCACAGAAAGAACCCAGTACCTTCTGCTCTCTCACATATACTGGCAAAATAACAACAAAAATAGCCAGATACATAAAAAAGAAAGGAATAACACCAGCTTTCAGAACTAACAACAACTTAAGCAAACATATTAAAAACAATAAAAGCCGAAAGAGAAAGCAACTACAGAGTGGTGTGTACAAACTAACTTGTGGTGACTGTCCGAAAACTTACATCGGTCAAACTAGCAGAACTTTTGACAAACGGATAGCAGAACACAAAAGGGCTTTCAACAATAGAAAAACAGACACTTCTACATACGCACTTCACCTTCTAGATCATAATCATTCTTTCAATGAAGAGTTTCAAATTCTACATATTCAAAATAAAGGCCTTAAGCTATCACTTTTAGAATCAATGGAAATTAATAAATTGAAAAATACAGATATAATTCTGAATGACCAACTCGAGACAAACAGCTCCCCACTCCTCAACCTCTTCAGTTAAAGACTTAAAAAGGCAAACACATTGTAAAATATATCACTTGAGAAAGGCACTTTGCCGAAACAGCTGTAGTAATAACATAGTTGTAATAAATTTTGTGGAAGTGTAGAAAAACAAACAAGTTACATTATCCTACTATTCTTTATATATTTTCTATGTGTGCGCCACTGACAGGACCGACGAACAAATTGAATGAAGAGCACGATATTGTAAGATTTTTTAATAAAAGTCAGAGAGAGTCATGGCTGGAACATGTCTATAGGGGAAAGAAGATACAAAATCAACAAAGAAAATATTATAACGGAAGTCGATAGGTTGACGAAAAAAGGAAAATCCAGAACGAGACAGTTGGATGACGTGGAAGACGACCTGGAAATGATGAATGTAAGACAATGGAGGAGAAGGGCACAAGAGAGATCTGAATGGAAGGACATAGCCAGACAGGCAAAGACCCATCCAGGGTTATGATGCCAAAAGAAGATAAATAAGAAATTTAATGTAGTGAAGAAAAGGGCTAGGCAGTGCAGATAAAGGCAAGAAAATACTTAGGTATAGGTACATCATCGAGTTAGTAACTCGATGGTATACCTACATACAGGGTGTCCCGGAAAATAGTGCGTTCCTTAAAGGTATAGGTAGAAGGCACCATGTAGAACAAAAAACTCTTATAAAATTTTTTTCTAAATGCAACCGTTTGACCAAAAAATTAAAATGTATTTTGGTAGGCAAATTTAAATCTGACAACTATGTGCGGTACGCAAATTTAAGCATAGACGGTCCCATGTAAATAAATAGATAGAAGATAGATAGTAAACAGATAGTTTTAAGAATCCTGTTTAGTGTCAATGCCGAAAATGTTTTCGAATAGTGAGTCTATTACCTATTATGTTATTACCTATGAATGGTGTTTGTGAAAGGTTACTTGAAACATCTATTCGGTATAATAATTATTTTCAAGTAAGTACAACTTAGTTATTTCAGTTCACATGTAAACAAATTACTGAGACATTATCTGGTGTATTTAAGTTCCACTGTAAACTATTAAAACTATGTAATTCAGTTAAAGCCCTCAGCAATACTCAGCATTCAACCCATTTAAACCTTACTAAATACATAATACTAGTTCAGTTAAAAGATGTGTTTTTATGTTAAAAGATGTGTAATTCGTTTAAAATTATGCAATAGGTATTTCAATACATTTCAAAAGAAAATAATTTTAGTAAACAAATAGTAAATACATAAGTATTACCTACTATTAGGTTGGATTATTTTAAATACTGTTAATCACAATCACAAACGAGTTTTTATTATGTTATTATTCCGTAGTGCGTACGATGTTGCCAGTTTATTAAAATTTCCAAACATTAAAATACAGGTATATGGAAAACAATGTTAACTTTTTTTTGGAAACGGTTAACTTTAGAAAAAAATGGTATAGGACTTTTTTGTTCCAAATTGTGTATTCTCTCCATACCTTAAAGGAACGCACTATTTTCCGGGACACCCTGTATTATACCACATGGTCTAGAAAATTACAAAATCGGAAATGGGAAATATACAGAGTTTATGATAGTTTCGGAAAATGAGAGTTTATGACAACGGAAATACCAATTATGTAAACATTGAACGAGGAGTGCGTCAAGGGTGTATTCTCTCCCCTCTACTATTTAACGTCTATGCCGAACATAATATCAGAGCTTGTTTTGAAGATCCAGATCTTGAAGGTGCCAGAGTCAATGGCATTATCATTAACAGTGTAAGATATGCCGACGACACCGTAGTATTAGCGGAAACAGAAGACCAACTAAAAATAGTGATGAACATACTATCAGAAGAAAATAACAGACTGGGCTTGGATATTAATCTTTCCAAAACCAAAATCATAGTGTTCCACAAGAACCCCGACAAATTACACCCAACATACAAATCAATGGTATCACCCTTCAGAGTTCACAAAGCTTCATATACCTGGGCAGAGAGCTAAACAGTCAGCTAGACCACTCAAAAGAAATTAGAAGACGCATTGAAATAGCAAGATCTGGCTTCATGAACATGCGTAAAATGCTCTGTAACCCCAAGCTATTAGTCACAATAAGATTGACAACACTAAAGTGTTAATGTGTGGTTTCTATTAGTATATGGCTGTGAGACCTGAAACCTGGACATTAAAACAGTATGACGTCAACAAACTGAATTCATTCGAAATGTGGATGTACCGCCGAATGCCAAGAATAAGCTGGACCAGCAGAATTACAAATGAAGAAGTTCTGGAAATAATGAACACACGTCTTCATCTGGTCAATACAATCAAAATTAGAAAGACGTCATACCTAGGACACGTAATGCGCCATAGGGAATTTGAGCAGCTCCAGGTAATATTAGAAGGCAAAAGGGGTATAGGAAGAAAGACAAAAACCTGGCTTTGAAACATCAGAGATTGGACCCATACGATAGGGAATGACTTAATCCATCAAGCCCAGAACAGGGAGAAATTTGCCATATTGATTGCCAACCTCAATAGAGAAGGCACTTAGGAGGAGGGATGATAGTTTAAGAACTACCTACTTACTTAAAATATGAAGAACATATAGAACCAAGAACATATTTTAATATTACACATAGATAACTAAACGGTGCAGGAGACAATAATGATTTGTGCTCCCCATTGAAAGAACAAATTATAAATTCATAGAGAATGGTCTAGCAAGCTTGACAATCTTGAGGTTCTGTTGACCTTAAAGCAAGGTAAATCTAAATTTTCATTGAACTTGAATTACAAACGACTTATGTCTAAATAAACTAAAATTTTGTATAAAAAAATCCCAATTGAATATATAATGACACGAGATAATCTATTATATTGATACTCGGGAAAATATAACATCAATGTTTAATTTGATAATTACAAATAATTGTCAAAACTATTTATATTACGCTTTAAATTTAAATTATACTATAATTATTATTATAAGTATTTGTATTGAGTTAGGTATATACGCAACCATAAAAATCCTTGAAGTGTATTAGCAAAACAAGTGTTACATACCCATTTTATTTATATATTTAAAATTTAGCAGATAATGATACTGATAAAACACACACGTGAACCACGGAATCACAGTTACTATCACAATATATTTTATTAGTTAAAAATCAATAGTTTCAAGAGTTTTTTACGTGTTTTCGGTCCCTACAAACTACAACAAATTACCACAATACAAAACGACGTAAACGCGAGTGGTATTTGGTATCTCCTCTTGTCTTGATGATCTGTATACTTGTTTATTTATTATTAAAAATACATGTCTGCGCGGGTCGCGAAGGTAATTCCCCATGATAATGCAGTCCACAACATTATAGGCGAGGCAACGAAGCAATATACAATATAATATGTACCTACCAAATTTTTGCAGTTTCGATAGAACTTTTTGCGTTCAATTCGTAAGAGCCTTAGGAAACTTTGTGAACTAAACTGATGATGAAGAAATGAAAATTGCATTATTGTACAAGGAAAATGCATTTTCCCAAATTTATTTGAAAGTGATGAGAAATGATAAATTTGCAGTTCGAAGATACTTGATCTCCAAATCTCGATCTCCAAAGATTAACACACATCTTCAATACAACAGCCAAGAAATACAATATGATAATATCAGCAGAAAAAACCAAATGTATAACAACATCTAAATACCCACTACGACGTAAAATCGAAATTGATGGGAAAATAATAAAACAGGAAGCAAGGTTTAGATATCTGGGAATAGATATAATCAGTTACGGAGATATTGAAGAGGAAGTACGACAACAAAGCTTAAAAGCAAGTAAAGCGGCGGGATCTCTTAATGACACAATCTGGAAGAACAAACATCTAAGACAAGACACAAAAGCAAGAACCTATAAAGCAGCAATTAGACCTATATTAACATACACGGCGGAGAAAAAACCTGACACATCTAAAACGAGACGACTACTAGAGATGAAAATACTCCGACCGATGAAAATACAACAGAGATGAAAATACTCCGACGAATATCAGGGAAAAGTCTGTTGAATAGGGAGAGAAGCGAAAACATAAGAAGATCATGCAATGTAGAAGACATAAATGGATGGGTGACAAAACGGAAACAAGAGTGGAACGAATACATTAGTAAAATGGCAGATAGGATAGTACGAATAGCACGAGATAAGTCACCAAATGGACGAAGAAGTATTGGCAGACCAAGAAAAATATGATGCGATAACTTAAACAATTTAGGAGGCTAATATTGAAGAAGAAACAGGCTTTAAAGCCTACATAAAAGAAGGAAGAAGAAGAAGGAGATACTTGACAAAAATGAGTTCAATATTGGTCGAAAATGACCAGAACAACACAATAAAAGTAAAAGTAGAAGATGAACTAACTGACCCAATTGAAGCTGGAAATGGGATTAAGCCAGGGGAGGGTGGATTACTTGAATCCTTTATCGTTCAATCTAATCATGGATGAAATAATAAAAAAAGTAAGAACTAAAAAAGGATACCAAATGGGAGAAAAACAATTTAAAATAATCTGCTATGCAGACGATGCAATACTAATCTCTCAAACTCAAAGTGAAGATGTTTTACAACGTATGCTGCACCCAGGGCCGGATTTAAGGAGGGGCAGACTGCGTAGCTGCCCGGGGTCCCCACATTCCGGGGCCCCCACAAAGCCCCAAACGTAAGAGGTCTTCATTTAAACAGATATTGGCAGGAGATCAGGAACTCGAAAATGTACGACAAGTATGTTAAAAGAAAGGAGAGTAAGGGCGAAATAATACATTGATCATGGTTATGTTTTTCAGCTTCCACCGGGCGAGTGTATTGCTTCGTTTAAATTGTTATCTAATGTTTGTACACCTTTTAGCCACAGCGGATTCTGTGATTGGAAATATGTAGGTAGTAGGCTTATCGATCACGAAATGTTTAAAGTACACCTTAATGCAGTCGTTACAGTGGCCTGTAATGCGACAGAATTGGGGCGCATTGACACTGAAATAGCAAAACAGGCCGAAGAAATAGAAAATTATTGAAAAATGGTAACTCAAAAACTAACTAATGTTATAAAGTTTGTGAACGAGGTTTAGCATTTCGCGGCGAAAATGAGTTGTCGGGTTCAGCAGAAAATGGAAATTATTTGGGAATATTCGAGTTATTAGCTGAATATGATGAATTTTAAAATAGTTTTAAAGATTAAGAAGTCAAAATATTATTCAGTTTCTCTTGACTCGACAACTGATGAATGACATACCTATTAATTAACTAGAATATTTCATTACATAGGTTTCATTCCTGTTGAAAGGTTTATCATATTTTTGTCAAATCGCAGTCATAAAGCAAAAGATATATTTAATTCTCTAATGACATTTTTGCAAGAACATGATATCGATTTGAAAAACTGCAGGAGACATTCCTACGATACTGCGTCAGAATATTGACCTTAATTCAGGAGTTACGGCACTTACATCACTAAAATCATTTATACAGTCAAGACGTGACAATTTTGAAAGATATGAGAATATCAGAGAAATTTAGGACTCAAAATTTTATCGATATTATATATCACTTCATTACCTCTTTAAGTTAGAGGCTTTCTGGATATAAATCCATCCATTCCAATTTTGAATTTTTACATCTTTTGGAAAATTTAACTCTCAATGAAACTGAAGTTCTCTCATTAAAGCTTACCAACATTTTTATAGCAATGATTTAGATGAAAACCTAGGTGTCGATCTGGTACAACTTGTAAAATTGTTCAATTTATTTAAAGAGGAAATCGGCTCGTCAAATATAGGCAAAGAACTTCAAATGTACCGACTGCTAAAAGAAAAGAATTTGAATAATGCGTTTCCAATTTCCAAACGTTGAGGTGACACTTCGTTTATTCTGATGCTAACTAACTGCAGTGGGTAGAGAAAATACTCAAAACTTAAGTTAACTAAAAATTGACTTCGGTCTATGATCATCTCTGTATAATGAGCATTGAACACTATGTCTTAAAGTAACTAGACATGTCTGACATAATCAAGGAATGTGCTATTAAAATATCTCAAAAAGTACCCAGACTTTAACATCTTACTATATAGCAATACCCTGAACTTACGCTATAGGTGGGACCGAGCGATAATCGCGTAAGTCGGGGTATAATTTCGTATATATGTATGTTTCGATGACATTATTACTCTTTCAAGTCTTCTTAGATATAAAACAAAAAATCCCTTTATAAAAGTAACAAACACCCACTCCATTAGACAAAACTGTAGATGAGAAATACCTAAAACGGGCTCCACACTCTCGGCGAAGTTACTTCGCCAAAGTTGACCGAAGTCCGAAGTACCCTCTCTACACACTCGGTCGAAGTGCGATACCGACAAAGAGCGGTGCGATACCGACAAAGATCCCTTTGACCAGACCGACAGAGAATGGAAGTAGATCGAAGTCAGGCAAAGTTACACAAGGTGGCCGTCTACACTCTCGTACTTGTTGAACCTTGATCGACTTCGGCGAGAGTGAAGTGCGGGCTAATACAAAATAAAATCGCTGATTCCGTATTCTGTGTGAAAAGTCCAAACATGTATTAATACATTGGATGAGCAATAGTGTGTGCGGGTGGTAATTCTATCTCGTCGATAACTAAACGATTGTGTGGCGCTTAAATAATGAATCGACAAGATTTTAAAATCGCATATCAAATAACAAATCGACAAGATTTGAAAATCGCGTAACTCTGGGTTCGCGTAAGTCGAAGTATTACTGTATTTATTTTTATTATTTTACTATAACAAGTTGGAGCTCTTGTATTTTTTATTATTTAAAGATATATTTCTGAAAGTAGATCAACATTTTTTTAATGGTAGGAGTTATGGTCCCCACACCATATCTGTCCAGGAGCCCCCACTGCCTTAAATCCGGCTCTGGCTGCACCAATTTAATATAATTGCCAGAAAATTTAACATGTTAATTTCCCCCAAAAAGACAAAACAGCAAATCCAATAAGATGCAAATTGGAGCTGGAGGATCAGATAACATAACAAGTGATGGAGTTTAAATCACACTCTACGGAAAGCTCAAAACAGAAGTGGAAGATCAAGTGAATAGAGCAAACAGAGCCGCAGGTTGCCTGAATGACACAATAGGGAGAAAAAAAATATCGGAAAAGAAATATAAGGCAGAATTTACAAAACAGTCATCAGACCATATGCGGCAGAAACACGACCTGACACAGAGAGGACAAAAAGAGTGCTCGAAACAGCGGAGATTAAAACCCTTCGAAAATCGAAGTAAGATTCTATGGGACAGAGCTAGGCTAGAAGTACCTACAAGTATACGACGGAGATGCAAGGTGGACAACAAAAATTTTATAGTTTTATTGCTTCATTTCCTCGCCTATAAAAATTAAATCGTCAATGTCGTTGCATCATCCAATTCCGGCACAGCGAAAATATTTATAATAAATATTATGTGCATTTTTTAAACCCATTAGTCCAAAATTATTTTTCCCAAAAGATTTTGGTAATTTGTATATTAAAAATCACTTACATCGGTGAAATTTGTGAAATACAGAAGTTCGTAATATTTTGTAATAAATAATTTAAATTAAACCAATAAAAGTTAATTGATACCAGGGTATAATAAAAATGAATAAAAAGATTTGTTTTTTTTGTAAAGGATAAATCGAAATTTTTTCTAAGTATATATTTTTATATTATTTATATATTAGTCATAAAATGTGTTCAAATGAGTTGATCTTCTACTTCTTTCAAAACAAACATCTATGCAATTAATCAAGGCAAGGGCGGATTCACGACCGATTTTCGAGGGGGGGGGGTTCTGTGGCAAAGTGGTGAGTTTTACGGCACTTTCCACCCACACATATTTGAGTGCCATAAAGACATTTAAAACTTATCATTATTAAAAACCATCATTAAAAACCAGCAACATTTTTAAATTCTGGGGAGGGGTCATGGCCCCCTTTCTGGATCCGCCCTTGAATCAATGCCGTTATCAACATATTAGGACTGAAGCAGCAAAAGTAGCAATTTTAGGTCATGTCAATTTGGAATTTACCTTGCTATTAAAGAAATAGCTGACTGTTTTTTCGCATGCTACTTTCCAGAGTATCGTAACATTAAAAATTTTATCCCTACAAGATAAAAAATGCAAATCACACAAAAAGAAGATACAAGCAGCCGACAACAAATGCTTGAGAGACATAGCGAAAGTGCCAAGGTACGTAGCTGAACACTTCTTGTTCATAGACCTGAAGCAGTACTTACTGGAGATAATGGAAGAAAATTCAGGGAAAAATTCGCTGAGCTTGAAAATCATCCAAATCGGATCGTACTATGCTCTGTTTTTACACCAGGAGGAGTAATTCAAATTTACCGCGCCGTAATGCTTGTTTGTAATTGGTCCAACCTCAGGCAAGTTTACTCCACTTTTATGAAATTTTGTCACTATTGACATTTATGAAATTTTGACACTGTTGGCATTTCATAGGTTAATTAAGTTTTATCGGCGATTTTTTGTGTTTTCGGCGTTATTAATTTATTACTTTAATTTTTAGATTTTTAGTCTGCTTTTATATAAAGAACAGTTGTTTTCAGAACTCTTTAGCGACGTATTAGTATAACAGTAGCGGATCTACGAGGAGGGAACATTCCCCTCGAATTAAAGAAAAAAATTGTTGAAACATAAAAATACAGGGTGTCCAGAAACTCTACCGACAAACGAAGACAGGAGATTTTTTAGATAATTTTAAGATAATTTAACCCAATTCACCTAGTCCGAAAATGCTTCCCAAGGGAGCTAGAGCTCTTTGAAGATGGCGTCATGTAATTAGTTTTTATTAAATAACTCCAGAACGCTTCCATTTAGAAAAACGAAAATTGGGGTGCGTATTTATTTTCCAGAAATGAATCGATTCCATCCATTGTGAATTTCTAGTACCGGTCATAGGCGTCCGTTTTGGGTAGAGCAACGGGTATTTTATCACATAACTCTTTTGTCTTTAACTTTTAAGCATTTTTGACACTGGATTATTAAATTGTGAGGTATTCTAGTACTAAAAGGTACTCTTGCTTTAGGTTGGAAGGACACACCGTTTTCTAGAAAAATCGATTTGAAAGTTTTTCGTTTTTGGAATTTGAAAAAAATTGAAAAAAAAAATTAAAAAAAAAAACGATGTATTTTACTAACTTAAAGCAAGAGTAACTTTTAGTACTCGAATACCTCATAATTTAATAATCTAGTGTTAAAAATGCTTAAAAATTAGGGACAAAAAAGTTACGCTATAAAATAACTGTTGACCTACCCAAAACGGATGCCTATGACCGGTACTAGAAATTCGCAATTAACGAAATCAATTCATCTCTGGAATATAAATAAACGTGCCAGTTTTCCTCTTTCTAAATAGGTTTTTTTTGATGTTTGATTTTTGAAATTGATTTTTCTAGAAAACGGTGTGTACTACCGGCTTAAAACAAGAGTACCTTTTAGTACTAGAATACCTCACAATTTAATAATCCAGCGTCAAAAATGCTTAAAAATTAAAGGCAAAAAAGTTATGCAATAAAATAATCGTTGCCCTGCCCAAAACGGACGCCTATGATCGGTACTAAAAATTCGCAATTGGATGGAATAGATTTACCTCTGGAATATAAATAGGCGTACCAATTTTTGTTTTTCTAAATAGAAGCGTTCTGGAGGTATTTAAGAAAAACTCATTACAAGACGCCATCTTCAAAGAGCTCTAGCTCCCTTAGGAAGCATTTTCGTACTAAGTGAATAGGGTTAAATTGTCTTAGAATTATCTGAAAAATCTTCTGTCTTCGTTTGTCGGTAGAGTTTCTGGACACCCTGTATATTAGCTGACATGAAACTTCACGGCAGACAAGCAAATTTAATCCAATAAACACGATAGTTAGGAAAATTAAGGGAACTTAATGCATATAAGTTATTAGTATGTATGATAAAATTGATCCAAATAATGGCATAACCCAGACATCCAAAGTGAAAGTTATCCTCCAACACAAAATTGCTCTATATGGTCCACATAATGTTCAGAAAAAAGTCACACCATTTTGAGCGTCGGGTTTGGGGGGGGGGGAGAGGGGGGAGTAATCGGTAAATTAGTAGTTTTTTAGGTTTTTCGTCAATATTTCTAAAACTTCGTAGTTTTTTAGGTTTTTCGTCAATATTTTTAAAACTATGCGGTTTAGCATGAACAACCTTCTATACAAAAATATTCTACATTAAATTTGAAATAAAAAAGGCCCTATGCATAATCCTTCTAAAATGAACGGTTTTAAAGTTACGGAGGTAGTATAGTATAATTGGTCCAAAAAAGGCCTAACCCAGACATTCAAAGTAAAAGTTTTCCTTCAACACCAAATTGTTCTATATGGTCCACATATTATTTAGTAAAAAGTTACACCTTTTGAGCGTCCGGTTTGGAGGGGGGGGGAGATGGGGGAGAAGTCGGTAAATTAGTAGTTTTTTTAGGGTTTTCGTCAATATTTCTAAAACTATGCTTAAGCGTAAACAATGTTCTATACAAAAATGTTCTACATAAAATTTAAAACAAAAAAGGTTCTATACGACATAATTGTTATAAAATCAACGGTTTCAGAGTTACGGAGGGTGAAAAGTGGAGGTTTTCGATACATTTTATCTTATTTGGGCAATTAATGATGATTTTGGGTGGGGAGGTTGACGTATCTTCAAGGGCTTATCACTATTACAAAACCCAATCCTGTTAAAGAAAATTTCTATAAATTGCCCAAAGAATATAAAAAGTATTGAAAACCTCCACTTTTCACCCTTCATTAGTCTGGAACCGTTGATTTTATAAAAATTATGTATAGGATCTTTTTTGTTTTAAATTCCATGTAGAACATTTTTGTATAGAACATTGTTTAGGCTAAAGTATAGTTTTAGAAATATTGACGAAAAACTTAAAAAAACTACTAAATTACCGACTTTTACCCCATCTCCCCCCCAAACCGGACGCTCAAAATGGTGTAACTTTTTACTGAACAATATATGGACCATATAGAACAATAATTTGGTGTTGAAGGAAAACTTTTACTTTGGATGTCTGGGTTAGGCCTTTTTTTGGACCTATTATACTATAGATACTACCTCCGTAACTTTGGAACCGTTCACTTTAGAGTGATTATGCATAGGACCTTTTTTATTTAAAATTTAATGTAGAACATTTTTGTATAGAAGGTTGTTCATGCTAAACCGCACAGTTTTAGAAATATTGACGAAAAACCTAAAAAACTACGAATTTGCCGATTTCTCCCCCCTCGACCATATAGAACAATTTGGTGTTGGAGGATAACTTTCACTTTGGATGTCTGGGTTTGGGTCTAGTTATACCATACTATATTATTTATGTCTTTTATGTAGTTTTGGATTTATCTTTTTTATGTCTTTTGGTTTGATCCGCCACTGTAGTATATTATAATATTTATGGATTATCATCGAAGGCCGACATGATCAACCAAAAAAGAAGATGTATTTGGTGATTTTTCTAGTGACTTTATTGGGTGTGAATCTGTCTTTTTAGTTTACTCCTCCTGGTTTAAAACCAGGAGGCATAGAACCAATAGGCTGTAGAGTGTAGAGTATTCTATAGATGGAAACATAGAAGACCAAAGCAACAAATATAATAGTAAATGCTTAAACAAATAATAAGATGACAAAATAACCACGTAGGTCTACCTGAAGTATCCATGAAGTTTAAATCGCAAGAAGATAAACACTTTAACCAAAGTCAGGCATCATTAAGATAAATATATTTAGACGCCCCCCTCCAGAACATATATTTTAAGCAAAGAAAAAACCGGCCTAAACAAAACTAACAAAACGGCGCAAGCAAACGGATTCCGCTAATTTTTTTTTATTATTTTAGGGTTTTCTTTAGTATTTACACAGTCATGCAAAGGTTTATTCAAACTTTTTTTTGTACTTATACCGGGTGGAACAAAAGAAATATTTTTATGTAGACATCGAAATTGTATTGTAGTCTTATGTTTTGTGAACATTTTGTTTTCTGAATGTTCCTGATATCTTTAGAAACAAAAAAATAGACGGTTTTGTAATTTAACATGCGTTTTAACCGAAACCAAAGTTAGAGACACCTTGTAGGGAGGAAAAGGCTCAAAGGCGAGTATACAGTATACCTCGATGTTATGTTGTAGTCTCATATTTTGTGAATTTTATTTATTTAATTTTTCTGATATCTTTAATAATAAAGAAACTAGACGGTATTACTCTTTAATATTTGTTTTAACTGACGACATGCGTCACACATGTTAAACATAGAAACACATATTAAAGAGTAATTCCGTCTAGTTTATTTGCTATTAAAGATATCAGAAAAATTAAAAAAATAAAATATTCAGAAAATATGAGACTACAACATAATATCGAAGTATTTCTCACCTTTCTGCCTTTTTATCCCTACAAGGTGTCTCAAACTTTTGTTTCGGTTAAAACACATATTAAATTACAAATCCGTGTATTTTTTCTGTTTCTACAGATATCAGGGACATTCAAACAACAACATATTCACAAAATATAAGGCTACAATACTATTCTGATGTATACTAACATTTCTTCCTCGTTCTTCCTACAGGATGTCTCAAACTTAACATAAGAGAAACATTTCTTTTCTTCCACCCGGTATAAGTACAAAAAATAAGTTTGAGTAAACCTTTGCACAACTATGTAAATACTAAAGAAAAATCTAAAATAATAAAAAAATAGCGGAATCCGTCTGTTCACGAAAAAATTAACTATGAAAATCAGCATAATTTTCTATATCCCTGACTATTGACGGGCAGTTTATTTTGAATTATGAAGTCCAGTTTATTTGTTACGTTTAATAAAGTTTCCTATTAATGTTGCAAATTTCGTTATAATGTACTTTTGACGTGACGGGAAAAATTGAAAAATTTTAGCTAAACATTGGCGTTACATTTGGTTTTAAAGAAGGCAAAACTTTTGATAAATTGATACTTTTCCATAAGAATATAGTCAATATGGAAAAAATCATGGATCCCTGAAATCTCCAGCGAAATACCCCTCTAATAATGTGCCACATATGGTATATTCCCTATTTAAAATACAGGTTTGTGGTACTGGACATCATTCAGAAAACTGTACTTTATTAGAGGACAAGAAAACAACAACAATAACAAGAAAAAATAACAAATACACATAGATACATGGAGAGACAAATGCAAAACTAATAGATAGAAAAAGAAATAATTGGATCTGCAACAAAACAAAAGTGTGGAACATCTCAAAACAAGTAGCAAATTCGCAGGACACACCCTAAAGCAAAAACACGAGGGATGTAATAAGATACTTATACGGTGGAGACCGTGGAACCACAAACTAAAGAGAGGGAGGCTTGGGCAATAGAGTAAGAGTAGGCTAAAGGAGGTAATGAAGAAAGAAGATGACGTTTTTGGTATTATTTTACGAAAAATCAACCTCGATTTCATTTGCCTTTCAAAAGTCCCTATTTTTAAAGCTTCTTAAAATAGTTTCATTGAAACATTTGTTCAAAATATAATATTATTTATGCCGTTCCAGGCGTTTTTATCAAGATCTAAGAATTCGCTAAACATAGAACAACATATCAAATAAATATAGACATACTTATTTTTCCATTAACTGTTCTCTTCTTCTAATATAAAACATTTTTTGGTATTATTTCTCCTATTTTTTTTATTTATTTTGGTGCTTCAAAAATAATATAGCTACTTTTTTTGTTGAATTTAAAAGTAATTTAAGTTTTTTGTCTGGTTTGCCAGGTGTATTAATTTTTCATTAATCACACTTTTTTGCTAAATCATAATGATTAGCTGAATAAATTCTGATTGAACAATTCTAAAAACACAATTTTTTGTTATTATTCCGCTTACTTGTTGTTTATTTTGGCACTTGATATTATGTATTTTTTATCGAATTTATAGATAATGCCACAAGTTCTTTGTTTGGTTTGCATTGCTATTGATTTTTTATTTGATGATAATATCTGACTCAATCACACTTTTTTGATATATCATAATATTTAGGATAAATAGAATATATTCAATAGATTGTGAGTGAAATTAGTGTGACCTATACCTCTAACCCCTTCGGAAAAAGTTATAGGGGAAAAGAAAAATCACTGTAGTGTGTCTTTTTTCTTGTTTTTCTTTAATTGATTAAAGTTTTATTAATATTAGGTTTTTTCTTGGGATATGTAGATATTTACTTTCTACCTTTGATTTAGTGAGAAATCTGAGAAAACTAAAACAATGTTGTTCTGAAGCTATTTCCTTGTGGCATTTTTATAAATAACTGTTTAAATGAGAAATAAGCCACAATTAAATTGAAAAAAAAAATATTAACGTTTCGACGCCCAACTCGGTTGTCGTTGTCAAAATACAAAATACTACTAAATTAAACAAAAATGTTGTTGCTCAGTAAAAAATTTTTCTAATAATTTATTTAAACCCACTCATTTATATCGGCAATTCAGACATATATTATACGTTTTAAAGTATAAGACTTTAAAATGATATTGCTAATATTTATGAGTTGCAATAACTAAAACAATAGGTAGTATTCAGTAAAGAACCAGTCAGATGTAAAACGGAGACTTGGGCAAAGAAGTGAGAAATCAAGTATAAAAAGCAAATAGACTGGCAGGATGCCTTATCACTTGACTATATGGCGAAACAGATATATTAACAAGATGAAGTCAAGAATTAATAAAACCAGTATAAGACCAATAATCGCATATGCATCAGAAACAAGACCCCATACAGCCACAACACAAAGACTACTGGAAACGCTGAGGAAAGGAAATACGCTGAGAGATCGAAAGAGGAGTAAAGACATTAGAAGAAAATGTAACATACAGTGTATAAACGAATGGACACTAAATAAAAAAAAAGAATGGAATAATCACATAAGAAGAATGCGGGAGACACATGTGGTCAAAAAACAAGAGGTAAATCACCAATCGGTAGAAGAAATATCGGCCAACCGCGCAAAGAATGGAATGACAACGTTCCATACTATTCCATAGAGGTAATTCCCATTAAGGTATTAATCCACCAATGAACACGCAGAATTGCTTATAAAGGGGAAGAAGAAGAAGAAAAAGAAGAAGAAGAAGAACTAGAAGGAGAAGATTTGGTGAGCGCTATTTTCTTTCCCACTCTCATTGACGTAGCAGGTAGCGGTGACTAACATGTTTAGGTCATTAATGTTTAGATTTTCAAAAAGTTTTCACTTTTTGGTAATATTTCCTCTATTTTGTCTTTTATTTTGGTTTTTCTAGTGTCAGTTTGTCCATCTCTAACCCATCATGTATCATCCTTAATTAGTCGATAATTCAAAATTTTAAAACGATACAATCAGAAAACTTATTATTAATATTAATATGAAAAATGAGGAATGACGCAAAATGATAACTAAAATTGGAGTTATATTTTTAACCCGCCAGTGGTCGCTATATGAGATTTTCTCTCACGGTTTCACAAAATTGCGCACAACTTTTTTTCTGGGAAATTATACGCGCTGTAGTTCCTTCTAGTCTCCTAACTATTCTCCCTCGACAATCTATTAGACTCATCCGCTCAGATAGTGACTCAGTTTACTTAGTATCACCACATTATTGAGTCAGTGCGCTTCATGTGAGAGATTCTCTCATCAAGCGACCACCGGCGTCACCAACTGTGTATAAAAATTAATTTTATTTTTCCCCTTAAAACCTAAAATAATATTCTTTTACAATAAAACCTGCCAATAACGGTCACTAAAAATGACAGAACTATTGGCCGATATAAAAAAGGTGGCCGCTAATACCAGGTTTTGTAGTCCACAAATTTTGGTTTGGGGAACTTTGAAATTGGCCAGCTAGTACAGGTGGCCGGTTTTGACAGGTGGTCGTTAACACAGGTTTTACTAATGTAATAAAAGGCGCCGCACGCCGTGGACGTGGTCGATGATATGAAAATCCTATATTCTGTTTCACGGGTTAGTTGTAGATGGTCACTTACCATATATTTCTCAATGTTAAATATTGGCGGCATCAATAGTCACATTTTATATAAAGATAATAATAATAAAATAGAAAAACGTCGTGTCTTTTTAAAGCAAATGGCTTTATCGTTGATGAAACCTCATCTTTTTTGTAAAATTTTGTAAAGAATGGCAAAAGTTGGATATGTGAGAGAAAATCTCACGCGCGACCACTCGCGTAACAACCTACCTAGCGACCAATGCCGGGTTAAGAACAGTGAAATGAATTACATATTATAATATGACTTAATATATTGATAAATGAAAACATAAGACAAGAACTGGATGTCTATTCGATCAAAGAAATACTTATAAACCAAAAGGAAGAAGAACTGTAGAACGCTTATGAAAAGATAAAGAAAGTTCGATCTTGAAATATGGATGAAAGTAGATGAAATTAAAAAATATAAAACAAGCACGAACCTTCCAATACCTAGAAGTAGAAAAAAAAGATGAACAATAAATGCAAATGAAATAACAAAAAAAATTAATGTTTCAGGTCAATATATTTTCTTCTTCAAGTGCCCTGTCTGTTGCGAACGTTGGCTATTAACATGGCAATTCTGATTTTGCTTACGGCAATCCTGAATAGTTCGACTGATGTGAGCCCGAACCACTTCCGCAGGTTTTGGAGCCACGAGTGTCTTCTCCTGCCTGGCCCTCGCTTACTGTCTATTTCCTCCTGGACAATCGTGTACGTATCGTATCTCAATATGTGGCCTAGATATTCAAGTTTTTTTTTGTTTAATTGTGCTCACGATTTCTTCCTCTTTGTCAATATATAGGACCGTATTAACCTTTGGTTGCGAGTAGTAGGTTCTAATAGAAAGACACAAGAGTAAAATACAGGCAGTAGAAATGAAGAAGAAGTAGTAGCGAATAGATACACTTATACGATCCCGGTGTAAGTCAGATCTATTTCAGGGACGCGAACCTGCTCACGCAAGCCATGGCTATCCCCCAATTCCAAATAGGGGAGGTCATGTCCCGATCCAAGTTTCCTGCCAAATATCCAAAAAGCCTTTCCGATTATCCAACCCACAGGAGTAAACCTAATGCGTCAGAAAAATCATTGGGGAAGGCAACGGGAAACCACTCCAATTATTTCTCCCGAGTAAAGTTAACATGGTGCAATCCAAACATAATCAGAGTATTACTGATCGTGGATCTGGGAAACCAAGATCCGGTAGGGAAGGGCGCGCACCAGACTGTAGGGCCTTCCCGGTCGTCACCACACGAAACCCCTACAATTTAAAAAGTACGACAACTTTAAAAATGTCTAGCAGTACAACCAGATTAGGCACATGGAATGTTAAAAGCCTCTATGCAGCAGGCAAGCTCAGTAATTTAGTTCAAGAGGTTAAACGCTTAAAAATTGATATAATGGGCATAAGTGAGCTCCGGTGGCCTGGAGCGGGAACATGTGAACAAGATGAAGGCACACTATACTATTCTGGAAGTGTAGAAGATGACGTACATCATAGGAGTGGATTTGGCATATTTATAACATCTAAATTCAAGAAATATGTGAAAAATTTTGTACCTGTGAACGACAGACTAGCGATACTCCAATTAAATAGTAAACCATTTAATGTCAATGTTATCCAGATATATACCCCTACTTCAGAAAAGAAATATGACAATGATTTTGAGTCATTCTATAGTCAATTAAAACAGACACTTAACAATATAAAAAGTAACGAAATTACATATATTATTGGAGATTTTAACGCGAAAATTGGTCAAGGACGAAGATCTGACCTGGTAGGTGAATATGCACTAGGGGAGAGTAATGAAAGAGGCGATAGATTATACCAGTTCTGTCAAGAACATTACATGATAATCGCAAATATATGGTTCAAATTACACAAAAGAAGATTATACACATGGAAGGGACCAGGAGATAACTCACTTCATATAATTAGAAATCAGATAGATTATATTCTAGTAAACAAGAGATTTAAGAATGGTGTCAAGAGATCAACGACATATCCTGGTGCAGATATCGGTTCAGACCATAACCCTCTAACAGCTGACATCCAAGTGAAGCTAAAAAAGTCCAAGAAAGCCCCAAAAAATCAAAATTACATATCTCAGCATCCAACAAAACGCTAATAGAAAATGACCTGAATAATCAGCTAAAGAATTCAACAAATGAAAACAATACAGAAATATGGAACACGTTTAAAGATCTTACCTGGAAAGTAATGGAAAAATATACAACAACGATGCAGAGGCATAAAAAACAACAATGGATGACTGATAAAATCCTGGAATTGATGGAGCAGAGAAGAAAACTGAAAGATAACAAGACAGAATACAAAGAAAAACAGAAACTAATTAAGCAAAAAATAAAGGTGGCTAAAGAAAAATGGATGGAGGATAAATGCAAGGAATTAGAAAAGTTGAATGAAAAACATGATACGTTTAATATGTTTAAAAAAGTTAGAGAAGTAGCTGGTCTTTATCATAAGAAAACTCCACATACTATAACCGATTCGTCGGGAAAAATGCTAATAGACGAACACGAAATTCGAACTACCTGGTATAATTATACAAATGAACTGTATAATGATGATAGACCCGAAGACTTTAGATGAAGGTGAAGGACCAGAAATACTAAAATCAGACTATACTATATGCTATAAAATTGGCAAAAAACAAGAAAGCCGATGGTCCCGACAACATACCTATGTAAAGAAATGTCAAAGCTCATAAATGAGGAAAACATTGGAATACTAGTCAAACTTTTCAATGATGTTTATTCGACTGGTGATATCCCTGAAGATTCGTTAAAGTCCGAATTCATAACCCTACCAAAAAAACAACGTCCGAAAAACTGTAGCGATTATAGAATGATAAGCCTTATGAGCCACACTTTGAAAATCTTTCTACGTATCATCCACAGTAGAATCAGAGATAAATGTGAAGAAGACCAGGATGAAACACAATTTGGCTTCAGAAATGGACTGGGAACTCGGGACGCACTCTTTGCACTAAATGTATTATTGCAGAAATGCCGAGATCAAAGGAAAGACGTCTTTGCTATATTTATTGACTATGAGAAGGCATTTGATTGAGTGCAACATCACAAATTAATTAAAATATTAAAGGAAAAAGGAGTTGATAGTCAAGATGTACGAATCATAGAAAAATTATACTGGCGTCAAACAGCGACAGCTTGCATAAATGGAAAATCAACAGAAATATGCAAAATACAAAGAGGTGTCAGACAGGGTTGTATACTGTCCCCACTGTTATTCAATTTATATTCAGATATAATATTTAAGGAAGCGCTGCATAATTTGGAATGGGGTGTTAAAGTTAATGGAATTCTGATAAATACAATCAGATATGCAGACGATACAGTTATTTTAAGTGATGATATGAATGGATTACAACACCTTTTAAATGCCATTGACGCAGTGGGAAGAGAGTTTGGCCTAAACATAAACTGTTCAAAAGCAAAATACATGGTATTTAGCCGTTTGGCCGATCAAGATTCACGGTTATATGTTGATGGTCATATAATTCAAAGAGTACCCAGTTTTAAATATCTTTGTTACCATATTACTGAACAACTAGATGCAGATAAAGAGATAAAATGTTGAATCGAGATAGCCCGCACATTTTTAAAAATGAGGTCATTCTTCTGTAATGATAACTTGCAACTTCAACTTCGAAAGCGCATGATTAAAGGTTACTTTTGGTCAGTCCTCTTGTATGGTGTCGAAGCATGGACATTAAAAATATCCACCATTAATCGTTTGGAGGCCTTTGAAATGTGGCTGCACAGACGTACACTGAAAATACCATGAACGGCTATGGTGACAACTGTGGCAATCCTTAAGAGAGCAAATGCTGCAGGCGAGCTGCTTGATAACATCAAATATAGAAAGATGGCCTATTTTGGACACGTAGTAAGGGCAGACCGGTATAATATTCTTCAACTTATTATGATGGGTAAACTCGAAGGACACAGAGGAATTGGTAGAAAGCAGGCCTCATGGTTGAAGAATATCAGGGAGTGGACAGGAATAAAGAAAGCAGAACAACTATTTAGAATAGCTCGAGACAGAAACAGTTTCGCCATGTTAATCGCCAACGTCAAGGGGAGTTGATAGGGCACGTTAAGAAGAAGAAGAAATGAAGAGTTACTAAAAGAGATAGACTACGGAACACCCAAATAAGAGATGTCGAAATAGAGTCAAATTAGAGTATATAGAAAGAAGGCTACTCAGTTTGTGGGGTTACCTTCAGAGAATAAAGAATACAAAACCTGCGAAAGAAATCTGACAGGAAAAAGCACAAAGAAGAAAAAAGAAAGGTAGGTCGCGATGAACATGGGATATAACCCTAGGAAACATATTCAAAAAAGGGGAAAACATGGACAAAAGCAAGGACGCTGGTCAGAAATAGGAAGGAATGGTCAAAATTGTACATAATATAGATATAGAAGGATATTAGTTAAGTTTACAAATAAAATAAAATTAAGTTTGTTATTAATATTAAATTGTTTTTGTATTATGCTGTATTGTTGCTCTACACCACTAAGGGTTTTAAAACTAATGTTACTTTCAAAAATACCTGGAAAATTGTTTCAACTCACCTCCCAGTACACAACACAATGCTTGAAGCATTTTCAAAAAACTGAATATGTTCAACCGGCTCATATCTTTGGTATAGAAATTTAAAATTTAAATGAAAACAAACACAATATACATAAAGCTATTAAGTACCGACACAGTCACTTCATAAATATAAATTATAATAAATCGGCGATAACAAGTTTTTTGTCCGCGCACAGATTTCACGCTGTGCTTTGTATAAAATCTGATCATATTTTATAGAAAATCATCACCGTTAAAATGAGATAAAAAGTGTATTACGGCAAGGAAGGCACGCCATTGGCGGTTTAGCCCGATGTAGCGGGGAGCCCCGTTCCCCATGGGGCGTTCTAGGAAGGGAATTGGTTCTTAGAGCCAAGGTGGTTCTTTTTTTCCCAATCACCTGCAAGGCAAGATTTATGTGTTCTGGTTCTAGTAGCATGTGATACAATTTATTCTTTCGGAAACTTTGTTCTTTTACAATTTTCGTAACTGTGCCATTGTGCCAAGCAGGGTAATTCCCCTACAAGTTATTGGAATTTTTGTAGGTACTTTTTCCTCTTTCTGTGTTCTTCTTCTTCTTCTACGCCACAACAGCCCAAATTGAGCCTTGGCCTCCTTTATTTTTTGCCTCCACCCTTGCTTGTCTGTGGCTGCTCTTCTCCATACACGGACTTAAAAGAGGCTTGTGCGTCGCTGTTTACTGTGTCTTCCCAGCGCTTTCTTGGCTTTCCAACCGGTCTCTTTCCCTGCATTCTAGCATTCAGTGCTCTTTTTGGTAGCCTATCCTCTCCCATTCATATCACATATCCGGCCCATTGCAATCTTTGTATTCTAATGAAGTCTGACAGGGGGTGCTTCCTTATAAAGTTGATAAAGTTCGTTGTTGTATCAACTTCTGAAGATTCCGTTTTCCCTCGCAGGTCCTAGTATTCTCCTCAGTACTATCCTTTCGAATGTGTCGAGTTTGTTTTTGGATGTTTCTTTCAGGACCCATACTTCACTGCCATAGCATGATGCATGATATTGGTCGAATTAAAGTTTTATAGATTCTCATCTTTGTATTTCGGTGGACACTTTTAGACCGAAATATATGGGAGAGGGCAAAATAAGCTCTGTTTGCCTGCGTTATTCTCTTCCGTATTTCTCCATCTTCTGATCCGTCGGCATATATTTCTACTCCCAGGTATGTAAACTTTCCAACCGTTTCAATGTCATCTTCATGTATAATGTTTTGTAGGACCATATTTCTTCTCGTCTGAGTCATTATTTTTGTTTTCTCTGTGTTAATTTCTAGACCTAACATTTTTGTTTGTGTTTTTAACTCTGCGTATGTTTCCTGTGCTCCTGTTGATGTTCTACTTATAATATTAATGTCATCCGTATAAGCGGCCAGTTGAACCGTTCGGTTGGTCAGTAGGTTTCCTCGTCCAGTTTGCATTTACCTAACCGCATAGGTACTCCAGTGCTAGATTCAACAATGTTGGGGCCAGCCCATCTCCCTGCTCCTGCTTTAGTCCCTGCGAAATTTTGAAAAAGTCTGTCCGGTGGTTTTGTATTCGTACACATGCCTGAGTTTCATCCATTGTGGCTTTAATGAGTCTTATTAGTTTGTGTGATATTGCTAATTCAGCTAATATATAGTATAGTTTGTTCCTTTTGACTGAGTCGTATGCCTGTTTGAAGTCCACAAACACGTTGTGAACATCAATATAGCGTTTCCATGATTTCATCAAGATCTTTCCATGTTATATGGAGTAATTATAGAGTAGCCCGATGTAGTGGAAGCCCCCTTCCCCATGGGGCGTTCTAAGAAGGGAATTGGTTCTTGGAGCCAAGGTGGTTCTTTTTTCCCGTCACCTGTAAGGCAAGATTTATGTGTTCTGGTTCTATTGACAAGTGACACTATTTATTCTTTGGCCAAATTCGTTCTTTTACAATTTTTTTTCAACAAAGAAATGGATATATGAACGGTACTTCACTTTTTAGTCGTTGTAGATGACCCCACCAACGTAACTGCCCTTTTTCAACATACTTTGCCATCGACTCTATTTTAACTCCATTCATCTATTCTAACACCATTTCCAACCAAATCTGTTCTAGTCACTTCCTATCTATCTCTATATTTCCTTCCCTCCATAAGGAGTATTGAGCGCTCTTGTGTTACTTAACCAAAAGTGAGAGATAGTGTGTTGGATCAACGCATCCTCTTAGAAACTGTCTTTCGGTCCTTTTCCTAGACGAAGAGAAGGTAAATGCGTGGCCTAAGTGTCCTCTATTTGCTTTCTCCTATTTTCGTCGTCTCTGTGCTTATATATTGTAAAAGCCGGAGATACAGGATGCAGCCAGAAAGCAGTTTATTAACGAAAAATCTTAGATTTAAAATATTGTTTATTATATTTTTATTTCAATTATTCTAATTGTTTAAAAAGTAATAAACTTTGTATCTAGGGCTTTTCGTTGTTTTCCTCGTAATACGAGAGATATCGCTAGATTGCGTCTCAAAAGGTGGAATCATTGTATCGCGATGGTTTCCCTTAAATAGGCAGATTGTTGATATTTCTTTCAGAGTTGTGACTGCATAGCTTCACTGAGGATGCATGAGGATGCTGAAATAGCTATATGGAGATGGTTGTGATGTTGGGGGTTGCTGGACGAAGACACTCCCGAACAAACAAACTTAAACTTTTTACATATCTTTATTCTTATAAGGTTAAAGGTACAGTTACAACTACGTCGACCGACATTATAGTTAGGATAGGTCAAGGTGACCCATATCTCGGTAACTATATCCCCTGACCACGCGCCAGCAGAGTTCAGCGAACACACTGATACAACAATGAATGTCTCAGGTACTCGACCTTCCCACTTATATCTTATTATATTAAAAACAATGCCCATATGTATTACCATATATGGTTATGCTATACGTATTTCAATAATGACGTGTGCTGTGTTTGCAGTCTTGCGAATGAGTTGAATACTTTGAACTTTGCTACTATCGTAATAAATTATACAAATTGCAACTATAATATTGACCTTATTCTTATAACAAATAAATTAGGAAAATTCCGTGAGGGTTGTCGTGTACCATCACATCTCTCTGGGCGGGGAAAAGATGAAAGGGAACTTCAGTAACAATTTCCTTTCATCTCTATTTTATATTATTTATGCTGACTGACGTCTCTCCTTTATAAGAAAATTAAACAAACATATTAAAGAAAATGAGAAAAGAAAAAAAAATGAGATATATAAATATTTACACTGAACCTTAAGTACTAGTAAAAGTCTTATGGTGGACTATTATTACACTTTTACACTATAACACTTTTCAGTACTTATTCTTTTTATATATTATACAGCTTAACGTTATTCTTATGTATGACTACTTGTTTACCCTTTTTCTCAATAATTACGTTAGGCGTTTCATCTTTAATTACGGTATATGGACCCGAAAACAAACAGTTAAGTTTTGTGTTTGGCTCCTTTTTTATTAATACCTTATCTCCTGGTTTATAAGTTATTTTACTCGTTTTGGCATCATATATTTTTTTTTTGCTGTGTTTTGTATGTGTTAGTGTTTCTCTGGCCTCCTTTGCGGCTACTTGTAGTCTGTATTTCAGTTCCATGGGATAGTCGTCAAAATTATACAGGGGTTCTATTTCGTTTTGAACATTTGTCGGCAGTCTACATATTTTTCCGAACACTAATTCGAACGGAGTATAACCCGTTGCTGAGTGTACTGAAATGTTATACGAAAAACAGAAATATTGCACCCATGTACTCCAATTTGTAGGGAATTTTGATAGTTGTATCCTAAGGTACGCATTTAAATGTTTGTGAGTATTTTCTAAAGCTCCTATTGTTTCGTGGTGATATGCTGTTGAGTTTAGTTTCTCTATTTGCAATAATGAGCATGTTTCCTTAAATGTTCTTGCCATAAACTCTGAGCCTTGGTCTGTGACTATTTTTCTGGGTACTCCATACCTCAGAATAAAATTTTCTACCAATGCCTTGGCTACTGTTTCGGCTTCTTTGTTCTTTATTACATATCCTTCTATGTATTTACTTAGCTCACATTGCAGTGTCAATATATATCTATTCCCACTGTCATCCATCTCAAATGGTCCTACTAGATCTATAAATATTGTGTCGAATGCGCAGGTGGCAGTCGATGTGATAGTTAGAGGTTGTTTGGTTATGATAGAATGCTTATGTCTTTGACAATCGTCGCATCTCTTCACAAATTCCTCGATATCTTTTCGTAAACTATTCCAAAAATAATATTTCCTTATATTTTTGTACATTCTATTTATTCCGGCATGCCCTCCTGTTGGTAACATGTGAAAATCATTAATTATAATTCTTCTTAATTTTTCATCTGCTATATTCTGTTTGTCTTGTACTATACATATTTTGATATCTCTTTCTTTAAATATTTTAGGATCCTTTCTTATCTCTTCAATAATTGGCTGATTCTTATTATTCTTTACTAGTACTAGTTCCTTTATATTCTTTTGTGCGCACATTTGAATCAAGGCTCTCAACGATGCTCGTAGCGCAGACGTTGATCGAGGTTCTTGATATGTCGAGTTTCTCAACGACGCTCGTAGTGCAGACGTTGATCGAAAATCTCGAATCAGATAAATAATATCGTCTTCTTCATTGTACAATATACTACTATTTGTATTTTCTTCAGCCGAATCTAGCTTCATTGTTTTGCAATCGTCCTTGTCTATCAGTTTTACCTCTACCGCACTTTTCGGGAATTTCAACAATTCGACTACGTCTGGTTGATCAGTCCATTCGTTCTTCGAATCGGTGATTTCCTCCTGCTTTTTCGTTTGTGCTCTCGTCATCACTAATATACTTTTCTCTGAGTCCTTATTTAGTTGCTTTAGTTCTTCTGATGTAACTTCTATTCGTGATAAGGCGTCAGCTGTTACATTTTCAGCTCCTTTCACGTATTTAATTGTAAAGTCGTATTCTTCTAACTTCAATCTAAATTTGGTTAATCTGCTGGAAGGGTTTGTCATACCAAATAGGTACACCAATGGTCGGTGGTCTGTCAAAATAATAAATTCTTTCTGTAGAAGGTAATGTCTCCATTTAGCAATGCTCCATACTATTGCCAGTAATTCTTTTTCTATCGTAGGATAATTCATTTCCGCTTTATTAAGTGTTCTACTGGCATATGCTACCGGTTTGTCATTCCCGTTTGACAAAGTTGCTCCTAGTGCGATGCCAGATGCATCTGTCCGTAGAATAAACGTGTTCTCCTCCGATAAATCTGGGAATTCCATTACGGGGGGGTTTGATAATGACGTCTTGAGGCTTTCAAAAGCTTTTTGGCATTCTGTTGTCCACTCAAATTTTACATTTTTCCTTGATAGTCTATTTAGAGGTGCGGCTATTTCTGCAAAATGATTGATATGTTTTCTGTAATAATTTGCAAAGGCTACGAATCTTTTTGCTTCTTTTGCATTTTGTGGTATTGGATATTGTTCCAATGCGGTGATCTTTTCCGGATCTGGTGCTACACCTTTATTCGAAATCTTGTGTCCTAAATATAATAGTTCTTTTTTCATAAACTCGCATTTAATTGGATTTAATTTCAGATTTACTTTCCTTAGTCTCTCTAATACCTTCACTAAATTCTGATTATGCTGTTGTAGACTGTTGCCAAAGACTATCAAATCATCAAGATATATAAACATGTTTTCATAATTTAAACCTGACATTGCCATAGTCATGGCTCGTGAGAAACATCCTGGGCTTGTCTTTAACCCCATCGGAAGTCGTGTCATTTGATATTGACCTCTATCGGTTGCGAATGCTGTGTACGGTCTGGACTTAGAATCGAGTTCTATTTGGTAATATCCTTGGTATAAATCTAAATGTGAAAAATATGTTGCTCCTGATAAAGCGTCTAGGATTTCTTCTATGCATGGTAATGGAAATCTGTCATTCTCAATTTTGTTGTTTAGTTGTCTGTAATCTATCACAACTCTCCATTTCTTGTTTCCATTTTCATCGTTTTTCTTTGGCACTATAAGTAGTGGAGATGAGAATTCTGATATTGCATTTTCAATAATCCCGTCTTTTAACATTTTGTCTACTTGTCTATTTATTTCCGTTTTTTGTCCGTGTGGTAATCTATACGGTTTTGTATAAGCAGGTGATACTCCTTTTTGCAATTTTATTTTTGCTTTGTATACGTCCGTCGTTGTGCATGGATCGTTTTCTAAGAAAAACACATCGGAATATTTTACACATATTTTTTCTATTGCTCTTTTTTCCTCTAGCGATAAATTTTTTGTGTTTATTATATTCAAAAGTCTTTCGGCACGACTCACCGATTGTTTTGATTCTCCCATGTGGAAAACGTCGAACTTGTCTAATCTTTCGACCTTCGGTCTAAAATTCTTAACAATTATTTCTCTATCATTGATATTTAATATCCTTATTGGTATTTTTCCGTCGACTGGTTTTGAGACTGTTCCTGCCGAGAAAATTCCTTCCGCTATCTCCTGTGGTATAGTTACAAAATCTCCGTAGTGTGTCCCGATCTCGAAAAAAAATAATTTTTCACATCTCCTAGGTATTATTATCGTATAAATTTCTCCCATAGATAGCATTTTAAAATCTCTTCTCATTCCTTCTACATGTAACGATAATTTTAAGGATTCGTAATCTATTGTAGCAAAATATTGGTATAAAAAATCGCTACCAATAACCCCATCGACTTTATTTGTGAAACTCTTCATAACTGCAAATTCCTGTGTCAACGTTATCTTCTCTGAGTTATCTAATATTTCAAGGTCACACAATAAGGTTCCCCTTGTATATATAGTTTTTCCGGTAACACCTCGCAAGCTAATACGTCGGGTTTTGTTTATGTCGGTGTAGTTTTTATCTAAACATTCTTCAAATAAAACGCTGACTGTTGCGCCATTGTCAATTAATAGTTTTTTGCGTTTTCCTCTGTAATAAACATTAATATAATTTAATCCACTTGCTGTGGAATTATCTGCCTCCATTTGATGGGCCACGAAAAAAATCTACTTCTTGTATTGTGCTTGTGTGTGGCTGCTCTTGGCGGGGCTGCTCCTCTGTTGCGAAATATGCTCCTGGTGAATTTCTGTTGCTGGGGTTTCTACCTTGCGACCAATTATTATTTCTCCCTCGATGACCATGTCCTGCTCCTCTGTTTCTTTGAGACCTACCTCTGTTATGATATTGTCTTACTTCGTTTCCATTTGTATTTCTATTATTATATGTCTTGTTACCTTCTTTTCTCCTGTCAAAACTATTTTTGTATCCGTTTGTTGTATTTCTTCTTCCGCCTCTATATGTTTTATTCATGTGGTACATTCCTGCAGTTTCCGTTCGAGTTAGCGATTCTTCGTTCTTTGCGCTTGTTATCGCTTCCGCTAAAGTGCTAAAGTTCTTGGCTTTCAAAATTGTCTTTATCTTGTCATTTTTTAAACCGTTAGTAAACACGCTTATTGCAATTTTTTCGTTTACTTTGGCCAGCACTTCTTCTGCATCTCTGTTTCCCTCTGCTTGTGCTATTGTTAATTTAGCCATGAGCTCCTCTAAACTTCTTCCAAATTTTTCTATTGACCTATTCTCTTGTTTCGCTGAGTTGATCTCCGCTGACAGAACAGGGATAGATTGTTTTACTAGAAACTTTTCTTTAATATCGGTTATTAGTGCCGCGTTTGAGTTGTAAGTGGTCTTCAGTCGTAATTTTGCTGCTTGCGTTAGTTTCACCTTCAACAGGTACTTTGTTAGTTGCGGTTTTCCTTCATCATCTAAAAATTCATCGTACAGTTCAATTGCGTCTATGAATGCTCTAATTGATTCTTCGGTGTTTCCTATGTGAGGGATCAGGTTCCCTGCTGTTTTCAGTTCGAATTTCTCTCCCATCTTGTCGTTGTTATGTTCAACTTGTCTTTTCCGTAGTTCTGTTTGGACTTTTCCGATCTTTTCTCCAATTTTTGCAATAATATCTGCAATGAATTTGTCTTCTGCTGCCTTACAGCTGTCACCTTTGTATATTTTATGCACCGTCCTAAACTGTTCCGTGATAGTCCTGAGTTTTTCCCATCTTACGTGTAGAGCTGCATACCTCAATCTATATGCGAACCAGAAAACTCCATTCTTTAACTTAAGGCACGGGTCGCCATGTGATGTTGGGGGTTGCTGGACGAAGACACTCCCGAACAAACAAACTTAAACTTTTTACATATCTTTATTCTTATAAGGTTAAAGGTACAGTTACAACTACGTCGACCGACATTATAGTTAGGATAGGTCAAGGTGACCCATATCTCGGTAACTATATCCCCTGACCACGCGCCAGCAGAGTTCAGCGAACACACTGATACAACAATGAATGTCTCAGGTACTCGACCTTCCCACTTATATCTTATTATATTAAAAACAATGCCCATATGTATTACCATATATGGTTATGCTATACGTATTTCAATAATGACGTGTGCTGTGTTTGCAGTCTTGCGAATGAGTTGAATACTTTGAACTTTGCTACTATCGTAATAAATTATACAAATTGCAACTATAATATTGACCTTATTCTTATAACAAATAAATTAGGAAAATTCCGTGAGGGTTGTCGTGTACCATCACATGGTGGTCCAACTCTGAATCAAATATAAACAAAAACTGCCTTTATCTTTCTGCATCCTCTTCTGTTTTATTCTTTCGAAATTTCCTCTACAAGTCTGTTCCCTTCCTCTCTTCTTCTTCTAAAGTGTCTATCTTCTGGAGATGTTGGCGACCACATTGACCCATTTTATTCTATTTACGGCAGCTCGAAATAGATCAGTTGACGTTAGACCGGTCCACTTTCTAAGATTGGCCAGCCAGGAGATACGTCTACGTCCAGGGCCTCTCCTGCCCTCAATCTGGCCTTGTAGAATCAACTGTAGCAGTCGGTATTTTTCATTACGCATAATGTGGCCGAAGTAAGCCAATTTTTTGCTCTTTACGGTGTTAATTATTTCTTTGTCTTTTCTTAGCCTCTGGAGAATACTTGTATTAGTTGGGTGGTGTATATATGAGACCCTCAACATATTGGTGTATATATGAGACCCTATGTAGCACCACATTTCAAACGCCTCTAACCGTTTTATGGTATCTTCTGTCAGGCTCCAGCTTTCAACTCCGTAGAGGAGGACACTAAAGACGTAACATCTAAGAATTCTTATGCGTATATTGATACTTAAAGACAAGTTGCACAGAATTTTCCTAAGACTGTTAAAAGAGCTTCTGGCTTTTTCAATACGAGTTTTTATTTCGTAGCTATGATCCCAAGTATCCCTAATGTTGCAGCCGAGATAGTATACTTTCTGTACTCTCTCTAGGGGTGTATTGTTTACTGTAATTTGGGCGTTTATGTTGGTGTTTTTACTAATGATAATTATTTTTGTCTTCTTACAGTTTAGTTTTAGGCCGTATTTGTTATATGCTTCTACAACATTATCCATGATCTTTTGGAGCCCCTGCGCACTATCTGCCAGCAATACTGTATCGTCTGCATATCTAATATTATTTATAAGTTGTCCATTTACTGCAATACCATCTTATCAGGTCCAAGGCCTCTCTAAAGATGTTTTCAGAGTATATGTTAAATAGTGCTGGTGACAGTATGCAACCCTGACTAACTCCTTTTTTACTGTGAAATTATAGTAGTTTAGTAGTATAAGTATAGTAGTATATGTAGTTTTCCCGAAATTATAAGTCTCTCAAGATTATCATCACTTCTTGTTGCAATATGGCCAAAAAATTTTAAGACTGTGGAGAGGCAAATAGAGGAAAGTCAAGTCTGAATATTAAGCTCTTGGAGGATTGAGTGATTTGTTCTGTGTTCCGTCCATGAGATCCGAAGCATTCTTCTCCAGCACCACATTTCAAAGGCGTCAACCCTTTTTCTGTCGTCCGATTTCATTGTCCATGTTTCGGATCCGTAATTAAATATGGGAAAAATTAAGGCAGGTACTAATCTTATTTTGGTGTTCTTCGACAAGGAGCGATCTTTCCAGATTTTCGATAATCGACTCATAGCGTTTTTGGCCATGCCTATTCTCCTACGTATTTCTGTTTCACAAGATCCTGTATTACTGATGTAGGACCCTAGATAATTGAACTCTATAATAATCTACTATCATAATTTTTCTTTTTTGTTTATTGATCTTGAGATCACATCTATTGCTTTCGGTTTCCACTAGCTGCAGCAGGCTGGACATTTCTTCTTCGAATTGAGATCAAGAACAGATAAATGAAACAGAGAGGAAGGCCACCATACGCTGGCAAGATGATTTGCAAAAGATGCCGAAATATGGAACTATACTGCAAAAGACCTTGCACTCTGGATACAAACAGGGGATGCCTATGTTCTGCAGTGGAGTTAAACAGGCTCACGATGTTGAGAAGTCGTTTTTTCTTAATGCCGTTTTCACATGCGTTTCATGCGTTTGTTCATTTATATTTTCTGGGTCTTCTTAACATTCTCTATTTATACAGGGTTTTGGTAAAGAATAGGCCAAAGGTTAACCGTAAATTCCTGGAGTTAAAATAGGTGGATTTAAGCTAACTTACCTTAGTACAAAAGTTGAAAATAACCGAAATACAGGCTGTCAAAGTTAAACTTTTATTTTATTTATTTTTGAATATTTTCTGACAGGCATGGAACAACAACACGGAATTTGGTACGTGGTGCTAGTACTGTACCCACTACTAAATTATGACAAACGTTTCTGGCTACTACAAGAGGCGTACGACGGGGGGGTTGGTTGACCCTTCTCAAATTCTACGCCACTGGCGGAATTTCTATTTTAGTGCAATTTTTGGCTTCACCAATACTTTCCATGTAAATAATATACTCGTCATTCGTAACGATATAGCGATTAGTTTTCGAGATATTTGAAGCTAAAAACGATGGAGCTAAATACATTAATCAAAAAACTGTGCCTTTTCATTTTTAACTTCAAATATCTCGAAAACTAATGACTTTATCGTTACAAATGAAAAGTATATTAATTGCATAGAAAGTATTGGTGAATCTAAAAATTATGCTAAAATAGCAGTTACGTCAGTGGCGTAGAATTTGGGAAGGGTCAACCCTGCACTTTCCCCTGTCGAACGCCTCTGGTATTAACCAGAAACGATTGTTTAATATAATTTAGTAGGGTGTACAGTACCTACACTTTCTGCCAAGTATCATAAGGATATGTCAAATAGTTTTAAAGTACCTGGAAAAATAGTTCTTATAGGTTTAAAAATAAATAATAAATTATTAAAAAAAAATAATACTTTCAAACAATTTGACATATCCGTCTCATACTTGGCAGAAAGTGTAGGTACTGTACACCCTACTTCTTCTTCTTCAGGTTCCTTCCCCTATCGGAGGTTGGAAATCATCATCGCTATTTTAATTTTATTGGCCGCACTTCTAAATAATTCTAATGAGCTGCAACTGAACCACTCTCTCAAATTTCTTAGCCAGGATATTTTGCGTCGTCCTGGGTTTCTCTTCCCTTGTATCTTCCCTTGCATAATTAACCTAAGTAATACGTAGTTCTCGCCCCTCATTATATGACCCAGATATTGAATCTTTCTAATTTTAACAGTTTTTATGACTTCACATTTTTTCTTTATTCTTTGTTACACCTCTATATTAGTTACTTTTTCAGTCCACGATATTCTGTGGATTCTCCTGTAGCACCACATCTCAAAGGAGTTTAATTTTTTAATTTCAGACTGTTTTATTGTCCAAGCTTCCATGCCGTATAGTAAAGTAGAAAAAACGTAACAACGTAGCATTCTTGTGCGGATCTCTAGATTAAGGTTACGGTTGCAAAGTAAGTTCTTCAATTTTATGAACGTGTTTCTTGCCATTTCTATTCTAGATCTGATTTCTTTTGTTTGATCTCCATCTTCGGTTAGCCACGTTCCTAAATATTTATATATTGTTACTCTTTCGATTGTTGTATTATTGATGATCAGGTTATCTACATTTTGTGGTTTTTTTGAGAATATCATTGATTTCGTTTTCTTGAGATTCATTTGCAGTCCGTACCTTTCACATGCATTGTATACATGTTGTATTATGTACTGTAGATCTTCCATGTCACTTGCAAATATGACCGTATCGTCCGCATATCTAATATTATTAATGCTATTTCCGTTGACCAAAATACCTTCCACAATATCCAATAAAGCTTCTTGAAATATCACTTCACTGTAGACGTTGAATAAGAGTGGTGAACACCCTACTAAATTATGTTAAATAATCGTTTCTGGTTAATACCAGAGGCGTACTACAGGGGAAAATGAAGGGTTGACCCTTCCCAAATTCTACGCCACTAACGTAACTGCTATTTTAGCAAAATTTTTAGATTCTGCAATACTTTCTATGCAATTAATATACTCTTCATTCGTAACGATAAAGTCATTAGTTTTCGAGATATTTGAAGTTAAAAATGAAAAGGCACACTTATTTTGATTAATGTATTATGCTCCTTCGTTTTTAGCTTCAGATATCTCGAAAAATAATTGCTTTATCCTTACGAATGAATAATATGTTATTTACATAGAAAGTATTGGAGAATCTAAAAATTATACTAAAATAAAAATCTTGCCAGTGGCGTAGAATTTGGGAAGGATCAAGCATTCACTTCCCTCGTCGTACGCCTCTGGTAGTAGCCAGAAACGTTTATTTAACATAATTTAGTAGGGTGTACAGTACCAGCACGACATACCAAATTTCGTGTTGTTGTCCCATGCCTGTCAGGAAATATTCAAAAATAAATAAAATAAAAGTTTAACTTTGACTTTGACACCCTGTATTTCGCTTATTATCAACTTTCGTACTAAGGTAAGTTAGCTTAAATCCACCTATTTTAACTTCAGGAATTTACGGTTAACCTATGGCCCATTCTTTACCTAACACCCTGTATATTTATATATCTGTTTGTCATATCGAATCGTCTGTTTTGATTTTGTGTTTAATTTTTTATAATCCGATCCTGCTTATCATATTATTATTACAGTAGGTACTGTATAAGAGTTAATCTGGTTTTGGGATTAGCCTAAAATTGTTTTGTTGTTTATTATATCTGTACGGTTTTTCACATTTGAAATTTGATTTGCAATTGCGGTAACATCAATTAGTACATCTAATTGTCAGGAGATAGTGTTAATATGATTATTTTTCCATGGGGTGGTGACAAAAAAGTACTGGTATTAGTTTTTGATTAGACTAGATTATTGGTCCCATGGGTTTACATAAACAAAAATCCCCGTGAAATATATATCGGAAATTTAATTGAATACAGGTTATTTCTAAGATAATAGTCTTGGCATATTATCCAAAAAGGGTATTTTTGGGAAAAGTTTTTTTCCAGCAATTTTATTGCTTGAATCGAATCTTAAGATTGCATATATTAGTAATATAGGTATGCAAAGTCCACTAGACGAAGCAACGAAGCATTAAACCTAGGAAGTTTGTGCAGTAAGATGAATCGACATGCAACTTTTTGCATTCGATCAGAGAGAGTGTCAGGCAACTTTGTGAACTAAATTCATCTAGGGCAGGGGTTCCCAAACTTTTTTGTACCACGCCCCCTTTTGTTGAAATGAAAGTTTCTCGCGCCCCCCCCCTTTACAATAAATTTTATGCGCCTTAATAGGAACAAAACAAAAACAAATAAGTATTAGCTTGAAAACGAAACATTTATTTATTCTGCCATAAGATACAATGATATCAGTTTCCATAAAATACAAAAATTATTAATAGAAGAAAAATATATTAGGTTGGTTAGTGAGATGGATGTAGGGTTTCCAATCCCGCAGCCTGAGTTCAATCTCGGTATTTGCGGGACTACGAATTTTCAATCCCGCGAGATCTCGGTATTTGCGGGATCCCGCATATTGAAAATAGTCATATTTTCATATAGTCATATATTCAAACAGTAACAAATACTGAAAAAACAAAAAATCTATCTTCTTCAAAAAATACACCAAAAAAATTTTAAAAATCAACCAAACAAACCCATTTTCAACTGAAAATTAATATAGTTTACTACTTTAGTTGCTATATTACTTAGGTATCTATAAGTTACTATTATTTAGCTAAAGCTTTAAATTGAAAATGTTTGCAAAGGAAACACAACATAGTATTGGATGGTATGAATAAAAACGGGAGTATAAACTCCGAGTACGTTCTCATGAGTATGAGCATAAAGTATAACGTATAACTTTATAGTACATCTCATATGAATAAAAATATATGTTGATGTGGTGAGTTTCTACTCACCGTACATAAGAGTAGATACTACCGCGTGGAGTATGTACTCCAAAATTTGGAGTATAAACTGCATTCTCATTTTTATTCATACGAACCAATATCTAAATCTAAACTGTCATCTGCCAAATTCCTGCGTATTTTAGACACAAATTTTGTTGTAATTACAGCAGTAACGTACGCTTTTTTCAGTCCCGCAAATCCCGCGGATCCCGCATCACGCGGGATTGGAAAATGACGCGGGAACCCGCAATACCGAGATCTCGGTATTGCGGGATTGGAAGCCCTAGATGGATGTGCTTGCATTTTATTTACTAGTGAGCCTATTCGTGGCTGAGTTTTAGTAAGTGCACAGCACAAGTCACTAGCAACATCAAGTTTATTCCGATAGTTTTGTTTTAATTGCCACAAGTTTTGACTTAGTTAAAGTATTTGTAAATAACACAAATAGTTACTTGAAAAAGGTAAATATAAATGAAGAGCTTCCTGTGATACACTAAGATACACTTTGAAATATTTTAACCAAAATGAAGGTTTGTCCATTATAACAAAGTATTTAGCAGAGGAATCATTAAAAAAATAATTTGGATTTATTTGCAAAGCATCTTCTTGAACTGATTCAGACAGGGAGTCTATGTTGACATGGAATGGATCAGTTGACATTCTGTAAATAAAATTGTCGCAAGTGTTTGAGAAGTATTTCTGGAACCCTTCAATTAGGCTCTCCAAATGGTTTGATATTTGGATATTCAAACTTGATCCTTCTTAAATGTCCTTGAAGCGTGTTTCTTCTGAGATTGGCTCTACTTTAGAGAAATTTGAATAATTTTAGGGGTTTGCTGATATTTTACGCCTCCAAAGTTGAATTACTAAGCCTCCATCACAATGAGTAACTACTATATTTGAGTCTCCACCCTGCAGTTTTCGGTTAAGGCTGTTCAACGAGTCAAATATATCTGACAAATAAGCCAATATTACTTGGGTACAATGTTTTTGAAGGCCATGTTTAGCTCATTAGCCATTTGCTTTTAATGTTCCAAGGTGATTACTTCATCTCAAAGGTCAAATAATCTTGCCAACATGTTTCCTTTTGAGAGCCATCGTACTTCTGTATAAAGTAGCAGTGTTTTGTGCTCACTTTATAATTCTTCACAAAGAGTTTTAAACAGTCGAGTATTCAACGCACTGTTTTTCATGTACTTTACTATTTTAATACACAACTTCAAGACAGCCATAAATTCATTTGGAAGGGTTTTTGCCGACAAGGCTTGTCGATGTATAAAACAATGTATCCCAATCACATCAGCATTTTTCTCTATTACTAATTGCAAATAGCCTGAGCGAAAACAAAGCATTGAAGGTGCGCCATTTGTACATAAACTGATCAGTTTTTGCCCAGAGAGTTCATGTTCGTCAAAAAGCTCTCACACTGCTTTCATAACATTAATAGCTTTTGTCGTGGACTCCCGTCTCCAACTCTGTAGAAAAGAGTAGCTTGTCTTTCATTCTTTCGTTTTGAATATACCGAACAACAATTAACTGATAACATTGTGCTATGTCAGTACCCTGGTCTAGCTGAATAGCAAAAAATTTTATTATTTAGGCGATTATTTTACTGCATCAACTACCTGGTTTTGTATGCCTTCGGTCATATTATCAATGTTATCAAAATCAATCACAGTGTTGTCAAAAAGAGGTATTTGAGATAACTCTTGCTTACTCTGCGTTACTAGACACAGTTTAACAAGCGGTTAATTTTGAATTTTAGAAAAATAACTAAATTTAATTTAATGTTCAACTTGTCTCGCGCCCCCCTTGATATGTCCTCACGCCCCCAGGGGGGGCGCGCCCCCCAGTTTGGGAACCCCTGATCTAGGGCAAACATTTTTGTGCATAAGAAAATGCATTTTAAAAGTGCAACTCGAAGGGGTGAAAATGAAAAATTTAGAACTCGGGCAATATTGATGAAAATGAGTTGAATTTTTATAATCGGGGGTTTTGGGGATCGCTGAGCACGAATTTCATATCGGCGATGGTCTCCAAGGTACCTGGTGCCCACGGTGGAACTCGTCGCCTAGAGTTTTACGTTATAATTATTAAAAATCAGTTAATATCCATTACTCGGGGGGTTTTTGGTGTCGCCGGCCATGAATTTAGTGTTGGCGATGGTCTCCAAGATACCTGGTGCCCAGGGTGGAACTCGTCGCCTGGAGTTTTATGTTATAATCATTCAAAATCTGTCAATAACGATTACTCTGAGGATTTTGGGGGTCGCTGAACAAGAGTTTCATGTGGTCGATGGTCTCCAAGATACCTGGTGCCCAGGGTGGAGCTCGCCGTCTGGAGTATTATGTTATAATTATTCCAAATCATTTAAAACCATTACGCGGGGGTTTTGGGGGTCGCTGAGCACGAATTTCATGACGGCGATAGTCTCCTGTGTACCTGGTACCCAGGGTGGAATTCGTCGCCTGGAGTTTTATGTTATAATCATTCAAAATCAGTCAATAACCATTACACTGAGGATTTTGGGGGTCGCTGAACAATAATTTCATGTGTTCTATGGTCTCTAAGGTACCTGGTGCCCAAAGTGAAACTCGTCGTCTGGAGTTTTATGTTATAATTATTACAAATCATTTAAAACCATTACTCGGGGAGTTTTGGGGGTCGATGAACATGAATTTCATGACGGTGATGGTCTCAAAGGTACCTGGTGCCCAGGGTGGAACTCGCCGTCTGGAGTTTCTTGGTATAATCATACAAAATCAGTCAATGACCATTACTATGAAGGCTTTAGGGGTCGCTGGGCACCAATTTCATGTTGGCGATGGTCTTCAAGGTAGGTATACAATAATCTAAAAAATACGTGGTAAATTTAATGTTAGTGCACGTATTCATAATCAATTTATTTGTATATTATATTGAAAAAATTAATAAAAAAGTAAAATAAAATAAAAAAATATATTCATTTACTTGAAGTTACACAAATTTCTCTCTTCCGCAATTTCGAAAACTAAAATTTTAAAACAGCGCAGCTATAGACTGTAGATAATGAAAATTCTTTTAATACCAATCTTAAACGGCTTGATATTATAATATTATTATTTATTCTGTAATTAACAAAACTAATAAGTATAAAATATATGACTTTTTCAAAACACCAACAGTAAAAACTTACTTTGCTTTAAATACGGTATCACTTTTTAGATGTTTTTTTATAATTAATTAAAAATTTTTAAAAGAACAGAACTACATAAAAGTGTAGCTTGGAGGTATTCACATATATACTATGCTTTGTTTTTAAACCAGGAGCAGTAAAATAAAAAGACAGATTCAAACCCAAGAAAGTCAATACAAAAATCACCATATACATCTTCTTTTTTGGTTGATCATATCGGCTTTCGACGGTAATCCATCAACATTATATTATTATTAATACGTCGGTGAAGAGTTCTAAAAACCACTGTTTTTTTATATAAAAGCAGACTAGAAATCTAAAAATTAAAATAATACCGCAGAAAACACAAAAATTCGCTGATATAACTTAATTATCCTTGAAATGCCAATTATGTCAAAATTTCATAAATGTCATTAGTGTCAAAATTTAACGACAGCTGCTTTAAAAGCGACAAAATTTTAAAATAATTTTTAAATACATGAAGAGAAGTATCCATTCTCAAATGTGGTGTCGAGGTAAGGAAGTACAAAACTCAAAGAAGTACCACAAAATGTAAAATGGGCGTTATCACCACAAGCTTAAAATTTCCATTTTACATTGTAGGTCAGTTTTGTCTTTGCTCCTGTATTTTTAAGCTGATGATGACTCGTGAAGAGCCGAAACGCGTCAAAAAAAAATACATTTTGTGGTACTTCTTTGAGTTTTGTACTTCCTTAATTTTTAAATAGGTAATTTTTTAGGATATAATACAGAAGTGTTTTAAGAAAAATTATTAATGAAAAATATATTTAGCGACCCCCAAAACACCGAAGTAATGGATATTGACTGATTTTAATGAATATAACATAAAACTGCAGGCGACGAGTTCCACCCTAGGTACCAGGTACTTTGGAGACCATCGCCGACATGAAATTCGTACTCAGAGACCCCAAAACCCCCCGAGTAATGGTTATTGACTGGTTCTGAATGGTTACAACATAAAACTCCAGGTGACGAGTTTCACCCTGGGCACCAGGTAACTTAGAGACCATTGCCGACATGAAATTCGTACTAAGCGACCCCCAAAACTCCAGGCGACGAGTTGCACCCTGGGAACCAGGTACCTTGGAGACCACCGCCAACATTAAATTGTGTTTAGCGACTCCAAAAACCACCCGAATAATGGTTATTGGCTGATTTTGAATGGCTATAACATAAAACGCTAGGCAACGAGTTCCAACCCTTGGCACCAGGTACCTTGGGCACCATCACCGACATGAAATTCGTACTCAGGGACCCTCAAAACCACCAGGGTAATAGTTTTTGACTAATTTTGAATAATTATAACTAAAAACTCCTGGCGACGAGTTCCACTTTAGGAGCCAGGTATCTTGGAGACCATCGCCGACATTAAATTCGTAGTCAGCGACCCCAAAAACTGCCGTGTAATGGATATTGACTGATTTTTAATTATTATAACATAAAACTCCAGGCGACGAGTTCCACACTGGGCACCAGGTACCTTGGAGACCATCGACCACATGAAATTCGTACAGCGACCCCCAAAACCCCCAGGGTAATAGTTTTTGGCTGATTTTGGATAATTATAACAAAAAACTCTAGGCGACGAGTTCCACCCTGGGCACCAGGTATCTTGGATGCCATCGCCAACATTAAATTCGTGGCCGGCGACTCCAAAAACCTCTCGACTAATGGATATTGACTGATTTTTAATCATTATAACATAAAACTCTAGGCGACGAGTTCCACCGTGGGCACCGTACCTTGGAGACCAGCCGATATGAAATTCGTTCTCAGCGATCCCCAAAACCCCCGAGTATAAAAATTCAACTCATTTCCGTCAATATTTCCCAAGTTCTAAATTTTTCATTTTCACCTCTTCAAGATGCACTTTTAAAATGCATTTTCTTATGCACAAAATTTTTTGCCCTAGATGAATTTAGTTCACAAATTTGCCTGACACTCTCTTTAATAGAATGCAAAAAGTTCCATGACGATTCATCTTACTGCACAAAATTCCTAGGTTTTGGGCTTTTTAGTGCTTCGTTGCTTCGTCTACACAGAAAGTGTGCTATTTTGTTTATAAACAAATTAGCGCTCCGAAATCTCCTTTTTTTTCAATTCTTGATCTCTAACTCCTAAGATTTTAACTTTAAATCAAAAACACAAAAAAAATTCACTGTAATTTAATTCTGCGCAGAGGTATTTTTTTTATTTCCTTCGATGAAAATTTTCCACGGAAAGAATCTTTGAACAATTACCTCTTATTTCGTTCCAGTTTGTACAAACAAATTTTTATATTTTCAAGAGACTCATAACGTATATTATAATAATAAATAAAAAAATGTGAAAAAAATATTTTTAAGAAACGCTTTTCTTTAGTTACGAGTGACTAAAATTAAACATATTATAAAAAAATCAACCAAAAAGCAAAAAATAAAAATTGAAAAAATCTAGCACATTCGTCAAAGAAAAGCCTTCATCGAAAAGCCGTCTTCATCGAATAAACGGTTTTCGCACCACGCTTTTCTTTAACGAATGTGTTAGATTTTTTCATTTTTGAAGTTATACTTCTTTACCGGCGATAGAGGGTGATTTTTTTATATGTTAAAACCTATCAGCCCGGCGCATGCGCATTATAACTTTGTTCTGATTGAATGTTCAAATGACATGTCAAAAATTATCCGATATGGCAGCTGTGGTTTGGAGGTAAAGGTAAAGGTAAACAAATGTATAATACATTAGTTTTATTGTTGTGAGGACAGAAACAAAAAAGTTTATAATATTGTAGTGACTTTTAAATAGTTTTTAAAAGCAACAGGTACGTAATAATTGTTAATGTATCATGAGTATAAACCTACCTATTTGATCTGCCAAAATACATAGTATGTAATACTTTTATTTATATAATTTGATTCCCATCAAAATTTCTATCAATATTCACCTAATATATTGTTTTTTTACTCTATGTTTTGTTGTATTTTTTCAATTCTAAATCATTTCAATTCAAAATTAAAATAATTTGATCAATTTTCAAAATATCAAAATATCACAAATTTAATCCGTTTAGTTAGTCGATCTTCGTAAATAATGACACATAGTGTCCGTGGCTACGCGGAGAAGGCGAATGAATTCCAATACCAACCGCTCTTATCAGCGCTGGTTCGAGTCCCAATAGAAACTTTCTTTTTTGTTTTTTTTAATACATTTTATGATTGTAAGTATATTTATTATATAATTGTATTTTCAGAAAATACGTATTTAGTTAAAAAAATTTTCGACAATTAATGTTCAGACATCATTTGTGGCTTGTTTAATGTGTTTGTGTGTGTTTTATTCTTTTATTATTTTAATTTTTGGCACTGTTCTAATAAAAATGTTTGAGAAGTAGTAAGTATAAATTAGTTTAATATTTAAACAAAATATAAATAAAAAGTATATTAATTTCGTTTAAATCATATGATAGAAGTATAACTTCTTACGTGCGTACAAAGTACACACACATTCTTTTTTTTTATTTTTTGCTTTTTGGTTGATTTTTTATAATCTGCTTAATTTTAGTCACTCGTAAATAAAGAAAAGCGTTTCTTAAAAATATTTTTTTCATATTTTTTTATTTTTTACTTTTTAGTCTTATACTTTTCAAACATTAAAATATATCGTCATGTTTATTAAAATATGTATAAAACATATCATATACAAACATGAAAAGTAGTCAGAATCAGAAAAAAATTTGAAACTTTATTGTTTAGTTATGAAGCATAACGTAAGCAATTAACGTAAAAAGTGAAATTATGTATAGTTCATATAATTAGCTACAATCTGTAAAAGTTTCAAGTTTCTTCATTGTAAAAAACAAGAGAATTTAAGCATTTTCCGTTAAAATCGTTTTTTTTTATTTAAACAATTAATAACCAAAAATTTTTTTTATTGACTATTCGTGTATTGTTCCCGCGAATGCATAATATGTCTGCAAATTTTTAGTCATTTGCATTGAAGAAAAGGCAGTCAAATTAACGTCCAAAGATTTGACCCAAACGATTGAACTAAATTACGACAAAACGAATTCTAATGTTAATTGTAGCACAAAACGTCTCTACCGGTGGTTTTTCTAAGGCTACGATAAAAACATGAATTTTTTGAATTCGAGTTTTGGTTGAAGTTTTGTTTCGTATCGTATTGAAATTTGACACGAATAAACGCCGATTTATATATAAACAAATATATGAGCGTTCAAAATTTGAAACTTTATTGTTTATTTATGAAGCATAACATAAACAATTAACGTAAAAAGTGAAATTATGTATAGTTCATATCATTAGTTACAATCCGTAAAAGTTTCAAGTTTCTACATTGTATAAAACAAGAGAATTTAAGCATTTTCCATTAAAATCATTTTTTTTATTTAAACAATTAATAAACATAAAAAAAAATTTATTGACTATTCGTGTATTGTTTCCGCGAATGCATGTCTGCAAATTTTTATTAATTTGCATTGAAGAAAAGGCAGTCAAATTAACCTCTAAAGATTTGATGTAACTATTTGATGTAAACTATTGAAGTAAAGAAAAGCGTTTAAAAACATCGTTATTACGATTGAAAAATACCACAATTACCAAAATCCCAATCAAAAACGGTCATCATTGGCCAAAATACGCACTATATCGTATCTTCGGTATCCAATCTCCTTTCATTTAACGCCATATTTGTTTTTTCTATGAGAACGGTATTCGCCATCCCTTCCGCTTTCCAACGAGCCCTCCTACGTCACAATCAGATGAGCCGTTTTATCCCCACCACAAAAGGCTAAAAAAATGACTAGAATGAACCTTAGTGATTTTAATCGTTTTTCCATAAGAAATAACATGGGACATGGAGGCTTCCATCAAATATGCAGAACTATTGCTGTCTGTTTCAATGAGTTCAATGGGTTCTCTCTCTTCAATCCTGACCCCCGGAGGGAATGTAGTGGTCTACGTGATGTCGTGTATTGCCCGTCTCCAAAATTTCTGTCTCTAGTCATTTCTTTTAATAGTCTGGGCTGATTATCGGAGAATAGGCTATTTTTGGGAAAAGTTATTTACCAGCAATTTTGTTGCTGGAATCGAATTATAAGATCCTATATATTAATAATATAGGTATGCAAAGTCCTCAGATAGTGTGCTACTTTTTTTATAAACAAAATGGCGCCCGAAAATCGTGTTTTTTTCAATTATTGCTCTAGAACTCCGAAGATTTTAACTTTACAACAAAAACACTCAAATAAAAATTCACCGTGATTAAATTCTGCATAGAGACGTGTTTCTCCCGATCTGCTCCGACGAAAATTTTCCTCGGAAAATGTGGGTTTTCCCAACAAAATCTTTAATTTTCAAATAAAGTTTTAGGTAAGTAATTATTTACCAATAATTAAATAATTTGGTGACTTAAAAGCCTTCTTGGTAGAGATTATAGTTCCAGAAGCTGGTGAAAATTAAACGAATATTTTAGCAACAATTCAATTGTTAATTAATAATTTACGGTCGCAATAATAACCAAAATAATTATGATACATTTATCAAACTTTGAAATCTTATAAAGATGAGATGCCTATTTAACATTTTGTTGACAAAATATAAATTTTTTATTTTTTTCCATAATCTTTAAATGTTTTAAAAAAAATAGTTATAAACAAATTAACGTTTCTCAGAAAGTTTTTATTATATTATAATTTTAAAAAATAGCTAAAATGCGCATTTCAAATATCTCGAAAATAAATGCTTTAAAACTTTTTTGCAACCATTTGCAAAAAAGTTATGAAACAGCAAAGTAAACATACGATTACTACGGTGTTAATATATTTTTTTAATTCTTTCAAAGCGTAGAAGTGAGTTTAAAGTACAAGCTAATTATTTATAAAACAATATCGATTATCAGCTTAATGGTTATATTTTAATTAAAGATTATAAATATATTTTTTTGTAATTTACACGCGCGAAAGTAGAATAATACAGTACCGTAGCTACCCGCCCACATACACAACTCACGCGAGTTTAAGCGTGTCAGTCGCTTCGAGTGAACATTTTATCTCCGGCTCTGTATCAAGCCTACTTTCGCGCTAAAAATTACAAAAAAAAGTCTTATTAATCTTTGATTAAAATATAACCATTGCACTAATTTTTGACATTCTTTGTGAGTAATTAGATTGTACCATAGACTCACTTTTAAGCTTTGAAACAATTAAAACAAATTATAAACAATGGAGATATCGTATATTTATTTTGCTGTTTCCTAACTTTTTTGCAAATGGTTGGAAAAATTTTTTAAAGCATTCATTTTCAAGACCTATGAAATACGCATTTTAAGTATTTTTTAAAATTAGAATATAATAAACAATTTCTAAGAAATGTTAATTTGTTTATAACAATTTTTTTTTAAACATTTAAAGATTATGCAAAAAAATGAAAAATTTATATTTTGTCGACAAAATATTAAATAGGCATCACACCTTTATAATCTTTCTAAGTTTGATCAATGTCTCATGATTATTTTGGTTGTTATTGCGACTGTAAATTGTTAATTAACAATTGAATTGTTGCTAAAATATTCGTTTCATTTTAACCGGCTTCTGAATTTATAATCTATACCAAGAAAGCTTTTATTTCACTAAGCTATATAATTATTGATAAATATTTACTGGCCCAAAAAATTTATTTGAAAATTCGAGATTTTGTTGGGAAAACCAACATTTTCCGAGGAAAATTTTCGTCGTAGCAAATCAGGAAAAACGTGCCTCTATGTAGAATTAAATTGGGGTGAATTTTTATTTGAGTATTTTTGGTGTAAAGTTAAAATCTTTGGAGTTATAGAGCAATAATTGAAAAAAATACGATTTGTCGGCGCCATTTTGTTTATAAAAAAAGTAGCACACTATCTGTGGACTTTGCATACCTATATTAATAATATATAGGATCTTATAATTCGATTAAAGCAATAAAATTGCTGGTAAATAACCTTTCTTTGTACTTTACTAATTAGACCAACGTATTATAACTATTTTTTTTTCAAATTTTAAAGATTATGCAAAAAAATAAAAATTTATATTTTGTCGATAAAATATTGAACAAGCATTTCGTCTTTATAATCTTTATAAGTTTGATCAATGTATCATGATTATTTTGGTTATTATTGCGATCGTAAATTGTTAATTAACAATTGAATTGTTGCTAAAATATTCGTTTAATTTTCACCGGTTTCTGGAATTACAATATATACCAAGAAATCTTTGATATCACTAAGTTATTTAATTATTGATTAATAATTACTTACCTAAAACTTTATTTGAAAATTATAGCTTTTGTTGGGAAAACCCGAATTTTCCGAGGAAAATTTTCGTCGGAGCCAATCGTGAAAAACATATCTCTATGCAGAATTTAATTGCGTCAATTTTTATTTGGGTGTTTTTGTTGTAAAGTTAAAATCTTCGGAGTTATAGAGCAATAATTGAAAAAAATACGATTTGTCGGCGCCATTTTGTTTATAAAAAAAGTAGCACACTATCTGCGGACTTTGCATACCTATATTATTAATATATACGATCTTATAATTCGATTCCAGCAATAAAATTGCTGGTAAATAACTTTTCCATGAATTTTGCTAATTAGCCCAGAGTATAACTCATGCATAGGTCTTTTGCATATTCCTGTAATTTGATCGATCCATCTTGTTGGGGATCTTCCTCGTGATCTTCGGCCTTCAGCCTTTCCTTGTATAATGAGTCTTTCCGTGTTTTCTGTGTTTGCTCTCATAACATGTCCAAAGTATTTTATTTGTTGGAGATGGACTTGACTGGAGAGTCGTTGGCTAACTTCTAGCTTAAAACTGAATTATTTGTACTACGATTGGTCAAAGGCATTCGTAACATTCGTCTCCAACAGAACATTTCAGTGGCGTCTATCTTTCTTCTTTCCTATTGTCTCAGGGTCCAAGATGCAAGATCAACCTCATCCTTATCGCTCTTGAAATTTAACAGTCCTTCCATATTTTGGTTATTGGTAGTGTGACCAACTCCAATTCAGTCGAATTCGGGACAAGGCTAAAAAAAATGCCTAAAATCCGGGACTTTTGAATAAAAATCGGGCTATATTTTTATATATTATAACTTTAATATCATCTTTTTATTGATTATTTAACATTTTTATGTTGACAATGATATTTTGATGAGATTAAGCCACCATTGTTTGTAATGATAATTATTACATTTTTGTTAAGGCCCATTTAAATCAAAGCGAATACGAACGAACGAACGAATTCGTTCGTTAACTTTATTTTATTTGTACAGCGAATCGAGCACGACCGAACGAATTCGTTCGCATTCGCACATGTTCCAACTGATGTCGGTAAGTGAGCGAATCATCAAAGGAAATCGTTGTTCAATGTGGACAGTGGATAGACGGTAGCGAACGAATTCGTTTAGAAGTACTGATTTAATTTATTTACAAACATTAGTTTGAGAGGGTTGTTTATTGTGTAGTTGTGAAAACATAATTTTGCATTATGGAATATGCCTATGAAACCCAAAATCAAAGCTATATAAAATAATAAACAGAAAAACTGATGCTTGTTTTAACATTTCTATAGGAATGGGTTGTGATGTCTCTGAACTAAAAAAATGAATTAGCTTCTGGCATCATTTAGGCGAGAAAGACAAAAAGAGGGTTCGAAGTGGTTTGCTTTTAAAAGCCTAATGTTTTTATTGGATAAATTTCAACCCAGAAACACTAATGAGGTAACCAAATCAAAGTAATTGCTAAAATTAATTAAATGCAAATTTATTTTGATACACCAATTTTACAATTTATTATTTAAACATAATATAGTCATAATATCAAGAGCAAGTAACTTTTTCGAGGAAGAATTTTAAGAAAGCTGGTTCTTTATTATGTTATTTTCTAAGCTCCCTCAAACAGCGTATAATACCTGCTACCTGCTATTTTTGTAAGCTATTATTGTATTAAAATTTACCCAGCAAGACACACGAAAATAAACTTAAACACAATGTGTGACTGGCACTGGCCCATCTTAAAAACATCTGCGGGCAATATGCACTCCCGATCATCAACGAATGCGAACGTTCGCTTCAATGTAAATGGCCCTACTTTGTAGCGAACGAATGACCAAGCGAACACCTACGAATTCGTTCCTTCGTTCGTTCGTTCGAGTTCGCTTTGATTTAAATGCGCCTTTAGTTTATGACGTTTCGACTGGTTTCGACTTCCAATCCGGAAATAGTTCTCAGACACCAAAAATTAGAAAATCAACTGATGTTGGATTTTTATGCAAATATAACCTTATAGGTCTGGATCCCGCGTATAAAAAAAAGTTGATTAATAGCAAACTGAAAATTGGTTAATAGCTTAAGGGCGTCCAGTCGGACAAACTTTAATATATGGGAACACTGGAACAGGGGAAGTTTTAATTGTGGAACAGGTTAAAAATTTGGAACCGTCATACCACGAAAACGTTACATGTATTTTGTCCGACAGAACTTCCAATTGATTGGTTACCCTTTCATTAAATTCTAATGCAAAAATCAGACTGCTATTTATCACCATATGGGCATTTTAATAAGTGGAACACGTAGAACATGTCAAATGACAAGAATTATGACAGGTGATAAATATCAGTCTGATTTTTGCATGAAAGTTTAATGAATGGGTAACAAATCAATTGGAAGTTCTGTCGGACAAAACACATGTGATGTTTTCGTGGTCTGGCCGTTCCAAATTTTTAACCTGTTCCACAATTAAAACTTCCTCTGTATCAGTATTCCCATATATCAAAGTTTGTCGGACTAGACACCCTTAAGCTATTAACAAATTTTCAGCTTGCTATTAATCAACTTTTTTTTCATACGCGGGATCCAGACCTATTAGGGTAACACAAAAATGTAATTATCATTACAACCAATTGTGGATTAATCCCTTCAAAAATATAATTGTCAAACATGCCACAAGAAAACATCTTCAGAACATTTTTATGCTAATTCCTTCTTACTATCATATTTGTCGAACGATTCAATTTGCTTAAAAATGAAAAGAATTCGATTTGATGTGAATTCTTAGAGGAGTATCGTACCTGTTTAAATTTGAAAATAGAATTTTGAGAAAACGTTGAAAATTCGGATGGCCCGGAAGCCTTATCCGGGACGCCGGGACACGACTTCGTAATTCGGGCCATGTCCCGGATTTTTCGGGCTAGTTGGTCACACTATGGGAAATAAAGACTTGTATTTTTGAAATGTACTTCGTGTCCAATTAGGCATCCGTTTTCGAAGGGGAAATCTAAATTTTGGATTTAGTGCAGTCACTGAAGGTTTTCACCTCCGATTTCGTTGAACCTTCATCGATTTTCATGAAAATTGGTGAGTAATTAGAGGATACCTCAAGGAACAAATGTGATATGATGCCAACTTGCGCTTTTACCCTGGGGGTGGATGCCACCCATTCTCGGGGGTGAAAATTGAGGAGCTGAGTATCAAAGAGGGACTACTCCATTTTGTACTTTTTTCAGGAAAGCTGAAAAACTGTAGCGCCTTACATTCTCGACATCCAATTGTGATTTTTTTTATGAATATACCTCTAGCGTCTCTGAATACTTCTCAATAACGAAAATGTAAATATATTTATGGTTTATTCCCTAAAATCAATAAAGAAAATGGAGTTGGCCGATTTTGCAACCAAGCTCTGGAGCTGTCCGTTTTTGAACCCAATGTTGACCATTTTTGTCAAATAATTTCTTCCTGGCTTAATTTTTAGGTGCTTCAACTACGTTCACTTGCATTTTTCGGAAAAATAACGCGAAAATATTTAAAAAACACACAAAAACGGTTAAAATAACGTCGTAAACTGTTGCAAACTTAAAACGCAATGGCCACTCTCAGTAGGTTTATTCTAGTGCGCATGACAACGTGACGGAAATACTACCATTCGATTGGCTGTAACGGAGTAGTCCGATTCTGCTACAAAATCAAGTTGGAGCTGTCCGTTTCTGAAACTGATGCTCGTTTTAAAATGCAATTTTTTGTATTTTCTAGCCGCTTTTGAAACTAAAGCAATTCAGATTTGAATTCCCCGGAAAAAATCCTATAAGACTGTACATTTAACTCAATTTTGATAAAAATGGAGTTGTCCGTCTTTGATACTAAGCTCCTCAATTATTTTATTAAAAAAACTACCATAAGTCAATAGAAGAACAAATTATAAGCAAAATTTGTTATATAAAGTTATTAAAATAAATCAACACTTTTTGAGTTATTAAAGACCAAAGATTTTATTTTTTCGTAAAAAATACATGTTTTAAATCAGTTTCTCATGTATAAATCAAAAACTTTAAGCTTTTACAAAAAAGTTATTATTACTAAAATTGAAGAGAATAAAAAATTGAATACATTCCTCACGTAAAGAACTAAACTAATGTTAGTTCAAAGTGAGTTATTGGCAATTGAATGTGTATTTTTTTCGACGAGTACTCAAATCTAAGTATTCAAGCTTAAATAACGGGAAAATCATGCAATGTATAAAATATTCCTGCTAAACATTTTGCCAAAGTACCTACTTAGAATATCTATCAAATGAGGTTCAGAACAAGGTAATAGCGTCAAAAGTAAGCAAGTTATAATGAAAATAAAAGAACCGTTTCGAATTTTTTAGGAAAAAGTGAAAAATAAAACATACGCCATTTCCACAAAAATTAAAATTTATAGTAATCCTTACAAGAACTTCTTTATATTAGCATAAGTAATGTTTTTCATAATTTTGACCGGTTTAGAATGCATATTCTTGACAAAAAGATATAATTTAAAAAAATCATAATTTTTAAAATTCTAATTCTCATATTCTTTTGATAATAACTCAAAAAATACTCAATGTACGTAAAATATTATATATAACCAAATTTTAGTTTTTTCCGTGCCAAATACTTTACCTGTTTTACTATTTTTATAGGATAAAAAATAACCGAGATAGAAACGTTTAAATCTTAAATTTTGCTGTGGGAACCATGCAACCGGGGTCATTTAACCTTTTATTTTTTAAAAAAGTAAGAGGTTTAGAAGATTAGGTTCAACGTACTTAAATAGTACTTGGAATTATCTTTCAAACAGTTTTTAGATGAACCTGATATCGTAAACACGAACGGAGTTATTAAAAAAAAACAATAACATTCTTTTGAAAAATTTTTAAAAGATAAATTTCGAAAAAATTTTGGACCATAAATTTTAACGCTATCAACATGTTCGGGTGCTCATTTAATAGATATTTTTAAGTACTTTGACAAATGTTTAATAAGTTTATGTTATAAAATGCATCAATTTCCCGTTATTTCAGCTTGAATACTTAGAGTTTTTTACATTCAATTACCTATAACTCACTTTTAGTTAACATTAAAAGGTTTTTGTAGTAAGGAGTTTATTTAATTTTTTATTATCTTCAATTGTGATAATAATAACTTTTTTGTAAAAACTTACACTTATTGAGTTATTGATGAAAAATTGGTTAAAAACATGCATTTTTCTCAAGAAAAATTAAAATCTTTGATCTTTAATAACTCAAAAAGTTTTGATTTATTTTAATAACTTATAACAAATTTTGCTTGAAATTTGTCCCTCTATCGAATTATGGGGTTATTTTTAATAAAATAATTTTCACCCAAGAGAAGGGGTGGCATCCACCCCCAGGGTAAAAGCGCAAGTTGGTACCATGTCACCTTTGTTCCTTGAGATATCCTCTACTCCTACTCTAACCACTCACCAATTTTCATGCAAATCGATGGAGGTTGAACGAAATCGGAGGTAATAGCTCATATCGACCTTTAGTGACTCCACTGATTCAAGGGACCGATTTGAATTGTTGTATGGACTCTTTGTGCTCTCAGTTTGAGAGAATGTTCCCAAATAATAACAAGAACCCTTTCATATATTATGAGCGATTTTGTGAACTATTATTAATAATATCATTATTTACTACAAAGTATGGTATAATCACCTTAGTTACCCAATAGTTTTGTGGGTAATTAACAGATATAGTTTATTATATATAATTAGACAAAAAGTACCTACATAACAAACCGATAATAATGATTTTTTCCTTGAAATTCATGTTTACTGACACAAGTTTTTATAATAATATTTGCAATTAATTAATAATAAAATAAAGTACCGATTACCAAAAATATGTAATTCCCAATCCCAAACCTTTTTCTTTCTAATGAGGTTGACAGATTCCTTAAGCCGGTATTCAGTGGCAGCGTTAGAAATTGATACAATTTGTTAAGATCCTAAATAAATCTGCTAAGAAACTAGACAAAATAGACGAACATCCTACTACTACGAATGATTGCCGCTCTTACTTAGAGCTCTCTGATTGGCTTATTGCAGTGAATCACTCCGCATTCCACTTGTGTGTTGTCAAAGTTTGTTGTATGACTTTAACAAGAATAAAAAACCACCAAACGCCGTAAAAATGAGTGGCGCATACAATATTCCAGCTACAAAAGATCTGATATGAATATTACGTGGTGCGAAAATGTATTTTTATTTTGATGCAAAACAAAATTCTAGTTTTATTTTAAAATTTTTTTCCATAATATTTGCTAAATTTGAAGTAAAACGCGCCACAAAAGAGTAACTTTGATACAGTTTGAATTTTGAAACTCTTTTGTGGCGCGTTTACTTCAAATTTAGCAAATATTATGGAAAAATATTTTAAACTAAAACTAGAATTTTGTTTTGCATCAAAATGAAAATACATTTTCGCGCCACGTAATATTCATATCAGATCTTTTGTAGCTGGAATATTGTATGCGGCACTCATTTTTACGGCGTTTAGCGGTTTTTTATTCTTGTATCAGGAGTTTTTCAAAGTTACTTATAAATTAAATGTATGAAGTTGAATGCAATGTTCCTCTATTACACGTTAAGCTTTATAAATGGTCACCTTTGTTGCATTATCAGTAGTAATTGCACAAGAGCTCTAAAATTATTGAATTTTTCCCGAGTGACACTTTGACAGTTTTAATTTATGTCAAAGTGTCACGAGGGAAAAAATTCTATATTACTTTTAGAGATCGAGTGCAATTTATTGCGATTATTTCATGAATAAAACTGTTCAAAACCAAAATTTTATTGTAATTTATTTATGTAAGTACAAATTAGTACAATTAAACACACAGTTGTTATAAATATTTGACGGTAAAAAGTCTATTTATTAGTGTATGTATAATGTATAATCCCTCTGGGGCTCAGTGGAGAATGTTGTTCAGATGAAAACACCAATAGCGATAAAGGAATTTATTTATAGAACCGACACTAGGGTATTTTTACCCCGGGAGAACTTTTGAACACTGACTTGTTGCTGGTACGCGTTTAGTTGAAGACTGATGAAGACTCTATTTGAAGTTACATCTTGACAGCTTGAATTGATTCTTGAGACTCATTCTAAATGAGTATACTTTCTCAGCGGTGGTACTTAGTATTGGTGTCAAGCCACGCGCTGAGTATATTTACAAATATTGAGAACAAAGAAATATATTTGATCATCAAATTAAATAATGCGATTGCCCCAATTATTGTTTACAATTTACAATTCGTGAACTAAATTAGAAACCCGTACATGTAGTATACCATAACCATATACCATAATTGGCTCATGTGATATACGGGGTGATAAAAATATACTGTTCAATATCGGATATGAATAATGAATGTTTGATATTGGATAGTAGTCCTGTCGCCATCATCTCATTGTTTGATTTGCTTGTCTAGAAAAATGCTTTAGAAGAAATGCGAACAATGTGTTTCCCTGTTTAGGATTTTGTCCTCTTCAGGGTTTGAGGTGAATGTTTAGTGTTGGCAGCAAAAGCAAACAGTCCGAAAAACACACTGGGGCAAGCGCCGTGTCCTGGTGTTCTTGGATCCTTGGTTATGCCGGACGGTGGTGTCCAGAAGGCTAAGAAGTCAACAGAGAAGAAAGTTTGATGGATTGTTGTTGGTTCCATAGACATTTACGTGTACTGTCCGTGCTTTGCTCTCGACCAGTCTCCCTAGAAACCATTGTACAACGACAGGCGAACCTGCGTCCCTCGTCGGCGGTCAGGAGGTGGCTTTGAGCGCAGCGTGGACAGTGAGCGTTCGAGTGGAGAAAATAGTTGCGGCTATTTTCTTGGGACGAACAGGTATAATTGTGCAATGAAGTTGGGAAACCGCAAAAAACCAACTTCTCCCTGTTCGGGGTAGGGAAGAGGAAATGTTAGAGGTGGGTACGGTAGGCTAACGGGGTAGCCTCAAGGATGTTTTCGTACTCCACCGGGAGTTCGTCAATGCATGTTTGCATTAGAGCGGACGGTACATGAATCTTTTTGCGTTTGGGCTTTCGGTGGAGTACGTGGCCGGAAGATGAACAGGAACATTTGAGAGATTCTTCTGTGTCGGAAGGGGGGCCGTTGATTACTTTGATTGTGAAGTTCCTGTTCAGAGAGTTTATTCTCTCGGTGATTTTGGGGGTGTTCGAGATGTTATGGATTTCGTTTGAGGGATATCGCCAGTGCTCATAGTTACATCTACGCAAGATTCTTCGCTCCGTCCTCAACAACCTCTCTTGTTTTTGTCTTGAGCAAAGAGAGTAGATACATGATTTGTACTCCATGACGGGTCGAATAAAGGTCTTGTAAGTGTGAATGAGAGTCTTCTTGTGTGTCTTGCCAATTTTTCCCGAGAGAGCGTTGAGAAGTCTGGCCCTGTTCCTTACCCTATCTAAAGTTGCCTTTAGATCTGCGTCCCAATTGAGAGTCCTGGTAAACAGTACTCCCAAATAGTTCACAGTCGGGCTAACAACAAGCCTTTCTCCCAACAGACTCAGGGGATGTTGGTCGTCATCATTACAAATGATTCTATTTGACACAGAAGGGGCGCGAAACACAATTGTTGTTGTTTTGTTCGCATTCAGCGTGACTCTCCACTTACAACACCATTCGCCGACGCCGTCCAACAGAGCCTGGGCTCTTCTGAAGAGGAGTCTTGGGTTGTATCGAGAGGTAGTTGAGAGCAGAGTCGTGTCGTCTGCATAGAGAAACAGCCGAGTACCTGGGATATTTTGGTTAGTGATGTCGCTGTTGTAGATGATGTACAACAGCGGCGCTAGGACTGAACCCTGGGGAACTCCAGCTTGTGGAGTGAAGGGGGTGGACTTTTGATCGCCTATTTTAACTCTGACAGTACGGTTGTGGAGGTAGGAGTGTACAATTTTGGTAAATTGCAATGGTAGCCCGATGTCCAGAAGTTTCCGAACAAGCCCGTCGTGCCAGACCTGGTCGAAAGCCTTCTGCACATCCAGAAATGTGGCTATGGCGATTGAACCATCGTTGATGGTTTGAGTAACTTTGGTGGTGAAATCTATTAATGCATGTTTAGTAGATTTACCTGACTGGAATCCATATTGGAATTTTGGTATGATATTGTGGTTTTCGAGAAAGTTATTGAGCCTCTCTTTTAGGATTAGCTCAAGAACTTTACCCAGAGTATTGATTAATGAAATTGGTCTGTAGGATTCAACGTCGGTTGGGTTTGCCTTTTTTCAAAAGCATGATGGTGTTGGCCACTTTCCAAGGAGTAGGAAAGTGGCTGTTTTTGAGACATGCATTGAATATTTTAGTTAGAAGAGGAATGATACTCTCTGGAAGTTTTTTGAGGCACCTTCGGTTGATGCCATCAGGTCCGGGAGCGCTGTTTTTGCCGATTTGGCAAAAGCTCTACGTTTCCCTGTCGGTGAGGGGGTCCATGATAGGATCATAGACTGGAATGTAGTGGTTGAGAGTAACATTTACTATGTATTCTGTGTTGAATTTAAATATGCGATCAAAGTTCGGGTTATCTGGCGTTTGAAAATTGTTTTGAAGCGAATTTCTGAATGCTTCGGCTTTCCCTTCTGGGGAATTGACTATGTGATTGTTGACCAACAGATGAGATGGTTGAGATAATTTTTGTTTTGTTAGGACTTTGAATTTTTGCCAGAATTTACCTCCGTCTCTGTAGTCCAGTTTTGAGGTAGCATCTTCCCACCGGCGAGCCGTTAGGACAGATATCTCCCTCTTTATCCTGGCACAGATCCGGTTGTACTCTGTTTTGATTAGTGGGTTTCTGTTGGCCTTGTATTGACGTAGAAGACGTCGTTTTTGTTGAATTTTGGCAATGATGTATTGTGGAAGTGCCGGTGATGTATAGGTTATTTGTTTGAGTGGAATTGCGTGCGTGATCGCCTCAGTGATGAGGTTCTCGATATCGGTTGCACTTGTGTCGATACTTTCGTTAGTATCGAGTTCGCCTAACATAGGGAGATTTTGTGTGATGAAGTTTTGGAATTCAGTCCAGTTAGCGTGACGATAGTCTCTTATAGATCTTGGAGGGTTTGGTTGTTTTGGAATGAGTATGTTGGTGTCGACAAGAAGAGGTAAGTGGTCTGACGTTATCGAATCGCCTATGTGGCATCTATCCCCGAACCGATCCAGAATGTTACTAGTAACTAGGATGTGGTCGACAATAGAGGCCCCATTGGCATTCAAAAACGTGAATTCAGTGTTGGTGATTCTTGAAATAGGAAGGTCTAGTAGATAATCCGTGAGGCGGATGCCTTCTGGGTTTTGACGGTGATCACCAAACTGTGTGTGTCTACAATTTAGATCGCCCATCAACACAGCCTTGCCGAGCCTCGAAAAGTACTCTAGCAAATGCCTGTTGAGTGGTTGATCCGGGTGTTTGTAGTAAGAGACTATCGTGAGGGTTTCGTTATTGGGGATGTGCACGTCAATTGCCAGGAAGTCCACATCAGGTGGACGAAAATTTTGTGGGAATGTGTGTGTGTTGTGCGGTATTCCGTGTTTCACGAGAATACCATTCCCACGTGAAACCTGACAACGGCTTCGATGGATGATCGAATATCCTGCGAAGTGTGGATCGTTTTTCGACAGAGTATCTGTGAGTGCGAGGATCTGGATGTTATGCTTCGACAGGATATTCTTGATGAGGGGTCTCTTTTTGGAGAGACCCTGACAGTTGACTGTGCCTAGGGTGAAATCCATAAAGGGAGGGTGTTTAGTGGTTGGGGCGGAATGTCACCGTGACATTGCTCCCGTACCCGTGGACCACTGTCGAGTGGTCGTAGACTTGGCTAATCAGATTAGCCGTGATTGCAGCGATATGCTCGCGAAGTTCGGGCAACAAGTTGAGCAACAGAGCAGTCTGAATAGACAAGATGTTCTTTGTTTCTGTAGGGAGTTCGAAAGGGGGAAATGATCTTTCGATCGTAAGTGGCTGTATTTCGTGTTGGGCGGAGGGGATAGTGTGTCTTTGTGGACACTTGTTGGAGTATGCGGGGTGGTCACCACCGCAATTCGGGCATTTGGGTTCCTGCTGTTTGGTGCAGGCGCTGGACTTGTGGTTGCCGCCGCAGTGGGGGCAGACGAATGCTTTTTGAGGGCATTCGTCGATGGAGTGTCCGTTTATGCAGCATTTGCTGCAATATTTTGGAGTGGGGATTGTAGGGTCGGAGCCATGAGGAAGTTCGGCATTGTAGATTTCGCCATCTAGAGTTATGCCTCGGCTCAGTGCTGACGTGAATCTCTCCAAGGATTTGGTCACCACCTTGATCACTTTAGAGTCCTTGCCTGTTTTATAAGCTTTGACTCTCCACAGTCTTTCGACCGGGAATTGCTGTTCTGTGAGCAAGTCGGTGACCTCCTGCTCGGAGTAATCTACGTCGATTCCAGTAATGCAGAGGAGGTAGGTGGGCTCTTTAGCGGAAGTGTTAGCATTTCTGCTACGGCTATGGACCGTAACCATGGTTTGGCCAGTTGCTGAGTGGATAGCTTTCTCGATATCTCCTGCATTTATAGGATTGAAAAGTCGAAGATGTGCGATTCCATGTGAGAGAACTTTGCAAGAATGTATTTTGTTGGACAGAAGAGTGGTGGCATTTATTTGCCGAAAGAAGGTACGTTTGTTACAAAGATCTTTTGGGAGATCTTTGATGAGATACTCGGACAGTGTGGGATCGTTTATGGCGTTAATGACGTTTTGGTTTCTGGCTTGGGTTTTGGGGCGTGGATTGGCTGCGGCATTGGCGTAAGACATTTGTCTTATTTGTCTTCTTTGGAAGACGAAATCGTTGGGTTCAGGATTGTTTGCAGTGCTGATGGTTGCTTGTTGTTGAGAAGAGGGTTGCTGTTGAGATGGTTGTTGTTGCGAAAGTTTGGGTGCTTGTTTTGACGTTTGGGTTGGGACTTTTGGTATGTCACCATGTATATTCCGAGCGCTCTGACGCTGAGGACCAGCCTGTGCTGGTGTTCTTAGAGGCGGAAAATCGTTAGCATATCGCTGCAGAAGGGGGTTGGAGGCGTCGTCCTGCTCGATGCGAAGGTAGGCCTCGCGATACTTGTTGCGGACGATTTCCATCTCCGCGCTAAGCGTCTCGAGGTCTAGCTCCGCCGTGAGCCGGTTGTAACCTCTGGATGGGGGTACAGTGCCTTCCTGTTGTAAGGAAGAGAACTGGTTGGCAGTAGTGGTGGTGGTGGTGGTGGCAACGCTTGTCGAGGTCGTCGTCCAAGGACGAAGCGACCGGGTGGAGCTGACTGACCTTACAGATGAAGGCATGACAAATGGGGGAGGATGCAAGTCTAGCGATCGGAGGGCACCTCAGCCTCAAGGTGTTCTGGGGGGTAAACCCCAGGGATAAAGGTGGCTTGTCCACCCCTCCGTGCTTTTCCGGCGTTAGACAGTGACTATACTACCTGATGGGTGCAGTTTACCCTGCTGCTGGTGGGTCCCTCGTTGAAAGCCTTTTTCGCAGTTAGTTTGGCCCCCTTACTCGCACTTGTTCTTGTAACCGTGTGTGAACACTAGGTAGAGTTCGGGGCGAGCGAACTCGCTCGAGCCCAGGGCCAGAGTATTCCTCTGAAACCCCGCAATCCGTCTACCTTTTTGGTTTACACGGCCAAGCGTCGTTGGTTTTTCACTCTGGTTCCAAACTAATAGCTTAGGGCTAACCGTGCGCCGCTTCTTCAGCACTTGGTGCTCTCAGGCTTCTCGCTGTTCGTCGGTAAGAGTGGGGTGTGCTAGCAGTGACCTTACTCTTCGACGTCCGGGACGAGAATGGCCTGTCGCCAGGGGGGTACAACGGCCTCCTTTATTCAGATGGACTAACCCAAGTTTTTTTTATGTATTTTGACCCGTAGAACACGAATTTTTTGGGTAACAGTTGATCCGGATGTCGATAAGATTGTTATAAACAAAGAACTTGAGGAATTACATAACAGCGATTTCTCGCAACACAAAACATTTTTTTCGTATTTTTTGGGTCATTCTAAGCAAAAAATGTTTCTACAAGTTTTTTCGTAGGATTTATAGTTTTCGAGATAACCGCTATTAAAATTTCAAAAAATCGAAAAATTGCAATTTTTGAACCCGAATAACTTTTGATTTAAATATAAAATAGCAATTCTGCTTACCGTATTTGAAAGTTCAAGTTAAATTATATCGGTTTTGATTATTTTCATTGCTAAAAATTTATTTTTTTATTGTCAAACAAAGCTATAAACACATAGTGTTTCCCGTACCTAATACATGCGTTTTAATACATCCTACGTAGATATTGGGTGGAATGCATAAAACGTAGTAGCTGCTAATGCTTCAAGTACGTACTACATTTTTGAAGAATTTGCTACACTTACAAAGCATTTGCTTTCCTCCGTAGCATCTGCTACTATTTACCAGATACATAGAAGGATGTACTACGCTTCTGAAGTATTTGCTAGTTTAGTAGAATTTGCTTCAGTTTAGGTGAAGTTGGTGGATGAACGACTTCGGCGTATGTGTTTTTTGTTAAAAAATTGCAGCATTTATGAATGTATTTAGGTAATTATCATGAATCGTGCACTTTTATTCATACAGTGTTCTAGAATATTAACTATTACTTCCCATATTAAATCATTTATTTTTAGTATATAAGCAAAACGCTCGTAGAGGTCAATGTTTCGAACTTTACGCAATCCCTCTTCAGGTGACAGTCATAACTATGATTTTTTAAATGGGAAAGTACATCATGTGACACCCCATTTAAAAGCTTCTGAAATACTGATTACTAAAATGTATAATACTTGGGCAAAATTTCGGTCAAATGCTTTTTAAATGTATTAATTTTTTTCAAATCCTGAGAAAACTAATTTAGTATTTTTGAAAAATTTAAACGCAGAATGAAAGATTACATTATTACCGAGGGCCAAAAGTCCCTTAGACTTAGAATAAACAAAAAGTTTCTTTTGAATGATATATTTGAAATTAAAAATCATACTAAATTTTCTCTTCGTTTCCCCCCTGTAACTTATTTAAATAAACAATATAGAAGTTTTTAGGGACTTTCGGCCCTCGGTAATAATGTAATCTTTCATTCTGCGTGTAACATTTTAAAAATTTTTATTAGTTTTCTCAGGATTAAAAAAATGAAAGCATTTAAAAATCAGTGGACCGAAATTTTGCACAAGTATTATAAATTTTTGTAATCACGTATTTAAAAAGCTTTTAAATGAGGTGTCACATGATGTACCAACTTTCCCATTTAAAAAAATCAAAGTTATGCCTGTCACCTGAAGAGGAATCGCGTAAAGTTCGAAACATTGATGCTATAATATACTATAATTATTTTAAAAATCGACATGTCCAAGCGTTTTCCTTATGCCGAAGCTTCTGCCGAAGACTGTTGAGCTCGAGCACAAGAAATTTGAGCTTCGGCTGCTTCAATTTGTTTTCGTAAGCATATCTTCTGTAGTTCAATCAGCGACTCCTCCTTCGCACTAGGATATTTGGGAGCTCTGCCTGTTAGTTTTTGACAACCAGAATTGGAGCTAAAAAGAACGTTTTCATCATTATTCTTTTTGTGATGAAACCCCAATCTCCTCTTTTACACGGACTGACAAGCACCTGGTACCCTGTACAAGACTGGATTTTCTCCAATGTTCCATAACTCATAATTTTATTTGCCAGTCAGTTAGTCCGATTTTTTTGTTACCAGTTTTTTTACGTCAACAATTTTTTTAACTTTTGTTTTCATGTTGTTGAATTTCTTCAAAATCTGTTTTGAATCCAGGTTTTTTCGATTATTTTATTAACGGCAGCAGTTAATTTATTCAATGCAGCTTCTTTTTCATTTTTAATTTTTGGGATCATTCTTTTATCAAATAAAATTTGATAATTTTCAAGAAGATTAACAAACAATAGGGCACTACGGCTGACGCTATGTTTAGTAGCTGATCCTTCAGGTCAGCAGCAGGTACTTCGGTTGTGTAGTACGGTCTTCGCAACAAAGCACCTACTTTTATGTAAAAGAAAATGCTACAAATTAGATACTATTTGCTGAAGCAATAGCATCTACTACGTTTTATGCATTCCACCCATTGCCTCGCTTGCACTAGTACCTACTCTACCTACTTGTTCGATTTTAAATGAGAAATCATTGAAAACATCACTCACGCACTAGGTGTTTATTACTGTTTATAGCTTTGTTTAAGAATAAAAAAATTAATTTTTAGCAATGCAAATAATCAAAACCGATAGAATTTGACTTGAACTTTCAAATGCAGTAAGCAGAATTGCTATTTTATTTTTTAATCAAAAGTTATTCTGGTTCAAAAATTGCAATTTTTCGATTTTTTGGAAGTTCAACCGCACTTATCTCGAAAACTATGCATCCTACGAAAAAACTTGCCAGAACATTTTTTGCTTAGAATGACCCAAAAAATACAAAAAATATTTTGTTTTGCGAGAAATCGCTGTTATGTAATTCCTCAAGTTCTTTGTCTATAACAATCTTATCGACATCCGGATCAACTGTTACCCAAAAAATTCGTATTCTACGGGTCAAAATACATGAAAAAAACTTGGGTAAGTCCATCTGAATTAAGGAGGCCGTTGTACCCCCCTTGGCGACAGGACTAATAGTGTATGTGTTAGTGTAAGATTGACAACGTTTGGATCAAGACGGGTCGATTGTATAATATGTATGTTAGATGTTTATGTGCAGCTGTAACCTAAATTGTTAAGGTCAGTTCTTCTTGATGTTTTAATGAAAGGAGTAGTGGTCGTATAAGGGATGGCCAATCAGAAAGCTTAAAAGTTGTAGCTAAAATATTAAATTAGCAGTCATATAATAGAAACAGTAATAAATGTGAATTGATAGACAACAATGTAGGTAGGTACATGAAACTGAGATATAAATTAAAGGGTGGAGAATTAGAGTAAAAAGAAAGATATGAACTAAAATCCAGTTGAAAGTAATTACAACAGTACAGTAATTACTTTCAACTGAATTTTAATTCCTATCTTTCTTTTTACTCTAATTCTCCACCCTTTAATTTATATCTCAGTTTCATGCACCTACATTGTTGTCTATCAATTCACATTTATTACTGTTTCTATTATATGACTGCTAATTTAATATTTTAGCTGCAACTTTTAAGCTTTCTGATTGGTCATCCCTTATACGACCACTACTCCTTTCATTAAAACATCAAGAAGTAGGTACTGACCTTAACAATTGAGGTTACAACTGCACATCCACATCTAACGTAAATATTTAGAGTTCGGATTTAAAAGCATAAAGAAACGCAAAAAAAGCATAACAATTTTACGAAAAAAGCATTTTATTATACAAAAAAGCATAAAAATAAGCATATAAATTTTGACAAACTTTTTTTTAAGAAAATATAAATATATACCTAATTATCTCTAGGCTTAGCTTAAGTACTAGTCAAGATATATTATAAATGTAATAATAAAATAGAATAAACAAAAAAAAAAAAAAAATAGATAACTGAATCAAAAATGCTTTAACCTAATTTTTACTGACACGCTTTAGATGAAGGAAAATATATAATTTTTGTTTAAAGCGTGAAATAACTAATTACTCATTTAAATGTTCCATCGTAAAGTTTCGGCACCTATCACTCAAAACAGTTTTGTATGCATTTTGTATTTTTTACAATTTTTATGCATTTGTATTTTTGCATTTTTGTATTTTTGTGTTTTTGTATGTATTTTGTATGCTTTAAAAGCTTCTTTCAATGTCCACATCGGTTATCGGTGCATACTTATACTTTGCCACTACTGCTGGATCCATATTTATATCTTCAACGTGTTCTCAATTTAAAATTGAAAATATTTTCTTCATCTTTTGAAATCCTTCGTTTTTTGTTAATACATCTTTGAATTTTGTTAATAGTATCTGACCAATTTTTCCAGGGATACCTTCCATCTTTTTTTTCAAAACTGTTTTTTTTTGATCGACTCAACTAATGACATTTGCTGTTTCTCCAAATATTTTATTGTTTCACTCACAGAACAAAAGTTGCTTTTGATAAAAGCAATATTGTTTTGTAATTCTGCTTCACCTAAAAGATCCTGACAATATTTTGTCGATTTGCTAGCAGTCTCTTTAAGTTCCAATACGAAGCTTTTAAAATTTTCGAAATAATCGGCGTAGTATAAAGCTGCATCTAACCATCTACCCCACCGAGTTAACACTGGTTCCGGTGGTAATGGAGTGTTAGGGAATCTGTCTCTAAAAAGTTGCACCCTTAAAGGAGCTTTAATTAAGTTTTTTCCATTTTTTATTAACTCATTAACAAGTGGAAATTCGTATAGTCTCAGCAACGCGATTCAGGCCGTGTGCTAGACACGTACAGTGAATTATAATTGCGATAAAACACTTTTAAGATTTTATGCTGTTTTGATCATATAATATGGTGCAGCGTCGAAAAACATTAATACTATTTTGTTGGTGGGCACAGCCTCAGAAAGATAAAAATAAAGCGTCATTTACGAATCTTGGAACTGTATTGTTATTATTGCTTCTAGTTCTTTTGAGCACACTAAATAACCCTTCGTCAAGTTTTTTTCGTGAAGTACGCCTATGATTAAATTAGCGACGTATCTTCCATAAATATACGCAGTCTCGTCCACAGCAAACCAGATTTAATTGTTTCCCACTAGTGTTTTACTTTTTTCTGGTTTTATTGTAAATGCAATTAACACATTTTTTCGCAGAATACTTTCAACTGGCACATGTCTTCGATAGTAGGTACTTTTCCAAAAATGATTTAAAACTTTCATTTTGCAATTTATTTACTGGGAGATCAGAGTCCACAATTGCACTACATAGATCAAAATTAAATTTCTGCTGTTCGCAAGTGCAAAAAATGATAATAGTATATAAAAAGCACCAAATAAGCACAAATATTCAAAAAGGCATAATAATTTTAAAAGAGCAAAAAAAGCATAAAAAAGGGCTGTCAAAATGACTTATTTTTGCATGTTTCGTTCATATTTAAAAAGAAAATAGTCCTGCTTGTATTATTTACCACAAGCATTATGCTTAGAAATCCGGACTCTACATATTACACATTCGACCCGTCTTGATCCAAACGTTGTCAATCTTACACTAACACATACACTAATAAATAGAAGTCTTTTAATAAATATAAATAAAAACAAAATCTTTTAATAAATAGAAATAAAAATCTTTAAAACCATTAAAACCATCACATTTAAAAAAATTGTATATATGACATTCACTGACTTAAAGTTTTTCCCTTCTTGGCATCTTGTTTTCCCAAATAAACCATAGACATTCACTGTAGTTTATTTCACAAACATAATAACAGGCACATATTTATTGGTTGTGTTTCAACAACTATCTATTCACCCTCAAGAATTCTCAAATCTCATAAACTTGTTTACCTTTGCAACATTCTCCGTCTATTCCACCATATCCCGTTAGCATAACTTAAGCAAAAACATCATGTTAATGAATACTGAGGTAGTAGCTCCTTGTATCCGAATGTAAGTATGACACGTTATAGTTGCATGATTATAGACGGCTTACATCTGCATGTGTTTGTAAGCTTGGGGACGTTTGTTACCGCCCCCGATTTTCACTACTTTTATGTATGTTGTTCAACATTGGCTTGATCTTATGGATCTTTAGCATCTTTTACAACCAGACATTGTTCTAACTCTGGTTTTTTTATTTGTAGCATTTAGTGACTTGTAACCGTTGACCTGAAGATGCTCTGCATACTTTAGAGAGCAAAACCGGTCGTCGGAAGTTACAATAAATGATTGGGAGTACGTCTGTCTTTTACTTAATTTAAAATGAACTCTCACATGCAACCCATTCAACATTTAAAAAAATTGGACCTTGTCGGAGGGATTCCCCTATTTCCCCCTCGTAGATCCGTCATTTCTATGCATTCTGATTAGGCAGAGATGGAAATTCTTATAATAGTTTACGTTTAAATTCGCGACCCCGCCAATGGCCAATGACAACTGTCGTGTTTTGTAATATATTTCAACTTGAGGTTGGCACTTACAAGAAGGTAAACGATTAAGTAAATATCTAAATTGAGGAAAATATAAATACTCGAATGGTAATTATTTACGCGTTATTTCGTTTTTGAGGGGAACTACATCGCTATTACATAAAAGGGTACCACCGTTGATTGATAAATATACAAGGTACCACAGTTAAACAAACAGCCTTGGGCCATGGATTTTTATAGGTACAGCATTTTAGGTATATAAAAGCTTTTAACATTGTACAGAGAGGTACTACTGAAAAACACAAACAGCATCATAAATCTTCCTGAAAAAAGAAATCGCTGAATTTTTGGTGATTATCTGCAATTGTTACGTAAACAAAGCTCGAAATTCTTTAGAAAATATTCCAAAACTACATCATATAGTACATATTGTTCCAACTCTTTTTATTATTGCCGAATAGTCAGCTGCAATTTCAGAATTATTTTTAGGAATGTGTCACTCTTTCAACTGTATTTTAACATTTTAACTCCAAATCCTGTCGTAAAATTAAACCAATATACACTTAAACACTATCAAAATACACGTAAGAGTCCATTTTGTCTACGCTTTCTATCTTCAGCCTTTGGACTAATTTTTCGTGTCTTACTTTTTTCAAATTATTTTTCAAAATCAACGTAACAAACTGGACATCCATGTTCATAAATATCCATGCAGTTCTGAGCTATCACAGTAACAGTAGAAGCAAATAACCCCTCTCTGGTCAGTTTCTGAAACCGAACTAACTACCACCTACCAGAGTGCATGGAACGATCATATCGAAAGATCAGATTCAAATACATTTTGATTTATTAGTCCACTGAAATATTCTCAACTGCCCAAAATTGGCAAAGAAGACGAAACATTTTGCAAATATGTTTTCGACCCACAGGAATCCGAATCTGAAATTAGTTTTGCGAGAAAATGCCAGGAAATCCGAAAAAATAGTAAAATAGAGATTTTCCGCAATTTTCTCGAAAACTAAAGTAGCTAGCAGAAAATTAATTAAACCATCGTGCTTATTGAATGATTTTACATAATAATAGATTTTTTTTGCGAGAAAATGCCGGGAAATCCGAAAAAATTGGAAAATAGAGAATTTTTGCAAATTTCTTGAAAACTACAATAGCTAGTGGAAAAATAATCAAACCATCGTGTTTATTGGACGATTTTACTTACAAATAGATATGTTTTTTGCGAGAAAATGCTGGGAAGTCCGGAAAAATCGTGAAATAGAGATTTTTCGCAATTTTCTCGAAAACTACAGTAGCTAGCGGAAAAATAATTAAACCATCGTGTTTATTGGACGATTTTACATAAAAATAGATGTTTACTATATTAAAAAATAGATAAAATCTAGTAATAATTATATAGGGTGTCCCAAAAGTAATGGGACGATCGAATATCATCGCATAAAAAAAATGAAAAATACGTTTTCAATCATTTTCAAACATCTATCGAATGGCACTGTATACGAAACCCGCTTCCACACCTTAGAGGTGTGGTGGAGGGTAACTTTACAATCTTAAATAGGAACCCACATTTCTTATTGCAGATTTAAAAACCTCATTAAAAAGTAAGTAACTTTTACAGGAGACATTTTTCGAATTGTGGATAGATGGCGCTATAGTCGGAAAAAACTATTTATCGTAATACTCTAGTTGTAGTAGATAAATTATAGAAACGGTCTAATATCTCGATAACTACACATCCAAGTGAAAAACAAAAAAATACGTGTTTCATATTTTTCAAAAACCTATCGAATAACACTAAACGCGACCCCCCACTCCATCCCATGTAGGTGGGGTGGGAGTAACTTTAAAATCTTAAATAGGAACCTCCATTTCTTATTGCAGATTTGAATAGCTCATGAAAAAGTAAGTAACATTTATTTGAGACAGTTTTTAGACTTATTGATAGATGTTGCCAATAAATCGTATTTTTCCAATTACAGCGTCATCTATAAACAATTCTAAAAAATGTTTCGAATAAATATTTTTTATTTTTTCATGAGGAATCCAAATCTGCAATAAAAAACCGGGTTCCTATTTAAGACTTTAAAGTTACCCCACCCCATCACCATGGGATGGAGTGGGGATTGATTGTGTTTAGAGTTATTCGATAGGTTTTTGAAAAATATTGATCACATGTTTTTTTTATTTTCACATGGAAGTATAGTTCTCGAGATATTAGATAGATAGATAGATAGATTTATATAGGTGTCTTTCTGGCCTATTCCATTGCGACCTTTTCAGATCTATTGTGGTCTACTAGACCTATATAACATTCTCTAGTCTAACCCTTTTTAAAAAGTTTAATAGCTTTGAGACTGAACCTTCCGTGATTTACCGGTGGATTTTTTTCTCCAAATGCAAAGAACCACACATTTCTGCTTTTTCTTCTTCCAGGTGACAAAATCTGCACAGGTAATCATCTGACAATCCCATCAGCTTCAAGTGCCTACTCAGCTTATAGTGCCCTATTAGTAGACCTACTATGGCTTAGACTGTTTTCCTTTCTTTGCTCATTAAGTCTGCCGTAAATTTTGGCGAATGTTCTGTAATGAGCTGTTTCGCCTGTCTTTGTCCTGGTGAATTCCTCCACCATTGCAAGGATTCGTGAGCTATCCACTTCCTTGTAGCCATTCTTGTTACTGCCTTTGCAACGTCGCAGAAGGGTTACAGTCCAACGAATGGCATTGATGAGCCTTGTTTGCCTATTTCATCGGCTTTTTCTTTGCCCTTTTGACCCTCGTGCCCCAGTACACAGCCTACCGTAACCTTGCTACGGTCTCCTAGTTTATTTAGGACACACACATAATCCCATACTAGCTTAGAATTGACCTCTGTAGAATTGAGTGCCTTAAGCGCTACTTGACTATCTGTGAAAATGGAAACTGAACTGAACGTTGTTTTCTGCCTTTCTGTATCTTCCACGCAGTGATGGATTGTCCCTATTTCCGTCTGGAAAACTGTGAGATCCTTTGATAGACTAACCGGGAAATCTATCCCTTGATTTGTCCCTAATATACCGGCTCCCACACCTTCTTATGTTTGTGAGCCATCAGTGTACCAGGTAGCATCAGCTTGTGTGGTTACACTTTCCTTTCAGTCTTTCCTGCCTGGTATATTAATTATGAACTTATTGTCAAAGCTATATATCACAGCTGTTGCATTGATAGGCTGCCCCATGTCAATATCGTCTTTTAGCTCCTTAATTAGCTTCCTGTTGTCAGCACCATGCACCGGGCTTATATGTAGCTGACTATGCATGAATCTGTACATCACTGATCTGGCTTCGCCCTGAACAAAGAAATAAAGTGGTGGTTGATTCAGCGAGACTTCAAACGCTGCTGTAGGAGTTGTTTTTATGGCCTCTGTAATACACAGGCATGCTTGCCTTTGTCTATTTCCTAGAAGCCTTATTGCTCCAACTTGCTGCGTCTTTGTCCATCACGTAACCGAGGAATAGGTTATCATGAGTGTAATAACCCTTGTTTATAATCATAGAGTCTTTTTGAGGTTAAGCCCCAATTCTTACCGCACATTCTTCTACATCTGCCCAAGGACATAGTACCCTAGATAAATTATAGAAACGGTCTAATATCTCGAGAGGGGCCGACGGATACGCTCTTTTTCTAATGGGCGTAAAGCTAAGCGGGGAAAAAACTAATCTCAGGGGACGAGCTTTGCACGGAGAGTCTTAGGACTTTGCAACTCCTTAAACCATCCCAAGATCGCTAAGTACTCCCTTGATGATTGGGGGTGTGTAATTAAACTTTGATTGCACCCTTCTCGTGGTAGCCCTGTTGAAACTAAACTCAGCGGATCTAGACTAGACAGTCGATAAACAATCCCCAAGCCTAGCCATGCGATTTTAAGTGAAAACTTCTTTAGAGAGGTTGTGCACTTTTTGGATGGGAAAAAAGTATTCAATTAGCGACCGTCATCACTTCGACGAAATAAATTTTTGAAGTGAAAACTTCTTTAGGGACGTTGCGCACTTTTTATATGGGGAAAAACTATTGAATTTGCGACCGTCTTCACCTCGCAGAAATAAATTTTGTACGTGTATATTTATATGTGTATGTATATGTACAAAAATAGCATAGGACGTAGGCAACGGGTATATAATATGTATAGGTATATCACTTTTTTTGGATGGCGAAAAAGCATTGAGCTCGTAATTGATATACTATAAGAAGTTTTCACTTCTGTCGGCACTCTCACGAGTGCCCTAAATTTTTATTAGCTACAATTTTATTCTTAATGTTTTTTTCTATAAAATTAATTTTTTTTAAGTTAATTATGAAAAACGGTTATAAAATGTGAGTTTTTGCGATGAAAAATGCATAGTTTTAATCGCTAATAACTTGAAAAGTATCAACTTTGCAAAACAATTTTATAAAATAAAATTTACTCAAAATTGGTCACTCTATCGACTTGAATAGTTATTTTATTTGAATATAATTATTATAATCCCCTAGATGGGGTTGTTTTCATCCGCACGGTAAAAGTTCGATTCGGCATAGGGTAGGTTTTGACAACGGTTATAATTACTATCCAAATCCAAATGTTCAAGGAAATCGAAATGGCTGTTGAGTGGACTACCAATATTTTTGCCATCAAGACGATCGTACAAGTCGATAAATCACATTTTTTAGTGGAACTATAATTTTATTTTACATAAACATAAACCTACATATATATTGCCTCACAGCGAATATATTATAACAAATTAATAATCAAATCATAACTACATCATAAAAAATATCATAAATCGTATCATATCAATATCGTAAAAATACATATAATGGGTACGAATGTAGGTGCGGGAGGTACGATAAAACCGCCCCAATATTTTTGCTATCAACACGATCGTAAAGTCGATAAATGCTTAAAACATTTAATAAGATAGGTCTATATATTTTCGGGTACAACTATGTTAAAATAATTATTCAATTGTTAACAGAATCTTCTCGTATTCCCGTCATCCTTTGCCAAACCTATCTGTCCAAGGCATCGTCTTCTTGTAAATTGTGGTCATACATCGATTTCCTGACGCTCTCATTACACGACCTTCACTGTCTACCCCGCTTTCTTCTTCCTGGTGGTCTCCACTGAAATATTTGTTTAAACCAACGTTCTTCTAAAAACAAAAACAGTAACAATCCAATTTACCAAAATTACATAAATCGTCAATATATTTAAATAATAATAATAATAATGAAGTTAAAACAGAAATAATCAATTGCAAAAATTTAAATAAATTGCACCTAATAATTAGTAAAAAAGGTTTAAAAGTTAAAAAGTTAAGCTGCTGCATATATGACACCCAAATCTAGATAAAAAAATAATAAAAATACTACTTGTGCAAAGGGTACTGTAATTTCTTAGTTATTGACTAAAAAAATCTTCTACTGAATAATATGGTCTTTCAGACAGGTAGGCTTTTGTCAGTTTACGGAATTTGGGGAAAGATGGTGCAGATTTTAGTTGTAGGGGGAGATGGTTGTACATTTTTTTTGCGGAATATAATATCGATTTCTTTACTAACTCCGAGGACGGGGTCGGCAAATAGACGTCAAACGTAGAATTTCTCGTGAAGTAGTCATGATTAGGTCTTGGTGGAAAGACATGTAGATGTTTACGAATTAAGCAAACAGTTTCTAAAATATACAAAGATGGAAGGGTTAAAATTCCGTGATCTTTGAAGTAACTTCTGCAATGTGTTGTTCTTCTGAGGCCAAACAGATATCTTATTGCTCTTGTTTGTAATTTGAAAATAACATCGAATTGGGCAGCTGTACCAGAATCCCAAAAAGTAAGACCATAACGAAGATGTGACTCGAACAAAGAAAAATATGTTATTTTGGAAGATGCTAAATTGAGTTCATTCGAAACAGATCTTATAGCATAGCAAGCTGAAGAGAGTTTCTTCCGTAACAAATCGATATGGAGGGACCATTTAAGGTTGCTGTCTAAAAAATACCAAGAAATTTTACAGAATCAACGGTACTGATCTGGCTGTTATTAAGAGGTAAGGGTTGAAGAGTTCCTTTATAAGACAATGCTACTGTTTTATCTACGTTAAACGAGAGTACATTTGAGTCAGACCAGGTTTTTATTGTAAGTAGATCAGAAGTTATAGTAGCATGAAGAGTTGCAATATTTGAGTTGCTCCAAGTGATACTGGTATCATCAGCAGAAAGAAAGATTTTTCCATCGATTTTTAAATTAGTGATGTCATTAATAAAGATAAGGAAAAGTAGAGGACCCAATACTGAACCTTGAGGTACCCCACATACAATGTTTTTGAGACTAGAGTCTGCATCATTTGCTCTAACCAGTTGTTTCCTATCATCCAAATAAGATTGGAACCAATCTAAAGAAATGCCTCGAATTCCGTAGAAATTTAGTTTTTTTATCAAAATGTTGTGATTTACACAATCAAAAGCTTTGGCGTAGTCACAAAAAACGGTGGCAGTGTGAAGATTATTGTTCAGTGCTTGATAAACCTCATGTAGTACAGAAAACATGGCATCAGTGGTGCATTTATTATTTAAAAAGCCGAACTGATTTTGTGATAAAATATTGTTTTCAACTAGAAAGGACATAAGTCGAGCTTTTATGAGTCTCTCAATAATTTTGGAGAGTATCGGTAGTAGTGCAATAGGTCTATAATTGCAGGTATTAGATATTTCACCACCCTTATGAAGAGGAATAATGATGGCTGTCTTCAGGCACCCTGGAAATTTACCTTTCTCAAAAGAATCATTAATTAGTGAGATGAGGACTTCTAACACATTTTCTGGAAGATTAGAAAATTTTTTTATCGATAGACCATCATTACTACAGGAAGATTTGCTTTTGATACTATTGATTGTTTGGATCAGTTCAGATTTATCGACTGGTTTTATAAAGAATGAATTCGAGACCTTTCTTGAATTAGGGAGATAGGAAATGGGATCTTGTTGTGGCAAAATAGTTGATGTAATATTTTTACTCACATTAACAAAGTATTTAGATTTTTAGGGTCTGGAAGGGAAAATGTTTGAGCAGTGTGGATTTTATTTCGAAGATCGTTTATTATGGACCAAGTTTCTTTTGCAACACTTTTGGAGCTTCCCAGACGGTTCTGGTGTAGACTTTTTTAGCTGATTTTATAAGTTTAAGATAGGTTGCCCTGTACTTGGTGATATATTCAGTGATAGAAACGTTGGTAGTAAATTTCTTGATATAGAAAAGAGAACGCATATTCTTGGAAGATATTCGGATACCTTTAGTAGTCCAGGGTTTGTGATGTTTTGGCTTAATTGCAATTAAAGGAAATGCTTTATTGAAGATACAGATAAGCTTATCTAAGAATTCACTGAAATTATTATCCACGTCCACTCAGAGGTTAAGCATAAATTTTGGAATTTACGAAAGTTTCAGGTGGAAAAAATCCTGCCTAAACGTCGGGTTTTCGAGGAGGGTTTGCTGGAGATATTAAACTTCGTATAAACTGCTTCATGATCAGATAGTCTAGCATTAATAATTGTAGAGTGGACATCAAGGGGTGAGAAATCTGAGACTGTATAATCAATTATGGTAGATGAAGTTTTTGTAATCCTTGTAGGAGAATCAACGTGCATTGTTAGACCATACGATTCAAATATGTTGACCAAGGATATTTGTGTAGCACAAGCAGCAGCATAATCAATGTTAAAGTCCCCGCATAAAATTTTTCTACTTTTATGGGGCAGGTCATCTAACAAATTTAGCAGGTTCTGAAAAAATAGTTCCACGGAAGAGGCAGGTGATCTATAAATGCAAATAATATAAAGATTAAGATTCTTATTGTAGACTAAGGAAAACTCAAAGGAGGCTTCACTTAACAGAAAGTCATATTTTGTTACCAAAGAAAAATCATTACTCGTAGACAGAATTAGTGTCCCCCCATAAGCTGATCTTGGACGATCATACCTAGCAATTGTGGTGTATTTATCTACAAAAAAGGCTCGTTGACTTCAACTTCAAGGCTCGGATCTTCTTTCTATTCTATTCATTCGTGTTCTTACTTCTTCGTTAGTTTTCCTTTCCCATCTTGAAATTCTTACATTTCTTCTTATATAGTCCATTTCTACGGTTAGTACCTTTTTTCAGATCTGCGTTGAGAGTCCATATTTTACCGAATACCGAATGCACTGTTGCTCTGCCCACGCTTTTCTTGCTTTTATTAGAAATATTCTTATCCCACCAAAATTAATTCAAGCTTCCCTTCCTGCCTTTCCGGATTCTCTGCTTTATCTTTGCTCCCCCTAATCCTAGTTCCTAAATCCCAAGGACAGGGAGCTTATTAGACGAGCGACACACCCCTAATTTGAGGCTTAAGGCGCATTTAAATCAAAGCGAACACGAACGAACGAACGAAGGAACGAATTCGTTGGTGTTCGCTTGGTCATTCGTTCGCTACAAAGTAGGGCCATTTACATTGAAGCGAACGTTCGCATTCGTTACGTAAGCGAACGTACGCAGTCACACATTATATTTAAGTTTATTGTCGTGTTTCTTGTTGGGTAAATTTAAATAAATAGCTTATAAAATGCAAAGTGTGTTCTGTAAGGAAAAAAATATGTCATATTCATAAATATAACTTATATTTATACATATAAGTATAAATTTTGATACGACTTCAATAATTTCATTTTTTTCTGTCTCTATTCTATAATTATTTAATTTGAAAAATTTGATTTTATTAATTAAAATAAAATAAAAATTATTTCCAGACTCAAAAATAATTTATCCAGGTATTTTTTATTATTTTGTTGAAAATTTTGATAAGTTTTATTTATTAATATTTTATTTAAATCTGGCATAATCAACTAAAGTTTGAGATGAATAAAACGTCCAAAAATGTCTAGCAATTATAAATTCATATTTCTTCTTCTTCTTAAGATGCCGTGTATTTCTGCGTAGGCGTCCACCGTACATTGTCTTGTTTATATTGTCCTTTTCATGATCATTTTTCAGTGCGTAACAAATAATAGGAAAAAGGGTAAGTCCGTGATAATACACATTTATGACATTTATTCTAACATGACATTTTAGTTAAATCTGACAGTTGTTACATTTTATTTTCAATTTCTGCCCCTGGTAGGAGTTCGAATCCTACCAGGGGCAGAAATTTTTCATTTATTATAAATTAATAAATGAAAAATAGTTTCTGTCTTTGTGGGATCGGTACTCACCGGAGGGACCGCAGACGTTCGGAAACAATTAGCGTCTCTTTGCAAAGACAATGACGTCGACTTTTGCAAAGTAACAAGACACTTACTCAACACACACACTACACATTACTCCCCTGACTTAGTAATAAGTTATACAATTACGTGGCTAAAGGTTCTAGTTCTAAACTAAAGCCAAAATCAGAGAGAAAAAAAAAAGAAAAAAAAATTTGGAATAAAAACAAATCAAATGTGTTTCTTGCATTTATAAAATGGTATTTTCTTTGATTTGTATAGTCTTATAAATTATACAGATTATATTTGTAATATTATTATCTAATTAAAAAAAAATTATTTTTTTATTATGGCGCCATCTATCGACAACTAGAATAATCACCGAACTAGAAATAATTACCGAAGTAATCACCGACGTGCCTTTTTTTCTGTCATATACAATTTAATACGTTAGAAAGAAATCGAAAAAATGTGACGCACTGAAAGATGATCATGAGAAAAAGAATAAAATGCATTCTATGATCGCTGCCTGTGGTAAAGCTATTAAGGACTGTGACATCGTTGAATATACAGGGTGTTTCATTAATAATTGTCCATATAGTAACTGGAGAAACCTTAACACAAAATATGAAGATTTAACCTAAAACACTTAAATAAAATGTGGTTCCTTACTGAGTTACAGGGTTTTTTATCTAAAAATTTAAAAACTATTTTTGCTCAGCATTTTAAAACTATTCGACGTATCCTTTTCATACTTGGCAGAAAGTGCGACTACTAGACATCCTACTAAATAATGATAAACAAACGTTTCTAGCTATTACCAGAGGCGTACGACAGGGGATGGTAAATGGCTGGCCCTTCTCAAATTCTACGCCACTGGAGGAATAACTATTTTAGTACTATTTTTAGATTCTCCAATACTTTCCACGTAAATAATATACTCTTCATTGGTAGCGATAAAGTCATTAGTTTTCGAGATATTTGAAGTTAAATATGAAACGGCACAGTTATTTTGATTAATTTATGATATGATTCATATATGTAGTGTGACCAACTCCAATTTAGTCGATTTCGGGACAAGACTGAAAAAACTACCTAAAATCCGGGACTTTTCAACGAAAATCGGGCCATTTTTTTTAAATTTTAATTTTCATATCATCATTTTATTGATTATTTAACATTTTTATGTTGACAAAATTTTTTTTGACGGAATGGGTTGTAATGATAATTACATTTTTGTTTTTTGACATTTTGTTTTTGACGTTTCGACTTTCAAGCCGGAAATCGTTCTCAAATAACGAAAAATTTGAAAATCAACTAATGTTGGATTTCCATGTAAATTGAACCTTAGGTTAAAATATAATTATCATTATTTGATATTCATGTTTTTAAATCGTCTATTCAGGAGACGATAATTAAAATACAGAAACCGGAAAAAGTCCAGAGTTTGAGTTTTCGTGGAACTATAATACGACGATATAAAATTCATGCGTTTTGAATGTGGTATTAGTATAACAGTCTAGAAATTGTTGACATTTTTTCGTCCCACCAATAATTCAATTTGATGTGAATTCTTAGAAGAATGATGTATTAAAAATTTCAATATGGAATTTTACCAAAACGTTGAAAATTCGGATGGCCCGGAAGCCTTGTCCGGGACGCCGGGACACGACTTCGTAATTTGGGCCATGTCCCGGATTTTTCGGGCTAGTTGGTCACACTATATCATATGATTAAAATTTAAAAATTATTTGTACCCAGTACTTTAAAACTATTTGCCGTATCGTTATCATACTTGGCAGAAAGTGTAGGTACTGTACACCCTACTAAATTAAGATAAATAAAGGTTTCTAGCTACTACCAGAGGCGTACGACAGGGGATAGTGGCTGGTTGAACCTTCCCAAATTCTACGCCACTGACGAAATTGCTATTTTAGTGTAATTTTTTGATTTCACAATACTTTTTATGTAAATAACATACTCTTCATTCGTAACGATAAAATGATTAGTTTTCGAGATATTTGAAATTAAAAATGAAGCGACACAAAACATTAATGAAAATAATCGTGTCGTTTCATTTTTAACTTCAAAGATCTCGAAAACTAATGCCTTTATCGTTACGAATGAAGAGTATATTATTTTCATAGAAAGTATTGGAGAATCCAAAAATTGAACTAAAATAGCAATTTCGCCAGTGGCGTAGAATTTGGAAAGGGTCAACCATTCACTTTCCCCCGTCGTACGCCTCTGGTAATAACCAGAAACGTTTGTTTAACATAATTTAGTAGTTTGTACAGTACCTATACTTCCTGCCAAGTACGAAAAGGATACGTCGGATAGTTTTAAAATGCTGAGCAAAAATAGTTTTTACATTTTTAGATAAAACACCCTGTAACTCAGTAAGAAACCACTTTTTATTTAAGTGTTTTAGGTTAAATCTTCGTATTTTGTACTAATGTTTCTCCAGTTACTATATGGACAATTATTAATGAAACACCCTGTATATTTTTTGTCACTGATTATGTAGTCTATCTCGTTTCTGGTCTTACCATCTGGGCTTTTCCACGTCCATCTTCTGTGATCTTTTTTAGAGAAGAAACTATTCAAGTTTCTTGAACTGATGCCAACGATCAAATAGCATCGGGCACGTAATGAGATAATTAGACAGATAAAAAATAATTTTGGTTGATCTTTGAACGAAAAATTCAGGGGAAAGGGTTAAAAGGAAAAAGATGAACTTGCGAAAAACTTGTAAACTTGTGAAAAAGATGTGTTCTTAATATGGCCTCATGGAGTTGTTGAATATTCCTCAATAATTAAAAGGATAAAGAAAAGATATTTAGCATGGAAATGGAATATAATAACACACTATCTTTTCCCCAAACCACCTTATGATGGTCCATGATTTTTCAACATCATCCGCAGTTGCCATACAGAGAACCTATTGTTTATTTCCTCTATATATGCCTTTTTGTATAGTTGTTTTTTAAGTTTTCTAATTTTTGACGATGCCCTCTGGTTCTTGTATATTTTTTATCAATCAACGCCAATAGTCTGCAATATTAATGGTGATGTCAACTTGGAGAAAATTTTCAGAAAGTAAAAAGAACAGTTTTTTTTGTGTTATAGAAATAACCTTGGTGTATGTAATGACTTATTCAAAAAATAATGTTACCAGAAACAGAAGTATCGTATGATCGATAAAATAATATTTGCACTTTCCAATCGTTACATTTTTTCCAAAATAGTCTAGTAAAATAAAATTACACTACATGTATGTAAATCAAAATGTAAATTCGTACAGGTTGAAATAAATTTTATATCAAAGTTTAGGTGGGTACAAAAGATATTTTCAAAAAAGTATCCAAATCATACAAGGGGATCATTGTTTAAATAATTAAAAAGGGGTCATTTTTGTAAAAAAATTACTTTTTTAACTGCTGAGGTCATTCAATTATTAATGAAGGTCTATAGGATTGTTTTCTGTAAAGTTGAATGGTAAATATTTTACATAAGACTTACTAAATTAAATTTGACCCCCTATTTATTTAAATAATTATACATAAAACTTTAAAAACAAATTTGCAAAAAATTATTTTTAGCTTTTTAAATAAGCACTATAAAATATCTTATTTTACAGGATAAGTTGCGCTATCTTATCAGTATTATTAAAAAAAAATTGGTCCAAAAATATTTAATATTTTTTGAGATATTGAATTTGTTTATTAAATGTTACTCTATTTTCAATTGAAAAAACGCGGTTGTTACCAAAGAAATAATTACCTGTCTTAAATCTTATTATTTTTATTTTTATGTATATTTTCGACAAATGTATTGATAAATTCAAATTTCAATTAAAATTCCCCCTAAAATGGCATTTGAAAATAATTCAAATTTGTTTATAATTTATTTTTTTAATAACGTCGCGGGGATTAAATATTTTGAAATGCCGTTTCAATAATTGGGTTCCTGGGAATTTTTCACCAATTAACAAATTTTTTTGTCTTTTTTTCCTCTTCTTTTTTTTTTCTTGGCATTATATTACTACGGGCCCTTTTTGGGTTAAGTTTCATTAAGAATGTCGAATCTCTAAGTTGTAGATTCTAGACCTAAAAATATTAAGATTGGTCTAAAATCACTTTAATAAAATGTGGCTACTTACTGAGTTACAGGGTGTTTTATTTACAAATTTAAAAATTATTTTTACCACGTACTTTCAAACTATTTGACATATCCGTATCATACTTGGCAGAAAGTGTGGGTACTATACAATCTACTAAATTGTGATAAATAAAAGATTCTAGCTACCACCAGAGGCCTACGACAGGGGCCAGTTAATGGTTGACCCTTCCCAAATTCTACGCCACTGAGGAAATTACTATTTTAGCGAAATTGTTAGATTCTACAATACTTTCTATGTAAATAATATACTCTTTACTGGTAACGATTAAGTCATTAGTTTTCGAGATATTGGTCGTTAAAAATAAAACGGCATAGTTATTTTGATTCATTCATTCATTCATTTTAAATTTCCAATATCTCTCAAACTGATGACTTTATCGATACCAATAAAGTTATTTACATACAAAGTATTGGAGAATCGAAAAATTTCGCTACAATAGTAATTCACTCAGTGGCGTAGAATTTGGGAAGGGTCAATCATTCTCTATCCCCTGTCGTACGCCTCTGGCACTAGCTAGAAACGTTTATTAATCACAATTTAATAGGGTGTATAATAGCCACACTTTCTGCCAAGTATGATAAGGATACGTCAAATAGTTTTAAAGTATTTGGTAACAATAATTTTTAAATTTTTAAATAAAACACCCTGTAACTCAGTAAGTAGCCACATTTTATTTAAGAGATTTTAGTTAAATCTTAATATTTTTAGGTCTAGAATCTACAACTCAGAGATTCGACATTCTTAATAAAATTTAACCCTAAAAGGGCCCGTAGTAATATAACTCAAAAGAAAAAAAAAAGAAGAAGAAAAATGACAAAAAATTTTGTTAATTAGTAAAAAATTCCCAGGAATCCAATTATGGAAACGGCATTTCAAAATACTTAATCCCCGCGACGTTATTAAAAAAACAAATTATAAACATATTTGAATAATTTTCAAATGCCATTTTAGTGGGGAGTTTAACTGAAATTTGAATTTATCAATAGATTTATCGAAAATATACATAAAAATAAAAATAATGAGATCTTAAACAGGTGAATATTTCTCTGGCAACAACCGCGTTTTTGCAATTGAAAATATAGTAACATTTAATAAACAAATTCAATATCTCAAAAAATATTAAATATTTTTCGACCAATTTTTTTTTCCTTAATACTGATAATATATCGCAACTTAGTCTGTAAAATAAGATATTTTATATTGCTTATTTAAAACGCTAAAAATAATTTTTTGCAAATTTGTTTTTAAAGATTTATGTATAATCATTTAAATAAATAGGGGGTCAAATTTAATTTAGTAAGTCTTATGTGAAAAATTTACCCTTCAACTTTGCAGAAAAAATCCTATAGACCTTCATTAGTAATTGAATGACCTCAGCAGTTAAAAAAGTATTTTTTTTGCAAAAATGACCCCTTTTTAATTATTTAAACAATGATCCCCTTGTATGATTTGGATACTTTCTTGAAAATATCTTTTGTACCCACCTAAACTTTGATATAAAATTTGTTTAACCTGTACGAATTTACATATTGACTTTTTTATTTTATTAGGCTAAAATCCTCGTAGAAATATTTTGGTAAAAACTTGTTTGGGTTTTTGTTTTAAAAATAAAACCGAAAAATAAATCTATTCGATCTAATATTGAAGAAAAGTCCGGAGACGAAATGAAATATTTGAAATCAGTTACTGAGAGTATGCTAGTGAGAAAAACGCGTCACACTTTACAAAAATAGTTACAGCTATTTCGGACCGGCACTCTGAAAATGTCTGCCGCACTGAAAATCAGGAATCGCGAAAATATCCACACATTCTGAACGTTACGAATAAAAAAGAGTTTTTTTTGACGAATTTTCGACCATTGTTTTTTCGGTAGTGAGTGCTCTGTAGTTTTGTGAGAAAGATATTGTGATATTTACTAGGTACTTAATAGATAAAGGATATTCAGTTACTAAAGGTAGGAGTCATAAAAAATAAGAAATTATTTATATTATTGTATAACTGTCTTTCACGCGCCTTGTTCTATCTGAAAATGAGCTAGCACTATCTGATAGCATTCTTTATTTTGTATTTATGATTTTATGATTTGTATTATTTATTATATAGGGTGTTAGTAAATAATAAATTTTAAGTCGAATGGTATGAATTTCAGCAGGAATTCTTTCCTCTAGTTCGTCGATATTATTGTATGGTGGCATATACTTTTCTCACAAAAAAATTAAGCGGGGTAAGGTCTGGCGACCTAGCTGGCTATTCTTTAAAGCTTCTACTTCCAATCGATTGATTTGGAAATATTTCGTTGAAATAAGAAGCTCAGTCTTGTTGATACTACAAAGCTTCATTTGGGATGTTCGGGTAGTATCTGGTACTATTTGCTGTATAAACGAGCCTAAATATTTTGCATTAGAGAGTGCACTAAAAATCAGCAATCTCGAAAATATCCAAGAATTCTGAATGTTACGAATAAAAAAAAAGTTTTTGACGATTTTTTGACGATTGCGACTGTTGTTCTTGCGGTAGTGAGTGCTTTTAGTATGGTATAACTAGACCCAAACCCAGACATCCAAAGTGAAAGTTATCCTCCAACACCAAATTGTTCTATATGGTCCACATAATGTTCAGAAAAAAGTCACACCATTTTGAGCGTTGGGTTTGGAGGGGAGAGGGGGGAGAAATCGGTAAATTCGTAGTTTTTTAGGTTTTTCGTCAATATTTCTAAAACTATGCGGTTTAACATGAACAACCTTCTATACAAAAATGTTCTACATTAAATTTGAAATAAAAAAGGTCCTCTACATAATCCTTCTAAAATGAACGGTTCAAAAGTTACGGAGGTAGTATAGTATAATTGGTCCAAAAAAAGGACTAACACAGACATCTAAAGTAAAAGTTTTCCTCCAACGCCAAATTGTTCTACATGGTCCACCTATTGTTCAGTAAAAAGTTACACCATTTTGAGCGTCCGGTTTGGGGGGGGGGGGAGATGGGGGAAAAGTCGGTAAGTCGGGGGTTTTTTTAGTTTTTCGTCAATATTTCTAAAACTATGCTTTAGCGTAAACAATGTTCTATACAAAAATGTTCTTCGTGAAATTTAAAACAAAAAAGTTCCAATACATAATTGTTATTAAATCAACGGTTCCAGAGTTACGGAGGGTAAAAAGTGGATGTTTTCGATACTTTTTATATTCTTTGGGCAATTTATAGAAATTTTCTTTAACAGGATTGTATTTTTTAAATAAAATTTACTATTTCAGTGGCCGATGATATGCTAGTGATAAGCTCTTGAAGAAACGTCAACCTCACCACCAAAAATCATCATCAATTGCCCAGATAATATAAAAAGTATCGAAAACCTCCACTTTTCACCCTCCGTAAATCTGGAACCGTTGATTCTATAACAATTATGTATACGACCTTTTTTGTTTTAAATTTTATGTAGAACATTTGTATATAGACCATTGTTTACGCTAAAGCATAGTTTTAGAAATATTGACGAAAAACGTAAAAAAAAACTACTAATTTACCGACTTCTCCCCCATCTCCCCCCAAACCGGACGCTCAAAATGGTGTAACTTTTTACTAAACAATAGGTGGACCATACAGAACAATTTGGCGTTGGAGGAAAACTTTTACTTTAGATGTCTGGGTTAGGCCTTTTTTGGACCAATTATAATATATTACCTCCGTAACTTTGGAACCGTTCATTTTAGAAGGATTATGCATGGACCTTTTTATTGCAAATTTAATGTAGAACATTTTTGTATAGAAGGTTGTTCATGCTAAATCGCATAGTATTAGAAATATTGACGAAAAACCTAAAAAAATTTCGAATTTACCGATTTCTCCCCCTCTACCCCCCAAACCCGACGCTCAAAATGGTGTGACTTTTTTCTGAACATTATGTGGACCATACATAGAACAATTTGGTGTTGGAGAATAACTTTCACTTTGGATGTCTGGGTTATGGCATGATTTTGATCAATTATATCATACTATTTGTAGTTTTGTTAGAAAAATATTGTGATATTACGACTTAACAGATAAAGCATATTCAGTTACTAAAGGTGAGACTCACAAAAAATAAGACATTCTTTACCTTATTGTATAATGCTATGAGCTCTGACTTTCACGCGCCTGTTCTATCTGAAAAACAGCTAGCACTATCTGATAGCATTCAATATCTATCTATGAGTTTGTATCTTTGATTCTATGGTTTGTATTTATTATATACTATAGGGTGTTATATATATAATATATAGGGTGTTAGTAAATAATACTTTTTAGGTTGAATGACATGAATTTCAGTTCGTCGATATTATTGTATGGTGGCATATATTTTCTCACAAAAAAATCCAGCGGGGTAAGGTCTGGTGACCTAGTTGGCCATTCTGTAAATCCTCTACTCCCAATCAATTTATTTAGAAATATTTTTATTAAAATAAGTAGCTCCGTGTTGTTTATACTACAATTTTTTACATTATTGTATAATGTTGTGAGCTCTGACTTTCACGCGCCTTGTTCTATCTGAAAATAAGCTAGCACTATCTGATAGCATTCTTAATTTTGTATTTATGATTTTATGGTTTGTATTTATATAGAGTGTTACTAAATAATAAATTTCAGGTCGAATGGTATGAATTTCTATACGAATTCTTTCCTTCAGTTCGTCGATATTATTATATGGTAGCATATATATTTTACAAACAAAATCCAGCGGTGTAAGGTCTGATGACTTAACTGGCCATTCTATAAAGTCTCTACTAACAATCGACTGATTTGGAAATATTTCGTTGAAATAAGTAGCTCCGTCTTGTTGATACTGCAAAGATTCATTTGGGATGTTCGGGTAGTATCTGGTACTATTTGCTGTATTAACTAGTCTATACATTTTGCACTAGAGAGCCGCACTAAAAATCAGGAATCGCGAAAATATCCACACATTTTGACGTTACGAATAAAAAAGAGTTTTTTCAACTTTTCAACGATTGTGACTATTGTTCTTTCGTTACTTAGTGCTTTGTAGTTTTGTGAGAAAGAGATTGCGATATTTACGACTTAATAGATAAAGGATATTTAGTTACTAAAGGTGAGACTCATTCGAAAATACGAAATTCTTTACGATATTGTATAATGCTATGAGCTCTTAATTTCACGTGCCTTGTTCTATCTGAAAATCAGCTAGCACTATCTGATAGCATTCAATAGTTTCTATTTATGATTCTATGGTTTGTATTTATTATATAGGGTGTTAGTAAATAATACATTTCAGGTCGAATGGCATGAATTCCTGTACGAATTCTTTCCTTCAGTTCGTCGATATTATTGTATGGTGGCATATATTTTCTCACAAAAAAATCCAGCGGGGTAAGGTCTGGTGACCTAGCTGGCTATTCTTTAAAGCCTCTACTTCCAATCGATTGATTTGGAAATATTTCGTTGAAATAAGAAGCTCAGTCTTGTTGATACTACAAAGCTTCATTTGGGATGTTCGGGTAGTATCTGGTACTATTTGCTGTATAAACGAGCCTAAATATTTTGCATTAGAGAGCGCACTAAAAATCAGCAATCTCGAAAATATCCAAGAATTCTGAACGTTACGAATAAGAAAAAAGTTTTTGATGATTTTTCGACGATTGCGACTGTTGTTCTTTCGGTAGTGAGTGCTTTGTAGTTTTGTGAGAAAAATATTGTGATATTACGACTTAATAGATAAAGGATATTCAGTTACTAAAGGTGAGACACAAAAAATAAGACATTCTTTACATTATTGTATAATGCTATGAGCTCTGACTTTCACGCGCCTGTTCTATCTGAAAATCAGCTAGCCACTATCTGATAGCATTCAATATCTATCTATGAGTTTGTATCTTTGATTCTATGGTTTGTATTTATTATATACTATAGGGTGTTAATATAATATATAGGGTGTTAGTAAATAACACATTTCAGGTTGAATGACATGAATTTCAGTACGAATTCTGTCCTTCAGTTCGTCGATATTATTGTAAGGTGGCATATATTTTCTCACAAAAAAATCCAGCGGGGTAAGGTCTGGTGACCTAGTTGGTCATTCTGTAAATCCTTTACTCCCAATCAATTTATTTAGAAATATTTTTATTAAAATAAGTAGCTCCGTGTTGTTTATACTACAATTTTTTACATTATTGTATAATGTTGTGAGCTCTGACTTTCACGCGCCTTGTTCTATCTGAAAATGAGCTAGCACTATCTGATAGCATTCTTAATTTTGTATTTATGATTTTATGGTTTGTATTTATATAGAGTGTTACTAAATAATAAATTTCAGGTCGAATGGCATGAATTTCTATACGAATTCTTTCCTTCAGTTCGTCGATATTATTGTATGGTAGCATATATATTTTACAAACAAAATTCAGCGGTGTAAGATTTGGTGACTTAGCTGGCCATTCTATAAAGTCTGTACTAACAATCGACTGATTTGGAAATATTTCGTTGAAATAAGTAGCTCCGTCTTGTTGATACTACAAAGCTTCATTTGGGATGTTCGGGTAGTATCTGGTACTATTTGCTGTATTAACTAGTCTATACATTTTGCACTAGAGAGCCGCACTAAAAATCAGGAATCGCGAAAATATCCACACATTTTGACGTTACGAATAAAAAAGAGTTTTTTCAACTTTTCAACGATTGTGACTATTGTTCTTTCGTTACTTAGTGCTTTGTAGTTTTGTGAGAAAGAGATTGCGATATTTACGACTTAATAGATAAAGGATATTTAGTTACTAAAGGTGAGACTCATAAAAAATACGAAATTCTTTACGATATTGTATAATGCTATGAGCTCTTAATTTCACGTGCCTTGTTCTATCTGAAAATCAGCTAGCACTATCTGATAGCATTCAATAGTTTGTATTTATGATTCTATGGTTTGTATTTATTATATAGGGTGTTAGTAAATAATACATTTCAGGTCGAATGGCATGAATTTCTGTACGAATTATTTCCTTCAGTTCGTCGATATTATTGTATGGTGGCATATATTTTCTCACAAAAAAATCCAGCGGGGTAAGGTCTGGTGACCTAGCTGGCTATTCTTTAAAGCCTCTACTTCCAATCGATTGATTTGGAAATATTTCGTTAAAATAAGAAGCTCAGTCTTGTTGATACTACAAAGCGTCATTTGGGATGTTCGGGTAGTATCTGGTACTATTTGCTGTATAAACGAGCCTAAATATTTTGCATTAGAGAGCGCACTAAAAATCAGCAATCTCGAAAATATCCAAGAATTCTGAAAGTTACGAATAAGAAAAAAGTTTTTGATGATTCTTCGACGATTGCGACTGTTGTTCTTTCGGTAGTGAGTGCTTTGTAGTTTTGTGAGAAAAATATTGTGATATTACGACTTAATAGATAAAGGATATTCAGTTACTAAAGGTGAGACACAAAAAATAAGACATTCTTTACATTATTGTATAATGCTATGAGCTCTGACTTTCACGCGCCTGTTCTATCTGAAAATCAGCTAGCCACTATCTGATAGCATTCAATATCTATCTATGAGTTTGTATCTTTGATTCTATGGTTTGTATTTATTATATACTATAAGGTGTTAATATAATATATATGGGGTGTTAGTAAATAACACATTTCAGGTTGAATGACATGAATTTCAGTACGAATTCTGTCCTTCAGTTCGTCGATATTATTGTAAGGTGGCATATATTTTCTCACAAAAAAATCCAGCGGGGTAAGGTATGGTGATCTAGTTGGTCATTCTGTAAATCCTCTACTCCCAATCAATTTATTTAGAAATATTTTTATTAAAATAAGTAGCTCCGTGTTGTTTATACTACAATTTTTTACATTATTGTATAATGTTGTGATCTCTGATTTTCACGCGTCTTGTTCTATCTGAAAATGAGCTAGCACTATCTGATAGCATTCTTAATTTTGTATTTATGATTTTATGGTTTGTATTTATATAGAGTGTTATTAAATAATAAATTTCAGGTCGAATGGCATGAATTTCTATACGAATTCTTTCCTTCAGTTCGTCGATATTATTGTATGGGTATGGTAGCATATTCTTCTTCTTAACGTGCCCTATCAAGTCCCCTTGACGTTGGCGATTAACATGGCGAAACTGTCTCTGTCTCGAGCTATTCTAAATAGGTGTTCTGCTTTCTTTATTCCTGTCCACTCCCGGATATTCTTCAACCAAGAGGCCTGCTTTCTACCAATTCCTCTGCGTCCTTCGATTTTACCCATCATAATAAGTTGAAGAATATTATACCGGTCTCCCCTTGTACGTGTCCAAAATAGGCCATCTTTCTATATTTGATGTTATCAAGCAGCTCGCGGGTAGCATTTGCTCTCTTAAGGACTGCCACATTTGTCAGCATAGCCGTCCATGGTATTTTCAGAATACGTCTGTGCAGCCACATTTTAAAGGCCTCCAAACGGTTAATGGTGGATATTTTTAATGTCCATGCTTCGACACCATACAAGAGGACTGACCAAATGTAGCATTTAATCATGCGCTTTCGAAGTTGAAGTTCCAAGGTATCATTACAGAAGAATGACCTCATTTTTAAAAATGTCGTGCGGGCTATCTCGATTCTACATTTTATCTCTTTATCTGGATCTAGTTGTTCAGTAATATGGCAACCAAGATATTTAAAACTGGGTACTCTTTGAATTATATGACCATCAACATATAAACGTGAATCTTGATGGGCCAAACGGCTAAATACCATGTATTTTGTTTTTGAACAGTTTATATTTAGGCCAAACTCTCTTCCCACTGTGTCAATGGCATTTAAAAGGTGTTGTAATCCATTCATATCATCACTTAAAATAACTGTATCGTCTGCATATCTGATTGTATTTATCAGAATTCCATTAACCTTCACACCCCATTCCAAATTATGCAGCGCTTCCTTAAATATTCTATCTGAATACAAATTGAACAACAGTGGTGACAGTATACAACCCTGTCTGACACCTCTTTGTATTTTGCATATTTCTGTTGATTTTCCATTTATGCAAGCTGTCGCTGTTTGACGCCAGAATAATTTAATTTTTCTATGATAGCATATGGTAGCATATATATTTTACAAACAAAATCCAGCGGTGTAAGGTCTGGTGACTTAGCTGGCCATTCTATAAAGTCTCTACTAACAATCGACTGATTTGGAAATATTTCGTTGAAATAAGAAGCTCAGTCTTGTTGATACTACAAAGCTTCATTTGGGATGTTCGGGTAGTATCTGGTACTATTTGCTGTATAAACGAGCCTAAATATTTTGCATTAGAGAGCGCACTAAAAATCAGCAATCTCGAAAATATCCAACAATTCTGAACGTTACGAATAAGAAAAAAGTTTTTGATGATTTTTCGACGATTGCGACTGTTGTTCTTTCGGTAGTGAGTGCTTTATAGTTTTGTGAGAAAAATATTGTGATATTACGACTTAATAGATAAAGGATATTCAGTTACTAACGGTGAGACACAAAAAATAAGACGTTCTTTACATTATTGTATAATGCTATGAGCTCTGACTTTCACGCGCCTGTTCTATCTGAAAATCAGCTAGCCACTATCTGATAGCATTCAATATCTATCTATGAGTTTGTATCTTTGATTCTATTTTTTGTATTTATTATATACTATAGGGTGTTAATATAATACATAGGGTGTTAGTAAATAACACATTTCAGGTTGAATGACATGAATTTCAGTACGAATTCTTTCCTTCAGTTCGTCGATATTATTGTATGGTAGCATATATATTTTACAAACAAAATTCAGCGGTGTAAGGTCTGGTGACTTAGCTGGCCATTCTATAAAGTCTGTACTGACAATCGACTGATTTGGAAATATTTCGTTGAAATAAGTAGCTCCGTCTTATTGATACTACAAAGCTTCATTTGGTACTATTCATCTGGTACTATTTGCTGTATTAACTAGTCTATACATTTTGCACTAGAGAGCCGCACTAAAAATCAGGAATCACGAAAATATCCACACATTTTGACGTTACGAATAAAAAAGAGTTTTTTCAACTTTTCAACGATTGTGACTATTGTTCTTTTGTTACTTAGTGCTTTGTAGTTTTGTGAAAAAGAGATTGCGATATTTACGACTTAATAGATAAAAGATATTTAGTTACTAAAGGTGAGACTCATAAAAAATACGAAATTCTTTACGATATTGTATAATGCTATGAGCTCTTAATTTCACGTGCCTTGTTCTATCTGAAAATCAGCTAGCACTATCTGATAGCATTCAATAGTTTGTATTTATGATTCTATGGTTTGTATTTATTATATAGGGTATTAGTGTGTTAGTAAATATTACATTTCAGGTCGAATGGCATGAATTTCTGTACGAATTCTTTCCTTCAGTTCGTCGATATTATTGTATGGTGACATATATTTTCTCACAAAAAAATCCAGCGGGGTAAGGTCTGGTGACCCACCTGGCCATTCTATAAAGTCTCTACTCCCAATAGATTGATTTGGAAATATTTCGTTGAAAAAAGTAGCTCAGTCTTGTTGATACTACCAAGTTTCATTTGGAATGTTTGGGTAGTATGTGGTACTGTTTGCTGTATTAACGAGTCTAAATATTTTGCACTAGAGAGCCGCACTAAAAATCAGGAATGGCGAAAATATCCATCAGTTGTGAACTTTACGAATAGAAAAGAGTTTTTCAACTTTTCGACCATTTCAACTATTGTTCTTTCGGTAGTGAGTGCTTTCTAGTTTTGTGAGAAAGATATTGTGATATTTACGACTTAATAGATAAAGGATATTCAGTTACTAAAGGTGAGAGTTATAAAGAATAAGAAATTCTTTACATTATTGTATAATGTCATGAGCTCTGACTTTCACGCGCCTTGTTCTATCTGAAAATAAGCTAGCACTATCTGATAGCATTCTTTATTTTGTAATCATGATCTTATGGTTTGCATTTATTATACAGGGTGATAGTAAATATATGCGATAAACTTCAAGGGTTCTATTCTATGAATTTACATACTAGTGATGTGCAATGGAAATATATCAAGCCATGATATTCTCGGAATATGCCAGTGAAACGAGAGAATGATAAGATGGGACACTTTAGTTTGAAAATTAATAAAGTCAAAAATTACTCTTCGAGTATTTGGTGACATTAGGAAATTTATAACCAACAATCAGGAGATAAGAGGGGGCATCAGAAAAGCTAGATCCACCTTCAACTGGATAGGAGTCTTCTTTAAGAGCCACCAGTGGCGTACCGATAGATCAGCGTGCCCTGGTTCCAGTGGGGATGCGGGCCCGCCCGCCCTATAAAAACACACATTGCATATCAAAAGTTTTTAACAAACATTAATAATAAATCATCGTAATATATGTCAAAAATATAATCATATGTTTTTTATAAATTGGATTGGAAAGACTGTAAGACTTGTACACACTTCTAAGTAGGTTAAACCGGCAAACGAGTGTATGTTCTCAAAAAAATTGATAGTGTGTAAAAAATGTTTTATTATCAGCTAAGTAATTTCAACACATAACGTGCCATCATCAGAGCTTCATCCTCTTATAAATTTTTTATAAAGACTCAAGCTAATTTATAGTTCATTTATTCACAGTTTTTGCTCCACATTTTAAAGAACCGCTTGAATTGACATGAAAGGCATACACAATATACACATAGCTAACATGTCAAACAAAAAAAAGTGATACCTATTGTGCCGATGTGTGCTTTTGTCTTGGGGGTAACTTTCACCCCTTCTTGGGGGTGAAAAACCTACGTTCAAGATAAGTCCAGAATTGGATAAACTGCCTAATTCTAAGCAACTTTAGTTCTATAGAGTTTTTTCACTAAGTCAATACTTTTCGAGTTATTTGTGAATGAAAATATTCATTTTTAAACAAAAAAAAACACGTTTTCGAATATTTCAAATATTGTTTCTTAATAAATTTTGTTTTCAAATTTTTTGATGAATAGGTACATATAAGTACCGTTTGGGTTGACATGAAAGGCATACACATTATACGCATAGCTAACATGTCAAACAAAAAAAAAGTGATACCTATTGTGCCGATGTGTGCTTTTGTCCAGGGGGTGAGTTTCACCCCTTCTTAGGGGTGAAAAACATACGTTCAAGATAAGTCCGGAATTGGATAAACTGACTAATTCTAAGTAACTTTAATTCTATAGTTTTTGATTCACTAACTCAATAGTTTTGAGCTATTTGTGAATGAATATGTTCATTTTTCAACAAAAAATAAGAATATTTCAGAATCAGAATTTTCGAATATTTCGAATATTATTTCTTAATAAATTTTGTTTTCAAATTTTTTGATGGATAGGTACATTCAAGTACCTACACCAAAACGAAAATAGATTAAGTAGTTACATTTCCTAGTGTGTACTTGTGTAGTTCAAAATATCCCCATCAGATTAAAAACAAAAGAAGCAAAACGCGCGTTAGCGGGCGGGGAACCGGGCCCTGGTTCCACGGAACCCGCGGAACCATGCTCTGTGCGCCACTGAGAGCCACAATCTCTCTTGGTGTAGAAGTAAGAATACTGCGATATTACGTCTTCTCTGTTTATTTTTATGGTGTTAAATTGTGGACCTTGAACGAATATATGTGCAGAAGATTGGAAGCATTTGAGATGTGGCTATATCGGAGAATACTTAAGATCCAGTGGACTGATCGAGTCACAAATGACGAGGTCTTCAGGAGAAGAAGTGAGAGGTACTGACCACCATTAAACCTCGAACGATACAATACTTCAGACACATTATCCGGATATGCCCTCTTACAAGCCATCCTGCAAAAGAAAAATATTTGGAAAGTGGGGTCCAGGAAGAAGAAGAACATCCTGGTTAAAGAACCTTTAAACCTGGTTTAACACAACATCTCTGCAACGTTTCCTCGCTCCTGCAGCTAAGATAAAGATTGCCATCCATGATCATCGCCACCATTCGTCACGGAAAGGCACATCAAGAAGTAGGAACCATACTTATTAATTTTCGAAAAAAATATATTAAAATGAAAAATGATTTTTGCTGTGTCTTGCCCATAATGCTGGTAATATGTGTAATAGGGTGGTGCGAAAAAAGTCAAGTTGATAATTCCGTATCGCTATAGTGCGGAAAAGTTGCAACTGGTAATTACAAGAAAAACAAAAAAGAATTATTCAAATCGGACTTTATCTTCCGATCCTGCAACTGACCTAAAATTATGAAAAAAATGAAATTTTACCTTTTTTTCAAAAATTTTTATTTACCCTTCGAGTACGTTTTATTTATCGCTATAGTAGCATTTATTTACACTTTGCACGGTTGAGTACTAAAAATAGTACATTATATACCGCGGGACTGAAGTAGTACATTTAATCCTGAAGGTAAAGTTTATGGCCCGACCGCAGGGAGGGCCATAATTTACCTGAAGGATTAAATGTACTTCAGTCGCAAGGTATATACGATACTTTTCGTACTTCCGGTATGATTTTATTAATTATTTCAATAATTTCAATCAGTTTTTTCTCTCTTCAACTCATTTAATAAACTGTCTTTAAAATAAGTTACCATAGTAACATTGCGTTGTGACAGTTATAATTTAGAAACATTGTCATTACTAGTGTCATTGTAAAGAAACATTGTTATTGATAATTATTGGTATCATGAGTGAAGAAGGTGTATCTGATATTGATAAAAGAGCAGCCGAAGTAGGTGAAGAATTGTTACCACCGAAATCTAGAAAACTATACGAGCAGCAGTACGATGCTTTTAAAAAGTGGTGCCGCTTAAAAAATGTGAGACAACCTACTGAAAATGCGCTGTTAGTCTACTTCGATGATAAATCAAAAGCGGTTTGTGCCTCAACTCTCTGGGCACATTACTCAATGCTGAAATCGGTTATTAACATTAGAGAAGATATTGATATAAGTAAATTTCCAAAATTATTAGCTTTTTTGAAGAGAAGAAATGAGGGATTTAAGCCAAAGAAGTCAAGAATTCTCACGTCTGAGCAGGTAGATCAGTTCTTACGGGAGGCTCCGGATGATAAATATTTAATGCTTAAGGTAAATTTGGAAATTTGTTTATATTCAGAAATTTTAAGAAATCAATTTTTTTGTAGGTTGCACTTATTTTGGGCGTTGCGGGAGCTTGTCGTGGAAAAGAGTTGGTTGATTTAGAAATCGACGATGTGAGAGATTTGGGCGATTCCTTCCTAATTGCGATTAGAAACACCAAAAATAAAATTGACCGAAATTTTGTGATCAAAAATTCAGAAAACAGTGCCATCAGTTTTGTGGCGATATTTCGGAAATATGTGGCATTGCGAAAGACAGGGACAACTCATTCAAAATTTTTTGTTCAATACATCAACAAAGAATGTACTACGCGAGTAGTAGGAAAAAACATGTTTGGTACAATTCCACGGCAAATAGCAGCTTTCTTGAAATTAGAAAATGCGACGTCTTATACGGGACATTGTTTTAGACGCACATCTGCGTCTTTGTTAGCTGATTCGGGAGCAACAATAGACGTGCTGAAGAGACATGGAGGATGGAAATCCTCCAACGTGGCCGAGGGATATATTGAATCGTCTATTAAAAATAAACAAAAAATTTCAGATAAAATATTTGGTCAAGTCGCCGATTCGTCCACTATAGTTATGCCACAGTCCTCATTCTCGCTTCCTGTTTCCGCAGGATCTTCGAAACAAACACCAGTTCAATATGAAAAGGACCTATCTGTTACTCGTCAGTTACCTGCTGCATTAACCCAGGAAAGACTGGTCAATATGACGAACTGTCACAATATTAATTTGAATATTAACGTTAATTACCATTCTAATTAATTATATTTTTCAATAAAATATCCCTTAAATTCGTTTGTTTGTGATTTAATCAGTCCGGGAGTTTCGTCAATATTTAATCCCGGAGGGATTAAATGTGACACTTTAGTACCTGTCACAAGGGAGTGAAGTTGTCACTTTAGGCCCGGAAGTACGAAAAATTGTTTTATGCATTTAATGGATATTTTCCGATCCCGCAAGGTCAATCAAAATCTATAAAAAATTGAAATTTTTGATGATTTTGAAAAATTAAAAAACATTTAGTTATCTCATTTTTTTGTTACATTGTGAAGCTCTTCGCTTGTTTATATATTGTATGACAATATTTAAACAACCCAGATCTCAAAACGAGGGGGTGGTTGCACTTCTAGCTCCACAAGCACCCTTGTCTCCAATCAACCAATGAGTGTGTGTTTTTTACATTATTTACAGTGCCGGCAAAAGAAATCTTTAAATTTTCAAATAAATCACCAAATTTGAAGACAATTTGCATGCGTTCTGTCTGCGCTTGGTGGGAGGGTAGGGGAGGGAGGATAGCGTACTTGCGACGGCAATTATCTGTAGTTTACGGACCACTTGGCTTATTTAGGGTATTCTGCGCGTTTGCACTGTAAACATTTGGCTTTGTGCGGGTAGCCGGTGTTAAACTTCGTCTAATTTACCGCGTAAAGTTTGAGATCGTCAAACTCTAAATTGAACTGACAAATATGGGTCGAAAGAAACTCACAAAAGAGGAGAAGGTTCATGCTTTAACATTACTGGAGAAAGGAGACTCTGTAATTACCGTAGCACGTGATATTGCTACATCAAGAGGGGCTATTTATCAACTGAAACGTTGCAGCCGAGCGTTTCAGTTGATAAATAGCCCCTCTTGATGTAGCAATATCACGTCCTACGGTAATTACAGAGTCTCCTTTCTCCAGTAATGTTAAAGCATGAACCTTCTCCTCTTTTGTGAGTTTCTTTCGACCCATATTGGTCAGTTCAATTTAGAATTTGACGATCTCAAACTTTATGCGGTGAATGAGACGAAGTTTAACACTGACTACGCGCACAAATCCAACTGTTTACAGTGCAAACGCGCAGAATACCCTAAATAAGCCAAACGGTCCGTAAACTACAGATAATTGCCGTCGCAAGTACGCTATCACTCTCCCCTACCCTCCCCTGCAAGCGCAGACAGAACGCATGCAAATTGTCTTCAAATTTGGTGATTTATTTGACAATGTAAAGATTTTTTTGCCGGCACTGTACATATGTACATTTCTTTTTTATCTGTTTGTGTCCAGCTCTCAAACACCAACTTTGCATTGTGATTTCTTGATATAATCTGGCAGCATGGACCTTGATTTAAGTGTTGTCTTGATGCATCCATCTCTTGATTGAGGCCCACATATATTAGCATTAGACGATGCTTCCGTGGCCAACTTTAGACACCGCTCATCAGTTGGCTTGTGGCAGGGATAATTTTGTACATACATTCCAGTCTGACATGTCGACCGATGTAATACAGGGAGTTATATCTTCATTTGAAACTCTTCGAGGAAGTGGTGGAGAAGATAGTTTTGCATCATTCCAGTCTATTATTTTAGTTTAGTCCTGTGCTTCAAAATTTCAAGTAGTAGGAAGCAAGGAAACACATTATAGAGAACTAGGGCCAAGAAGAGTGTTAAAAGCCGGACAGACTAAAGCCAAGGGCAAAAGTATTAGAAATTTCATCCCTCCCACTTTAAATTTTCAAGCACAGGACTACACTGAAATAATAGACTAGAATGTTACAAAACTGTCTTCTCTACCAGTTACTCGAAGAGTTTCAAATGAAGATATAACTTCTTGCATTACATCGAGAGACATGCCAGACTGGAATGTACAAAACTATCCCTGCCACATGCATGCTGACGAGCGCTGTCTAAAGTTGCCCACGGAAGCATCGTCTAATGCTAATGTATGTGGGCCCCAATCAACAGATGGATTCATCAGGAAAACATTTAAATCAAGGTCCATGCTGCCAGATTTTACCAAGAAATCACAATACAAAGTTTATGTTTCAGAACTGAATACAAACAGATAAAAAATAAATGTACTTATGTAAATAATGTAAAAAACACACACTCATTGGTTGGTTGGATAGAGGGGTGCGTGTGGAGCTAGAACAGCAACCACCCCCTCGTTGTGAGTCCTGGGTTGTTTAAATATTGTTATACAATATCTAAACAAGCGAAGAGTTTCACAATGTAACAGAAAAATAAGAACTAAATGTTTTTAATTTATCAAAATCATCAAAAATTTAAAATTTTTATAGATTTTGATTGACCTTGCGTGATCGGAAAATATTCGTTAAAGGCGTAAATCAATTTTTTCTACTACTCTACCATGCAAACTGTAAATAAATTTTAATATAGCGATAAATAAAACGTACACGAAGAATAAATAAAATTTTTTGGAAAAAAGGTAAAATTTCATTTTTTTCATAATCTTTAGGCCTGTTGCGGGATCGGAAGATAAAGTCCGATTTGAATAATTCTTTTTCTGTTTTTCTTGTAATTACCAATCGCAACTTTTCCGCACTATAGCGACACGTAATTATCAACTTGACTTTTTTCGCACCACCCTAATTGGTCCAAGAGCTGTGAGACATTTTTGAGTAGGTATTTTAGGCAAGCTGAAAATTTTTCAGGTGACTCTTCCATAATAGCCTAATACAAAAATGCCGGTCTGGCTGGAGGGTAGCGGTTATTTTCCCCAAAAATCCCCCCCAAAGTTAAAAAAAAGGTAAAAATTGTTATTACAAAAAATATCATTGACGTGACTTTAAAGTAAATTCAAATATTCAAATATTAGGAAAATAAACAAGCCAGGCGATTTGAGGGCGATTTTAGCTCTGCAAGATACTTGCATGGGCGTCCCAGGATTATTTTCAGGGGATGCATATTAACTTCAGAAGATTTTATCTGAATCTGTACATACTATTAACATGTATAAAATATACAACTATACATGCATAGCTATGTATATTCCTTCTGGACAGGGAGGTACAATTGTTATTTTGACAGGGTATTTTTTAATATTAAAAATAAATATTCTAAAAAAGGCAGCTTTTTGGTGAAATTTTCCAACTGCCATGTGATCAAACAAATTACGGGTTCATATAAATGAAAAGCGCTATAGGTAAGCAGCAGTGTGAGAAAGAGCGTATACCGATAGCTGTTTGCGTCCTCTGTTCTAGCGAAGTGAGTCCGTTCGCTCGAGAAAAATCACGTGACCTGGTGATACCCATGTTGTTGTGCCTCGAAACGTTAGAGTAATTGTTATATATTATAGTTTTTTAAGTAACTTTTCCTTAATTAAAGGAAAATAATACGTACTATACAATAGATTTTGCAAATATGATAGGAAATGACAAATTTATTATTATAAATATATAGGTAGAAAATTATAAAACTATAAACTAAATAAATTCTGTGTCCGAATCTTGTACTTCTTCTTCAAACTCCTCATCTGAGCTTAAATATTCATTCTTTTCTTCTTCGTCAGACTCCCCTCGAGACTCAGATTATTCTTCTACATGAACTGTAGATAGTTGTAATATGCATTTAGAATTTATTAAAAATTAATTACTGATTAATTAATTGATTTGCTACGTATTCTCTGTCATTTTGTACGGAGTCGAAGCCTGCACAACCACGGGCGCATCTGAAGAAAGACTTGCCATTGTTGAGATGTGGTGTTATCGAATAATGTAAAAAAATAATGTACACAACACGTAACAAACGCGGAAACATTAAGAAAGATGAAAATTAGACAAGAAATACTCAACACTATGAAGGAAAAAAATGAGCTACTTTGGTCATATACTAAGAAATAAAAAACCTGATGTGATTGGTTATATAAGGAAAAGTATTAAGTATTGGTTTTAAAAGAAAGAATACGTAGCAACTCAATTAATTAATCACTAATAATCTTTTAATTAACTCTAAATACATATTATAACTATTTACAGATTAGGTAGAAGACGAATCTGAGTCTTGAGGGGAGTCTAACAAAGAAAAAGAGAATGAATATTTAAGCTCAGATGAGGAGTTTGAAGAAGAAGTACAAGACACAGAATTAATTTAGTCTATAGTTTAATACTTTTCTACCTATATATTTATAATAATACATTTGTTTTTTTTTCTATCATATTTGCAAAATCTACAGTGATGAGCGCGCTAATAACCGGCAAAACAGCTCAAAAGATGGAAAACATAATACATCTCGAAACAAAAAGAGATGAAACTCTTTTTGTTTCGCAATGTGTTATGTTTTCAACCTTTTGAGCTATTTTGCCGGTTATTAGCTTGCTCATCACTGTATTGTATAGTACGTATTATTTTCCTTTAATTAAGAAAAAGTTACAACAACATGGTTATCGCTAGGTCACGTGATTTTTCTCGAGCGAACGGACTCGCTCAGTTAGAACAGAGGACGCAAACAGCTATCGGTATACGCTCTTTCTCACATTGGTGCTTACCTATAGCGCTTTTCATTTATATGCACCCGTAATTTGTTTGATCACATGGCAGTTGGAAAATTTCACCAAAAAAAACCTGTCTTTTTTAGAATATTTATTTTTAATATTAAAAAATATATATACACCGTTCTTAAGCGTCAACGCCCTTCGGTAGGGATCTATGGGGGAGTATCACCGAGCCGCAAGCCCTTATCCCTTGCCGTACTGCTCCCTCATAGGTCGATCAGATGCCCGCATATTCAGGTCTAAGCGCCAGATTCATATTTAGAATTTTATACTGACGCGTTAGCCTTTTTGTTTTCCGATGGCCTGGGCTGGGCTTGAACTCTCGTACCTCACGGCGAAGTGAAGTGCGGGTCAGCCGCTAGTCGCACTGAGCTATCCGATCGACTAATATTAAAAAATACCCTGTCAAAATAACAATTGCACCTCCCTGCCCGGAAGGAGTGTACATAGCTATGCATGTATAGTTGTATATTTTATACTCGTTAATAGTATGTACAGATTCAGATGAAATCTTGTGAAGTTCAGATGCATCCCCTGAAAATAATCCTGGGACGCCCATGCAAGTATCTTGCAGAGTTAAAATCGCCCTCAAATCGCCTGGTCTGTTTATTTTCTTTATATTTGAATATTTAAATTTACTTTAAAGTCACGTCAATGGTATTTTTTGTAATATCAATTTTTGCCCTTTTTTTAACTTTGGGGTGGATTTTTGGGGAAAATAACCGCTACCCTCCAGCCAGACCGGCATTTTTGTATTAGGCTATCATAGAAAAGTCACCTGAAAAATTTTCAGGTTGCCTAAAATACCTACTCAAAAATGTCTCACAGCTCTTATACTAAATGTGTAAGTCTCTGGGGTAAGATAAAGATTATAACACATGATAATTGTTTGGATCCGCAGAACTCGCAGACGTGGATGGTTTCGTCGTTATCATCGCCAATGTCTGCATAGCTATTATATACCATTTGATCACACAATTTATGCATTAGAGAGATATCACACAATTTAAGCCCTAAGTTAAAAGTTCCTTTATTACAGGATCTTTAAATAAAGAACAAATACAGGATATGTCTAATTAGAGTTATCGGAAACGCAGTTTTAAGGAATCTCTTATTTTGACAAATGACACATTTAAATATTTTTGTAAATATAAAAATAACCTATAAAATTCTATTTGTTGATAAAAATATAAATATAAGTGAAGTTAGACGCCTTTCTTTTCTTGTTTCTTCACATAATTTGACAAATTTGTCACATTTTTGACACGTTACGTCAAAATACAGGATCCTTTATTAAAAGATTTTTGTCCTCTATTTTTCCTTAAATACGGGCGGCCTGTATTTTACTACAGGACAAAAATAAAGGACCTGATACTGCGCTTGCGTATATGTATGTCAAAATAAAGGATCTTTTATTAAAGAACGATGTTAAATGGGGTTTCGATATCTCTCTATTCTCTCTTCAATGGAAATTAACTACAGGTCCATATAATACATACATTCTGATTTTTCTTTCCATTTTTTCCATTTTTTTCTTATTTATTGGGCATATGTTCGGATTTTTTTAACCTCTCTTGATTGGTTTTTGTAAAGGATTTTCCATGTCTACTTCCTCATTTTGTGGTGTGGTTTTAGATTTCTGTTTCTTCCGTGACTTATGAAGACCTATAGCAGTGGTGCCAGCCCTATAATTAGCAGGGAGGGCACCACACATTTAGTTTCTTTATTTTATCTCTCTTCTGGTTGTGGATGTTCGTACTCTTGACATTGTTTGCATTGTCGAATCAATTTTGGTTTTCTGAAAGTTTGTATGGTCATTTCATGTGTACAGTTTAAATAAGTTCATGTACTTTTTTCGTACTTTTTAGTAATTGGGTTACGTTTTGTATTTTATATCCCTTAATTTGTAGATCATCCCCCACGTCTTTAGCTTGACAAGTAGGATGCAGTTTCCTTGCAAACAAATTCAGCGGCCTATTTTGTTTATCTTCAAAAGAGTATCATTCAAGATCTGTGCCATTTAGTGTCTTTGTTAGATTTCTGTACCTATTTTTGTCATTAACATTAATTATTATATTTCCACTTGCTAGCATACTAGTTTGTTGATATTTACTTACCTGATAGGGTGTAGTGTCGTATTTTTCCAATATGTTTACAATGACTGGTGGTGGTTTACGTGCCTTTTGAGTATCTTCTGAATAATTCTTCTCTTTTGGTAGGAGAGGGGCTGAAATTTCTTTTTTTTTGCGTTTTGAACTTGAATCCATACGGTTTCTTGAACCCCGTTGCCTTAGAATAAATTGATTCGAATCTCAGTAAAAAAACTTAAAGAAACAAAACTGGTTTTTCTCTTCCGGGTCACAGTTATTTTTATTGTTCATATGTGCTTTTTGTTTTTACTCTTTGTTAAAATACATACTACGTTTTTTTTCTAATCAACACTAACTTATAAATGATAATGAGATATTTTTGAAGACCCACCATATAATTTTCATTTCTGTATTATTAATATCTAATACTTTTATCAAAAATAAGTAAAAGTGTACTTAATTTGTCATTAGAATCAATATAGCATTGAATATGGCATTCGACATTTATCACTCTAATAAAAACTCAAAATTCGCTTTGATACATTTTTTTTGGCAAGCTTCGCGATGTATTTATCTGTGCCCTGGCCTTGTTAAAAAATAATAAAAAATGATTATAAATAGAAGTCGAATTACACAAATATTGATTTTGGTACATTGGATGGATCGGAGTGGTGGAAGCTGCACAAGATTCTTTTAATAACGTCAATCAGGATAGTTTACTCAATATTTGTGGTTATTATAGGTATCAATTATTATTAAAAATATATGTTGTGTTAAAAAATACCATAAGCTTGCCAATAAGCATCATACTATATCCTACCATACTATAAGCACCAAAAAATGGTAACTTACAAATTCTAATAATTTGAGGATATTACTATATCATTACTACTGTGAAAGAAGAGAGAGATCTTCTTTGAGAATATGTTCTTGCCATTATCAAGTTTTTCGTTCCTATTTCCTATATTCCTGTTTTGTTATATACTGTACTTCTTTTGCCTCTTGGTAAAAGTGTCTTGTAGTTTTTGTCATATGTATGCCTCATTTCTTTTTTCTACGAGTCTTTTTTAAAATCGTCATGTCAGTTTTGTATTTTCTATTAGAACCCTCACCCTCCAGATATTCGGAGCAGTTTGTAAAAACGGAATATGGACATGTATAGTCCGTCCGCTATAACTTCCATGCGGTACGATTCATTTTCAATCAAATTAAGTCAAAACAGAAAGTGAAACGTACGCCGATGTGTGTAGTATATAGTATACAGTATACAAAATGTATATACACATCGACGTTCGTTTCAATTTATGTTTTGACTTACTTTGATTGAAAATGAATCGTACCGCATAGGAAAAGTTATAGCGGACGGACTATAGATATAACTTTGAACTCCAGAATATCTACAAGCATAAGATTGGTGGAATCCACTATAACCATAACCACTATAATCAGGCGAAACCATCTGTAGTTGAAGGACATGTAGTACGGGTACAACAGTGCACCCATTGGGTATGGGTAGACAGAGTAGATGAAGGCTGAAATGGATAGATGGGTAACACAGGATGCCGAGAAGATAGACGGAGAGGCAGCGCTGAAAAATCTCTTTGAATTTACTAAAGCTAGATTTTTCACAGTTGATTACTGTGAGTGTGTAGAGGAACATACTGCGGTCGGTCAAGCGAAACGTAGAACAGGGGTTACTGAGAGGGTATCAAAGTTGCTTTCCTACGAAGGTAATTAAATCCATTTACTAAGGATGAAAATCAGTGCACACATTCTAAATTAAATATAAATAAAAGTTATTATAGTCGGTCAGCTGTATGACGGGACAGAGCCGGTCGGTCGGCCCCAATAGTCGATTGAGGAAATGAAGCATTTGGGCTCGCAATTTTTTCGTCCAGCATGGATTTACTTGAAATTTTCACAGAAAGTAGGGAATAGTCCAAGGATAATTTTCTATATCATACCGCTATCATACGCTAAAACCTTGGGGGTGGTTGCCACGCCATCTCGGGGGTGGGAATTTTTTATTACATTTTAACCATGTAATTCGATGAAAACGGTGATTCTAAGAAAAAAATGTTTTTACATTTTCTTCGTAAAACTAATATTTTTCCAGTTATTCGCGCTTGAAAATAACAGTTTTTCGACGAATAAATCGACTTTTTTAGAGGGTTTTTTGAGAATACCTCGAAAAATATGCATTTAATCAAAAAAACTGTAGGTATCAAAATTGTATCATTTACTAACACAAATCAAACTCTTTTCCAATAATATCTTTAAGACCAATACAAACCGAGAGACGGCATGTTAAAGGTTAGCTTTTTTCGTCAAATGCATAATTTGAAATGTTCAAAGTCAAATAATGGGAAAAATTTTCATTTTTCGGGGAAAGCTTAAATAATTTTTTTCAAGTATACAATTAGACCTTAAAAAAAAATAATAAAAAGTTTCTAAAAGCAAATTAAGCGGCTTATAATAAAAAAAATGTCGGTATCTGCTTTTCTCTACGAAAAAAAAAAAAAAACAGTGAAAACAACCCCCTAACTACCTTCCTAATTCAAAATTGGTCTTCACCTTTCTGTAATTCCTTTTATATTTATATTATCAATACACTCAAGGAGTTTGACCTATGTATTTAAAATGCCTAATTTTGGAAAAATTGGAGTTCAAAGAAAAATTTTTACTTCAAAATATCTCCGAAAATACTGAATATACGAAAAAAATTATAAACTACTAAATTGTAGCTTTTTTAATGATTAAAATTACCCTGTATATATTTTCATTAGAGTGAATAGTTAGCCAGATATAGCTGTTTAAAACCTCTATTTACCAGCAAACACCCCCTTATTCGAGCCCTTTAAACCCACCCCAATTAAAAACTAAGGGATCTTACGGAATTTAATTTACACAGTCTTAAAGCTCTTTAAAAATCCTACAAAATTATTTTTGAAGAAATTTTTTATCGCCAAAAATATATAGAATATTTTTCGAAGTATTCTCAAAAAACTTTCTAAAAAGTCGATTTTTTCGTCGAAAAACTGTTATTTTCAAGTGCGAGTAATTCGAAAAATATTAAATGTTATGAAATAAGGAGTCTAATGCTCATAATCTTTTTGAAGGTTTTATTAACTACAGTTTGTGGGCGACCGGTTTCGGCGTTTACAATTTGTACGCCATCATCAGGCCCTTAGAAACTAAACAAAGCTAAAAATAAATGAAGCTGTGTCAAAATAAAGTTGCCCTAGGTTAAGTTATAGATGTTAGGTTTAACAATAGGTAATAGATAATTAATAAATAATAAAACACAGAAGGTGTCGGTGTGGTTATTATTTATTAATTATCTATTACCTATTGTTAAACCTAACACCTATAACTTAACCTAGGGCAACTGTATTTTGACACAGCTTAATTTTTTTTAGCTTTGTTCATTTTTCGATGGCCCTTCAAGGGCCTGACGATTGCGTACAAATTTTAAACGCCGAAACCGGTCGCCCACAAACTGTAGTTAATAAAACCTTCAAAAAGATTATGAGCATTAGACTCCTTATTTCATAACATTTCACAATGTGCTCATACCAGCAGCTAGTTCATCATTCGAAAAATATTAGTTTTACGAAAAAAATGCAAAAAACATTTTCTTATTACAATCACTTTTTCCATCAAATTACATGGTTAAAATGTAATAAAAAATTCCCACCCCCCGAGATGGGGTGGCAACCACCCCCAAGGTTTTAGCGTATGATAGCGGCTTGATATAGAAAATGATCCTTGGGCTATTCCCTACCTTCTGTGAAAATTTCAAGTAAATCCATGCTAGACGAAAAAATTGCGAGCCAAAATGATTCATTTCCTCAATCGACTATTGGGGCCGACCGACCGGCTCTGTCCCGTCATACAGCTGACCGACTATAATAACTTTTATTTATATTTAATTTAGAACGTGTGTACTGATTTTCAGCCTTAGTAAATGGATTTAATTACCTTCGTAGGAAAGCAACTTTGATACCCTCTCAGTAACGCCTGTTCTACGTTTCGCTTGACCGACTGCAGTATGTTTCTCTACACGCTCACAGTAATCAACTGTGAAAAATCTAGCTTTAGTAAATTCAAAGAGATTTTTCAGCGCTGCCTCTTGGTCTAAGATCGGTATTGTTAGCTGGAAATCGAAGCAAGGGACAGAATGTACGAAAAGTCATCGAAAAATACCGAAATAAATACTCACAAAGTATGGAATGTCAGAAAATGTATTAGAACACAGGAAATTGACAGTTCGAAGAACAGCAGTAAGTACTTGAGTTTTTTGAATAGTTGTCGTTGGGTAAACGTTATCCAGTATTGTTATACAGGGTGTTAGTAAATAAGTATGAAAAATTTTAAGGGCTAATTCTACATGAAAAAATAATACCAGTTTGCTCTTTAAACATATGTCCGCAAATACTTAGTTTCGGAGATACGGGGTGTTGAAATTTTTATTTCAAACTGCCAATTTATTTATTGCTCTAAGACCAGTTGTGCTATGAAAATGAAATTTACGAATTTTTTGACATACAATTTAGAGTTTTGCATTCATCATTGGCGCGCCTACGAGCAATGGTCTGAATTTTTTTAAAGAAAAAAATAGTACGCCACTGAGATATTTCGAGTTAAAAATTATTTTTAAATTTCACGTCTAATTTATAATAAAAAACCTTTCTTGCCTTTTTTTCATATGATGTACCGTTTTTATGCAGAGAAATAAAACATCCTGGCGCGTATTTCTCATTTCTTAATACATCATCAAGAACTATCCAATATAATAATACTAAACTAGAACAATAACAGAAAATATTACCAATAAGATTTCAACTAGGTGCAAAGCTGCAAGAAATGTTTAAAATGATCTCCTTTACAGATAACAGAAGAATTTTATATTCATCATTGGTGCGCGTACGGGTAATGGTCTGAATTTTTTGAAGAAAAAAATAGTACGCCACTGAGATATGTCAAACTAAAAATCATTTTTGAATTCCTCGTCCAATTTACGACAAAAAATCTTTCTTTCCTTTTTTTCATACGAGGCGCCGTTTTTATACAAAAACATCTTAACGCTTATCAAGTATTTGAGGTAGTTTCCATATTTTATGCATAGAAACTTAGTTCAAATACTTTGTAAACGTTAAGATGTTTAATTTTTTTTGCATAAAAACGGCGCCGCATATGAAAAAAATACAAGAAAGATTTTTTGTCGTCAATTGAACGAGGAATTCGAAAATGATTTTTAGTTTGACATATATCAGTGGCGTACTATTTTGTTCTTCAAAAAATTCAGACCATTACCCGTAAGCGCGCCAATGATGAATATAAAATTCTTCTTTTACCTGTAAAGGAGATCATTTTAAACATTTCTTGCAGCTTTGCACCTAGTTGAAATGGTATTAGTAATATTTTCTGTTATTGCTCTAGTTTAGTATTATTATATTGGATAGTTCTTGATGATGTATTAAGAAATGAAAAATATGCGCCAAGATGTTTTATTTTTCTGCATAAAAACGGTGAATCATATGAAAAAAAAGGCAAGAAAGGTTTTTTATCATAAATTAGACGTGGTATTTAAAAATAATTTCTAATTCAAAATATCTCAGTGGCGTACTATTTTTTTCTTTAAAATAATTCAGGCCGTTGCCCGTAGGCGCGCCAATGATGAATACAAAATTCTTAATTGTATGTCATAAAATTCGTAATAACTACCTCCTAAAACTCACCAAATTTGATTTTCATAGCGCAACTGGTCTTAGAGCAATAAATAAATTGGCAGTTTGAAATAAAAATTTCAACACCCCGTATCTCCGAAACTAAGCATTTGCGGACATTATGTTTATAGAGCAAACTGGCATTAATTTTTCATGTAGAATTAGCCCTTAGAATTTTTCATACTTATTTACTAACACCCTGTATATTTTGCTTTTTTTAAATTACGAATAAGTGTAGCAATATTTAAAATGTCATTAGTCATTACAATCGTTAAAAATGATACATTTTTGTAGTACATCTTGACAACTTAATCTAATCACTTTAATTAATGATAATTATCAGCAAATTGTTTAATTTTTCTTTGTTATTAGGATTACTTAAGATGTTTGTTTTTGTTCTGTAAACAAAAATATTGCTAATTTACATCTATGTTAGAAATTCAAAAGCTTAGATTACTGAAAAAAACATGTTTTGCAGCTAAAGAATGTGGTGATATCTAAATTTTCATAAGATAAAAAATAGTCTTAACTGGTCATTGACTTTAATAAGATATATTCGAGATATCCAAAGACCGGTAACAATTTTGGCAAATTTGTCTCTGTCTTAAGTCTTCATAAGCAAATATTTTGAGCCCAAGCTTCTCCCTAATTGTCCTAGGACAAATGTTTCTCTCTCTAAACCTGTATAAAAATTCAGTCTTTTTAAATTAATTTTTCTAACGGTAACGGTTAAAAACTTATTCTAATTGTTTTTAAGTAAGCAAAAAATCGACATGTTCTTGCAAAATAATTTTACACTATTTAAAATTACTTTTTGTCATTTTTTTTAATTGAGTGAATAGAATAAATGTTCTTCTTTCATACATTGTCCGAAGTATTACTGTAACCTCATCCTTTTCGGACATCTTGGATTTTAAAGCGCCCTATGTAACGCACAGCCAGCACAGCTGAATGTGACTGAATTTTTATGTTTGTGCATCACAGTGTTGCCATGCTGTTTTCTATATATTTCTTTCATAATTTCAATCAACGTTAAATGTACCTTCAAGAATAATAGAATAATAACATTTACTTCTCCGTCATTATACTAGGTATAATGACAAATGAGGTGTCAAATTAAAGCTTATAATCCAAGGATAGTACTAAAGGTAAGAAATTAGACCTAGGTTGTCTGTCCGTCTGTCTGTCTGACCGCGAATATAACTCCTCCGTCACTATACCAGGTAGAATGACAAATGAGGTGTCAAATGAAAGCTTATAATCCAAGGATGGTACTGAAGGTGAGAAATTTGACCTAGGTTGTCTGTCCGTCTGTCTTTCTAACCGCGAATATAACTCCTTCGTCACTATACCAGGTAGAATGACAAATGAGGTGTCAAATGAAAGCTTATAATACAAGGATCGTACTAAAGGTGAGAAATTTGACATAGGCTGTCTGTCCGTCCGACCGCGAGTATAACTCATCCGTCACTATACCAGGTAGAATGACAAATGAGGTGTCAACTGAAAGTTTATAATCCAAGGATAGTAGTAAAGGTGAGAAATTAGACCTAGGTTGTCTGTCCGTCTGTCTGTCTGTCCGCGAATATAACTCCTCCGTCACTAAACCAGGTCGGACGGACAGGCAGACAGACAGCCTATGTCAAACTTCTCATCTTTAGTACCATCCTTGGATTATAAGCTTTCATTTGACACCTCATTTGTCATTCTACCTGGTACAGTGACGAAGGAATCATATACGCGGTCGGACAGACAGACGGACAGACAGCCTAGGTTAAATTTCTCACCTTTAGTATCATCCTTGGATAAGCTTTCATTTGACACCTCATTTGTCATTCTACCTGGTATAATGACGGAGGAGTTGAGTTTGCAAACAGATAAACAAGACGGACGGACAGACGGACGTGGACAATTCAATGTTTTCACATTTTTTCAAAATTGGTGAAAACAACAACATAATAAACTTTACTTAATTGGTGTTTCAAAACTAATTACTTTTAACACATTAGGTACACAATATTACAAGGTTTCTAGCAAGTTAAACGTCACAATGATTTAAAATAATCAAGTAAAAACCTATGTATACATAACATATTAGAACATACCTAAAATACACAAAAATGATACATTTCACACACAAATATGATATCACAAAAAATTGTAACGTGATAGTATGAAAAAATAGAGGATACGGCAACGGTGTTACATGTGACGGTCGGACCGGGTCGGATTTAATGCCAATATCTACACAGACATATTAGGGTGCTTTAATATCCAAGATGTCCTAATTTTCTTACTTATAGTGTTACAAAAAAATGAATTTGGGATAAACAAATTAAATAACTTTTAAACTATTTGACCAATTGCTTTGAAATTTAAAATATAATTTAAGTACAAGAAGTCTCAGCATTCCGTGTAATAAGAAGGTTCTAATTTAATTTTTACAAATGTTATGAACATTTATGCAATCTCAAAATTTATGACCCATTTTGCAATTTTCTAAACAACAAATAAGGATGGACACATTCAGCGAACGCCATATTAAAGTTTTTTTATATGATTTATGAGTTTATTATTCTCAAATTTGTTTAGAATGCTTCATTTTTTAGTAATAGACAAAAAAGCGAAAATTTACCGTTTTTTGATCTTCATTTGTTTATAACCAGTGCTGTTTTTGTAACAATATAGGTTCCGGTACGCAATGTTCCGGGGGATCTAGCGAGTGTTCATAAGGGTAGTCCGCCCCGGCGAAATTTTTTTAAATTTAGCCTCAGTAAGGGCGTTTTGAAGCTATTTGGGAGCAAGAAAAAAATTCAGGAATTTTTCTATAACTTTGTTGTTTTTTTTTATTTTTTGTCTCAAGAGGTACCGGTACGGCGTACCGGCGCGTACCGTCACAAAAACAGCACTGTTTATAACTATGTATATCATCAAAATCGGCTGCAGGAAACATATATAGGTTATTAATATAGATGTCCATACTACTCAAAAAATTTTGTTTCGCCCTGGAGGGGGATGTGTCACGAGAAAGATCTTATTTCTCTGGACTAATTCTTTATCCGCAAGTTTATGCACTTAGAAAACTAATTATTATGAGAAGATTGAATTTACTGTTGCATCAAACAAAAATAAATATCCACACCTACACCAGACTAACCTCCGGCCGATATGTTGCGAGTTGCAATTTTCGAAAACGCCAAATCCTGTTTTATATATATTTTTTTGGAAAATTGAGTGATTCTCTCTAAAATTAGACCAAGTATTACTTCATTCACCACGCTCTGGCCAACTGTTGCCAGCTATCTTTAAATCTTATTCATAGAATGCGTATGTTTGTAGATGATGATGATAATAATAATTATAATTCAATTCAGACGGTTAATTATACGCAAAGGATTTTAAAAAGATTGTTTTGCAAAATAATTTTATTATGGTCTTTTTAACGAAAAACGTCTTTAAAAAACCAAAGAAAAAACGAAAAAAAAAACGAATACATCTGGAGAAGAACCAAGGTGACTGACGTCTTCGAAAGGAGAGCCAGACTAAAATGAAGTTGGACAGGACACAGGACTAGCTGCAGGTATGACCACCAAAAATGACCAGGTACTGACCACGGAGAGGTGAATGGCCAATTTTAGACATACTGTATGTTTTTGCCGGTGCTGAAAACGAAAATGAGATTTATTTTGAATTTCACGTGGGGGAACATTCTCAAAATCGCAATTTTACCCTAAAAATAAATGAAAATAAAAGCATGTTTTTTTGCGTTTACCTCGCTACAACTCTGATCCATTTTAATATTTTTTTCTGAAATTTTTACAGTATGTCTAACATTTCTGAAGACAACGGTATCTGTTTCAAACTTTAGTTCTTATTCTGATAAAGGTTATGAATTTTTCAAAGGAAAAGGTGCGGAGTTGTGCATTGCAAAGTTTAATCGCAAAACTTGAGTGACGAAATTTACAATTTAGCCTTTTAATCTGGTTTATGTTAAAATAGAGAGTACATACAAGGAAGTTTTCTGAAAATTTTTAGATCAAAATGTTTTATAGAAAAAAAAATAGTGCAACTTTTATTATCGACATTAGAAATTCCCAATATAACGCTTATTCTTCGAGATACTGACCTTGGGTGGTGACTGGCTAATTTTGGTCTTAGATTATGTTTTTGACGGTGGTGAAAACGAAAATGAAATTTATTTAAAATTTTAGGTGAGGGAATATTGTCAAAATCGCAATTTTACCATAAAAATAAAAAAAGTGAAATCACGTTTTTTTGTGTTTAATTCGCTACAACTCTGGTCTATTTTAATATTTTTTTCTAAGGCTTGTACACTATATATGTTGCTCACTTTTTTGAAGACAACGGTATCTCTTTTATTCTTTTAGTCTTATTCTAGCAAAAGTTATGAATTTTTTAAAGTACAAGGCGCAAATTCGTGAATTGCAAAGTTTAATCGCAAAGTTGCAAAATGACAAAAGTGGCAAAATTTAACATTTATCATTTTAGTCACGTTTACATTAAAACATAGAGTACAAAAAGTTTTCTGGAAAGTTTTAGTTACAAATGTTTAATAGAAAAAAATGGTGCATTTTTTTATATAGACGTTAATCCCCAAAATAACGCTTATTTTTCGAGATACTGACCATGGGCGGTGAATGGCTAATATTGGTCTTATTTTATGTTTTAGATGGTGCTGACAATGAAAAAGAGGTTTATTTTGAATTCCATGTGAGGAAATATTGCAATTTTAACCTAAAAATGAATAAAAAGTGAAGTCACGAATTTTTACGTTTAACTCGCTACAACTCTGTTCCATTTTAATATTTTTTTCTAAAATTTCTACCGCATATATCTCTCACCTTTGTGAAGACTATGAAAGCAACTGTAGTCTTTCAGTATTTTCTTCATAAAAGTTATGAATTTTTAAATATCAAAGGTGCAGATTCGTGAATTGCAAAGTTGAATCGCAAAAATTAAGAGAAAAAATTTAAAATTGATCTATTTGTTTACGTTTATGTTAAACCATAGAGTTCAACGAAGTTTTATTTGCAGTTTTAGGTCTAGATGTGTTATAGAAAAAATATAGTGCGACTTTTAATTTTAAGAAAAACGTGGTTTAATATTTTTTTATTCTTAGGGCAAAATTGCGATTTTGGCAATGTTCTCCCACCTAAAATTCAAAATAAACTTATTTTCGTTTTCAGCACCATCAAAAACATAAAGTACGACCAAAATTAGCCAATCACCACCAATGATCAGTATCTCGAAAAATTAGCGTTATTTTGGGGATTTATAACGTAGATGTTAAAAGTTGCACCATTTGTTTTCTATACAACATTTTGATCCAAATCTTTCCAGAAAACTTCTTTGTGCTCATGTTTTATTTTTGAATTTGATTTAAAATCTATATTTCAAAATTTGTCAGTGAAATTTTGCGATTAAACTTTGCAATTCACCAATCTGCACCTTGTACTTTAAAAGATTCATAACTTTTATTAGAATAAGACTAAAAGCTTAAAGCAGGAACCATTGTTTTCAAAAAAGTGGACGATATAATACTGTACAAACTTTAGAAAAAAATATTAAAACGGACCAGAGCTGTAGCGAGCTAAACGCAAAAACGTGATTTCATTTTTTTTTTATTTTTAGGGTACAATTGCAATTTTGACAATATTTCCCCACCTAGAATTTAAAGTAAATTTTATTTTCGTTTTCATCACGGTCAAAAACATAATCTAAGACCAAAATTAGCCATTTACCACCCATGGTCAGTATCTCGAAAAATAAGCGTTAAATTGGGGATTTCTAATGTCGACATTAAAAGTTGCACTATTTTTTTTCTATAAAAATTTTGATCTAAAACTTACCAGAAAACTTCTTTGTACTCTTTATTTTAACATAAATGTGATTAAGAAGCTAAATTTTAAACTTCGTCACATAACTTTTGCGATTAAACTTTGCAATGCACAAATCCGCACCTTTTCCTTTGAAAAATTCATAACCTTTATCAGGATAAGAGTAAAAGCTTGAAACAGGTACCGTTGTCTTTATAAAGGTTAGAGCTATATACTGTAAATTCAGGAAAAAATATTAAAATGGAACAGAGTTGTAGCAAGGTAAACGCAAAAAACGTGATTTTATTTTTTTTTATTTTTGGGGTAAAATTGCGATTTTGACAATGTTCCCCCACATGAAATTCAAAATAAACTTCATTTTCGTTTTCAGTACCATCAAAAACAGTATGTCTAAAATTGGCCATTTACCTCTCCGTGGTCAGTATCTCGAGAAATAAGCGTTTTTTGGGGGTGTTCCGCTCGTCTACAAGGCGTTATGGGAATGGAAACCAAGAGAAGACAAGACAAACGTATCGGTCGACCCCCGACAATATTTAAGACGGCTAAATAAAAACTAGATGAGAGCGGCGCAAAATAAACGAGGTTCGAAATACTAGGAAGTAGCCTATGTTCAGCAGCGGACTTTTGAGGCTGGATGATAATTGAGAAAGGAACTAGACCAGTGGGATGGAGGAATCACTATAGGAGACAGAAAAATTATTAAAAAGCTGAAAACCCCGTCCATGTTGCACAGAATTGTAGCCAATTGAGACAGCAAGCAATATTTAAAAGGTAACCACGCCCTAGTCGCACTCTTCATAGACTTTAAACAGGCATTCGACAGAATGAAAAGAAAATAAGTATTTAAAGCACTCATTAGCTAAAAATTAGCAAGAAAATGACTAAAATAATAAAAATAACATTAGATAAAATAGAAAACAAAGTCAAGGTACATAACAGCCTAACCGAAAAATTTGAAGTCAGAGAAGGAGTGCGACAAGGGGGCCCATTGTCATCGCTGTTGTTCAATATATTAGAAAAAAACCTACAAGAGGTACACATAAACAGGCCTCGTATATTCCAAGAAACGCCAGTGCCTAGCATTTGCAGACGATATTGTGATCATAGCCAGAAGTAAAATAGAATTAAGAGAGACAGTGAGAAGATTAAAAGAAAAGGAAAATAGCAAGGGCTTGTATCTTAATGAAAGGAAAACCAAATATATGGAATGGACAGACGAACCGTTCATTAATGGACAGTACCAAATGCTGACTACATCAAAGAATCAAATCTACAAATTTGAAAAATATCAAGAAATTTGAATACCTGGGAGCGAAATTCTCGTGTGAACCTGGTGACAGTGAGGAGATACCAAAAAGAGTTATGGCTGGAAATTGCAGTCTGTATGTCTTAAATAAAGTGCTGAGAAGTACTCACATATCTAGAAGTGCCAGAATCAGGATCTACAAAACCGTAATCAGACCTATGCGAGTGAAACATGGACACTAACAGCAGAAGAACAGTTGAAACTTCGGATATGGAAACGAAAAGTGTTGAGAAAAATATACGGCGGAAAATCCATAAATGGCATATGGACACGCAGAACAAACTAAGAATTAAAAGAACTACACAAAGAGCATAACATAATAACAATTATAAAGACACACATATTAAAATGGATGGGACACTTGCAGAGAATGCCTCAAAACAGTATACCAAAGTAGCTCCTAACTAGTGCAATTCGCGGTGTGCAAGTACTTGGAGGGTATACGAGAAACGATCGTGCGCGAATAGCGGAGAAATATTGCAACTTTCTTAAATAATTCATATTGTCAATTGAAATTGTCACATTGACGTACATTTCATACCTACTGTCATTGAAGAAGAAAAATTATATATTGCTCCACAATATTGATACGATAATATGCAATTATTATATAAAGGTAAATTTAATTAATTTTATTTTGCTTGCAGTACTGCATTTTAATAACTAATTTTATTTACTACATACAATTGTTTACTTTTTAATAACATAACCTGAATCTTACTTTACTTTAAAATGTTATGTGTATCCTGTATTACTATATGGATGTGAAACCTGGATCATGAAGGTTAACATGATGAACAAATTAGAAGCCTTTGAGATGTGGTCGTATCGTAGAATACTCAGAATATCTTGGGTTCAACGCATTTCAAACAGAGAAGTCTTAAACAGAGTAGGTCAAGGCGAAGGTGACTTAATGAAGATGATAAAAAAGAGAAAACTTGAATATCTGGGGCATATAATGAGAGGTAGAAGATACAGGATGCTGCAGTTAATACTCAATGGAAAGATCGACGGAAAAAGAGGAATTGGTCGAAAGAAATATTCATGGCTCCGAAACCTTCGTCAATGGACTGGCTTATCGGCAGATCAATTGTTACATGCCGCACAAGATCGAGAACGATATCGGCAAATTGTTATGGAAGCTACCCACGCCTAAAAATTTGGGCACGGTACTTAAAGAAGAAGAGAATCTTACTTTGTCTTCTTATTATTTTTTTTGACTATCGCCTTGACAATTATCCAGTAACCAGGACTAATATAATTGGCCAATATAATTAAAAGTGCGAAGAAAGTTGCTTAGCGTAGAGACCAGGTGTCGCTTTACCGAACTTGCACGGTCCCAATAGGAGGAAAGAGGAGAATAGGAAGATCAAGGACAAGGTGGAAAGTGGAAGTGCAGGAAGATATAAGAAGATTAAAAGGTACCAACTGGGAAAGAACAGCAAGGAACAGAAACGAATGGAGAAGAATAGTCAACCAGGCCGTGAGCCGCCTAGACCTGTAGTGCTAATGTATTATTATTATCAACCAAGCCCTAACCAGGGCTCAAGGAATGAGGAGGACGCCTGCGAATTTGATAGCTGGGAATTCTAAGAGTGAAAACATGCCTCAGATAAATGGATGAGCGCGGTGTACGTCACGATCACGGTCGCTACATCGATATCAAAACAAACCTTCATTTTCTTATGAGATCGCACATTGCGATGTGTCACCCGTTCACCCTCGCGACCTTGCATCGCGGTTTACAGCGATTTCGATGCCAAAACAGGATACGGAAAGTATCTTCGGTATGTTCTGCCCGTCATCGATGTTAACCTCGACCGCGATCGCGACCTACACCGCGCTCATCCAAGTATCTTCGGCATGTTTTTACCCTAAGACGGTGTAGTTGATTGTGTATTAGCAGCGCTGCATTTATCACATTACCACTTTAATACATTAACACACCATTGGTTCATTGATTTGTTACAAACTCCACGAACAACTTGTATTCTATGTAGGTTACACCTAGCTTACAAAGCCGTCTGGTTTAATTGTGTGGTCCTCTATCAGACTAGAATTTCTAATGTTTGGGCTCCATTCGTCCACCCAGTGTTCGTCAGTAATGAAATCAAAGAGTTTTAGTTTAGAGTTTTAATATTCGAATATCTGGATCTTAGTTTTAACTCTTAACTGTCTTTGGCATAGTTCAGTCACAGTATAAAGAGGGACAGTAGAACCACTCTCCGAAAAATTGGAAGTAAAATCTGTAGTCGCGCATGGCGACCGCGCAATGTTCTTAGTCGCTTTTGCCCCACTCTCGCATTGCTAGTCGCATAGAAACGTACGGATTTTAACAGGGAAAACCCGCATCCACCACTGGTGAATTACTAATTGCGTACTGCCGGTATTACTTCTTGAGATCAAAGCGCCGACAGAGGAGTGGTTTTACTGTGGAACCTCTATATACTGTGGTTCAGTGACGTCTGTATTTATGGGAAGTGCTGCGTTTTGTTGGCATTTTTGATCTTGAATTTTGATTGTAGCTACGCTAGTCGTCTTGTTGTAGGTGGAGCGATGTTGCTCAGAACTGGAAGCAATTGTGTTGGTGTGGACTTCATAGTGTAGACTTATTATAATAAAAGTATGATACGAGTAACAGAAATGAACATAATAAGTTTTAGCAGGCAAACTTTTCGGATTGTGACAAACCTATACTGTGGTCAAACAGCAAGAGCAAAAATTGGCAACGAACTTACTGAAAGTATGGAGATGAAAAGAGGTGCCCGGCAGAGGTGTATCTTATCCCCACTCCTATTCAATATTTATTCCGAGGAAATATTTAAAAAATGTATGGAAAATGCAAATGAGGGCATAAAAATAAACGGTGAATTAACCAACAATATAAGGTATGCCGATGATACAGTGATCCTTGCTAGTAGCATAGATGAATTACAACAGGCAATGGAAAGGGTTAATTCAGTTAGTGATGAATACGGACTCAGCTTCAACTTCAAGAAGACAAAATGGATGCTGATAACCAAAAAGCAACAATCTGCTCGACAGTTACGGATAAACAACATACTAATTGACTATGTAGAATCTTATGTATACCTTGGCACCAACGTAAATGCAAAATGGGAACAGGGCACAGAAATTAATAACCCGGTCTATATAGACATTTCTAATAACAAAAATTGCCGGAGAGCCAAATTTTGGTGGAGAGCTAGGGTATACCATAACAAATAAAGTATTAAAAGTCCCCATCGATCCCATGTGTGCAACAAAAGTTATTCGGGGTCAAAGTCAAAATTTGAGATTTTTTGGATTTTCTTCGAAAACGGTCAGTTTTATCAAAAAAGAACCTTAAACCAAAGTTGTAGATCTTAAAATTCTCTACAAAAATAGTCCTTACTATTTTTTCCCTAAGAGTTGCTATTCCTGAGATATCGCGTTCTAAGAGTCACATTATACATGATATGCACACGTTTCCACACCACCTGCGAGGTAGTGTACTCGGCGCGTTTTTTTTTACCTTGGTTTCCCCTGTCCCTGTAGGCCTACTCCACTGACTGTTTTGAGAATTTTAGGATGTATGTATATACACCGTTCTTAGGCGTCAACGCCCTTCGGTAGGGATCTATGGGGGAGTATCACAGAGCCGCAAGCCCTTATCCCTTGCCGTACTGCTCCCTCATAGGTCGATCAGATGCCCGCATATTCCACCGATGTTGTAGGAAGACATGATAGTTGTACTTGTTTCTTGCTTCGCGTATTTTTTACAAAAGTTAAGTATCGGTATTTATCAAGACAACTAATTTTTTTTGGAGCTCCATAAACCGCAAGAAGAAAGCGAATTCCTTCAGTAATTATTGTTTTCGGTGTGGAATCAAGTTCTGTAAAAACTTTACAGCAGTCAGTCAAATCTTTTTTTTTCGAATAATTTAAGTACTGACGTTTTGCCCCTTCTGTGCATTGCTGACGTAGTGTCGCAGCCGGTTATCGCATGTAAAAATAAAATGTACTTTTGGCATTTGGGATAAGCCGAAAAACTTTTCGAAGAATATATCTCTGTTCGCTGTTGAGCCCTTCCAGGTTTCAGAAAATAAATAACTTTATCTACTGGAGTCCTTGCAGTAAGCAGTACTAACAAATCAACATCTTCACCAAATACAATTGTGTTGGTTGCCTTAAATTTTTCAATTGCTGTCTCAATTATGGTAGGACGTCTGCGTCATTTTTAGCTTGTTTCACTTCAATATTCGCAGCTGTTAATTTGTCAGTTAACATGGAAATGAAACGAGATTTATTATTGATGTTAGCGAAAAACTATTGTTGATTCGCTGGAACTGTTATATCTTCATCAAAGATAATCTCGGAACCCGATGATGTTTTTGTAGTTCGACGACGTTGTTCTGCAGCTTTAATATTCTTTGTCGAGTCACTGTAGCCGTCAAATACAACTGTCACTGTAAGCCCGTAATGTCTGCTAAATGATAGATGCTTGTAATAAGCGTTTTATATTCACTTGAACTGAACCTTTAGCACTAAAAGAAACAGATAATATGAACAAAACCTACGGACAATACTGTAGTCATTGTTTACAATAGACAATCTGTTCTTTTTTAAACAATGGTATAGCCAAATGTTTTTCAAGGCCATGTGGGTAGAGGAAATTCAGTTTGGGACTGATTATCTTTTGAAGAAATATTTTCGGAATAGTATAATATATAAAAGAGATACTTGTCTTAAGTGCCCCATTATGCATATACGTGGCTTATATGTATAATGTATAAAGTAACTTTTAAAATTGCCATATCTCAGGAATGGTAACTCTTAGGACAAAAATTGTAAGGACTATTTTTTTAGAGAATGTTAAGATCTACAACTTTGGTTTGATGTTTTTTTTTTTGATAAAACTTACCGTTTTCGAGAAAAATCCAAAAAATCTCAAATTTTGACCTTTGACCCCGAATAACTTTTATTACACACATGGGAACGATGGGGACTTTTAAAACTTTATTTGTTATGGTAAACTCTAGTTCTCCACCAAAATTTGGCTCTCAGGCAATTTTTGTTATTTGCCAACTATTTTGATGTCTAAGTTGACCGGAATATAAGGTGAGAATAGAAAAAGCATTTAACAATATGAAAAAGCTCCTCATATGACGCTGACGAAGAATCTAGAAGCATTCGAAATGTGGGTGTACCGACGGATTCTTCGTATATCCTGGACCGAATCTGTCACCAACATACAGGTAATCCACAGAATCGGAAAAGACACAGAAATCGTGAGCACAATTAAACAAAAAAAACTTGAATATCTAGGCCACTTGCATATCTAGGAGGAAATACGACAGTAAGCGAGGGCCAGGCAAGAGAAGACACTCGTGGCTCCAAAATCTGCGGAAGTGGTTCGGGGTCACATCAATCAAACTATTCAGAAGTGCCGCAAGCAAGATCAGAATTGCCATGTTAATAGCCAACGTTCACAACGGACAGAGCACTTGAAGAAGAAGAAAGCAAACTTAAGGGGGACCACATATGAAACAAACACATAAGAGTGCAGTCCGGTAATATAGTAAGGTAAGAAGAATGGACTTGAATGGAAGACATTTTCTCTTATTTTGTTTAAATACATTTTTTTTAGAAAAATCAGTGATAATTACAAACGAAGATGACAGTAATTTTTTCACGCTACACGTATTTTCGCTTCTCGTTTGCCATGTTGCCATTGTTCGCTTTGGAACATACTTATTTCTGTGTTCAAAACATTTATTGTAGGTATGTGGGCCGGCGTGTTACGATCACTTGCTATTTTTGTGAAATAAAAAATCGGCTACGTAGAAACGCAGTTTGTTATGAACGCGCGATGATTGGAAATAAAAATAATAAGGAAAATATTTAGAGTTGGTAATTTTAATTGTTTCCCCACACGTGCAGATGTGAATCGCCATTATTCCAGGCTGTAGCTTCGCAACCGTTAGGTAAATTATTTAGATTCGATTTTATTGCACAAACTTACTCAAAAAGAGGCCCGTATAATAAATCCACAGTGTACCAGGCGGTAACAGAGATGCAGAGACGTAAATTGCGACGTATACGCATGCCTGGTTGATTACGAGAAGGCGTTTGATCGAGTACAACACGTCAAGATGATGCAAATACTAAAAGAATCAGGAATTAACAACCAAGATCTGAAAATAATTAGAAACCTTTACTGGAATCAGACTGCAAACCTCAGAGTTGACGGTGAACTCACCGAATATGTCAAAATCATGCGTGGAGTGAGGCAAGGCTGCATTTTGTCCCCCCTAATTTTCAATCTTTACTCTGAAAGAATATTTATCGAAGCTTTGCACGAAACTGAAAAAGGTATTTTACTAAACGGGTACCGGCTAAATAATATCAGGTATGCAGATGACACCATAGTATTTGCGGACAACCTAAAAGACCTACAAGTCCTCATGGACAAAATCACGTATTACAGTCAACAATATGAACTCAATATAAACGTAAAGAAAATAAAGCTTAAGATCGTCAGCAAGAAAAAGGTAACAGAGGGTCAACTCTATATCAACCACACCTCTGTAGAAAGAGTGAGGTACTACAACTACCTCGGCACCATAATAAATGAAGAATGGACCAACAACCAAGAAATAAGAGCGCGCATCGGAAAAGCTAGATCAATCTTCAACCGTACGGGGGCGTTTTTCAAGAGGCACAACCTTTCTCTTGGTATAAAAGTAAGAATGCTGATAGACGGAGAGGCAGCGCTGAAAAATCTCTTTGAATTTACTAAAGCTAGATTTTTCACAGTTGATTACTGTGAGTGTGTAGAGAAACATACTGCGGTCGGTCAAGCGAAACGTAGAACAGGGGTTACTGAGAGGGTATCAAAGTTGCTTTCCTACGAAGATAATTATTTCCATTTACTAAGGCTGAAAATCAGTACACACGTTCTAAATTAAATATAAATAAAAGTTATTATAGTCGGTCAGCTGTATGACGGGACAGAGCTGGTCGGTAGGCCTCAATAGTCGATTGAGGAAATGAAGCATTTTGGCTCGCAATTTTTTCATCCAGCATGGATTTACTTGATATTTTCACAGAAGGTAGGGAATAGTCCAAGGATCATTTTATATATCAAGCCGCTATCATACGCTAAAACCTTGGGGTGGTTGCCACCCCATCTCGGGGGTGGGAATTTTTTATTACATTTTAACCATGTAATTCGATGGAAATAGTGATTCTAAGAAAAAAATATTTTTTACATTTTCTTCGTAAAACTAATATTTTTCGAGTTATTCGCGCTTTAAAATAACAGTTTTTCGACGAAAAAATCGACTTTTTTAGAGGGTTTTTTGAGAATACCTCGAAAAATATTCTATACATTTTTGGCGACAAAAAGTTACTTCAGAAATCATTTTGTAGGATTTTTAAAGAGCTATAAGACTGTGTAAATTAAATTCCGTAAGGTCTCTTAGTTTTTAATTGGGGCGGGTTTAAAGGGCTCGAATAAGGGGGTGTTTGCTGGTAAATAGAGGTTTAAACAGCTATAACTGGCTAACTGTTTACTGTAATGAAAATCTATGCAAAGGGTAATTTTAGTCATTAAAAAAGCTACAAGTTAGTAATTTTTTATTCTTTTCGTATCTTCAGTATTTTCGGAGATATTTTGAAGTAAAAGGTGAAAATACCAAATTGCAAAAAATCAATTTTTGTTTAAACTCCAATTTTTCCAAACTAGGCATTTTAAATAGGTCAAACTCCTTGAGTGTATTGATAATATAAATATAAGGAACTACAGAAAGGTGAAGACAAATTTTGAATTAGGAAGGTAGTTAGGGGGTTGTTTTCACTGATTTTTTCGTAGAGAGAAGCAGGTACCGACATTTTTTGATTATAAGTCGCTTAATTTTCATGCTAGAAACTTTTTATTATTTTTTTTTAAAGGTCTAATTGTATACTTGAAAAAAGATTATTTAAGTTTTCCTCGAAAAATGTAAATTTTTCCCATTATTTGGCTTTGAATATTTCAAATTATGCATTTGAAATCAAATTATTTATGAAATTATCAGAAAAAACCTAACCTTTAACATGCCGTATCTCGGTTTATATTGGTCTTAAAGATATTATAGGAAAAGAATTTGATATTTGTTACTAAAAGATACAATTTCGATATCTACAGTTTTTTTTATTAAATGCATATTTTTCGAGGTATTCTCAAAAAAACGTCTAAAAAAGTCGATTTTTTCGTCGAAAAACTGTTATTTTAAAGCGCGAATAACTCGAAAAATATTAGTTTTACGAAGAAAATGTAAAAATATTTTTTTCTTAGAATCACATTTTCCATCGAATTACATGGTTAAAATGTAATAAAAAATTGCCACCCCTGAGATGGGATGGCAACCACCCCAAGGTTTTAGCGTATGATAGCGGCTTGATATATAAAATGATCCTTGGACTATTCCCTACCTTCTGTGAATATATCAAGTAAATCCATGCTGGACGAAAAAATTGCGAGCTAAAATGCTTCATTTCCTCAATCGACTATTGGGGCCGACCGACCAGCTCTGTCCCGTCATACAGCTGACCGACTATAATAACTTTTATTTATATTTAATTTAGAACGTGTGTACTGATTTTCAGCCTTAGTAAATGGAAATAATTACCTTCGTAGGAAAGCAACTTTGATACCCTCTCAGTAACCCCTGTTCTACGTTTCGCTTGACCGACCGCAGTATGTTTCTCTACACACTCACAGTAATCAACTGTGAAAAATCTAGCTTTAGTAAATTCAAATAGATTTTTCAGCGCTGCCTCTTGGTCTATGAGATGTTACGTCTTCTCTGTACTTTTTTATGGTGTTGAATCATGGACCTTGAACGAGGATATGTGCCGAAAATTGGAAGCATTTGAGATGTGGCTATATTGGAGAATTCTTAAAATCCCATGGACTGATCGGGTCACACATGAGGAGGCTCTTAGAAGAATGGGGAAGAACCGAGAAGTACTAACCACCATCAAATCTCTAAAGTTGGAATACTTTGGACACATTATGCGAAATGAATCCAGATATGCCCTCCTACAAGCCATCCTCCAAGGAAAAATATTTGGAAAACGAGGTCCAGGAAGAAGAAGAACATCCTGGTTAAAGAACCTCAGAACCTGGTTCCTCAGAACACAACATCTGTGCAGCTTTTCCGCGTTGCTGCAGATAAAGTGAAGATTGCCATGATGATCGCCAACATTCGTCACGGATAGGCACATCAAGAAGAAGAACCAGGAGGTAACGTGGTCGAAAAATTGTTTGCATAATTTTTTTAAACAAATTCACAAAAATAATTTTTTCACTTCGAACAATTTTTTTTTGACCAGGTGAATCATTCTGAGCCAAAAAAGTCTTGTGTGATTTTTCTCTAAAATTGATTGTTGTCGAGTTATACGCGACATTGTTTCGAGTTATACGCGTTTTTTGCGTTTAAAAATTGAAAAACGCGAAAATAGCCATTTTCAAGTCTTAATAGCTCGATTAAAAATTATTATTATGAAAGTCTTAAGAAGTGACCAAATCAAAGTTTAAAGTCCCCCCTAAAAGATCCTGCAGAAATTTGTGTCATTTTTGTATTGCCAAGCAGTTATTTTTAATTATTACCAATGAGCGCTAAGCGCGTATTAGGCGGCCGTCAATGGTGAGTGCGAAAGAGATGCACCATTCCGGCCGTCCAATGGTGAATCTCACTCGCACTTACATTTACGGCCGCCTCAATACGCTCTTAGCGCTTATTGTTAATAACTAAAAATAACAGCTTAGTAATAAGATAATGACAAACATATCTTCAGGTTTCAAACTTTGATTTGGTCACTTTCTGACTTACATAATAATGGTCATTTTCGCATTTTTCAAATTTTAAATCGCATTTAACTCGACAATCCTTAATTTTAGAGAAAAATCAGAAGAGACCTTTTTTGCTCCGAATGACCCAAATGATCTAAAAAAAATTTGTCCAAAGTAAAAAATTGCTTTTGTGCTTTTGTGAATTTGTTTAAAAAAATTGTCTAAACAATTTTTCGACTACGGTACCGCCTGGCACACTGCAGATTTGTTATAAGCAGGACCTCTTTTTGAGTAAGTTTGTGCAAAAAAGTCGAATAAAAATAATTTACCTAACGGGGGCGACGTTACAACCTGGACTACACGGCTAAGACTACGGGCTAACACCGAAAATAAACTGTTGGATAAATTCATGAAATAACGTCAAGATCAAATTGAACGGGTTTAAAGAAAATTCATGAGTTCACGAATTAATTCATGAAAAAATTCGCAGAATAGAACGCGTCTTATTTTCGTCAGTTTATTGACGTGAATTCAATGTTATCAAGCTATGTCGTCTCGGAAAAGCTAGGGTTGAGGTTTATTACTTTGTTTATTTGTGGTTTTTTTCTTGTTGTTTAGCCACACGTCGCGCATCGATGTTTTATTTTATAAACTTGTTTATATTCGGATACAATTCAAACCTAAATTACCTTAAGTCATTTTAAATAACAGTAACAAGCTAACTTCTTCTTCTTCTTCTTCTTCTTCTTCTTTTTCTTCTTCTTCTTCTTCTTCTTCTTCTTCTTCTTCTTCTTCTTTTTCTTCTTCTTCTTCTTCTTCTTCTTCTTCTTCTTCTTTGTCTATTCTACTAGTAATTTAAATTACCTACCTTTAACTTTTTTCTTGTTCATGTTCTTCAACGCCTTTTCTCCCCTTTCCCTTCCTTTTCTTGTCTACACTTCTCCTTCAGCTCTTCCTTTTCTTGCCTTCGCTTTTCCTTCAGCTTTTCCTCTTGTTTACGCTTCTCCTTCATATCCAAACGTTTTTCCTTTTCCTCTTCCATGTTTAAAAACCGTGCAGAGGGTCAGGACGTATTAATTTCTTTATAAAATTCAGAAGAGAAAGAGAAATTTCTCTTCCTAGAAAATTTTGAAGGTCACCCGTTTATGTCTTTTCAAGTTAGGTTGTTCTTTATTAGTAATGAACTCGGCAATTTGCGGCAGGTTGTTATTCGAAAGATAGTTAGACTCAAAGTGTGATTTTCGTCTAATAGACGGGGTGTTAGTGTTTGTGTCTAAATCGTCATTACACTTAATGTACCCCAGTTCGTTAAAAAACATCAAATAAGGGAATAAAAACTATGAGGAAATTCTTTTGAAATGGTTTGATGAGGTAGAAGACGTCATAAGCGAAGTGCAATCAATTTGTGATTAAAATGTTGCCACTGACTACCATTTCTACACTGTACTAACAACTATAGTACCTGTCAGTTTTTTTTTGTTTTAACATTTTTTAAAAACCTTTTTATTTTTATGTTTCTACTCTTTGTTTAACTCGATTATAAATTTTGTTTACGATTCTTGAATTTGTTTAATTTTTATCACACTTCAGGAGTAAAAAGGCACTCAAGTAATCCTTATATTCTTGTTATAATGTTTTTTATTTTAATAAATACAGAAAAACTAGATTAATTACTGTGTTTTTTAGATAATCAATACTTTCCGTAAGTCATCAAGATATTTTTTTGCATTAAAATATTTAACAAAAACAAAAATTACCACTAAAATGTTAAACCAGTCTGTCAGGCGGTTAGTTAGTGTTTACGTCATTGATTTAAGATGTTAGTACTTAAGGTTTAAGGTACTAGTACACTTTAGAAGACCAAAAATAAGCTTTTTTTCAAGATTTTTTTTCTGAGAACCTTTATTAAATATGAACATAAAACTTTTTACATATTAATATCTAACTCTTAGAGAATACAAAAAAATATATCTTTTTTAATTTATGCACATACTCTAATATTGTAGAGGGCGCTAAACTCGAGGCCTCGAAAAAAAGTAGTTCCGATGGCGGACAGTTAATCTCAGGATTGGGATCTCTGAAACAAAAAAATCGTACAGCATTTGAAAAAGGAAGGTTTCTTGTGTGACAATTTACCACCGTTAGTAAAAAATTCCGCAAAAAAAATTTTACGAAAATTTGAAAAAAATTTGTGAAAAAATCGCCCGTTTTTCTTCAGTTTTTCATGGTTAAAAAATATTTATTTCTTATATTTTGCTCAAATTGCGGTAAATTGTCACGTAAGAAACCTTTCTTTTTCAAATGCCGTACGATTTTTTTGTTTCAGATATCCCAATCCTGAGATTAACTGATCGTCATCATTTTTCGAGACCTCGACTTTTGCGCCCTCTTCAATATTAGTGTACGTGCATAAATGAAAAAAGATATATTATTTTTACTATTTAAAAGTTAGATATTAATATGTAAAATGTTTTATGTACATTTTTAATAAAGGTTCTAAGAAAAAAATTCTTGAAAAAAATTATTATTTTTGGTCTTCTAAAGTGTACTAGTACCTTAAGTATTTTATAATTTTCAAAGCTATTTCGTTGTGGCATACCTTTAAAATTTTTAACATTTTTAAACACTTGTTACTACCTATTTACTTTTTTCAAGTATCAAATATTTCGTTATTGTTACAGAAACTCCTGAGGAGCTATGCCTGCAGGTAAAGAAAGTGATAGTGATACGGGGACGGTAAAAAGAACGACTTTCAGGCCACCATGGGTGAAGGAAGGTCCCAATCCTTTGCCGACTCCAGCAACACCATGGACTCTCAAATCTTCACCAAGGAAGGAGAGCGTTACAGAGACCACAGAAAAACAGGAGTATAATCCATTGGGTAAGTTGTGTTTAATTAATGGAGAAATAAGCTCAATGAGTATATGTTATTGGTACCCTAGTTTTTCTAATTTCGTGTTTTGCCTTTATATACAGGGTGAGGCAAATAAAGGGTCTATTAGAAATATCTCGAGAACTAAAGGCAACAGAATCATGAAAATTGGAATAAAGGGGTTTTGAAGGATGATCTATTAAATAAAAATATTTTCATCTCTTTGCAACTTCCGGTTATACCGGAAGTTGATTATAACTTCGTTTTTTTAAAAGGGACACCCTGTATATTTTCACATTTTTGGATTCTCTTCGATGTCTTCTTTCTTAAAATATGAGATTTTGTAATATTATACAGGGTATTTTAAAAGATAATTAAGTTTTTTTTATTAATTTCCTAACAAAATTAACACCCTGTAGAATTGTAGTAGTTTGATATCTAAAACTCTACTTACGTTCAAATAATTTTTAATATACTCTACTATTGTTAAGAATCATTAGTATAGCTAAATTTTTAATTTTAGTATACAGGGTTGGTCGAAACTCGGAATGAGTATTTTCTGAGTTTTCTGAAATGGAACACCCTGTATTTTAGTATTGCAATGAAATGATATTTTATGGTACTTTTTTATTTCTAAGACATTCCCTATACCTAACTGCTTTAATTTGTGCTTAATTGTTAATCGCACCAACAATCTTAACTACGTAGGTATTTTGATAGCTAAACCATTATTGGTAATTTTAAGGACCAGTCTGGATTAATATGTATTTATTTCTGAAAAATGATTTGGGATTGAGTATTTTCACGGCCAACCTAATAAAATTTTACGTATTTTCTGTTGCAATTAATGTTTAGCTTGAATCACCAATAACTCACAAATTAAAGCAGTTAGGTACCTATAGGGAATGCTTAAGAAATAAAAAAGTACCATAAAATATCGATTCATTACAACACAAAAATACAGGGTGTTCCATTTAAGAAAACTCAGAAAATACTCATTCCGAGTTTCGACCAACCCTGTATACTAAAATTAAAAATTTAGCTATACTAATGATTCTTAACAATAGTAGAGTATATTAAAAATCATTTGAACGTAAGTAGAGTTTTAGATGTCAAACTACTACAATTCTACAGGGTGTGAATGTTGCTATGAAATTAATAAAAAAACTAATTATCTTTTAAAATACCCTGTATAATATTACAAAAACCTCATATTTTAAGAAAGAAGACAATGAAGAAAATCCAAAAATGTAAAAATATACAGGGTATCCCATTTAAAAAACGAAGTTATAAGCAACTTCCGGTATAACCGGAAGTTGCAAAGAGATGAAAATATTTTCATTTAATAGATCATCCTTCAAAACCCCTTCATTCCAATTTTCATGATTCTGTTGCCTTTAGTTCTCGAGATATTTCTAATAGGCCAGTTATCTGCCTCACCCTATATAGATAAGGGATTTAGCACTAAAACACTGTAATACATCGATTTTTAAATACAGCCCCTAGAGATATGCAACTTTTTGCATTGTGTTCAGGATGACCTCAGGAAAAAAGTCTACAATATACAAATTTGTGGAGATTCAAAATTGCATTTTAAAGTGCATAACATGCATCCAAAAGTGCATAAATATGTCAAAATCAGTATATCAGGCCAGATTTTGTTATTCAGAGGGCTTTTGGGGTCACTGAACACGAACACAAAGAGGAATAAAAAAATACAACAATACAGTGGAACCCCGATAAGTCGGCCCCCGATAACCCGGAACTCCGGCTAACCCGGACCGATTTTTATCAGACAAACATTTCAACAATAAAAATGTATTGCTGTTACAAAATCTCGTGAACCTAATTCATTCATTTGGTGACGTCAATATACGAACGAAACGATTGAATCCGACATTACTGAAAATATCAGGGTGCAGATGGGACCCTGTCGCGCAATTCGCAGCAAATAAAATAGTCGTATGTTTTTGGCTTCATTTTATTTCGGTTATACATACATACGCATTTTCAAGGTTCACGAGGTTTTGTACCAACTCTATGTAATATAATATTTGAGAGATAATGGGTATTTGTGTAATTTGAACTACATATACCATAGTAAAAATTACTCATGGCACACCACATTCATTGTCGTGTTATCGAAAACAACAGGCACCTGTATTATCCTTTATTTATTTGAAACTTTCTTAGCATTGTTTAGAAAAGACTATTAAAACTCTTTTTTTAACAATGGTCTTAGTCATCACTGTTATTAAATAACATAACATCAGAGACGGTATTGTGTGTAGTAAAGCCGTAGTGTTCGCTTCCGTTCTAAATCGTTCGTAAATCTATTCAGATTTTGTGTGCGTGTCGTTTGTATATAAGGGCAACAAAACGTAAAAATGTTGTAGTGACAATGGAAAAGAAACTAGAAGCATTAAGTAGAATTGATAAAGGTGAATCTTGCAGCATTATATGGTGTCGGTACATCTACAGTATCGGATTGGAAGAAAAATAGAACTAAAATCGAAGAATTTTTTTTTCAAAATGATAACAAAAGACAGTTTGGACAATCGGTGCAAAGCTAATAAAGCTAAGAATAAGACTCTTGATGACGCTTTGTATGTGTGGTTGTGTGTGGAATGCGAACGTGGTTTACCAGTGTCTGTGTGACAATTATAACGGAGTTTATCTGTAAGCATACCATATTTTATTAATTTTTACCATTATCTCCGGCTAACCCGGATTTTCGATAACCCGGATCGGCCGCGGTCCCGATTAATCCGAGTTAACGGGGTTCCACTGTACTTGAGTACAAAGACAAGAGAGTTTGACCAGTGCATACTCCCAATTCTCACATACGCATGCCAAACATAGACCTTGACCAAAGCAAACATTGATAAAATAATGAAGACACAAAGAGCGATGGAGAGAACGATGTTAGGAGTAAAATTAAAAGATAAAAAGCAAATCAACTGAATAAGAAATAAAACAAAAGTCAAAAACGCAGGACGACACATAGCTAGGCTAAAATGGAGTTTCGCATGTTATAACGTCAGACACAGACAAAACGGACAATAGGTGGAATATTGTTCTGAAGCTATTTCTTTGTGGCATTCATGTAATTTACTATTCTAATTGGGAAATAAGCCACAATTTAACTTGAAAAATGATTTTATTGACGTTTCGACTCCTACTTCGGAGGTCGTTATCAAAATACAAAATATTAATAAATTAAAATCAACAACATTTTGTCTAATTTAATAATATTTTGTATTTAGATAACGACGTCCAAAGTGGAAGTCAAAACGTCAATAAAATCATTTTTAAAGTTGGATTGTGACTTAATTCCCAATTAGAATAGTAAATAGGTGGAATACCACCATACAACAAGGAATACCAAGGACAGGAAAGAGAGCAAGACGACCCCAGTTAAGAGATTGGGAGATGACACTAGAAAGATAGGAGGAACACACTTGAAATAGAAATCACAAAACAGAAGCAAATGGAGGAAACTTCTTCTTCTACGGCACTACAGACCAAATTGAGCCTTGGTCTCCTTTATTTTTTGCCTCCACACTTGCATGTCTGTGGTTGCTCTTCTCCATACACGGACTCCTAAAATGGCTTGTGCGTCGCTGTTTAATGTGTCTTCCCAGCGCTTTCTTGGCTTTCCAACCGGTCTCTCTCCCAGCATTCTAGCATTCAGTGCTCTTTTTGGTAGCCGATCTTCTCCCATTCTTATCACATGTCCGGCCCATTGCAATCTTTGTATTCTAATGAAGTCTGACAGGGGTGCTTCCTTATAAAGTTGATAAAGTTCGTTGTTGTATCGACTTCTGAAGATTCCGTTTTCCCTCACAGGTCCTAGTATTCTCCTCAGTACTTTCCTTTCGAATGTGTCGAGTTTGTTTTTGGATGTTTCTTTCAGGACCCAGGCTTCACTGCCATAGCATGTTATTGGTCGAATTAAAGTTTTATAGATTTTCACCTTTGTATTTAGGTGGACACTTTTAGACCGAAATATATGGGAAAGGGCAAAATAAGATCTGTTTGCCTGCGTTATTCTCTTCTGTATTTCTCCATTTTCTGATCCGTCGGCAGACATTTCCAAACCTAGCATTTTTGTTTGTGATTTTAACTCTGCGTATGTTTCCTGTGCTCCTGTTGATGTTCTACTCATAATATTAATACCATCGGCATAGTTGAACCGTTCGGTTGGTCAGTAGGTTTCCTCGTCCAGTTTGCAATTGCCTAACCGCATACTCCAGAGCCAGGTTAAACAATGTTGGGGCCAGCCCATCTCCCTGCTTTAGTCCCTGCGAAATTTTGAAAAAATCTGTCCGGTGGTTTTGTATTCGTACACATACCTGAGTTTCATCCATTGTGGCTTTAATGAGTCTTATTAGCCTTTAGCCCATCTCCCTGCTTTAGTCCCTGCGAAATTTTGAAAAAATCTGTCCGGTGGTTTTGTATTCGTACACATACCTGAGTTTCATCCATTGTGGCTTTAATGAGTCTTATTAGCTTGTGTGGTATTGTCAATTCAGTCAATGTATAGTATAGTGTGGAATCCATATAAATGGAGGAAACTGAGCGAAGCTTATGTTCAATATTGAACGAATTAAAGGGCAAAAGAAGAAGAAAGATAAGAAAGAAGAACACAGTTACGCAATCAGAACCGACCTCCGATGCACCTGGTGCCCAGGGTTACTGCTAAGGCACTTTATATGAAGTTTCGAGGGTTTTTGGCACTAAATTGATGCAAATAGATTACTCGGGGGATTTTGGGATTGCTGAACACGAATACGTCATCAGTACCGAACCCCGGAGCACCTGGTGCCCAGGGTGACTGATATGCACGTCATTTTCTGAAATTTCGAGTTTTAGTTTTAAGTAGCTTTTCAAGTAAGTTACTAATATTAATAAACGCATATACTTAATACATTGCGGTCTAAATGGTGTTAGCGTTATAGCTCTTTCCTTCTTCGTTGCCTCTAATCAAGACATTTTGACATCAAAAGAAATTGAGTGAGTCACTAAAACATGTTAACTAGTTTCGTAAATAGCCCAGGTATCATTAATATAAGCCAAAGGTGTACGCCATCGGAAAAAATAAAGTAATTTGGCAAAAACAAGTGAAGTGCTTGATTTGTCATCAACCCACTTTCATTTTAATTAAATCAGTGGCGTAACAATTATTGATTAAGCTTGTTTTACCAGTGGTAGTTATTCGTAGTGGAATAAAACATTTTCGAAATTGATCTTCTTTGTCTAATAAGTCAGTTAGCTCGGAGTTTTGTGGATTTTGTCGAAACCTAGAAATTATATTCTTTTATTTTCATTAAATCAGTGGAGTAACAATTACTTATTAAAAGTGTTTTTCGGTTAGAGGCAGTTATTCGTAGGGGGAAAAGAAACTTTCATTTTCTTTGTGTAATAAGTCAGTATTACTTTGAGCTCTGTGAACATTTTATCGAAATCTAGAAAAATAATAACAAACCTTGATCATATAACGTCACTTGCAGTCCATTGAGAGATTAAGTAGCTCAGTGGGCTGTTGTCGATCTCAAGCCCGGGTACAAGAGGAGGGTTGGAACAGTGGGTTAGCATCTCATTTTTCGTAAAAACTACATACGCTAAATATATTTATGAATCTAGATGGAGATACGGTACGACAAAGAATCAGAAAAACATTCCGGGGCTGAGAACCAAAGAAATAGAAGTATTTGAAGAAGTAAAGAATAATAATATAAACTCCTGGACAAAATTAACACACCACTCATATTTTTCTCAATAATCTTTATTTAATTGATAATTTGACTGTACGACAAGTTGCCTATGGACCTTGTTTGACAGTGACAGTTGTTATGTAAGCTAATAATAGTCTTGTTTTAACAATAATTTGTATTAAACTTCGTTTAAGACTAAAAGTTAGTTAAACTTTTCATAAAAAGTGCCGAGTAAAGCAAAGTGTTTGTGAGAAACAAGGTTTTTATTGTGATATTTTTCATCACATGCATGTTTGGAAGTTCATTTGCACAAAAATCAAATAAAAAAATGAACCGCCAAAGAAATTTGTCAATAGAGGAGGCAGTGCGAGCATCGACTCGCCTAGATGAAGGATATTCAATGCGATACGTTGCAGGTTGTTAGGAAGACATCATTCCAGCATCAGTCGCAAGGTGAGGCGATATAATGAAACAGGGTCGTACCATCGAAGACCAGGACAAGGGCGAAAACGTTGCACTAATCAAATTGATGATCGTTTTTTGAGACAACGTGCTCTCAGAGATAGGAGTCACCAGCAATTTGCTAAAAAATGAAATAGCAGATGTTCGAAATGTCGCGATATCGTCTCGAACAGTTAGAAGACGTTTACATGAAGCAGAATTGAGCAACAGGAAACCGGCCAAAAAACCCTTGCTTACCAGAAACCACAGGGTTCAGAGATTGAATTTGGCAAGACTGCATCAAAATTGGACCATCGATGATTGGAAACGAGCTTTTTTCTCCGATGAGACTAGAGTAAGCCTAAAAGCTCCAGATGGTCGTGAGCGTGTCTGGCGAAGGCGAGGAGAAAGGTTTGCCAGCTGCAATATCTCTCCAAAGTACCTTTTGGTGGTGGCTCTAAAATGTTTTGTGTGTGGGGGGAGGAATTTGTTTTGAAGCTCGTACGGAGTTGGTCCCCATACGTACGATGTCTATGAATGCCCATTATTACTTAGATAACATAATTGTCGAACATGTAATGCCTTTTGCTCGGCTTCTTGGACCTAATTTTTATTCATGCAAGACATTGCTCGTCCTCATGTGGCTGGACAGGCTATTGGCTACCTAAATGATGTTGATATTCCATTATTAGAGTGGCCACCTAACAGTCCGGACATGAATCCTATAGAGCATCTATGGGACTATCTCAAAAAAAATATTCGAAGTCGTAGACCCCCTATTGCCAATCACAACCAACTCATTGAGGCCGTTATTGAAGAATGGGAGAATATTCCGCAAGCTTTTGTTGAACATTTGATATCAAGCATGCCTCGACGCATAAATGCAGTCATAATAAGTAGAGGAGGGCCTACACGGTATTAGTGTTGGCCCAGATGCATTTTATTGTGTTACTTTACTGATTTTTTTCTTTTTGCAATTTGGAGTTATGCTAGCTTATTTACGCATTTCCGGCAAAAACAAATTTTTAAAGAAACAATAAGGCAAATTAAGGCCATGATAAAGTCATGTTGGACTTATTTGTAGGTGTTTATTATTATTTCAATGTAACTTAGTTTTATTTTGTGTTCATATTGTAAATATTTAGATTAACTAAAGTGGTGCGTTAATTTTGTCCAGGAGTTTAGATCTATGATCTCTCAAAAACAAAGGAAAAGGGAAAAGGAAATGAAGCTAGAGGAGAATATATTGTGTTGTTATATGCACCGCCAGCATGTTGTGATCCTTAGGTCTTTAGTTTGGGACCCTAATAAAATAAACTGCATATAGACTTCAACTGATTAAAATGATATATGAATGCCCCGGCATGAACCGTAATCAATATAATAATCAATTGAGTGTTTTTCATACTTTCTATTTAAGTGTAACTATTTATCGGAATAGTCGTGTCTTTTGCAATGCTATATCGCCCAACGCGTGTTTATTTAACATTGCTCAATATGTGTTTATTTACTGGTGAATGTCAATGCCTCAATTGTCAATGGTCTCTCTATGATTCAATCAAGTTCAATCTCATTCCAGAATAATTAATCTCAACACAATATCCATTTCTATAATGCTGTATGGATATATTGGTGAATATTGCCCAATATTAGGGTGGATTCTATTGAGTGGCCGACCTTGTACACCAAATTTGTTGAAAGACTGTCGATTATTTTATAAAATTTATAGGCTATTGATTATATTCAAAAGAAGATAGCTAAAAGGAACTACAACATTAACGGGGTTTTATTATTTATTATGGTCAATGGACATCTATATATGAAAAAACCGCGGAGTGCTACTGGGTGCGTTTTTGAGAAATGGGTGAATTAGTCCCTGGGCACAGGTTACATTAGGGCGAGTTCTATGCACTTTTGGTACAAACATGTCTACATAAAAATTGTTTCTGGTTAAATTTTCTATCTAAATATCACTTTTTAAAGTCAATGATACTTTTTTTTACAAAAATATATTCAAAAGAAAAAGCACAAAGACACCCAAAAGAAAGAAATTTTGTTTTTTGTCCCATAACTTTTGTCCACGAGGATATAGGTATAGCCATTGCTTTACAGAAAAAAAACCCACATATTTCTTCTCTAAAATGTTGTTTAGTAGAGGTAATTAGGATTTATAGTTTTCGAAATATGATTTTTCAAACTTCGCCACTCACAGCAATTTTAGGCAATTTTCCTTGTTATTTCGCAAATATTGTTCTGTAACTTTTTTCTACGTAACTTTAGGTATATGCAATGGTACACGTAATAGGAATAGAAATCAATTACCTTTAAAATGGTTTACTGTATAACGTTGTACGACTTTTTTTTAAAGAGATTATGTTTTTTCAAAATTTTAACGATTTTTTCTAATATAATATAAAAACAAAATAATAATATTCTATAATATATTATATATTATATAATATTATATTATATATTATATATTATATAATACCTAATATAAAAAAATTATTTTTTACATTTTTTAGGAATACTTTTGAAATTTCTGACCTTTTTTTTTCTTGTATATGAATATATTACATATTGCTCAATAAAGAGGGCTTACTTTCTGTTCTTTGAAATGGTGTATCATCTATATTTAAATATGTAATGGAAACTGGAAACCGAGTGATTCTTTGAAATTTTTTTACCTGTATTATATAAATTTTTTCTTTTAAAAAAATTACATAAACATTAATCTTAGAAAACATCACTTTAGTTAAAATTATTTAAACGTTGAAATTTAAAAAATTTTCAAAATCAAAGTCCATCTCTTTGTTAGCATTAGCTTCAATATCTTCCTCTGATACCTCAGTTATCTTAGAGTTCCCACAATTAGTACCCATGCACATGCACCCTTTGCAGAATATTGAACAACTAATTCCTATCTTCCTACAACCGCAGTTTTTTGTACATCCTTTGGTATTTTTTAATAAATGTTTTTTAATAAAAAAAATAGCATGTAAATGGTATAAAAATACCATTTACATGCTATTTTTTCAAGCAAAGCTTGTGGTGCAGGAGCTTTGACAGTAAATATTGGATTTAATCCATATTTTGAAGTTTGCCCGGCCGAGTCAAGTGGATCCTAAGTATTACCTATAAAAAATAAGGTTCAATCATAACACATAATCACATAAAAAAGTTATAATGAGGAATTTAAAAAATAATCCTAAAATCAAAAATCGTTGCAAGTACTTATTACATTTTGAAAAAGCATATCTTATTCAAAAATAATCATAGAATTTTTTATAATACACCATTTTAAAGTAAATAGAATAAGCTTTGGTCTTTATTATATAATATATACCTAAATGAAGAAAAAAAGGTATAATGGGAAATTTAAAAAATAATCGTAAAAAATATAAAAACTCGTTAAAAGTATAAAGTCTTGAAAAAGATAACCTCTTTAAAAGAAGTCGTACAACATTATACAGTAGACCATTTTAAAGGTAATTGATTTCTATTCCTCTTACATGTACCATTGCATATGCCTAAAGTTACGTAGAACAAAGTGACAGAACAATATTTGCGAAATAACAAGGAAAATTTCCCAAAATTGCTGTGAGTGTCGAACTTTGAAAAATCATATTTCGAAAACTGTAAATGCTAATGACCTCTACTAAACATAATTTTAAAGACAAAATATGTAAGTTTTTTTTCTGTGAAGCAATGTCTATACCTATATCCCCGTGGACAAAAGTTATGGGACAAAAAACAAAATTTCTTTCTTTTGGGTTTCTTTGTGCTTTTTATTTTGAATATATTTTTGTACTAAAAAGTATCTTGGACTTTAAAAAGTTATATTTAGATAGGAAATTTAACCAGGAACAATTTTTATGTAGAAGTATTTGTACCAAAAGTGCATAGAACTCACCCTAATGTAACCTGTGCCCAGGGACTAATTCACCCATTTCTCAAAAACGCACCCCTTTAAATGGTAGCACTCCGCGGTTTTTTCACATATAGAGATTCATTGACCATATGAAATAATAAAACCCCGTTAACGTTGTAGTTCCTTTCTATAATACTTAATCAATAGCCTATTAATATAATTCATATTATTATTTATGATAATCGTATGTGTAATCATTGTAATTGGTTGCAAATTTTTATTTTTTTACACTTATTGTAAATGTGCAAATGATCCTAGTTATTGAGACACGTTAATATAAATAAAAAAACAAGGGTATCGATAAAAAATAATACAATTCTGAAAGTTATATATAAAACAGATATATTGCTTGCTTCTAGAAATATAGTTATAGATAATTAATATTTTAGTAAATCCATCGCTTCTACATTACATCATACATTAAACAAATCAACACTTTGCAAACATTTTTTAGCCGAAGTTCAATTGAAACCTACCAAAGTGAACAAAAAACCGCCACCGCCAGAAGAAAACGGGGAGGAAGGGGTGGTTAGAAAACATAAATTACTAGGTAAGGTATAACCATGGAGAGGTTTATGGTGACAGTCAGTTTTTCAACAATTTTTATAATTTTTTATATTTTTGACTTATATTTTTGAATTATATAGCATATTTATAATTTTTTTTAAACAAATTACTGTTTTTATTGGGAAGAAGCCACAATTTTCGTTAAATATAAGTTTATTTTGACGTTTCGATTTCCACTTCGGAAATAATTCTCAAAGTACAAAACATTTTATACAGGATGATTGATTAGTGGGGAAAATCTCAATAGATCCGCTATAGTAATAGATAGCAATAAAAGTTAATAACAAAAATTTTAATTGATGGATTCGACCGTTACTTGATAATATTGAGTTCACAATAGAAACAGAACAGAATAATTCTATAAACTTTCTAGATGTAACGATTACCAGACTACACAACAAACATGAGTTCTCCGTATATCATAAACCTACCCATACTGACACAACTATACACAATTCATCATCCCATCCTACACAACACAAATTAGCAGCCTACCATAGCATGATACATAGACTGACAGAAATTCCTATGACAAAAAATAACTTCGAGACAGAACTAAATATCATTAGACAAATAGCAGTAAACAATGGCTATAACGAACAAACAGTTAACAACATTTTAAACCAAAAACTCCATAAGAAAGCCTTGAAATTAGTGAATCCACCACCACAGAAAGAACCCAGTACCTTCTGCTCTCTCACATATACTGGCAAAATAACAACAAAAATAGCCAGATACATAAAAAAGAAAGGAATAACACCAGCTTTCAGAACTAACAACAACTTAAGCAAACATATTAAAAACAATAAAAGCCGAAAGAGAAAGCAACTACAGAGTGGTGTGTACAAACTAACTTGTGGTGACTGTCCGAAAACTTACATCGGTCAAACTGGCAGAACTTTTGACAAACGGATAGCAGAACACAAAAGGGCTTTCAACAATAGAAAAACAGACACTTCTACATACGCACTTCACCTTCTAGATCATAATCATTCTTTCAATGAAGAGTTTCAAATTCTACATATTCAAAATAAAGGCCTTAAGCTATCACTTTTAGAATCAATGGAAATTAATAAATTGAAAAATACAGATATAATTCTGAATGACCAACTCGAGACAAACAGCTCCCCACTCCTCAACCTCTTCAGTTAAAGACTTAAAAAGGCAAACACATTGTTAAATATATCACTTGAGAAAGGCACTTTGCCGAAACAGCTGTAGTAATAACATAGTTGTAATAAATTTTGTGGAAGTATAGAAAAACAAACGTTTTTCATTGTTTTATTGTGAGACAAAAATTTTAGACAACTTTGAGATTCATATTACAAAATTAGTTAGAATGTTACAGGGTGTCCGATAACGGAGTGGAAGACCAAACATGTTTTTTTAAATGGAACACCGTGTATTTTATTTTATATTCGAAATCTTCTTAACTTCTCCATTACAAAAATATAAATAAAAATATGCACAACGGCAAAGTTTTATTGATGCCAATTTTTTATTTATTGTCACAATTTTAAAGAATGGTTGATACTGCTAATTTTCTTTATATCGAATACAGGGTGAGTCAAAACGCAAGTACCTTATTTTCTCAGTAATTTTAAATGGAACACCCTGTATTTTATATCACTATTGAAAAGTACCACTTACTAGACAAGGCGAAAACGGCGGGTTCGTTGGAAAAAATATTCCCATGAGATTTTTTTGCACAATCACATACTTGAGACACCCCAGAATAAGGTTCAAGAAGTCGCCCACGCGAAAAGTGGTCCAGTTTTTTTAACATTTTTTTTAATCAAATTGCAAAAATCAATATTTTTGGCCCGGAGAAATTTTTTTTTAGATTTTTCGGATCATTCTAGACAGAAAAGGTCTTTTATTATTTTTTCTCTAAAGATGATCGTGTTCGCGTTATAAGCAATTTAAATTTAAAAAGACGCGAAAATGGCCATTTTTAAGACTTAATAACTCGGTTAAATATTATTATTATGAAAGTCAGAAAGTGACTAAATCAAATTTAAAGCCACCCCCTTCATGATCCTGAAGAAATTTGTGTCATTAATTTATTACTAACCTATTATTATTAATTATTAATAATGAATGGTAAGATCGTATTGACGCGGCTGTAAATGTGAGTGCGAGTGAGATTCGCCATTGGACTGCCTGAACGGCATCTATTTCGCACTCATCATGGACGGCCGCCTAATACGTGCTCATTACTTTTACTTAAAAATAACTGCTTAGTAATCAAATAATGACAAAAATTTCTTCAGGATCTTGTAGGGGGGGGGGGCGGAGGCTTTAAACTTTGATTTAGTTACTTTCTGACTGTCATAGTAATAACTTTCAACCGAGTTTTTAAGCCTTGAAAATCGCCATTTTTCGTTTATTTCAATTTTAAAATACTTTTACCTCGAAAACGATTACCTTTAGAGAAAAATTATAAAGACATTTTTCATCCAGAATGGTCCAAAAAACCTAAAAAAAATGTGTTCCGGCCAAAAATATTGATTTTTGCAATTCGATTAAAAAAATTGTTAAAAAAAATTTGGACTACTTTTCGCGTGGGCGACTTCTTGAATCTTATTCTGGAATGTCTCACGAATGTGATTATGCAAAAAATCTCATGGGAGTATTTTCTCCAAAGAACCCGCCGCGCCGCTTTCGCCTTGTCTAAACGTACTTTAATTTGTATACAACATTCCCTATGTCTAAATTTATTAGTTTTCGAGATATTTTCATTTTTCACTGGACCAGTAGCGTGGCCACCCAGATCACCAGAATTTAATAAACTGGACTGATTTTTTTGGGGTTACGTTAAGAATGAAGTTTATAAAATGCCTCCAACAACAAGGGATGAGATAAAAAATAGAATACAAAGTGCATTTCGAAGTATGAATTTACAAACGTTTCGTAGTGTAAGTAACTCATTCAATGACCGTTTTTAGGCATGCATAAATGTGTTAGGAGGTCATTTTGAACAACTTATGCAATTAAATATTTAAAATATTTTATTAAAAGTAGCTTTTAATTTTTTCAAGAATGTTGTATTTTGTGTTCATGTAAAATTTTTTACTGATAAATTATTGTTCGTTCTTTATTTGTTACATTGCTACATTTAAGTACATAAAAAGTAGTTTTTAATTGTTTTCACAAAATGTGTATTTTGTGTTTGTGTTTTTCTTGTAACATTTATAACTAATAATTTTTCTTTCTTTCTTTATTTGTTACATTTACATACAACAGTATGTAGTTTTAAATGTTTCAAAAATGTTGAATGTTGTGGTTGTGTTTTTTTTTTGTAAAATTGATAACTAATAAATTATTTTTCTTTTTTTATAATTTGCTACATTGTTACATTGATTACAGGATTTATAATCTTCTTCTTTAAGTACCGTGCCCAAATTTTTAGGCGTGGGTAGCTTCCATAACAATTTGCCGATATCGTTCTCGATCTTGTGCGGCATGTAACAATTGATCTGCTGATAAGCCAGTTCATTGACGAAGGTTTCGGAGCCATGAATATTTCTTTCGACCAATTCCTCTTTTTCCGTCGATCTTTCCATTGAGTATTAACTGCAGCATCCTGTATCTGCTACCTCTCATTATATGCCCCAGATATTCAAGTTTTCTCTTTTTTATCATCTTCATTAAGTCACCTTCGCCTTGACCTACTCTGTTTAAGACTTCTCTGTTTGAAATGCGTTGAACCCAAGATATTCTGAGCATTCTACGATACGACCACATCTCAAAGGCTTCTAATTTGTTCATCATGTTAACCTTCATGATTCAGGTTTCACATCCATATAGTAATACAGGATACACATAACATTTTAGGAACTTGATTCTTAGTTGTAAGTTCAGCTGAGAGTTGCTCAGAATAGATCTAAGTTTCATAAATGCTCCTCTTGCAATTTCTATACGAGTTTTAATTTCTTCATCCGGATTTAGTGTCTCGTTTATCCAACATCCTAGGTATTTAAAATGGTTAACTTTTGTTATTGATTCATCATTGACAATTAGTTGCATAGGGCCGACGTCTTGTTTATTAACCACAAGTAACTTTGTCTTTGTTGCATTTATGTTAAGTCCGTTATTGGAGCATTCTCTAGTACTCTAGTGACTCGATCTATAAGGAATTGAAGATCTTCGATATTTTCAGCCATGATCGCGGTGTCGTCTGCATATCTGATGTTGTTAATAGTTTCTCCCCCGATTCGAACTCCACATTGGATTTATAATAAGTAATCGTAAATTGTCAGTTTTAGACAATTCAGTCATGGCTTACTTAAAATTTGGAAAGATTTTGACCCCTAATTAATAATTTGCTCTGAAAATGAAAATATCTCGAAAACTAATAAATTTAGACATAGGGAATGTTATATAAAATTAAAGTACGGTAATGGTACTTTTCGATAGTGATATACAATACAGGGTGTTCTATTTAAACTTACTGAGAAAATAATGTACTTCCGTTTTGACTCACCCTGTATTCAATATAAAAAAATAGCAATATTTTTTTTGAAAATTTTGACAATAAATAAAAAAATATGGCATCAATAATCCATTGATGTTGTGTTTATTTTAATTTATACAGTGAGTGGAACTTGTTACGATTTTCATATAAAATTGGATATAACTTTGTAAATACCCTGTATAACATAACAAACCTTTATATTCTTGCAATGGAGAAGTTAAGAAGATTTCGAATATAAAATAAAATACAGGGTGTTCCATTAAAAAAAAAACATAAGTTTGGCCTGCCAATATGTTACCAAACACCCTGTAATATTCTAATTAATTTTAATATACGAAGCTCAAAGTTGGCTAAAATTTTGTAATTAACTTTTATTACTATCTATTACTATAGCGGATCTATTGAGCTTTACCCCACTAATCAATCACCCTGTATAAATAGGGTGTTCTTTCAGTAAGAATTCCGAAATGTGTTGATTAATTATTAAAAAAAGCATATTGTGGCTTGTAATACCGATTAACAGAACCTATTAAATGTTATTAAATTATATTAATTATGAAGGTTTATAAACAATTTTAAACTAATTTATTTAATACTAGCTGACCCGGCAGACTTCGTACTGCCTCAATAGATAAGAACAAACTTTTGTAAACAATAAACTTAAAATAAACAAAAGGAATTCGTAATTAATAAACAAAAAATGCTCGATGTGAATGAGTTTTTATTATTTTTAATGAATTACACATAATGTTTGAAGAAATAAAGTTTAGTTAGAAAAAGTTTGCAGTGCAACAGTTGCAATCTTAAATTTGTTTTTCTTATAATGAATATAACAGCTTTATTTTATTTACATTCAAAAAAACCCTGTATTTATAATTGGGTTCGGGGTTGTCCAACTATATAGGTGTTGAAAAATAAAATAAAATTAAAATTAAATATCATTAAATAAAATGAAACAAAATTTCATAAAATTGAATAAAAGTCAATAAAAATAAATAAAACTGAATAAACTTAAATAAAAATAATAAATAAATTTAAAAAAATAATAAAATAAAAAAAAAATAAATATAATCTAATAAAAATAATTAAAATTTAATAAAATGAAACAAAATTAATTAAAATTAAATAAAATTTTATAATTTGCTGCTTGTTCTTTTCGTTTGCTCAGAACTTTTCTTCTGCTTGCCGTTCGTCAGAAAAGTTCGGTAGAGATATTTTTTGAAAGTTTCGAAAAATTAAGAAATTCATATTTTGCCCAAATTAAGTCCAAAAGTTAAACAGTTGCACTTTTCTTCGATGAAATTTGTTGCTCGTTCTTCTTCTGTCTTAATATTTCTAAGGCTTAAGATATTGTATTTTGGACACCGATTGAGCTAGAAAAAAAATTTAGTAAGGTTCTGTTCGGAATTTAGCAAGGAGTACACCGAATTAATTTCGTATTTTTCACGTCACTATTGTGAGAGTTATGACGTCACACGCAACCCCCTTATGACGTAGAGGTATAAAATATCGACATAAACCTACTCCCAGTCCGGTCGAACATAGCTGCCAAATTTCATAAAAATCGGTCAAGTCGTTTCGGAGGAGTATGGCAACAAACACTGTAAAAAGAGCATTTTATACATATAGCTGTAGAAATTTTGGTGGCTACTAAAATGACAATATAAAACCGTATAAACCTTCCCTGAACTTCCACAAATAATTCAACATCAAAATTAGCCAAATCGGTCCACACATTCTCGAGTTTTAGCGAGACTAACGCACAGCAATAGATTTTTATATATAAGATGCAAAACTTTAGATGGCTATTAAAAAATAACGGTCGAAGATAGAAAAGTGAAAATTTAGGGTTGTATTTACCTTTGCCTTCCACATCACATAAAATTAAGAAAAAACAGTTTGACCAAAAAAATAAAAAAATATTTTAGGGGGGCAGCCCCCGTTACGACGTACGGATATGAAAAATACGTAACAATCTATTCTCGGTCCGGTCAAATACACGTGGAAAATTTCATAAAAATCTATTCAGTCGTTCTCGAGTTATGTGTTGGTAACTGTCACGACTTTCTTTTGTTTATATAGATGTAAAATATTTAAATGGCCATTAAAAAATAACGGTTAGTGCTGGAAAAGTGAAAATTTAGGGTTGTATGTATCTTTACGTTCCACATCATATGAAATTAAAAAAAAAGAGTTTCTTTGAACAAATAGAAATAAATATAAGGCTGGCAAGCCCCCTTAAGACGCACGGGTATGAAATATAGATAACAACCTACTACCGGTCCGGTCGAGTACACTTGCAAACTTTCACAAAAATCGGTCAAGTCGTTTCGGAGGAGTATGGCAACAAACACTGTAAAAAGAGCATTTTATACATATACCTGTAAAAATTTTGGTGGCTACTAAAATGACAATATAAAACCGTATAAACCTTCCCTGAACTTCCACAAATAATTCAACATCAAAATTAGCCAAATCGGTCCACACATTCTCGAGTTTTAGCGAGACTAACGCACAGCAATAGATTTTTATATATAAGATAAATTTTTTTTTGAAATTTTAATGTTTTTTGGTTTGATCAACTTTATTGTTGAAATACTGATGAGTAAATATTCTCCAAAGTGGTTATTTCTAAAAATTGGCATACAATATTACTAACGCGTTATCAGAATTATTTTCTGAAATAAATATAATATAATAATAGTTGTTATAATATTATAATGTTATGTATTATGTGCTGACTTCCTGTTATTTATATAAAGGTAGGTATTAGATGACTAAAGATAAATTCCACATATGTAAATGATTCATTTTTTCTACCAAAGAGCCAGCGATCTGTGAAACTAAAGAAGAAATGTAATTCGGCTGCATTTGTTCATACCAAAATGTAGTGATAGCCCAGAAAGCCACTGCGCATCCGCTAGGAAAAATATTCTGATTCGGATTTTTGCACAATCTTACTCAAAAAGGAGCCCTTTTAACAAATTTGCATGTTGCGAGGACCAAAAGGTGGTCAAAAATTTTTTAAACGTTTTTTTTTGTTTTTTTCCTAAAATTATTTTTTTTGCATGGAAAAAAGTTTTTTTTTAGGTTTTTGGATCATTCCAAACAGAAAAGGTCTTTATTGACTTTTCTCTAAAAATGATAGTTTTTGACATATAAGCGATTAAAAATTGAAAAATTGTGAAATAGGCCATTTTTAACCCTCAAAAACTATGTGAAAAACTGAAAATTTGAATGTTGCCAAGGTAGGTAGATATTCTTTAAACATCGATTGATGAAATTCCGAAGAGTTTTTCGCAATACAATAATCAAAACTCCTTTGTTTTTTAATTGCTAATCAAGCGTGCGCGACACTACTTTCCACCGTTGCATGTGTATACAGTATGGTGCAAATGAAAGGAATAAATTCGTTTTTTCGTAAACCGGCGACTTTAAGGAAAAGAGGTCGATTTTTATTTTTAAGTTATGATATTGTGGCATATATGGTATACTAGTGACGTCATCCATCTGGACGTGATGACGTAATCGATGATTTTTTTAAATGAGAATAGGGGTCGTGTGCTAGCTCATTTGAAAGGTTATTCAATTTTCTATTCAGTAATATAAAAATTTCAATAATTATTCATACAAGATGTCCAAAAAAAATTTTTAAATAAATTATTTGAAAGAAAAGAAGAATGTATGTAATTTATTTAATTCAAAATACATTTTACTGTTATCCGAAAACTAAAAAATGTTTATTTCACAAATAAACATTGCTTTTCGATTAAATTCAATGTTCAAACCAGCTCCCGCCAGCCACCTCTTGGAAGTTTGAACATTGAATTTAAGCGAAAAGCAATGTTCATTTGTGAAATTAACTTTGTTTTCTGATTTTTGAAAGCAGTAAAATGTATTTTGAATTAAATAAATTACATACATTCTTGTATTTTTGTCAAATAATTTAATTTAATTAAATTTTTTTGCACACGCTGTATAAATAATTATGTAAATGTTTATATTACTGAATAGAGAATTGAAGAACCTTTCAAATGAGCTAGCACACGACTCCTATTCTCATTTAAAAAATCATCGATTACGTCATCACGACCAGATGGATGACGTCACTAGTATACCATATATGCCACAATATATGGGACGACTTAAAGTCACCGGTTTACGGAAAAACGAATTTATTCCTTTCATTTGCACCATACTGTATACATATACAACGGTGGAAAATAGTGTCGCGCACGCTTGATTAGCAATTAAAAAACAAAGGAGTTTTGAATATTGTATTGCAAAAAACTCTTCGGGATTTCATCAATCGATGTTTAAAAAATATCTACCTACCTTGGCAACATTCAAATTTTCAGTTTTTCACATTGTTTTTGAGGGTTAAAAATGGCCGATTTCGCAATTTTTCAATTTTTAATCGCTTATATGTCAAAAACGATCATTTTTAGAGAAAAGTCATTAATACCTTTTCTGTTTGGAATAATCCAAAAAACCTAAAAAAACTTTTTTTCATGCAAAAAAATAATTTTAGGAAAAAAAGAAAAAAAAAACGTTTAAAAAATTTTTGACTACCTTTTGGTCCTGGCAACATGCAAATTTGTTAAAAGGAGTCCTTTCTGAGTAAGATTGTGCAAAACATCCGAATCAGAATATTTTTCCTAGCGGATACACAGTGGCTTTCGGGACTATGAATTGTTAATTAAAATTTATTAAAATAATTGTATATGTCATGACCGAAAACTCATTATTTTCCATACCTGTTATTTATGTGCGTTATATCGGTTATTATCTACCGCTGTCAACTTGTTCTGTACTAGTTTTATTTTGAATAGCGTCTTTCTTGGCGCGTTTTTCCATATTCAAACCTGTTGGGAAAAGTAGATGCTACTAATATTTATCTGTAAGGTTTAGTATAGTTTTCAGTTCATGTACAATATGTGTCTGACAGTTATAATTGTGATGTAGAAGTTTTTTTATTAAACTTTAAAATATCGTTTTTGATTTAATTTTATATATTAAAATTAAAATCCTAATTAAACCCAAATATCTTTGATTAAAACTTTCAAAGCAAAAGGTACTCTAGTACGATGCCCTTTTCTGAAACCTGTCTGTATATTTCTAATAATATAGATATCTCACTTCTGACATTTTTAAAAATATCTTTGGTAGATGGTTTATTAGCCACGTATCAAATCTTTTTGCATTAACTTTTGCATATTTTCGTTCAAACTAAAATTTCAATAATTTATTTTTACTTCTCTCTTTTTAACAAGCGCTCCCTTATTTACTTTAATACGTTTTCTCCTTACAAAATACAGTCAACTCCCATTTATTCGTGGGTTTTATTGGTATGGTATTTACTGCGGATAATAACATTGCGGATAAGCCGCTAACTGGTTAAACGCAGTCAAATAAAAGCCGAAAGTAAAATTTAGTTTCACCTCAAATATCCTTCAGTATCTTAATTCTACAGTGCATTTTACACATCATCAGTTTTTCATTGAGGAATGCGTCGTTCTGCTCCTCTAGATACACTACTCTAGAAGTTTACACTTTACCCTTTATTTTCTCCTTGACATTTTCTTAAGATTTCTTCATCTGTTAGCTGCTCAAATCCCGGGTCGGTAGTATCGCTGTTTAGCCATTCCTGCAAGTTTCTTGCGTCCACGTTCTCTCCCCCAAGAACTGAATTCACTAAACTTGTAAAGTCAAGTACCGAGATCATTTTCATCTTCTTGAGATTGTCGTTAAAAATGGCTTCTACAGAGTCATAGATGAACGGGAGTTGGGTATGTATTCCTCGAAACGCATTTTCGCTGGCTCTTGGACTATAATCTACACTAGCACTATGCATTTTGTCAAATCATTAGTAACAGCCAATAGTTTGCAAGCTTTGCAAAGTAGAATTATATTAATTTAAACTTTAATAATTGCCAATACTAACATTTTAGCTTGAAAATATTTTAAAATCTCTAAAGCTGTCAGACCTGACATTAGAAAATACAAGGAGGAGAAAACTATAACAATTTGAAGAAAAAAAAAGCATGAAAGCATTGAGGAGAAAAATCACAAACGGCAAAAAGGAAATCTTCCAACTTAAAAGCAATAATGGAAATACAGTCTTAGATAGGCCAGGCATATTACATATTGTTCGTCCGCTATAATTTTTCCCATGCGTCACGATTCATTTCAAACAAATTAAGTCAAAACATAAAGTGAAACGTACGCCGGTGTATGTAGTATATAGTATACAGTCTACAAAATGCATATATGGTCTATACGCTGTGAGCTCGTAGGTAGAGGGGATAATTAAAAATTCGCGAGCGCCAGTAGCGACATGTTTGTAAACCTTTACTGGAAATTTGCTTTTTGACGTTCTGCATTAAGAGTTGCATATTATAGCTTTTAAATGTCTCACGAAAGTTGTTGTATTAAAGAGTGTCGAAATACTGGTTAAAATAGTAACTGTGTAAATATTCTACAACTTTCCTGTCGCTAAACATAAGGTGATTCAACGATAAAAATGGATTGATGCAATTAGAAAAAAGTAAGTAAACACAATTTTAATTTTAAAACGGTAGAAAAATTTGAGCTAGAGGATCAGTTAGCACACTCTCGAATTTTGGAATTTTGACGGTTTCAATTTTACAATCCAATCCTGAAACAAAATTTGAATGCGTGAAGATAACGACCAATCACAGCAAACGTAGGATGCCGTTAACTGTCATTCATAAGTTAATATTTAAGAAGTATTATACTATAATTATATTAAATTATTATACTTTTTTGCAGAATAAATTTTTTCTAATATTAGTTTTCAACATAAACGTCAAAACGATAAGCAAAGTCTTAAAAATAATCATAATGAATACCTAATAAATTATGTACTTACTGCTATTAATTATCGATTACAATCCAATTACTTCTTTACGTTGTAAATATTACACGATAAGAATTAAATAATAAGTTTGAAACAACTATTATTTTCTTTTCTACTGTCCTCTTTAAAATTCCGGCCGAAATAGGAACACTAGTCAACCGTTAGATGGCGATACCAGCCATACCAGCGAAACTCACAGAGTATAGGCTACACTTTTTTCTTTTCTTTCCAGAAAATTTCCGTTAAAAGTTATACTAGTAATCCTGTAGGTAGGTGGCGATACCAGCGAAGCTCGGAGCGTATAGACATTTTTCAGTGCGTCACAAATGATAGAAAAAAAGGTAAGTCCGTGATAGTAAACATTTATAACATTTATTCCAACATGACATTTTAGTTAAATCTGACAGTTGTCACATATTATTTGCTTTTTGGCATAAAAAAAATCAATTGTGTTTATTGCATTTATAAAAAGGTATTTTCTTTGATTCGTATAGTTTTATAAATTGTACAATTATATTCGTATACTTCGTCTAATTTACTAACCGTTGCAGGTCATCCGCGTCATAGCCTGTGACGTCGCATGATACCAACACGAAATATTTAGGCGGTAGGTGTGTTCTTTTTTAGAATCACTTTGCCGAGTACACTGGAATTACAGCCACTAGACATATTTTATTATATATGCGTAGAAATAATATTTGAAGATTTCTATTAATGTTAACCTAAAGAAATACACAATAATATGTTTCATTTAATTTGTATAAGTGTTTTTATGAAGCAGATTTGTTCGGATCACCCTGTAACTGTCATCGAACGAAGGTGACATTTTAGAATAGATTGGTAACATTTATTTGACAGTTGCGGTGATGACACTTTATATTTGTTTATATTCTTTACTATAAGTATCTATTTTATTTATTATATTTACTGTTTTTATTATTATTTACTTTACTATAAAAAGATCCTCTACTATAAAAATATAAATTTCACCTAATTTTATAACGACTTGGAATAATCCAGGTATCTGACAACTTTTTTAGTTGTTATTGTAGACATATACAAAGAAACCTACCGACTTTTTGCCAAGAGTTCGGAGCCGTTTTTTAATTATTAACAATGCAGTGCAAAAACGCTTGCACTGCAAATCTTAAAAGATTATAACTTAATTCTTGTTCTCTATTTCTTAAGTTTTTACTTATTTACATTGAATATTAATTCGTTTTGTTGTATAATCCACGTTTACAATAATTATGTGATATATTTGATTTAAAATGGATTCAGGATTTTTTTATACTTTGGCAACTATGTCAACTTAGATCTCTGGCGTAGATAATGACGTGCAACGGTAAGTAAATTAGATGGACTGTAGATATATTTTATAATTCGTAAATAATTTTTTTCGATTATAGCGCCATCTATCGACAACTAGAGTACATGTTATAAATGTCTGTAATCACGGAACTGCCTTTTTTTTTCTGTCACATACAATTTAATGCGTTAGAAAGAAATCGAAAAACTGTGACGCACTGAAAGATGCCTATGAGAAAGAGATTACACATCGACGTTCGTTTCACTTTATGTTTTGACTTAATTTGTTTGAAAATTAATCGTGACGCATGGGAAAAGTTATAGCTGACGAACTATATAGTGGAAAGTTTCTATGAAATGTTAAATCATAGTCAAGTTATACCACAGTTCACCAAACAGCCAATACGAGAAGTCCATAATGTATGATCGGAGGATATACCAGATATATCACGGGAGGATATTCAGATGATCTCAAAAATAATATGAAGAATAAATGAGTTCCGAGGGAAAATGGTGTAGTCATCAAAACAATAATTAAACTAGCTTTTGATGTCACCAATACAAACACTTTTTAATCTATTTCTGCATAACGAAAACATTCTGAATAAATGAGAAAATTCAGTTCATAAAAAAGGAGATTAATTAGAGTAAAATTTAGATTGGTCAGAAACCTTAACTCCCACAAAATCATCAGCGGAATAATTGAATCGCTTATTGTATAAAGGGAATAAGTCCATCTCAGTACGACTTTTAAATAAGATATACATTTTGTTAAATTAACGTCGACGGATCAATGAGCCTATAAGGGAAATTGGTATCTCTTACCAGACGCGAAATATCGCAGTTGCAATGCGAATGCAAAACAATCTTACTTTTCAATCAGAATACGGAGCGCAGTCCAGTCCTCTGAATCGCGATTTTCGGCTCTTATTGGAGCCTCATCGGAGAGAACGTAGTCTTGTTCTCCATACTCCAATTGATCAGCACCGAGAGCTTTTCCCACCCATTGCAACTAAAGTGAAAATATTAGGTGACTAGCGTCATCTGGCTATTAAAAGATGAAGTTTTCGATCCTAATAGCATTATTAATAATATTTAAAAAATATTAAAATATTACTAAAAGATTTTTAAATTGAAAACTTATTGGTCCATTTCCTTGGTAACACCTCCAAGGCTTCTAAAATTTGCAAACCAAATGGATGCTGAAGCGAAGAAGACAAGAGGGAATTCAAAAAACTTACAATTCACGACCCCGTCTGTTCAGCTGGTAAATTCCAAAGCAGACCTAGTTACTCGAAGGAGTAAAGACCAATATAAAAATAAAATAAAAAATTTATTTTTAATTCAGTTGCAATGCGAAGGCAAAACAATCTTACTTTTCAATTAGAATACGGAGCGCAGTCTAGTCCTCTGAATCGCGATTTTCGGCTCTTATTGGAGCCTCATCGGAGAGCACGTAAGCTTGTTCTCCATACTCCAATTGATCTCCATACTCCAAGTGAGTATGGAGAACAAGCCTACGTTCTCTCCGATGAGGCTCCAATAAGAGCCGAAAATCGCGATTCAGAGGACTGGACTGCGCTCCGTATTCTGATTGAAAAGTAAGATTGTTTTGCATTCGCATTGCAACTGAATTAAAAATAAAATTTTATTTTATTTTTATATTGGTCTTTACTCCTTCGAGTAACTAGGTCCATTTTCTGTTGGAATTTACCAGCTGAACAGACGGGGTCGTGAATTGTAAGTTTTTTGAATTCCCTCTTGTCTTCTTCGCTTCAGCATCCATTTGACTTGAAAATTTTAGAAGCCTTGGAGGTGTTACCAAGGAAGTGGACCAATAAGTTTTCAATTTAAAAATCTTTTAGTAATATTTTAATATTTTTCAAATATTATTAGTAATGCTATTAGGATCGAAAACTTCATCTTTTCATCTATTAATATTTATTTTTATTTTAAACAATATTCATTAGCTTCGTGTCTGATATCTCTGATGCAAATGGTGAAAGTATTAAATTGAGAAGAGAAGAGAAACGGAAAAGGGGCAAGCGAAACCCTGAAAAATATAAGAATGATGTAAGTATTAAAGCTCGATTACTTGGAAAAAGTGATGTTAGTCAAAATTACAAAACCTGATCGACAAACAGAACATAACTGCAGGTGTGTACTTGTACAAGATTTACGACTATGTACAGGTTGGCGCCTTTTCATATAGATGAAGGTTATATTGGGAGGAAATCTACTCACTACTTACTTAGAAAATGTACCTTAATATATATCTATTACCTATGTTTTTTTTCACTTACATTCCCGAAGAAGATAAAGAATTTTTTGAGCAATTTAAGGACTGACCGAGGACAAATAAAGAATATGATAGTGATTAGTTTTTTAAGTAATAAGCTTTAAGATTTACTTTAGGACTTGTTTGTAAAAATAAACGTATTTTTTATACATAGATTAATAATTATTATCAACTATTTTCAATGGGAAATAAGCCACACTTTTACCAAAATTAGGATACATTCCTAAATATTATAAACGATCATGAAGAGACAATAAAATGTACAATGGAAAAGGAATATAATAACACTCTAGAGGAAGTCAATAGAAAGAAAATACCACGAGTAGTAAGTCAGTAACATATCGAGTTAGTACATATTTTATATTTTAGTATTATTTATATAATATCTATGTATTTTTAATATTATTTATAATTTAAAATAGCATATATATTATATTAAAGTCAGAATTTGGTATTAGTTTTGAGAGTAGATTAAACTAAATGTAAGCCCAAATATTTACGATGTCGGGATATTACCTATCACGAGGTTTTTTCCTGGTTTTCCCTCGTGATTTACTATGGAATCTCTAGCGCGAAAATTTTATTGTCACCGTTACATTTGGTTGTCTTTTAAAAGACAGATCACATGCTATGATTTTTTGTGGCGGATATTATTGAGTTGGGTCGATTTCATGTAATCAAATAAACTACCTTTTAGTAAGTCGCCCCAGGAACGCAACTCATCAATATTGGCAATATCATTTTAAAGTCTTCTACTTTAAAATGTATAATACCTGTCTAAATTACCGATATAAATGAGTCAGATTAAATAAATTAGAAGATTTTTTTTACTAAGCAACAACATTTTTGTTTAATCTAGTATTATTTTGTATTTTGACAACGACACCCGATTTGGCCGTTAATAAAATCATTTTTTTGGTAAAAGTGTGGCTTATTTCCCATTGAAAATAGTTGATTATAAAAATGCCACAAGAAAATAGCTTCACAACAACATTAATAATTATTACCTGTAGAGCAGCAGCATTATTTCGCCTTTCCTTCATTTATTTTATAAAGGAAACAGGTCCCACCCCCTAAAACCGTCCTTTTGGCCTTAATAGTTTTCAAAGCCAAATTTGTTGTATCACAGGACACTCTACTAGCTTATTTCATATGTAGAACATTTGATAGGTCAAGTTTTTAAACTAATTAGTTTTTTTGAGTTTTCTCAAAACTAAGTACATGCGGACTTATATCCTTTATACAATAAGCGCTTCAATCGTAAGGAACACAACGTAAAATAGATGGACTGACGACCTCAAAAGAATAGAAGGAAATATTTAGATGAGGCTATGTTCAACAATGAACAAATCTATGATGATGATGGTGATTCTATTTGAGTTAAAGTTTGTTTAGCAGTAAATGGTTGACTTCAATTAGTGCGGTCGTAAATATTATTAAATTTATCTGACTTGGCCCATTGTTAAGACCGGTCCGCAGCGATACGCAAACGAGGTAGACAGAGTTGGTCTTTTGACAATTAATACTGACTAAACGGTACTCCTATAATAAAGCAAAGGATCCACAAAATTTACAATAATTACTACGACAAAAACAAAAAAACGGATGTAAAATATATTGCTTTGCCTTATATACCCGAAATTAATGTTTTCAAATGAGTTTTAAAATAAATTAAATCTATTTTAATTGCTAAGATTATAGAAAAACCAACATTCAAACATATGTAAATTTTACCTGAAACCGGGCCTTTTATACTATTATCGGTTAACTCAGGATGTTTATAATTGGTACTATTTGAAGTCAACCATTTACTGCGAAACAAACTTTACCTACTATCTTCATGTAGATTAACTGGTCTTATGGTGGCATTGTATATAGGATCTACTTCGATTTACGAATTCATTGCATTGTTCGTGAAGACAGTCCATGGCTGTTTTTTGACTGATTCGCGCACCTGAGGGGGTGCGCTTTCAAGCGAAAACGGAACTGCGCATGTGAATCAGTCAGAAATCAGCCAGAAACCAGTTATGCACTGTCTCCACGAACAAAGCTCATTTCAATTATATAATATTGTTATTATTATTGTGATATGAGCTTCGATTTTTTTGCGACTAATTTTCAATTCTATTTGGTAGAATTTTGTTCTTCTATCATCTTTTCCAATTCGTTCCAATTGGATTCATACTATGTAGGTACTAAATCATATATAGGTATTTTAAAAGCATCGTAACGTTACAGCTGGAGTCCAATTAAAGAAAATTAAAAAAGCAGAACCCAAAGAACCTCAGGAAAATGGAGCGAAAGAAAGTTTCTTTCAGAAGCCAGCGCTCAAACCGGTTCCACAGAGGGAAAAATCTCCCCCTAAAAAGGATCACAAAATTCACAATCTTCCGACTTTACAAAAAGCTTCGGAAAGAGTGTTGAAGAGTCCTCCAAGGAAGCCGTCTTTAGCTAGAAGTGATACATTGACGTCCGACGATGACGTTGAAATTGATAAGGTGAGTGCATTGCAAAATATAGGTTGATTCATTTTTTAAGCTCATGAAAATGATGAAAATATAATGACAAACACTCACAGGCACAAAATTCCGACACTTAAAATTTTTCTTGCGCCAGTTTGTAGGTACATGTATTGATATCGTTTGGTATTATTCCGGTAACAAAAAAATATGCTTGCATGGCATTATCCATACATGGGTCAATGGAAGCATTGTATTTTCTCCTAACTTTAAAAAATTACGTGGAAAAATGGAATAGCTGATTTTGTTTCATAGGCCTGTCATATTATCCTGGAGGCATCAATAACATTGTGTTTTTTGAATTATCCGAATATCTCTATTCTTGTAAGAGCTGTACCATTTTTTGTAAATAAAAACACTGATTGACTCATAAAATAGAGGTTGGATTGATAAGATTAGAATGGCCCGCATGCAGCACAGATCTCAATCCTATTGAGCATGTATGGGATGAATTAAAAAACCTATTCGCTCCTAGGCCTTCAGAAAATTTGGTACAGGTATGACCCTGGAAGAGGAATATCGGGCTATTCCCCAGGCAAGGATAACACATCTTTATTCGATGCTAAACAGATTGCGAGCAGTCATTGCTGCAAGAGGTGGACATACCCGCTATTGGATTATTTTGTTTTGTTGTTAATTTTGTTTTGTTTTGTTAATTTTAGTGCGTTTGATATTTTTGATTAAATGAACCTTCAAAGCAGTGTTTTTATTTACAGCTCTTACAAGAAAAGAGATATTCGGATAATTCAAAAAACAAAACGTTAGTAATACCTCCAGGATAATACAAAAGGAGTATGAAACAAAATCAGCAATCCAATTTTTTCACAGAATTTTTTAAAGTTAGGAGAAAAAACAACGCTTTCATTCACCCCCGTATAATGCCATTTAAGAAAAAAATTTTTGTTACCGGAATAATCAATACATATTACATCAATACATGTACCTACAAACTGATGCAATAATCTTGAAAATCGGAGTACAAATAATAAAGTTATAAATTGTCAAACTTAATCAAAAAATTTTAGTAACGGAATTTTGTGCCGGTGAATGTATAAATACATTATATATATGGGTGTTTATAAACAAATAAATGCTTCGAAATCTTCTTCTTTTCAATTATTGCTCTGTAAATCTTTAATATTGAACATTTTAGGGACGTAATTATTCATCAATAATTAAATACATAGCTTGGTGACATAAAAAAGCTTTTTTGTAGTAGATTATATTTTCTGATGCCGTCGACAATATAACAAATAGTTTAGTAACAATTAAATTGTTAATTAAAAATTTACGGTCGCAATAATAACCAGAATATATGATACACCAGAATAACTATGATATTCATATAAAAAGACTATACAGATCTAACATACATACTATAGAGAATTCAAATTTTACTATTTCAGCGGCCTCAGGAATGTTTTAAAGTTATAAACAATTTTTTGAACTATAAAAAAATATAATATCTCAGCAACTATTAGATTCAATTAAGAAAACGGCATTGGAAAGGACGCGGTAGGACTCTTCTTTTAAAAGAAAAAAAAGTTGAATTGCGAGGAGGGGTTCCTGATATCCAACCGGTCAAAGTTGACCAGCATTTGCGACGAAGTTATAAACAATAGGATGGTAATCTTCGAACTATTACCTTTTTATGTCGGTCCTTTTATAAATACAAATTTTCATATCTTCAAGAGACTTATACTTCACATATATTATAATAATAATAACGATTGGTATTACGCGTCAAAGATACCAAAAATACCAAAATCCCAATCAAAAACTAGGTTGGAGAAAATAGAATTTCAAAGTTCAAAATCGGTATACGTTAAAAAATATATTTTCTCGGCTTCCCATAGAGCAATTTTCTTAATCTTTTTTAATCAGAAGTAACTCGAGTAGAGCCACCTAACTGATGTACATATTACTAAATGTCAAAAATGCTTTAGTTTTGTTATAATAAATTATTATCCTGATTTTTCTACGCTGTAATGGTTCCCTTTGGAACTTTCTTCATAACAACTTAAAAAACAAATAATGGACGGATTATTTTTCTCTTTGTAGTGTCTTTTACTATTTTTAGTAGATTATTATGAGTTAAAAACTGCAGTTAATAATTAATGTTTTTCACCATCTTCATTCTAATTTTATGTACCTACCATCTTCATAACAACTTCGAAAATAATTTCCCGTCTGGCTTACTTTTCTCTTTGCAATTTCCTTGACCTTATTCAAGTGAATCACGATTGAGAATGAAATGATTTGCGTTGCAATTATCCAATCAATCACCTCTTGAGCATTTTAAGTTGCCAAAGTCTCTAAATTTAAACAAATCCACTCGATGGCAGAGTAGCGTGTGCGATCGCGTGGATCATTTTTTGTGAAATCAACTTCTATTCTGAATCAGAATTAGTTTAAAGAGTTGGTATAATCTTTCAGGTAAGTCTTCAAGTTGTTTAGTTATAATTAGTACAATAAATAATACTGTAATAAATTTATTCCTAATAAAACTATTGTTATACTAGGGCGACTATTCAAAAGTCGTATTAAGTCAATACAGCAATGCAATAAAGTTGCTCTGTTTTGGTTTCGTAATAGGGATTTCCGTTTATTGCTTGTTCTTAGAGTGCCGTCTCCCAATTTGGAGGTCACCATCACTATCTTTACTTCAATTACCGCTGCTCTGAAAAGTTCTGTTCTGTTCTGTCAAAAAATGCTATTCTAAGCATCCTTCAGTAACATCACATTTGAAATGACTGTAGCTTATTTAGTGTTCTTGCTTCATTCTCCAGCTTTCAAGTCCATTTTTACTCTGGGCTAATTAGCAAAATACAAGGAAAAGTTATTTACCAGCAATTTTATTGCTGGAATCGAATCTTATGATTGTATAATATAGGTATGCAAAGTCCGCAGAGAGTGTGCTATTTTTTTTATAAACAAAATGGCGCCCGAAAATCGTGTTTTTTTCAATTTTTGCTCTATAACTCCAAAGATTTTAACTTTATACCAAAAACACCAAATAAAAATTCACCGTAATTAAATTCTCTATAGAGACGTGTTTTTCCCGATTTACTTCGACGAAAATTTTTCCCAGAAAATGTGGTTTTTCCAACAAAATCTTTAATTTTCAACTAAAATTTTAGATAAGTAACTGTTTATCAATAATTAAATAACTTGGTAGTATAAATGCTGTTTTCGTATAGATTATAATTCCAGAAGCCGATGGAAATTGAATGAACAGTTTAGCAACAATTGAATTGTTAATTAAAAAATTACGGTCGCTATGATAATCACAATAATTATGATACATAAGATGAGTTTTGTATAAAAAGACACTGTACCTATCTAATGTACTTTACAGAATTGAAATTGGACTATAGTGCAGCCGATACGTGAAACAATTGTGCATTTAATGATAGAAGTATATAATTTGGACCACATATTATTCTGCACATATAAAGGTTCAAATTTAGATATGAGGCCATCTCAGATTTTGCCTTTTACAAAAATGGCGAGGATTCAAAATGGCAACTATACATTGTGACTAATAGCCTGATAACTTTTGAACGAGACTTCAGCTTTCAACCAAATTTGGTATATAGGTTCTTTTTTTGATGTATAAGATCGAGGTCTCGAACCGGAAGAATCGGTTTATGAGAAGTTGTGTTTTTCCTGGTTTTTATGTAAAAATATGCTGTTTTTGAAGTTATACTTCTTTAGGCGCGATTGGGGGTGAATTTTTATTATTCTGCGCGCATGCGCACACAGACAGTATGGAGTTCGTTGCTAAATCCAAAGAATATATTAGATATACTCTCTCTTAACGTCTATATTCTTTGCTAAATCTATTAAGGTATGTATTTATCAGTCCAAAAATGGTGCGAAAAGAATATATTAGTGTTTTTAGTAAATATATTTATTACAATTTTTGTGTCTTTGGATATGATTTGCTCGGGAGTAAGATAATAAGAATTATTAAAACATATTTATTTTTATACTTTACTTGATCTATTTGTCACCGTGATTATAATTATGTCCGAGAAGTGATGTAAACAGAACCGTGATAGGTTATTGGTAGAGCATTCGACTACAGATCGAGAGGTCCCGCGTTCAAATCCGGACAATTCATATTCCTTCTTTTTTTCTCCTTTTTTTAATTGTTGGTAATGTTTTAAAAAAAAATTTTGAAAGTGGTAAGTATTAAAATTAGTTTAATATTTAAATAAAATACAATTAAACTGTTTAAAGTATATTTTTTTCGTTGAAATTATATAATAGAAGTGAGGCGTGTAAATGCAAAACCGGACATGTCACAGTTAAGTAGTTTAGAGAAAAACTCAAAAAACTGTAGAATAGGTAAAACTTGATGGGTATTTTTAACGTTTTTTTACTATGAGGAAGATTGCACACAAATTTTTATAACTGAAAGGAATAATTAGCCTATCTTTACTGATTAATAATCTACACGGTTATTAAGGTTACTTGCGTTCGAGTTTGCAACAAAAATTTGGATATGTCTTGCTTTAAAACTTATATGACACATATAAGCGATGGGAAAATTAATAATGAGATTTTTTACTTTGACAGTGTATTCTATTAAAAAGGCAAAATGAACAAGATTTTTTTTTTGTTAAAAAAGAACAATTTTTATATTAAACATGGAATATTATTTTTCTTCTAAATATTCGCATGGTGGATTGTTATCATCATTATTGTTATGTTCAGTGGTGTGTTGGTCTTGAACACTATCGAGAATGTTTTTGTAAAAATCACATTCAGGCATAGATGACCAATCATTTAAAAAATGACAGCATAATAATGTCTCGATATCCTTCTTCTTTTTAAAATTCAGTGGAACACCGATTGGCAGTTCTGCTGGAGTAATTTGGGATATTTTTTTACCTTTTTTAGTAATAGGCAATGCATTTGACGCAGAAGAATAATAAAATCTAAAATCTCTAAAATATTGTAACAAAGCACTGTAACGTACTTATTATAATTCGAAACTAGTAATGATCACGCTGCCGGGAATAACAAAACAGACACGTGCTGCGCTACGTCATGTGATTGCAGTCCATTGGTCGAACGTCGATGTCCGATTTTGCAACCAAGACGCTTGGGCTTTGTCCGCTTTTGAAACTACAGCAATATTTGATTGTAATATTTTACGGTAAAAGACGTGTTTTGCAACGAATTTTCATTGTAGACTGATGAAATAGGTTATAATGAACATGAACAGAATCCCGGTGTTAGTTTCATTTCGACCAAAATGTGACATGTCCGGTTTTGCATCTACACGCCTCAAGTATAACTTCTTACGTGCGTACAAAGTACACACACATTCTTTTTTTTTTCAATTCCTTCACCCTGTATATAATAATTTCTCAAAAAGGTGATACCGGCGTTGAAAAGTGCAATTTAGTTGTGTTCGTTATAGTTAGTTTTGGTTATGTTAATTACCATTTTAATAAGGCAAAACGTATCTTCACATGTTCCTATATGCGGCAGATTCGTGCAAATATTTTAAGAATTATTGTGCATTTAATGATAGAAGCATATAATTTGGACCACATATACTACACATATAAAGGTTCAAATTTAGATACGAGGCCATCTCAGTTTTTGTTCCTTTTATAAAAATGGCGGGCATTCAAAATGGCGACTATACATATTATGTGACTAATAGCACGATAACTTTTGAACGAAACGACAGATTTCAACCAAATTTGGTATATAGGTTCTTTTTTTGATGAATATTATCGAAGTCTTGAACCGGAAGAATCGGTTTATCAGAATTTGTGTTTCTACTGTTTTTTTTATGCAATAATATGTTATTTCTTTTTCAATTCTTTCACCCTGTATATATAAATTTTTCAAAAAGGTAATAACGCCATTAAAAAGAGTACAAATATATTTTTTAGGAAATATTTTGAATGCTTTAGTTGTGTTAATTACCATTTAATAAATGCATAACGTAGGTTCACATGTACCCATGGGCGGCAGATTCATTTTGAATATCCGCCATTTTTGTAAAAGACTGAATCTGATATATATGTATAGTATGTGTGGTCCAAATTATATGCTTCTACCATTAATTGCACAATAATTCTTATATTATTATTTGCACGAATCTGCCGTACATAGATACATGTGAAGATACGTTATGCATGTATTAAATGGTAATTAATATTACTAGAGTTCAAAATATTTCCTAAAAAATATTTTTACGCCCTTTTCAACGCCGGTATCACCTTTTTGAAAAATTAATATACAGGGTGTCCCGAAAAGATTGGTCATAAATTATACCACTGATTCTGGGGTCAAAAAGAGGGTGATTAAACCTCACTTACCTATATACAATAGTGCACACAAAAAAAGTTACAGCCCTTTGAAGTTACAAAATGAAAATCGATTTTTTTTAATATATCGAAAACTCCTAGAGCTTTTTTATTGAAAATGGACATGAGGAATCTTTATCGTAGCAACATCTTAAAAAAAAATATAGTGAAATTTGTGTACCCCATAAAAATTTTATGGGGGTTTTGTTCCCTTAAACCCCCCCAAACTTTTATGTACGTTCCAATTAAATTATTATTGTGGCACCATTAGTTAAACACAATATTTTTAAAACTTTTTTGCCTCTTAGTACTTTTTTGATAAGCCAGTTTTTACCGAGATATTTTGAATATTTGTCGAATCCACCACCTATTTGTATATGGTTAAGTATGATTATAGACACCTGTTAATAATCTGAAAATTTATTTATAACTTAAATTTTTTGGTATATTTTGAAAAAGAAGCCACATCTCGATAAAAGTTGACTTACCAAAAAAAGACAAAGAGGCAAAAAAGTTTTAAAAACACTGTGTTTAACTAACGGTACCACAATGATAGTTTAATTGGAACGTACACAAACATTTGGGGGGTTTAAAGGAACAAAACCCCCATAAATTTTTTATGTAAGTATAGTAAAAAAGTAGCCGCATCTCGATAAAAACTGGCTTATCGAAAAAATACTAAGAGGCAAAAAAGTTTTAAAAACGATGTGTTCAACTAATGGTACTACAATAATGAATTAATTGGAACGTACACAAAAGTTTGGGGGGGTTCAAGGGAACAAAATCCCCATAAATTTTATGCCCGTTTTCAATAAAAAATCTTTGAGAGTTTTCGATATATTGAAAAAAATCGATTTTCATTTTGTAACTTCAAAGGGCTGTAACTTTTTTTATGAGCACATTTGTACTAAGGTAAGTTAGGTTCAACCGAACTATTTTTAACCCCAGAATGTGTGGTATAATTTATGACCATTCTTTTCGGGACACCCTGTATACAGGGTGAAGGAATTGAAAAAGAAACAACATATTTTTACATAAAAAAAACATTAAAAACACAAATTCTGGTAAACCGATTCTTCCGGTTTAAGACCTCGATATTATTCATCAAAAAAGAACCTATATACCAAATTTGGTTGAAATCTGACATCTCGTTCAAAAGTTATCGTGCTATTAGTCACATATGTATAGTCGCCATTTTGAACCCGCCATTTTTGTAAAAGGAACAAAAACTGAGATGGTCTCGTATCTAAATTTGAACCTCTATATGTGTAGTACATGTGGTCCAAATTATATGCTTCTACCATTAAATGCACAATAATTCTTATATTATTTACACGAATCTGCCCGCATATATAGATACATGTGAAGATACGTTTTGCACTTAATAAATGGCAATTAACATAACTAAAAAGCTAAAAATATTTACTAAAAAATATTTTTACGCTCTTTTTAATGGCCGTATTAACTATTTGAAGAATTAATATATACAGGGTGAAATAATTGAAACAAAAACAACATATTTTTTACATAAAAACCAGGAAAAACACAACTTCTCATAAACCGATTCTTCCGGTTCAAGACCTCGATCTTATACATCAAGAAAAGAACCTATATACCAAATTTGGTTGCAATCTGAAGTCTTGTTCAAAAGTTATCGTGCTATTAGTCACATATGTAGAGTCGCCATTTTGAATCCCCGCCATTTTGTAAAAGGCAAAATCTGAGATGGCCTCCTATCTAATTTTCACCCTTTATATGTGTAGTATATGTGGTCCAAATTATATGTTTCTATCATTAAACGCACAATTCTTATAATATTTGCACTAATCTGCCGCACTACTACTTAAGCGGCCTCGAGAATATTTTAAAATTATAAACAATTTTTTGGCTTATAAACTAATAGAATATCTCGGGAAATATTAAATTAAATTAAATCAAAACATCAAAACGGTATTGGAAAAAAAGCGGCAGGGCTCATTTTATAAAAGAAAAAACGTTTAATTGTGATAAGTGGTTCCTGAGATACTACCGGCCTACCGGTTGAGAAAGTTGACCGGCATTTACGGCAAAGATATAAACAATAGGATCATAATTTTCGAACCATCACCTTTTTATTTTTATCCTCTTTCTTCACACCAATTTTCATATCTTTAAAATAATCATAACATATATTATTATAATAAAAACTATCAATATTACGAGTGAAAATTGCCAAAAATAGCAAAATTCCAATCAAGAATCAGGTTGGAGAAAATGTAATCTCAAAGTTCAAAATCGGTATACGATAAAAAAATGCATTTTCTCGGCTTCCTATGGATCTTCATTCTTTTTTTGTTCCCAAGTATCTCGAGTAGAGCCATCTAACTAACGCATTATTAAATGTCAAACTTGCTTTTGTTTTGGTATAATAGATTAATTTATTTATAAAAAAAGAAAACTACATATTTTTCCAGTTGTAGACTTTTTTTAGATAAACTTACTACAAGTATATCTTTTAACTGCACAAATTTTCTCATTTGAAAGCTGTATAATTATTTAAACAATCTTTATTTAAACAAATTAAAAATTTTGTTATAACAAATAAATTAAATTATTATAACAAAACAAAAGCAACTTTGACATTTAATAATGCGTTAGTTAGATGGTTCTACTCGAGTTACTTGGGAACAAAAACAGAATGAAGAAAATTGCGCCATGGGAAGCCGAGAAAATGCATTTTTTTAACGTATACCTACCGATTTTGAACTTTGAGATTACATTTCTTCAACCTAATTTTTGATTGGAATTTTGCTATTTTTGTCAATTTTCACCCGTACTATCGATAGTTTTTATTATAATAATATATGTTATGATTATTTTAAAGATATGAAAATTGGTGCGAAGAAAGAGAATAAAAATAAAAAGGTGATTGTTTCAAAATTATTATCCTATTGTTTATATCTTTGCCGTAAATGCCGCTCAAATTTGACCGGTTGTATCTCAGGAATCACTCACAACAATTAAACGCTTCTTCTTTTAAAAGAAGCGTCCTGCCGCTGTTTTTCTAATACCGTTTTCGGGATTTAATTTAATTTAAAATTTCCCGAGATATTCTATTTGTTTATAAGCCAAAACATTGTTTATAATGTTAAAATATTCCTGAGACCGATTAAATAGTTCAATTTCAATTTTGTAAAGTACATTAGATAGGTACAGTGTATTTTTATACAAAATCAAAGTTATTCTTACGTATCATAATTATTGTGGTTATTATAGCGACCGTAAATTTTTATTTAACAATTCAATTGTTGCTAAACTTTTCATTCAATTTCCATCTGCTTCTGGAATTATAATCTATACGAAATGAGCTTTTATGCTACCAAGTTATTTAATTACTGATAAACAATTACTTATCTAAAATATTAGTTGAGGATTGAAGATTTTGTTGGAAAAACCGGCATTTTCCGGGGAAAATTTTCGTCGAAGTAAATCGGAAAAAACACGTCTCTATGAAGAATTTAAGTACGGTGAATTTTTATTTGAGTGTTTTTAGTGTAAAGTTAAAAAAAACATGATTTTCGGGCGCCGTTTTGTTTATAAAAAAAGTAGCACACTATCTGCGGACTTTGCATACCTATATTATTAATATATACAATCATAAGATTCGATTTCAGTAATAAAATTGCTGGTAAATAACTTTTCCCAAAAATGGCCTGTTCTCCGATAATCTGTCAAAAATCTATTTGTAGTATCAAAAACATGTAACATCTCAGATTTCTTACTCTCATTTCTAATCGAAGGTTTCTATTGAAGAGAATTGTTTTCATTTTTACATAAGCATTTCTTACTATTTTTATTCTGACCCTTAATTCTGTTTTTTACTCATTATTTTCTGAAAACTAGGTTCCCAGCCTATTTGTGTTTTTCAACCCTTACTATCGGTAGGTACATCTTTCAAATGTATGTTTGTTAGTATAATTGTTTTCTTTGTTATTATCATATATTTTGTCTTCTTTCTATTTATTTTTAGTCCATTTTTCACAGAGACCAGAGACTGCTTGTACTGTTTAGTAGTTGGAGTTGTTCAGCAAACTTGTAGTCCATGTGCTGAGACCGCTCCCGTCTGAAAAACATTTCTAATTCGGTTTCTCTGCGGATTAATATTCAAAAATGTCCCCTTTAAAGAAATATGAAGGGTGCCGGACGGAATTTTTGGGCAGAAATTGTTTAAACAATTTTTTTAAACAAATACATAAAATCACCTGTTATTGCTCCAAAAGATATATTTTTAGGGTTTTTGGGTCATTCTAAACGAGAAAGGTATCTTGTGATTTTTCTAAAAAATTGACAGTTTTCGAGTTATAGGCAATTTAAAATCTAAAAAAATGCGAAAATACGCAGTTTAGAGGCGTAAAAACTCATATTTAAATTAGTATTTTTAAGGGTGCCAATAACTTGGATTAAAGTTTAAACATTCCTTTTCAAGATTCCGAAGAGTGATCGGGTCTAACTTCAATTTAGACCGTAGTTTTGTAATTGTTAATTATGCGTGTCTATCCGGTTTTTTACCGGTGCGGCGCGCAATATTTTCAAATATTTCCAATTTTCCTCCAAAAAATATTTTTTCTAGATTCTTTGGGACATTCTAAATAAAATAGGTTTCTTGACATTTTTCTCAAAAGTTAATAGTTTTAAAGTTATAAGCGATTTAAAATCCGAAAAATGACAGAAAAACACATTTTCACATTTTAAATCGCTTATAACTTTAAAACTAGTAACTTTTGAGGAAAATGTCAGGAAACTTATTTTATTTAGAATGTCCCAAAGAATCTATAAAAAATATTTTTCGGAGGAAAATAGGAGATTTTTCAAAATAGTGCGCGCCGCACCGGCAAAAAACCGGATGGACACGCATAATTAAAAATTAAAAAACTACGGTCTAAATTGAAGTTAGACCCGATCACTCTTCGGAATCTTGAAAAGGAACGTTTAAACTTTAATCCAAGTTATTGGCACCCTTAAAAATACTAATTTAAATATGAGTTTTTAAGCCTCTAAAATGCGTATTTTCGCATTTTTTAGATTTTAAATCGCCTATAACTCGAAAACTCAATTTTTGAGAAAAATCACAAGATACCTTTCTTGTTTAGAATGATCCAAAAAACCTAAAAATTAATTTTTTGGAGCAATAAAAGGTGATCTTATGTATTTGTTAAAAAAACTGTTTAAAACAATTTCTGCCCAAAAATTCCGTCCGGCACCCTTCAGATTTGTTTAAAGGGGACATTTTTGAATATGAATCCGCAGAGAAACCGAATTAGAAATGTTTTTCAGACGGGAGCGGTCTCACCACATGGAGTATTGCTATAATCACGGTGTTATCTGCATTGTCATAATGTTGTTAATAATTTTTTATTATATAGTAATGCAGACATAACACATTCCTTTTAACTCCTCTTCTGATTTCAATTTCTGAATTGGGTTCGTTATCTATTAGGTACAATTTGTGATTTTTAATTCCAGTAAAGGTTTGTTATGCTAAGCCCTTTTTGTGCATGTTGTTTACAAAAATAATATAAAAGACATAAATAATAACTTATATTATGCATTAATTTCTCCTTATTTTCCTAACTAGCATGTTTATTGGGTTGAATTTGTCTGTCTGTGGTTTAAGCTTAATGTCAGCTAATATACAGGTCCAGCGATATTTAAACGGGTCATAGCCAATACATGTATTTCGGCTCTAGGCGGTTGGCCAACAAAATATTTTCAAATAATTATTATATTATACAAGTACAATACCTCAGTCGACTGCTGGATTCTGAACTAAGCTACGTAAATGCAAAAGCTCGCCTACATTTACCATTTCATTCTGTTTTAAATCAACCGAACGAGTCTAGAGGTGGGCTAATTTACGATAGTGATATTTTATTCATTGTGATTTTTGTCTGTAACTGAATCAGTCATTGTGAAAACAATACATGTTACAATGTGTAAACTTTTAAGGAAACGTAAAAATATTTTCATTAATAGTTGGATATTCCGAGATAATACAATATTTTAAAAGTGAGCACGTAAAGGTTGGAATAAATTCATTTTCTCGAGAATGGACGATTTTGGTAAAAAAATCCCAAAACAGGTCAATTTTTATTTTCAAATTGCGACTTTTTGACATATGTATCATACTGGTGACGTCACCCATCTGTACGTGATGACGTCATCTATAATTTTTTTAAATGAGAATAGTCGTGTGATAGCTTATTTGCAAGGTAATTCAATTCTCTATTCAGTAATATAAACATTAACTAATTATTTATACAGGGTATCCAAAAATTTTTTTTTTGAATTATGTAAATTTATTGACAAAAAGAAGAATTTGTGTAATATATTTAACTTAAAATACATTTTACTGCTGTCAGAAAAACAGGAAATAATGTTTATTTGACAAATAAATATTGTTTTTTGAATAAACTCAATATTAAAGCCGCCACCCACCTTCCTCTTAACAGTTTGAACATTTGATTTAAGCGAAAAGGAATGATTATTTTCCAAATAAACACTTTTTCTGTTTTCTGAGAACAGTAAAATGTATTTTGAACTAAATAAATTACATTCATCCTTCTTTTTATGTCAATAAATTTAATTCAAAACAATTTCTTTTGGACACCCTATATAAATAATTATGTAAATGTTTATATTACTGCATAGAGAATTAAATTACCTTTCAAATGAGCTATCACACGACCCCTATTCCCATTTAAAAAAATAATCGATGACGTCATCACGCCCAGATGGTGACGTCACTAGTATGATATATATGACAAAAAGTCGTAATTTAAAAATAAAAATTGACCTCTTTCGGGATTTTTTTCCAAAATTGTCCATTCTCGAGAAAATTAATTTATTCCAACCTTTACGTGCTCTCTGTATAAGTATTATGGGTTATAAATGAATCTTTCTGAAAGGCAAAACAAGTTTAAATGTTTATGTATATATTTATATGTAAATTTAATGGCGTTGAAAAGCGTCGTCATTTTACCCAAAATATGGTCTTAGATTGTTTTCGCAATGACCGATTCAATTGTGATTTAACAGAGCAACGAAATATTCGTCCTAATAAAAAGTGTTACCACTGTGGACCATCGTAAAATTCTACACGTATTATTATTTTGTTTAGGTCACTATTACAAAATTGGGTTTGCTATTAGAACGCATACCATGCCATTAGTGCCAAACAAAAATAGAAAAATTTAGTAGTTTATGGAACGTTTTTATATAAGTGGATGATAATTATGCATCATGCAATATTTGTAAGATAAAGCTGTCTTATCAAACTTAAAGAACGTAGAAAACAAAATTTTAATACATTATTGTTTCCTATAATGCACAAAATGTTAAAGGTGGTACAAAATGATGTGAATATGAAACATTTTGGATGCTTTGCACACACAATAAATAAACTTTATTGTGAACGATGGCTTAAAGGATGAGGAAATCAGCCACAATTTAACTTAAAAAAATGATTTTATTGACGTTTCAACTTCTACCTCAGATGTTGTTATCAAAAGTGATATAAGAAAATCATTAAAAATTTAACCAAAATAAAAAATACCATTAGCCACTTTAAAAAGAGTTCTACAAGCAACTGCTAAACTTTTAGATTTTGAAAAAATCCAGGAAACGGGAATCCTCTCAAATTACTGCAAGATGTTTCCACATGTTGTCATTCGACATTTTATATGTTGCAAAGATTTATTCAGCTAGAAGAAATTGTTAAGGCTATTATAAGCATAACAAATATGTACGTAAACACTAGTTCAACAATGTATGAGTATTTTATTAAACTGTCGATAACTGTCGATTTCAACTTTTCTTGGCAGAATAAGGTTTCGACTAATTCCTTTTAAGGATCCAACAAATGCGGAAATAGCACAGAAAATAGAATCGCTCTTATTGCAGAAAAACTTGGAATGGAACAAAAAGATAAAGGATTTACGACTCAAATTTTATTAGAACATGAGAAAACATCTGCAGATCCCGATGATATTATGGGATCGCAGGATCAGCCACGAGGCACTACGACAAGCAGGGCAATAATAGAAATGCAAAGATTTAGGGAATGCGATCGGTTGCCGCGAAATGAAGATTCGTTAAAATGGCGGAGAGAAAAATAAATATATTTTTCCTTATCATGCACAAGTAGCTCAAGAACGAATTAGTGTCATTGGAACATCAGTGCCTTGCGAACGGTTATTTCCAAAGCTGGTCTAATTATTTCTGATTGAAGAACTCGAGTTAATTATAAAAAGGCTAAAAAGGCTGCTATTCTGAAATTTTAATTTAAAAGTACCAAATAGTAACTAATAAGTATTTGTAGCAAATACTGGTATTTAAAGTTTACTTTGTATTTCGTTTTTAAGAGGGTAGGCGCAAAATTTCGGGACAATGCTATTTAAATGCATTTATTTCTTTCGAATCCTAAGAAAACTAGTAAGTATTTTTGAAAAATTTAAAAGCTGAATAAAAAATTACATAATTACCGAGTGCTAAAAGTCCCTGAAAACTTCTATAATGTGTATTTTAATAAGTTACAGCGGTAAAAAGAAGAGAAAATTGAGTGTGATTTTTAATTTCAAATATCTCATTTAAATGACACTTTTTTATTCTAATGGACTTTCGGCCCTCGATAATAATGTAATCTTTCATTCCGCGTTTATATTTTTCAAAAATACTTATTTTCTTAAAATTCGAAAAAAATGAATGCATTGAGAAAGCATTGGCCCGAAATTTGGCGCCTATGCTCTTGTTAGATTTTCTAATAACAATTAAGACAATGAAAAAAACATGAAATTATTTATTAATGCAATATTATTTTCATTACAACAACAACTTTTTGAATAAAATTGTTTCCTACCTAGACAAAATAATAACACCTGTTGAATTTTTTTGAACATTTTTAATTAGGAGTTTAAAATACGACTATTTTGTTGCTCTGTTAAATCACAATCACATGTAAAAATTACGATGGGTTACCGTTACATGATTGCAAATACTTCTAGCCCACCTCTAGGTCAGAATCAGGTATAAGAATTATTATACGACCGGTTCCTATTTAAGGGTCCGCCTCGCGATCGCGCCAAGGAATAGAACCGAACCGACCGGCGACCTGACTACATGCAGAAGGCGATTGCAGAATTTGCAGATCCTTCTAGCTTTTTGTGCATACGCGGTACGAATAGATTATTTTATTTTTATAAGTTTAAGTTTATGGATACGTCCCTATTTAAAACATACTTTTTCACCTAAAATATTGTCTGAAGCTATATCTTTGTGACGTTTATGTAATTTATTATTCTAAATACGAAATAAGCCACAATTTAACTTAAAAAATTATTTTGTTAACTTTTATTTCGAACGTCATTGTCAAAATACAAAATATTCATAATTTAAACAAAAATGTTGTTGCTTAGTAAAAAAAATCTTCTAATAATTGCCGATATGAATGAGTTAGAATAAATTATATTATTAGAAGAAATTTTTTTTACTAAGCAACAACATTTTTGTTTAATTTATTAATACTGTGTATTTTGACAACGACGTCCGAAGTGGAGGTCGAAACGTTAACAAAATCATTTTTTAAGTTAAATTGTGGCTTATTTCCCATTTAGAAAAATAAATTACACAAACGCCACAAAAAAATAGCTTTAGAACAATATACATAATATTATGTATAATGCCAATCATCATTATCCATAAATAGATACACATGAAATATTTAGCACTATAAATATTAAAATAAATATTTTAGGTTAAATTATATGTTTTAAATACATATCCAAAAACTTATAAAAATAATAACCCATTCGTACCGCGATCTGCAATCGCCTTGTCTGTGCATGTAGGTAGTGGGTTCGGTTCGGTTCTATTCCTTGGCGCGGTGCGGACCCTTAAGTCCGATTATGTACCGGGTGTCCCAATAAGAATGGCTCTCGGCCATATCTCAGGAACCGTTTATAGTAAAGCTTTGAAATAAAAATTTTTATAACAAAAGTTGCCTCAGGAAAAGCCTGGAAATTATTTTCATAATTGTGGGACCACCGCTAGAGGGCGTAATTGAATATCAAAAATTAAAAAATCTAAATTTTACAAAATTTTCCTAAGGAAGGGGCACTGGAAATCCGATCGTCGTATTCTTCATAAAATTCTACGCATATTTGATTTGACAAGTTTAGGTCTACCTTTGGAAATAAGAGGTGGGGGTGAGTGGGAACCTTGTTATGAAAAACTGGTTGTGAGTCCGGTTCTGCTTAATCAAATTTTGCAAACTTGGTCTTGTTGAAGACAGATCTTTTTCGTCAATGTAAAAGTTATGATTTCGAACCAACTTACTGAGTAATATGCCAGCTAGAAGGCGTTATTTAATTTTTTTCAGAAATCTAGTGTTCCTTGGAAAATATTAAATACAAACATGCATTTTTAATACCATATTACAAAATTAGACAAAATTAGAATAGAATAGCGAAAACCGCATGTTAATACCTTTTTTCTATCTCGAGATATCTTACAAAACGTGTAAATTTAAAAACATAACTGTTACTGTCACCGGTAAACGAAATAATTCATTAAAAGTAGTGTGCTATGGAAACAACAAAGAAACATTTTCCAGCTGTCAACGTATATTAGGTCTTTTCAACGCTTCTCATTTGTTTCGAGCCTCGTTCATATCTCGTATATTAATATTATACACGGATTATACGGCATATGACAGAGGCTCGAAACAAATGAGAAGCGTTGAAAAGCCCTATTACAAAGAAATAAAAACAACTATTTAGTGATGACATAAACGTTCAAATTTTTGCCCATCATTTTCGTTGCAAACATTTACTCTTTCAAGAGTAGATTGAACAGCAGTCTCAATTTCTGCTCTCCATATGCTTTGAATGGCGTTTAGTATTATCTGGATAATGTATTCTAGAGTAGTATATGATGGGCAACAATTTGAATATTTAGGTCGTCACTAAGTAGTTCTTTTTGTTCTGTGTTATATTTAATTTTAATAGTATTGTTTCTCTTTATATTGTTGTTTTAATTAATTATGTTTTTATACGTTGACATCTGGAAAATGTTATTTTGTTTTTTTCCACAGCACACTACTTTTCATTAACTTAGTTTACCGGTGATAGTAACAGTTATGTATAAAATTTACACGTTTCTCGAGATATCTTGAGATAGACAAAAGGTATCGACATGCGGTTTTCGCTATTCTATTGCTAATTTAATCTAAATTTATAAAGTATGATTAAAAATGCATACTTGTATTTAATATTTTCCAAAGAAAACTAGATTTCTGAAAAAAATTAAATAACGCCTCCCAGCTGGCTTATTACTTATTAGGATGGTTCAAAATTATCAGGCTTACATTGAAGAAAAAGATCTGTCTTCAACAAGACCCAGTTTTCAAAATTTGATTTAGCAGAACCGGACTTACAGCCATTTTTTCATAACAAGGTTCCCACTCACCCCCACCTCTTATTTGCAAAGGTAGAGTTAAACTTGTTAAATCAAATATGCGCAGAATTTGATGAAGAATACAATAATCGGATTTTCAGTGCCCCTTCATTAGGAAAATTTTGTAAAATTTAGATTTTTTTATTTTGATATTCAATTACGCCCTCTAGCGGTGGACCCACAATTATGAAAATAATTTCCAGGCTTTTCCTGAGGCAACTTTTGTTATAAAATTTTTTATTTCAAAGCTGTACTATAAACCGTTCCTGAGATATGGCCGAGAGCCATTCTTATTGGGACACCCGGTACTTTCGGCTCATTCGGCTGGGCTTGCTATTTTAGTAAACTCCCAAAAAGAGAGATAGAAGTAGGAGGTTCTAGTTCAAAGATATTTTCTACATGCCAATGTTAATGTTGCTATGATTTCTGGTTTTAATGTCTGGAACTTTTACATCGGTCCACTATCTCAAATGCAGTTCAAACACTGTGTCTTAAAAAGCTATGTTCCATATTTCTTTAATTTATACTGTTATTTTTGTTTCAATAATATTTTTCACCATTTTTCCTTCCCATAGATCCGCCACTGGTTGTTTGTCTTTAGAATTTGGACTAATAATTTTCCCTTAGAATAGCTCCACAGATTTATATTTTGTGTTCCAATGTAATTTTTTAAACCTAATTTGTGCATTTATCTCCTGATATTCTGAAATTTAAAAATTTAAATTTTAATAGTTTTTAATATACGTTATTTCACCTGAACAGTCGGCAACTTTATTATCGCATTAGTGAAATAAGTGTTGTGTGGCAAGACAGCCATCATAGAGAATTCAAGATGATGAAGAAAAATTTAATTCATAAAAATGAGTATGAATTTAAAATTATTAATATATTATATAATATTCTAAGTGACAGTCATAAAGATATATTGGCTACATTTATTATATAAATTATTATTGAAATTTTAATTAAAGCGAAATAAATTAGAATAATTATTAGTTTATAAAATTCATGCGATGTTACAAATTCATTAAAATGGATTTTCAGTTTTTGTAAATGTTAAGTCGACTTTACACTACATGATTTATCATGTGATTTGTCATATGATTTTTCCCATGACGAGCCGCATGACAATGCTTATGACAAAACGAGCCGTATAAACAATGCAAAATCATATGACAAATCACACAGTGTAAACATGTAAATTTCACTCCATGACCAAATCATATGACAAATCACATGATAAATCATGTAACGTAAAGTCGACTTTAGAAATTCACATAAAATTGAATTTTCATTTATATTTAAATCATAGTAGATCTATTGTGTAAGTTATTGTTAATGAATCCCATTGTGCACCTATATACCTAAATCAAAATGGAAAAAGGTTCACAAAGACCAGAAACAATAAAAAATATCTAGGTATACAGGAGAATCGTAGGGTAGGACAGGAAAGACTGTGAAGTTTATCGAAAAGATCGGCTTCCAGAAAAAAAAATCGTAGGATGCCAATTCAGGGCTGATTACATCACAGGGCTGATGCCAATAAACGCTGCAGATGAGGGGCTAACCAGAGCCAGAATTTTAAATAATAAGAAAGAAAAGAGACAAAAAAATGAAAGATATGAAATTAGAAACTTAAAGTTAACAGCAAAAATGCAGAACATAAAGTGAATATAAAGAAGACTATGTAGAAAACAAACAAAAAGACGAGGAAATTAACAAAAAATGGGAAACGTATAAAAACATCAAACAAGAAGCCGCTAAAGAAACTCTGTGTATTCAAAAAAGGTAAAAACAACTGTGATATGTATTGAAATACATAGCGTAGTAGGATGCTTTTACTTTTATTTTATATTACAAGAGACTACAAGAGACACTCTTAACCTAAAAACTAAGCGCGATTTTCATCCTCGACATCCGTCATCTGTCACGGCTCGCAAGGTGGGTTCCGTTATACACAACAAACTACAGGGCAGTGATTTGACGAAGAATGTTGTATTGTCATCATCATAATCAATCAGCCCCTAGCATCCACTACTCGATATAGGCCTCCTCTATTTCCGTCAACTGTCTTCTGTCCTGGGCGCTTTGAATCCAATTATTAGTGGTCATTCTTTTTATCGCCCGTCATTCGCGTGGGCGGTCTTCCTTTACTTTAGTCACCTGACATATAGTCCAAGTAATGAAGCTTAAAATAGGACAAAACCTCGCAATTTTTACAGAATGGATCGATTTGCTTGAAAATTTGAGAATAAGTAGTGGATAGTCCAAGGATCAAAATCTATATGATGCCAAAAGGCGCTTTTACCATGGGGGTGGTTGCCACCCCATGTCGGGGGTGAAAATTTTTTATTATATTTTAACCACAAAAGTTGGTAAAAACATTCATTCTAAGCAAAAAATGTTCTATACATTTTTTTGATAAAATTAATAGTTTTCTATTTATTCGCTATCGAAAATGTTAGTTTTATATTAAAAAAATTAATGTTTTTAATCAGTTTTCTGCAATTAACTCAAAAAGTTTTTGTTTTATCAAAACAACTTTGGTTAACAAAAATGTACCTTTTGAAAAAATCAACAAAACCGTTTTTTTAAATTTTCTTTAAGACCAATAGTAATCGAGCTATACTTTATTATATGTTAGGTCTTCTTCGGCAAATGGTAAATATTGTAGTTTCAAAGTCAAAAGACGGGAAAACTATGCATTTTTCGAGGATCACTTGTTTAAACTAATTTGAAGTATTTAAAAAGGTCTATCTTCAGAAATAAAAAAGTCTTTAGCTCAAAAATTAGGTGGCTTATAATGAAAAGAATGTCAGACCCTATATTTTTCAGCGAAAAAGTGATCGAAAGCAAACCCCTAATCACCACCCTGATTAAAATTAGTCATTGACCTTATTGCGTCTTCTTTACTTATGTATTATTAATAGGTTCTAGAAGTTTAACTGGTTTAGAATGATTAGTTAAAAAAAAATGGAGTCAAAAGCAAATATCGAATTTTTGAAGTTTGGTAAAATATTCCCTTTTCTTCAGAATAGAAAGATTATCATCAGAGATACAAAAAATATTTAAATATAAAATTGTAGCTTATTTAATTCTCAAGAACATGGTTTGCAAAAATTTTCTCTATGGTAAAAATTAAGTGAGCTATTGACAATTAAAACTTGTAATAACATGCAAAAATCACCTTTACCAACCCTTTCAAAGTCACCACTTTTTGCGACTGAGTATTTTAAAAGGATTTGGTATTAACACTCTTATAGATCTTGTAAAAACCTACAAAATTATTTTTTAATAAACTTTCTAAGATAAAAATTAAAAAGGTTACGGTTAAAAAATCAATATATTTTTTTCAAAAAAAAAAAAAAGAAATCCAATTGGAAGCATAATAATGTAAGGTAGCTTTGCTTTTAGTCATTGGCCTTATTAATTCTTCTTTATTTATGTATTATTAATATATTTTAAAAGTTTGACTGGTTTAGAATGATTAGTTTTTAAAAAACTAGAGTTAAAAGCGAATAACGACTTTTTGTAGTTTGGTAAAAAATGCAATTTTTTTCAAAATAGAAAGATTAGCATCAGATATACGAAAAAATGTTTTCATATGAAATTGTGGGTTATTTAATTCCCAAGAACTTGGTTTGAAAATATTTTTTCTACGGCAAAAATTGAGTGAATGGTAAATGAGTATATATCGAAAAACATTGATTTTTTCTATATAAAACTAACATTTTCGATAGCGAATAAATCGAAAAGTATTAATTTTATCAAAAAAATGTATAGAACATTTTTTGCTTAGAATTAATGTTTTTATCAACTTTCGCAGTCAAAATATAATAAAAAATTTTCACTCTTGAGATGGGGTGGCAACCACCCCATGGTAAAAGCGCCTTTCGGCATCATATAGATTTTGATCCTTGGACTATCCACTACTTATTCTCAAATTTTCTAGCAAATCGATCCATTCTGTAAAAATTGCGAGGTGAAATGCTTCGGTTCCTGGACTAATACAACATATATGACTTCTGTTCTTAATCGTAGTTCTTCGTTTGTTATATGGTTCCGCAATGACACACCAATCATCGACCTCTCCATCTTACGTTGAGCAATTCTTAACTTCTTAGCTTCTATAGGTCGCATATGGTTGTATTGTACAGAAAGAAAAAATAGTGCATACAGACGATTACAACAACGGCATAGAACACGGCTAGCAGAAGAAGAATATAGAATGCCAAGAAGAGAAAAGAGGATAATAAAAAAAAGAAAAGGAAAAATATAGAAAACGCTTCTAGCCCAAACTCTAACCTTTAGGTTGGGAGGTTGAGGGTTGGGATGGGTCAAATTTTTAGCAACTAAAATTTCTAATTTTGTTTATTTAAAACCGCTATATTTTTAACGTAGTCCTGATTGTAAGTACCTAACTTGTGTATCTGGTAAAAATTAAATAAAGAATTAAATAAAAATAAAATGCAATAAGGTAGTAGCTTCAGAAAAAATTCCTAGTTGTATTAATTTCAAACTGCTGTTTTTTATCTACAATATTTCACTAAATCTCAAAAACGGTACCCAGTCAAAATAGCCCCGTCGAAAAAGCTCCGACAAAATAGCCCCGGCATACTATCCCGCATACAAAATAGCTCCGACAAAATAGCCTGCAGACAAAATAACCACGGAGCACTAGTTCACCCACAAAATAGCCCCGACAAAAAAGCTCCCTTCAGAATTCCTTTCGGAAATGGTAATTATCCTCTATCCAGATGTTTATCTCAACCACATTAAATAAAAATAGTTTTTTCAGAGAACTATCCTGTGTCTTCTGTTAGGAAAAAACAAGGAAAAAATTCCTGGTTTTTCCTCGTAATTTACTATGGAATCACTAACACGAGAATTTTACTGTTACCATTGCGTGTGGTTGTCTTTTTGACGGATCACATGCTATGATTTTTTTGTGACGGATATTCGTAAGTTAAAGTTGGTTTCATATAATCGAATCAACTATCTTTCAATAAAGTCGTCCCAGGGACGCAACTCATAAATATTGGCAATATCATTTTTAAGTCTTCTACTTTAAAATGTATAATATATTATGTCCGAATTGCCGATATGAATGAGTCAGCTTAAATTTAATTATTAGATGATTTTTTTTTTACTTAGTAACAACATTTTTGTTTAATTTATTAATATTTTTTATTTTGACAACGACGTCCGAACTGGAGGTTAAAATATTTTTTTAAGTTAACTTGTGGCTTATTTCCCAATTAGAATAGTGATTTAAAATAAATAATACTCCGTTAAAAGGTAAAACTTTTTTTGGGGGTGTTTTCGCCGTGGCTGTTTTAGTCGGGGCTGTATTAACCGGGGCTATTTTGTTTGCGATCTATTTTGTCGGGGCTATTTTGTTTACGATCTATTTTGTCGAGGCTATTTTGTATCCGGGCTATTTTGACGGGGCTTTTTTGACGGGGGTGTTTTGACCGGGCCATTTTGACGGGTCACGCTCAAAAACAGCTAAGAAAACATTTATCAAAACAAAATTCTTCCTCTATTTAACATTGCTAACTTACAATCGGGGTTCCCATCTGACATTATGCGATAGCGGCTGCATGCACAAGAGCATACTGAGCAATAGAAATCAGAACTCTCAATGGTCTTCAAAACGTATGTATGTAACAATGTATCTAGAAATAAAAACCTAAAACGTACAGTAGCTCAACATTTTCATTTACATGTAGCTTTACATATACATTTATTTACCCTTAATACGACCGTTTTGATATATGGAGCTGAAACATGAAGTTCATCCCAAAACGACGAGGTACTACTTGGTATCTTTGAGAGGAAAATGGTAGATGATGAACTTTTGTGGAGCAATAGATTTGATTCCCAGTCCTAAACAAAAGCTTAATACGACTGTAATAATTATTGGAATTTTACTTTCTATTTATAGTTGTATTACTTTATTATGAATTTATTATTCCAGTTTTGATTTCAATAAGTATTTATTTACAAAAATTCAATATAAACTGTAGTAATCTTACGTATGTTTACTTGCTATATTTCCATTTCAGGAAATACCCACAAAAAGAAATGCCCTCGTGAGGGAGGCGTCTATGAGAAGACTCTCACATTCTAACGTACCACCACCACCTCCACCACCAGGAATGCCTCCTCCTCCTCCTGCCATGCCGGGTGCAATGCCCAAGAAACCATTGACTGACAAGCAGCTTTCAAGATTAAATAAATTAAAGTAAGTAGATTTTTTGTAATTTATTTGCATTAGGAGTGTAACCTAGATAAATACCACTTGAAATTTCTAGAACATCAAACTCTGGCTAAATGTCTCTCAAAACCTCTCCCCTCAAGACATACAGTTTACAGTTGCGTCACTACAACAGTACATAGAATGTATGTCTAAGAGCTTTCGATGAAGATATTGGTAGGTACTATTTCATCAGGCAACAATTACACATCTGCAGTTCCAGAAGAGTCGCGTAGTCCTGCTGAATATATTGATAATATGAGTGTTTCAATTGAGTTTGGAAGCCAGGATTATCCCTAGATACTTGTCATAATTGTTTCAATTTAGTTCCTCCCCAAATAATTGAACTCACTCAGTCCAGTAAGCTTCCTATTGTTACTAATTTAGTTTTGGAAGGGTTCACAGAGAGGTTCTTGTTCAGACACCAATTCTCTATGTAATGGTATATTGCTCTGATCCGTAACAGTACTGGGAAATTTCTCTACAGTCACTATTAAAATGCCGTCTGGGGAACCATGGAACCAGATTCCTTGGCTGCTAAGTCCATGAATCAGGTCATCAACGACTATGTTTCATAATGTTGGTGACAATATACTACCTTGAGGGCACTTCTTAGTTGCCTTCAAGTTAATGGATCTTCATCCGTAAATGTGGACATTATTCTGCACTGAATAGAAATTAGCAAGCTAAGAAACAGAGCTGGAAAAGAAACTACGAACAGAGATGAAATATTAACAACAGTCGAAGAGTTCTACACAGAGCTATATAGAACAAGAGAAAGAGATAACAGTACGTAACCTTCAATTACAATAAAAACTGGGATCTTAAACCTTAAACCACGGATCAGATTTAACGTCCTATATAACAAAATCTTGTTGATATTAATCTTTAGTCCGACCTCTAAGGAAGCGTGATATAACTTGTTCAACATTATTATTGCATCATCCATACAATTGTCTATAAGGACGATGTCATCTGCGAATCTCAAATGACCGAGCTTCTCTCCATTTATATTGATACCATATCCGTTCAGATCTGCCTTCTTAAAAGTGTGTTCTAAAAGGGTTGTCAACAGCTTTGGTGTGACGGTGTCTCCTTGCCGTACTCCTCGCTGAATACAGAATTTATTAGTTTGTTGATTAGAGAGTCTTACGCTAGCCGTTGCATTGGGGTAGATATATTTTATCATGTTAGTGTAGCGATGGTCTATTCGGCATTCTGTCAATGCTTTTAACATTTTCTGTTTATTTATGGTATCGAACGCTTTCTCATAGTCCACGAATATCAGTGCCAATAGTTTGTTGTATTCCGCCGACTTCTCTATCAAGTTTTTCATTACCAGTAAGTGGTCGTTAGTGCTATATCCGGATCTAAACCCAGCTTGTTCATCTAAATAGTTGATGTTATATTAATATGATTAAAAATGTAACATCAACTATTTTGCCGCCCCATTTCCTATCTCCCTAGAGATAGAATTCATTCTTTTTAAGACCAGTCGATATCTCTGAACTGATCCAAACAATCAATAGTATGAAAAGCAAATCATCCTGTAGTACTCACGGACTATCTATAAAAATTTTCTCTAATCTCACAGAAAATGTGTTGGAAATCCTCGTCTCATTAATTAATGATTCCTTCGAAAAAGGTAAATTTCCAGAATGCCTAAAGACAGCCATTATTATTCCTCTTCATAAGGGTGGTGAAAAATCTAATGCCTGCAACTATAACCTATTGCCTTACTACCGGTACTCTCCAAAATTATTGAGAGACTCATTAAAACTCGACTTATGTCCTTTATCGTTGATAACAACATTTTATCCATGTTTGCTGTACCTACTACATGAGGTTTACCAAGCAGTAAACAATAATCTTTATACTGGCACTGTTTTCTGTGACTATGCCAAAGCTTTTGATTATGTAAATCACAATATTTTATTAAAAAAACTCAATTTCTACGGAATTCGAGCTATTTCTTTGAATTGGTTCCAATCCTACTTGGATAATAGGAAACAACTGGTTAGAGCAAATGATATTGACTTAAGTCTCAAAAATATTATATGTGGTGTACCACAAGGTTCAGTATTGGGTCCTCTACTTTTCCTTATCTTTATAAATGACATCACTAATTTAAAAATCGATGGAAAATTTTTTCTTTTTGCTGATGATACCAGTATCACTTGGAGCAACTCAACTATTACAACTCTTCATGAAACTATAACTTCGGATCTACTGACGATAAAGACCTGGTCTGACTCTAATTTACTCTCTTTTAACATGGATAAGACAGTATCATTAAACAGCCAGATCAGTACCGTTGATTCTGTAAAATTTCTTGGTATTTTTTTAGACAGCAACCTGAAATGGTCCCTTCATATCGATTCGTTAAGTAAGAAACTCGCCTCAGCTTGCTATTCAATAAGATCTGTTTCAAGGGAAATCAATTTAGCATCTTTTAAAATAACATATTTTTCGTTGTTCGAGTCTCATCTTCGATATGGTCTTCCTTTTTGGGGTTCTAGTACAGCTGCTCAATCTGATATCTGTTATTTTTAAATTTCAAAAAGAGCAATAAGATATCTGTTTGACCTCAGAAGAATTACACATTGCATAAGTTACTTCAGAGATCACGGAATTTTAACACCTCCATCTTTATATATTCTAGAAACGGTTTGTTTAATTCGTAAACATCTTCATGTCTTTCCAGCAAGGTCTAATCATCTTTACTTCACCAGAAATTCAATCTTTGATATTTATTTACCCATCAAATCCACTGAGTTAGTAAAGAAATCTATATTATATTCCGCAAAAAACTATACAACCATCTCCCTTTACAACTTAAATCTGTAACATATTTCCCAAAGTTCCGTAAAATAATGACAAAAGCCTATCTATCTAAAAGACCATATTATTCAATAGAAGAATTTCTTAATGATTAATTAAGAAAATTGGGATTCATACGCAGTAGCTTAAACTTGTTAGTTCTTAATGTTGTATTTTATTTGTTGTATGTTCAATTTGCAATTTATATAAATTTTGCAATAAATTGTTTTTGTCTTTGGTTTTATATCATAATTACTGTATATTGACGATTTATCTAATTTTAGTAAATTGTAGTTGTTATTATTTGTTATTGATATTATTTTTCTTTTGACTGTGTGTAAGCTTTGTCCATAAAATTGTAAAAATTTTCAGTGACAATAAAGCATATTTCTATTCTATCTTAGAAATGACTTTGCGAGAACAACTAAAAAAAACGAAGATATCGGGAGAATAACCAAGGTGACTGACGTTATACATATAAAGGTTATCCAGACTAAAATGGAGATTGGTAGAATTCTAGCACACATAGCTAGAATGACGTATGGGAGATAGAGGTTATTGGAATGGGGATAAAGAGGTTATTCGAATGGAGAGAAAGGGAAGATAAGAGAAGCATCAGTCGACCATCTACAATCTACAAGGATAAATAAAAACTGAATGAAAGCGGCGCAAGATAGATAGTGTTGGAAACACGAGAAAGAGGCCTGTGTTCAGCAGTGGACTTTTGATATCGGATAATGTCTTATCATGCACCTTATCTTATAAAATGCAGATGTCTTTATCTGCATTTTATGCTATTTGACCCTACGTTAGGCGCGTCGCTATTGCTGACAAGCTTAGGCGCGTGGTTTACGATTGTAGACCAATAGTTTTTTGTCATATAATACCGGATTTTGACAAAATTAACAAATTAGTGGTTAATAACATGTTTATTTATGTTCGCACTTTGATATTAGATATGTTTTGTTCCTTGGCTTATCTCATTTTGACAGTGGTAAAATTAAAAACGAGGTCATGATTTTTTGGGTCTTTATTCGCAAGTAAATGAAAATGGTCACAAAAATAAGCTCAATTTAGTAAAAAACACAAATATTTTTTATCTTTGAACTTATAGAGTGACCAATAGGGATAAATAATAAAGAATAGAACTAAAAAGTAAAAAAAGAACAAAACTATTAAATGGTCAAAATGGCACAATTTTAGTCCGTCAAACATTCAGTGCAAATATCCCCAAAATGATCCTTGAATGCAAATGTGTCACATCTTTGGCATGCCCTTCTTGACATATTGCAAATTCATGCACAAATACAATATCGTCCTACGTAATTTGTTGGAATATTAGGGGAAGGGGGTACGACTTCTTGAACTCCGAGCAGTACGCGAGCTCGTCGTCTAAGTTCTCTTAGGAGGAAAGGCATAGTTGATCCATATTTAATTTGTTTGATTAGTTACCATGCTAAGTTTTCAATGAAGTCGCTTCTTGAAACATTTTGATTTATGTTTTTAGCTTTATATACACAGCAGGCTACATATTAGTTTTATATATATGTACAACTAAAAACTGGAACGCGCTTAGTCGCGTGGTCTACGGTTGTAGACCAGTGCTCTTTGAATAATGGTAAAAAAATAATGCAAACAGATCGGCGGCGTTTAGCAAACTGAAGAGTAAGTTGGAAGTATTAGTGACAGCTACTAAGCGGGATGGGGGCGTATGTGCAGTTTTATGCAATTGGCGACCACTTAAAGGAGAGTGGTCTACGATTGTAGACCACGCGCCTAACGGAGGGTTAAATTAATATAACTAACCACATTTTTATTTTCAGGGCTAGACCGAAACATAGGCCAGACTGGAACAACTTACTAATTGAAATCGAATCTAAAAAAGCGTTAAAACATGTAGTTTGTAATGACAGATCTAGTCCTCTTTTACCAGAAGCAAAGACAGCTGATGAACACATGATATATAAAAGTGAAGAGCCTAACGTCCACAATGAATTGCTTAAACAGGTGAGAAATTACTTTTACCGTATTTATTAAACAGGCACGTTTATGGGTCATTCCACTTCAAATCACTCAATTTTGGGGCAAAAAAAATTTTGGACCTCCGATTTGTCTGAATATTGGTATATAGCTTCTGCGGGACGTAAAAATAAGATATTTAAGGTCAAAAAATCGGCTTCTTCTTTTTTTCTCAAAATGTTATTTTATGCGATTTTACAGTGATTTGGTGTTTATTTATACAAATTTGCATTTTCTATCGTAAAGTATCAATGGAAAACATAATATTTTAATAGAAGGGACTAAAAAATGTCATTATATGGCATTATAACAAGTTACTTTGATTCAAAACAAACTTTTGATCAAATTTTATTGTGTAGAAAACGTTAAAATACCGTTTTTTACATTTTTCTCAATTCCCAAAATACATCACAATCGATTTGGCTGAAAATTTGCCCACAGATAGACAAAACATAGGACTTTAAGTGGTGAGAAGGATTTGAATTATATTACAATAACAAAAAAGTTACATGCAATATTATAGTCAAAAATATAGGCGTCTACTGTAAGTACAATTAACTCGAAAATATCGACCTCACGATAAAAATTGTTAAAAAGAAATTGTAATAATTGTAAATACAATTTATTTGGAACAATTTCAGTTCCTACCATTTTTGTCGAAAAGTTAAAAATGGCGGAGATATTGAGCAAAACAGGTTCTCCTTTAAAATCAAGATGGCGGCTAACGTAACGGAGGAATTCATTCGTGACTTTAAATTTAGGCTACTATTGACTCCTATAAAGATCAGAAAAATAAAATTTTGGGCAGCTCGGCATTCAAGGTCAAATGCTATCCCGACTGGGCTAATATATACTTTTGAGTCTGATATTACTGCATGTAACTTTTTTGGTATTGTAATATAATTCAAATCCTTCTAATCACTTATAGGCCAGGAACTCAAGCTTTTCACCTCGCAATTTTTACAGAATGGATCGATTTGCTTGAAAATTTTAGAATAAGTACTGGATAGTCCAAGGATCAAAATCTATATGATGCCGAAAGGCGCTTTTATCATGGGGGTGGTTGCCACCCCATCTCGGGGGTGGAAATTTTAAATTATATTTTGACCGAAAAAGTTGATAAAAACGTTCATTCTAAGCAAAAAATGCTATATACATTTTTTTGATAAAATTAATAGTTTTCGATTTATTCGCTATCGAAAGTGTTAGTTTTGTATAGAAAAAATCAATGTTTTTTGATATATACTCATTTACAATACACTCAGTTTTTGTCGTAGAAATTTTTTTTTTAAACCAAGTTCTTGGGAATTAAATAGCCTACAATTTTATATTGAAATAATTTTTCGTATCTCTGATGCTAATCTTTCTATTCTGAAGGAAATGGCATTTTTTACCAAACTACAAAAATTCCTTATTTGCTTTTAACTCCATTTTTTTCAAAACTAATCATTCTAAACCAGTGAAACTTCTAGAATATATCAATAATACATAAATAAATAAGAATGAATAAGCCCAATGACTAAAAATACCGCCAACTTACATTATTATGCTTCCAATTGGATTTCTCCTTTTTTTTTCAAAAAGATATATTGATTTTTTAATCGTAACTTTTTTATTTTTTATCGTAGGAAGTTTTGTAAAACATAATTTTGTAGGCTTTTACAATATCTATAAGGCTATTAATATTAAATCTTTTGTAATCCTCAATCGCAAAAAGAGGTGACTTTTAGAGGGATGGTAAAGGTGGTTTTTGCATGTTATTACAAGCTTTAACTGTCAATAGCTCACTCAGTTTTTAACGTAGAAATTTTTTTTATAAACTGTGTTCTTGGGAATTAAACAAGCTACAATTTCATATTTAAACACTTTTTCGTATCTCTGATGCTAATCTTGCTATTCTGAAGAAAAATCCATGTTTTTCCAAACTACAAAAATTCGTTATTCACTTTAAACTCCATTTGTTTAAAAACTAATCATTCTAAGCCTATCAAACTTCTAGAACCTATTAAAAATACATAAATAAAAAAGACCAAACAAGGTTAATGACTAATTTTAATTAGGGTGGTGATTAGGGGGTTGCTTGCGATCACTTTTTCGATGAAAAAAATGTGGACTGACGTTCTTTTCATTACAAGTCACTTAATTTTTGAGCTAGAGACTTCTTTTTAATTTCGTGATAGATAATTTTAAGTACTTTAAATTACAAAAATACCAAGTTTCTTGTAAAAGGTATATATTAAAATACCCTAAATAAGGGTCACAATACAAAACGTTTTCGGATTAAGGAATCCATCATCAGTGTTTAAAAGCCCTAAAATTAAGTATAACCTAATTAAATGAGATAAAAGTTAAAATTGACAGAGGTTTTCAAGAACAAGAGGTCATACTTACAAAATTTGCATGCCTGAGCCACCAAAATGTATCGGGTAAAAACCCTTTAAATGTAAATAATAAGGATGTTTTACATATTTATATAAAATTCATTGGATGGTATAGATAAACCTGGATGTTACCCAGGGCAACACAGGACTCTCCCCACGTGGTTGGAACTTTTTTTGGAGAAAACCTCACATATTGGATTTCAATGGCCAACTGACAAGTGAATTCGAGAGCAACCCAAAATGACATCAAGAACTGTCAATGTAACCTAGTTGTAATATTACTTCAGCCACAACATTAAAGATTAATTTAAATGTTTTAAGATAAAAAACAGTATCAAATTTACAAATAGTAAAAATAAAAGATGTTCACAAAATATGAAAGATTTTATTCTAAAAATAATGCATTATTAAATTAATCTTTAATGTTGTGGCTGAAGTAATATTACAACTAGGTTACATTGACAGTTCTTGATGTCATTTTGGGTTGCTCTCGAATTCACTTGTCAGTTGGCCATTGAAATCCAATATGTGAGGTTTTCTCCAAAAAAAGTTCCAACCACGTGGGGAGAGTCCTGTGTTGCCCTGGGTAACATCCAGGTTTATCTATACCATCCAATGAATTTTATATAAATATGTAAAACATCCTTATTATTTACATTTAAAGGGTTTTTACCCGATACATTTTGGTGGCTCAGGCATGCAAATTTTGTAAGTATGACCTCTTGTTCTTGAAAACCTCTGTCAATTTTAACTTTTATCTCATTTAATTAGGTTATACTTAATTTTAGGGCTTTTAAACACTGATGATGGATTCCTTAATCCGAAAACGTTTTGTATTGTGACCCTTATTTAGGGTATTTTAATATATACCTTTTACAAGAAACTTGGTATTTTTGTGATTTATGGTATACAGCCAGCTACAGGAAGTTTATTTTCCTCCTGGATTTTTTACTTTAAATTAATTTGAATAAGTTGTCTTCCATAGATTAATCCATTAATGCATAGTTTTCCAGTCTTTTGACTTAAAATCTAGAATATTTAGCATTTGACGAAGAAAAGCCAACATATAATAAAGTATAGCTCGATTACTATTGGTCTTAAAGAAAATTTAAAAAAACGGTTTTATTTATTTTTTATAAAGGTACATTTTTGTTAGACAAAGTTGTTTTGATAAAACGAAAACTTTTGGAGGTATTAGCAGAAAACTGATTAAAAACATTGATTTTTTCGATATAAACCTAACACTTTCGATAGCGAGTAAATCGAAAACTATCAATTTTAGCAAATAAATGTATAGAACGTTTTTTGCTTAGAATGAACGTTTTTATCACCTTTTGCAATTATAATATAATAAAAAATTTCTACCCCCAAAGGGGGTGGCAACCACCCCCATAGTAAAAGCGCCTTTCGGCATGATATAGATTTTGATCCTTCGACTATCCACTACTTATTCTCAAATTTTCAAGCAAATCGATCCGTTCTGTAAAAATTGCGAGGTTTTGTCCTATTTTAAGCTTCATTACTTGGACTATTAAAGTCCTATCTTTTGGCTATATGTGGGCAAATTTTCAGCCAAATATATGATGATGTATTTTGGGAATGAAGGAAAATGTAAAAAACGGTATTTTAACGTTTTTTACACTATAAAATTTGATTAAAAACTTGTTTTGATTCAAAATAACTTGTTATAATGCCATATAATGAGATTTTTGAGTCCTTTCTATTAAAATATTATGTTTTTCATTGATACTTTACGACAGAAAATGCAAATTTGTTTAAATAAACACCAAATCACTGTAAAATCGCATAAAATAACATTTTGAGAAAAAAAGAAGAAGAAGATTTTTTGACCTTAAATATCTTATTTTTACGTCCCGCAGAAGCTATATATCAATTTTCAGACAAATCGGAGATCCAAAATTTTTTGCCTGAGTGATTTGACATGGAATGTACCTTATACAACTTCTATTCACTTCTTGGTTTTCTTAAGGCGCATTTAAAGCAAAGCGAACACGAACGAACGAACGAAGGAACGAATTCGTAGGTGTTCACTTGGTCATTCGTTCGCTACAAAGTAGGGCCATTTACATTGAAGCGAACGTTCGCATTCGTTGATGATCCGAAGTGCATATTGCCCGCAGATGTATAGATGGGCCAGTCACATTGTGTTTAAGTTTATTGTCCTGTTTCTTGCTGGGTAAATTTTATTCTTGTTGGGTAATAGCTTATAAAATGCAATGTGTGTTCTGTAAGGAAAAAAATATGTCATATTCATAAATATAAGTAAAAATTTTGATACGACTTCAATAATTTTCATCTTGTTCTGTTTCTATGCTATAATAATTATCTATGTATTTAATTTAAACAATTTGATTTTAATAATTAAAATAAAATAAAAATTATTTCCAGACTGAAAAATAATTTATTCAGGTATTTTTTATTATTTTGTTGAAAATTTTGATGATAAGTTTTATTTATTAATATTTTATTTAAATCTGGCATTATCAACTAAAGTTGGAAATAAATAAAACGTCCAAAAATGTCTAGCCATTATAAATTCATATTTCTTCTTCTTCTTAAGATGCCGTGCATTTCTGCGTAGGCTTCCACTGTACATTGTCTTGTTTATAAAATATTACTGCAATTTATTAAAATATTATATTTTTAGCATTGCAAAGCATTTCATAGCCGTGGATTCTTGTCCACTGGGGATTACGCAGCCATGACATCTTTTTCCCAGACCCCTCTTACTATCCTGTAAACCCGCTCTTCTTAGTACTTAATCGTTTCTGACTCTGTCCGTCCATGATATTCTAAGCATTCGACATAGGCACCACATTTTAAACACTTCAAATTTGTTAATGGAATTGGCCTTTAACGTCCATGCTTCCATTCCGAACAAGAGCACAGGTCAAATGTAACACTTTTTAGCATATAAATTACTGACAAAAGATTTGTAATCATATTTCTAATAATGACAAAAGTAATGACAAAAAAAATTACCTTCTTAAAATAATTTTGAATTCAACATATCTAGGTAGGTAGGTAGTACCTGTATAATGTGCTTCGAACTAATGCACGCAATCTGTATCAGGAGACAGGTAGTTGGTATTATACGCTGTTTGAGGGAGCATAGAGAATAATATATTAAAGAACCAGCTTTCCTAAAAATCCTTCCTCGAAAAAGTTGCTTGCTCTTGGTATTATGACTATATTATGTTCAAATAATAAATTGTAAAATTGGTGTATCAAAATAAATTTGCTTTTAATTAATTTTAGCAATTAATTTCATTTGCTTACCTCATTAGTCTCTCTGGGTTGAAATTTATCCAATAAAAACATTAGGCTTTTAAAAGCAAACTACTTTGAACCCTCTTTTTTGTCTTTCTCGTCTAAATAATGCCAGAAGCTAATTCATTTTTTTAGTTCAGAGACATCACAACCCATTCTTATAGAAATATTATATCAAGCATCAGTTTTTCTATTTATTATTTTATATAGCTTCGATTTCGGGTTTCATATGCATTCTTCATTTCTATATAACTCAATTAATTGAAGTATCTATTCATTGGTCCATTCCATATTGCAAAATTATGTTTTCACGTCTACACAATAAACAACCCTCTCAACCTAATGTTTGTAAATAAATTAAATCAGTACTTTAAACGAATTCGTTCGCTACCGTCTATCCACTGTCCACATTGAACAACGATTTCCTTTGATGATTCGCTAACTTACCGACATCGGTTGGAACATGTGCGAATGCGAACGAATTCGTTCGGTCGTGCTCGATTCGCTGTACAAATACAATAAAGTTAACGAACGAATTCGTTCGTTCGTTCGTGTTCGCTTTGATTTAAATGCGCCTTTATGCAATCCACTAATGGATGTTCGCGATCACGTTTGACCATTTTTCTCTATCCGTTGTAGTGTGTATTAGGTCTCCTACGTTTCTTAGCCCTGTCCATTGTTTGACATTACGGAGCCATGCCATTTTCTCCTTGCCCACCCCTCTTCTTCCTTCGATCTTTCCTTCAATTACGGTTTACAGAAATTGCTATCTTTCGTTTCCAATTACGTGCCCCAGGTATACCGTTTTTCTCTGCCTAATTGTGCATAGCAGTTGTCGTTCTGTACCAATTCTTCTCAGGATTTCTTCATTTGTTATTCGTGCGGTCCAGGGAACTTCAAGGATTAGTCTAGTACGGGATAGTGCCTTAAAGTAGCATTTTTAACGCTCCTATGGGGTGTTAAAAATTGCATTTTTAACACGGTTGTAGAAAAAAAATATTAAATACATTCTAAATAAACAACTAGGTATTCAACGATTTTATCTGCATCAAAACTACTGATTTCGTGCACAATGCATTTTAAATGGATGTTTACTCTTTGCACCAAAGCCATCAACTGAAGTCCCATCTCCTTGATTTGTTACCTGATTGATCTTAGCGGTTCAGATATTTCAGAACAATGGTAGGGGAGCCCAGGCAGGGATTTTTGCAGTTACTCTAGCGCGTCAGATTATCATATGGGGAGATACCTGGTACCCTGCAGATGTACTCCTACCATATATTGGCTCTTAACACAGGGGAGTTCGTTAAGGGAGGCCCGAAAAAAAATCTATCCTTAAAAAAACTCGAAATTATCAGATAAGGTAAGTTAAGTACATGCAGAAGAGTGTATATTTCAAAAACTGACGATTTGAGCCGGGCGTTAGGCAGGCCGCACATCAAAGAAACATGAAACGTAAATTACTTTTCATGGAAATAAACCACTGCTAAACAAATATACGTCCGGCCATTTATAAAACTCTCCGAAAATAAAAAAAAGAATGTGTGTACTTTGTACGCACGTAAGAAGTTATACTTCTATTATATGATTTCAACGAAATCAATATACTTTAAACAGTTTCTCTACTACTTTCCAAAAATTTTTATTAAAACAATATCAAAAATTAAAAAAAATAAAAGAATAAAACACAGACAAACACATTGAAAAATGCCACACATAATTTCTGAACAATAGTTGTTGCCAAAAATTTTAATTAAATACGTATTTTCTGAAAAAAATTATATAATAATATACTTACAATCATAAAATCTATAAAAAAAAATAAAAAAATGATATAACTTGCATTGGGCTTGAACCTACTTCCCGTGTATCCCGCCGTACGAGAGTCGAAGCGATTTCAAACTGCACCACCTTCGCGTATATGTCATGTGGGAATATACACAAACTGAACAACTTTTTGACATTTTGTTTATATTAATTTTTATTAGTTTGATTTTTGTCGAATTAAAATACAACAATATATAGAGTAAGAAAACGATACATTAGATGAAAATTTGTAGAAAGTTTGTTTGTAATCAGATTATGTAAATTAAAGCATTGCCTACTAGGGGTATAGCATATCAAGTACTAGGTAAGTACATTCTTTTTTTTTACATTTTCCAAATAGGTATGAAGATAATTTTTTATTGGAATACAACTGAAACATTTAGAATTACGTACCTGTGGCTTTTCAAAACTATTTAAAAAGTCACTATAATTATAAATTTGATTTTATTTCTCTCCTCACAACAATAAAAACTTATATATTATACAACATTTTTGTTTACCGATAACCTCCATATTGAACAATTATTGACAGATCATTTCAACACCCAATCAGAGCCCGTATAAAGACTAATACCAAACTGTCGGTGTGCGCATGCGCGCAGATCAATATAAATTCACCCTCAGTCTTAATCGCGCCTAAAGAAGTATAACTTCAAAAATGTGTCATGAGCATGAATCACACTCGTTTCATTGGTAGGCGGACCTTGAGATTTGTTTAGCAGTGTTTTCTTTTCATGAAACATGTTTTTCGTTTCATGTTTCATGTTTTTCGTTTCATGTTTCTTTGGTGTGCGGCTTGCCTAAGGAAATGGATGAGTCCCAAAGTTTCACAAGAAAAAAGGGAATATTTCGCGAAATGAATGACAGATCGAAAAACTGTAAAATACACTTATTCAATATTTTTTAAAAATCTATCGAATGATACCAAACACGACTTCCCACGGAGAGGGGTGGGGGTAAATTTAATATTTTAACTACGAATCCCGCGATATTTCGCGAAATGAACATCAGATCGAAAAACTGTAAAATGCACTTATTCAATATTTTTGAAAAATATATCGAATGGCACCAAACACGACCCCCCACGGAGGTGGGGTGGGGGGTTACTTTAAAACCTTAAAAACTTTTATTCGAAACATTTTTTCGAATTATGCATAGATGGCGTTATAATCAGACGATTGTTGGAAATGGAAAATTAAATTAAAAATGGCAAGCGCCCACTAAAATGGAAAACTTTACTTAACTTTTTTTGGTTTTAGGACCTACTCTTCACAACCCAATAGGTCCCCATAACGCTCGAGTGACTGCACATTTAGCATACTTTGCTCCCCTACTACCAGTACGCATGTACTTGTTCTTTATTTTTACTGGTGACACTGATATTTGATTTATAGCGAGAGACTTATTTGAATATTGACTTTTCAGCTATTTCAATGTGTTTCAGATTGAATCAGGTATAAGGCTCAAGAAGGTCAAAACTAACGATAGGAGTAAACCCGTCCTCGATGGTTTGAGGAAGTTCAGAAGACAAATGACAATAGAAGAGCAGATCCAGAAGTCAATGTCAATGGCTAGTATAGCTCCAGTAAGTTACATCCAAATTAATTTTTGAAATTAAATGTCGTTCTAATGATATATATCGTTACAGGAAGAAATTGCGACAGACGAAATAGATGAAATGGACGATATAGACAAAGTGCGGGATGATCTTCAGAGTACCAAACAAATGTTGGCTTTAGAACTAAGAAATAAAGAAGCTCAAGAGAGAGAAAATAAGAGATTACTGTCTAGGATCCAAAATCTTCAAGCGGAGTTGGAGAAAGAGAAGAGCGTTAACAAGGACGGTGGTAACACTGCTGCCCATAGTGCTGCAGATGAAAAGGTAAATCTATTAATTACCTACATCAATACGTCTATAATAGGGGAGTGCAATTAGAACGAAAATATGCATTGTTTCGGAAACATTCAAACAAGCTTATATTTTTCTAAAACTTTTTTTTAGTTTATATCCATGTTAAAGTAAAAAGTTCTACTCGCAGATTTGGCCGCTAATTGTTTATTAATTGTTTAAACAATAACAATTGTTTTGTATAAATAATTTTAAAAATATCAATAAATTCATTATTTTACTTTGATCAAATATGTTTCTATTTTGTTTTTGATTATGCTGAATCCAAATATGGCATTGCAATTTAAAAATTATTATACAGAAGCTCTTATACAGTGTGTCTGCATAGCTAGGAACCACATGGAAAACTTTTTTATTATCAATTTTACGAAAAAAAGTTATTCTTAATAAAATGCTCTGGATAGTCAAAAATCTAAAACTCAACAATCAGATATCAAATTTTATCAATTTTATACGAGTTATGTCAGAAATATGAATTTCGTTAGATAGTAAAGTACCTCTACATTCCAGAATATTAAAAAATGCTATTATGAAAAGTTGTTTGAAATTAGAAACTATGTCTAAATATACAATTACATCATTCTAATCGAAAAAAAATTTTCAATTTTTTCTCAAATTACTGATACTCATCATCATTTTATTACAATTATGATAACTATTTTATCATCATTTTTACTGAAAAAAGTTATTCTTCATAAAATGCTCTACCTGGTCTAAAATCTAAGATAAAATCATCAGATATCAAACTTTTTAAATTTTATACGAGGTATGTAAAAAATATGAATTTTTCTTAAGAGCTAAGTGCCTTTATTATTCGCAATATTTTAATTAGAAGGATGTAATTGAACACTAAAACAAATTTTTTAATTCCAAACAACTTTTCTTAATAACAATTTTCGATATTGTGAAATGTAAAGGTACCTACTTGGTACCTCTCTTGAGTGAAATTCATAATTTTTGACATACCTCGTATAACATTAATTAAATTTGATATTTGCTGATTGTGTCTTAGATTATATACGATGCAGAGTATTTTATAAAGAATAACTTTTTTTCGTAAAACTGATAATAAAAAAGTTATCAATAGGTTCCAAGTTACGCAGACATACTGTATAAGAGCTAAAAAAATTTTTTTTGCTGAACATTTATTATTGTTGAAGCTTATTATTGAATGTATTTTAGGTAATTTTCACAGAAAAAAGTTTTGATCACTTTGTATAAACATTTTTTTAGCTGGTTATTTTCGGTTTTTGTATTACATTTTTGTTATCTTTCTTAATTTTCTTAAAAATAAATAGTTTATTTCATTTCTAAAGTAAAATAATTCAGTGCATTTTAAAGATTACATCATAAGCTTCAAAAAGTACTTATAAAACTGTAATAGATCTGTTCAAACATGAGTAATTCCGTCTTAAAATGGTTGTAATTCTATAAAACTACGAAGATTTCAAAAATTACAATTTTTCAGACGTCATATCATTTGAATTAAATTTTTGAGATTTTTTTTGAATGAAACATCATTTAGTAAGATGATTGAAAGGTAAGTTCTGCAAAATTGAGAGTTTTATAAGAAAAATTTTATTAGTTACACATTTTTAAATCATTTTTAAACAAAATTCAAGTAAGGCTCACTTTCCGCCCACACCGTACTTATGCCCATACATTTGATTTATTTCTGTTATAACCATAATATAGCTTATTTATTTTACTTTTATGTTCAATTTGTAAAATTTTATTTGATCGATTAGTTAAAGAATTACATTAAAATAACTGAACCGTGCACTTCGCCGTACGTTAGTTTACAGTGCGCCAATGTTTGTGAGAAGGGTGACTTTATCGTTATAAATAAAAAATTATAGAAGATACAGATTTAATTTTAGAAAACTCTTTATATAGGGTTTTTTTTAATTTTCTGAATTTTTCAATGATCAAGTCAGTTTTCATCAAGTCAGAAAAACATCTAATTTCGTAGTTCATTTGTTTAATAAAAAATGAAGTACTTACCCACTTCTCGAATAGAACTTTTTGATATGTTGTTTATTAGACATTTCTTAATGAAATTACAAAAAGTTCTATCTTGTTTGATTTTTTCCGAAGTGAAATTCTATATGCACTCCCCTATAAGTATTGTTATGTTTGTCAAAACCAACGAGAGATTATTCATCTTTACACAATCAAATCTGCAGAAAAACCAACAAACTACATATATTTATATCTACAAATAACTTTGGCAATGAAGTCTACAGTTGAATGATATTTTCTAGGTAATTATTGGATTAAAGAAAGAAGCTGAGCAGGCCAGAAAAACTTCTCAAGATCTGGAAAAGAAGTATACGACAGCTGCAGAGGAGCTGGATGCGACTAAAGCAAAAATGGAAGAACTAAGACGCCAGAATCAAGCTCTCGAGAAACGAGTACAGGACGCAATGATGGGTAAGTTTTATATTCTTATAACAATCTGTAAATATATTTTACTGTGTATAACTGTAGAAAATAATAAAAAAAGTAAGAACAAAAAAAATTAATCTCTTAAAGTAAAGATGATTTACAATGTATTATCATCATTCTCTTTGCCTTATCCCTATGCGGGGTCGGCTTCCCTAATTGCATTTCTCCATACAATTCTATCTTGGGTCATATCAATATTAATCCGCTTTACCAACATGTCCTGCCTAATCGTCTCCCCCGACGTCTCCTACTCCTTCCAGGAATCTGCACTTCAACAATTCTTCGTATTGGGTGATTAGCGTCTCGACGTTGAACATGACCAAACCATCTCAACCTATGCTCTCTCATTTTGACATCAATTGTTGCCACACCTAAACTTCCCCTAATAAACTCATTTTTAATTTTATCCTTTTTTGTCATTCCACTCATCCATCTAAGCATTCTCATTTCCGACCCATGCATTCGTTGTTCCTCTTTCTTTTTCACTGCCCAACATTCAGTTCCGTACATCATAGCCGGTCTTATAGCTGTTTTATAGAATTTTCCCTTCAACTTCATTGGAATTTTCCTGTCACACAGCACACCACTCGCTTCCTTCCACTTCATCCATCCAGCCCTAATGCTACTGCATGCATCTCCATCTATTTCTCCATTACTCTGTAATACCGATTCCAGGTACTTAAAAATTATTGCTTTTTACAATCTGTTCACCATCCAAAGATAACATTTTATTTGTAGTAACTCCATCGTTACATGAACATTGCAAATACTCTGTTTTTGTCCTACTAAGTTTTAAACCTTTTTCCTCCAGAGCTTGTCTCCACTGTTCCAGGTTTTGTTCTAAGTCTCTTTCACTATTTCCTACTAACACGACATCATCAGCATACATTAAGCACCATGGAATGTTACCCTGTAGTTTCGCTGTTATCTGGTCCAAAACTAATGAGAATAAATACGGACTAAGTACCTAGCCTTGGTGCAATCCTACTTTCACACGAAATTTATCAGTCTCTCCCACACCTGTCCTAACACTAGTCGTTACTCCTTTCTTATTGAGTGCCCACCACAGAATCTCTCGAGGAACTCTATCACATGCTTTCTCAAGATCAATGAATACCATATGAGCGTTTTTTTCTTTACTCCTGTATTTTTCCATCAACTGCCTTATAATGAAAATTGCATCTGTTGTTGATCTGCCCTGCAAATTGATTCTCGGATATTTAGGTCTCTTCACGTATCCGTCTATCAATTACTCTTTCCCATATTTTCATGGTGTGGCTAAGCAATTTTATAGCCCTGTAGTTTGTTCATTGTTGTATATCTCCCTTGTTTTTGTAAACAGGTACCAGTATACTGCTTCTCCATTCGTCTGGCATTTGTCCAACTTCCATAATTCTATCAAATAGACCTGCTAGCCACCTTGTTCCTGTCTCTTTCAAGGAATATCATCTGGTCCTACCGCTTTTCCTTTCTTTATTTTTTGAAGCGCTTGAGCCACTTCCTCGTTGGTTATTTTGGTGACCATTGCTGCTACTGTCTCCGTTGACTCTACGTCTGTCAAATTCTTCATTTAATAAGCTGTCAAAGTACTTTCTCCATCTCTTTTTGACATCCTTTTCGTGAACTAGTATTTAATATTTTCATCTCGGATACATCTAATCTGATTAAAATCTTTTGCTTTCTTTGCTCTCTGTTTGACTATTTTATATAAATATCTTCGTTTCGCCTTCCCTGGTATCAAGTTGATCGTATAAGTTTGAATACGCTTCTGTTTTGGCTTTTGCTACTGCTACTTTCGCTTCCATTTTCGCCACCATATAGTTTTGAAGATCTGTGTCGGATCTGGTTTCTTTCCACTTTTTATATAATTTTCCCTTCTCTTTTATTTTTCCTTGCACTTCGTTTGACCCCCACCAAGTCTATTTATCCTCAAACTTTTTTCCTGACGTTTTCCCAAATATTTCAAAAGCAGTCTCTGTAATACTACTGGCCATTTTTCTACAAATTGTACTAGGGCTTCCTTTCATGTTCCAACATATTTTGTCTACTATTCTTTCCCTAAATAGGCCTTCCTTCTCATCTTTTAGCATCCACCACTTGATTTTTTGTGGTCCTCTCCGATATTTTGGCTTAGCTTCCCTTTTTACTTCAATGTCCAGAACAAGCAGCTTATGTTGTTGGCTTACTGTCTCACTAACTATTACCTTGTAGTCCTTGCATTCACGTATGTCTGCTTTCCTTATCATGAAATAGTCTATTTTGGATTGATGTTGTCCACTTTTGTACGTAATAAGACGAGTTTCTCTTTTTTTAAAGAATGTGTTAACAATGGCCATCGAAGTTCTGGACATCGAAGCCGTTCTGGACATCGAAGTAAAAAGCGAAACTAAACAAAAATATCGGAGAGGACCACAAAAAATCAAGTGGTGGATGCTAAAAGATGAGAAGGAAGGTCTATTCAGGGAAAGAATAGTAGAAAAAATATGTTGGAACATGAAAGGAAGCCCTAACACAATTTGGAGAAAAATGGCCAATATTATTAGAGATACGGCTATTGAAATACTTGGGAAAACGTCAGGAAAGAAGTTTGAAGATAAAGAGACTTGGTGGTGGTCAAATGAAGTACAAGGAAACATAAAAGAGAAGAGAAAATTATATAAAAAGTGGCAAGAAACCAGATCGGACATAGATCTTCAAAACTATATGGTCGCCAAAAAGAAAGCGAAAGTAGCAGTAGCAAAAGCTAAAGCAGAAGCGTATTCAAACCTATACGATCAACTTGATACCAGGGAAGGCGAAACGAAGATATATAAAATAGCCAAACAGAGAGCAAAGAAAGCAAAAGATTTTAATCAGATTAGATGTATCCGAGATGAAAATAATAAAATACTAGTTCACGAAAGGGATGTCAAAAAGAGATGGAGAAAGTACTTTGACAGCTTATTAAATGAAGAATTTGACAGACAGCCTGTAGAGTCAACGGAGACAGTAGCAGCAATGGTCACCAAAATAACCAACGAGGAAGTGGCTCAAGCGCTTCAAAAAATAAAGAAAGGAAAAGCGGTAGGACCAGATGATATTCCTGGGGAAGTATGGAGAGCATTGGGAGAGACAGGAACAAGGTGGCTAGGAGGTCTATTTAATAGAATTATGGAAGTTGGACAAATGCCAGACGAATGGAGAAGCAGTATACTGGTACCTGTTTACAAAAACAAGGGAGATATACAACAATGTACAAACTACAGGGCTATAAAACTGCTTAGCCACACCATGAAAATATGGGAAAGAGTAATTGATAGACGGATACGTGAAGAAACCGAAATATCCGAGAATCAATTTGGCTTTATGCAGGGTAGATCAACAACAGATGCAATTTTCATTATAAGGCAGTTGATGGAAAAATACAGGAGTAAAGAAACAAACGCTCATATGGTATTCATTGATCTTGAGAAAGCATATGATAGAGTTCCTCGAGAGATTCTGTGGTGGGCACTCAATAAGAAAGGAGTCCCTGGTGAATATGTAAAGATTGTGAGGGATATGTATGAGGGAGTAACGACTAGTGTTAGGACAGGTGTGGGAGAGACTGATAAATTTCATGTGAAAGTAGGATTGCATCAAGGTTCTGTGCTTAGTCCGTATTTATTCTCATTAGTTTTGGACCAGATAACAGCGAAAATACAGGGTAACATTCCATGGTGCTTAATGTATGCTGATGATGTCGTGTTAGTAGGAAATAGTGAAAGAGACTTAGAACAAAAACTGGAACAGTGGAGACAAGCTCTGGAGGAAAAAGGTTTAAAACTTAGTAGGACAAAAACAGAGTATTTGGAATGTTCATTTAAAGATGGAGCTACTACAAATAAAATGGTATCTTTGGATGGTGAAATGATTGTAAAAAGCAATAGTTTTAAGTACCTAGGATCGGTATTACAGAGTAATGGAGAAATAGATGGAGATGCATGCAGTAGAATTAGGGCTGGATGGATGAAGTGGAAAGAAGCGAGTGGTGTGTTGTGTGACAGAAAAATTCCAATGAAGCTGAAGGGAAAATTCTATAAAACAGCCATAAGACCAGCTATGATGTACGGAACTGAATGTTGGGCAGTGAAAAAGAAAGAGGAACAGCGAATGCATGTGGCGGAAATGAGAATGCTTAGATGGATGAGTGGAGTGACAAAGAAGGATAAAATTAGAAATGAGTATATTAGGGGAAGTCTAGGTGTGGCACCAATTGATGCCAAAATGAGAGAGCATAGGTTAAGATGGTTTGGTCATGTTCAACGTCGAGACGTTAACCACCCAATACGAAGAATAGCTGAAGTGCAGATTCCTGGAAGGAGTAGGAGAGGAAGACCAAAGAAGAGCTGGGGGGAGACGATAAGGCAGGACATGTTGGTAAAGGGGATTAACATTGATATGGCCCAAGATAGAATTGTGTGGAGAAATGCAATTAGGGAAGCCGACCCCGCATAGGGATAAGGCAAAGAGAATGATGATGATGATGATGATGTGTTAACAATGGCCATATCTAGTCCTGTTGCTAATTCAAGCATATCATCTCCAGCTTCATTTGTAGTTCCAAAGCCTAATCCCCCATGTATTGCTTCGTATCCTGCCTATCCTTGGCCTTAGCTTGGCCTTCGATTTACAACGTATGCTGCACAAATTTAATATAACCACTGGAAAATTTAACATATTAATTTCCCCAAAAAGAACGGAAAATCTACTAAGATGTAAATTGAAGCTGGAAGGTCAGAAAATAGAACAAGTGACGAAGTTTAAATATCTAGGCATCGCACTATCTAGCTACGGAAAGCTCCAAACAGAAGTGGGAGATCAAGTGAATAGGGCAAATAGAGCCGCAGATTGCCCGAATGAAACAATATGGAGAAACAAAAATATCGGAAAAGAAATGAAAGTCAGAATTTAAAAAACACTAATCAGAGCAATAATGACATACGCGGCAGAAACACGACCTGATACAGAGAGGACAAAAATAATGCTAGAAATAGCAGAGATGAAAACCCTTCGAAAAATCTATGGAAAAACACTATGGGACAGAGCCAGAAGTGAAGCTATACGATGGAGGTGCAAGGTGGACAACATTAATCACTGGGTAAAAAACAAGAGTAGAACGGAACTTTTCAATGATGTTTATTCGACTGGTGATATCCCTGAAGATTGGTTAAAGTCCGAATTCACAACCCTACCAAAAAAAAAAACAGCGTCCCAAAAACTGTACCGATTATAGAATGATAAGCCTTATGAGCCACACTTTGAAAATATTTCTACGTATCATCTACAGTAGAATCAGAGATAAATGTGAAGAAAACCAGGATGAAACACAATTTGGCTTCAGAAATGGACTGGGAGCCCGGGACCCACTATTTGCACTAAATGTATTATTGCAGCAAAGCCGAGATCAAAGGAAAGACGTCTTTGCTGTATTTATTGACTTTGATCGAGTACTACAGCATCACAAATTAATTGAAATATTAAACGATAAAGGAGTTGAAACATGTTAATCGCCAACGTCAAGGGGACTTGATAGGGCACTTTCAGAAGAAGAATGGAACGATCACTTAGGGCGAATGACAACAAATAGAAAAGTAAGAGACACGGTTTCCCAATAGGAAGACAATCATTGGGACGACCTCGAAAGCGATGGAACGACAACTTACTGGAGGAACATTGAAAAAACAGGCAGTCATGTCTATACAAAAAGAAGAAGACCTTATGAGCAATTTTCTTGACAAGGCTCACAGTTTGTAGATGGACAATTTTTATAAATCCGTTGGTTTGTCAGAACAGTTGTTGGGGCGAAACGCTTTCTGCAAAGGAGCATTTAAGTCCGATAGAGAGAGAGAGAGAGAGAGAGAGACCTTTCGAAGTGAACAATGTAAAATTAAAATAGTTGATTTAAAAATAAAAATATATACCATTTTTATTCAGTTGCAATGCGAATGCAAAACCGTCTTATTTTATTTTTTACTTAGTATAGAGAGTGCAAACCAGCCATGGCTTCTAAAAATTGCAAGCTAGATGGATGCTCCTATAGAGTTAAATAGGTCCATTTTCCGTTGGAATTTTACCAAGCTGTAGACGAGGTTGTGAATTGCAACTTTTTAGAATTCCCTCTTGTCCTCACTGCATCCATGTGGCTTGCAATTTTTAGAAGCCATGGAGGTGTCACCAGGAAAATGATCCAAAAATTTTTCAATTAAATATTTTTTAAAAATATTTTTCAAATATTTTTATTAGGTTGAAATACTTTCACTTTCATTTAGCAGATGTCGCTAGGCACCTACTCCATAACGTCAGTTGCAATGCGAGCACGACTCTCGGTAGTTTGTCACTTGAGGTATCTATACTAAGGGCCGGTATTTCCAACCTCACTTAAGCCAAAGCTTACTTTAAGCCTTTGCTTAAGCTTAGATGCCTGTATTTCCACTTCAATTTGAGGCTTAAGCCTAGGCTTAAACCAAATAATTTTAAGCTCGCGCGGGAGTTGGTTTAAGCCTTTGCTTAAAATTTGTTTTCTGTTTTTTGAGGATATTTCTATAGATTATTAATTATAGAGTTGTTTTGAAAACCAACTTTTAAGTAACAACGTTATTATTGGATTATTAAATAATAATCTATTAATTTATTAAGAGGAAACAGTAGCGATCAACAGGTAGCGAAAACGCGTTCCAAGATTGCGGCTGTAATTTTGAATATTTTTCCGAGATATTTGGCACACGTATTCGTAATATAATAAAGAATGGCGGTACATAGCCCAATTTGAAAAATATATTAATATGTGGAAATTACTCTGTAATTAAATAAAATATTAAAAAACGAGCCTGTACCGCCATTAAGAAGAACAAAAAAATACACTTTCTTCAAATAAATTTTTTATCCGATGCCTAGATTTTGTGTCATTTTGGAACTACTAATGAAATAAAAAATTTTAGTAGTTCCAAAATGACACAAAATCTAGGCATCGGATAAAAAAGTTTATTTGAAGAAAGTGTATTTTTTTGTTCTTCTTAATGGCGGTACAGGCTCGTTTTTTTAATATTGTATTTAATTACAGAGTAATTTCCACATATTAATATATTTTTCAAATTGGGCTCTGTACCGCCATTCTTTGTTATATTACGAATACCTGTGCCAAATATCTCGAAAAAATATTCAAAATTACAGCCGCAATCTTGTAACGCGTTTTTGCTACCTGTTGATCGCTACTGTATCACCTTAATCGTAATAACGATTATTAAAATTCTTACTACTTTTGGAAGGTGTAGGCACATGAAAATTGTTTATTTCTACAATGCTTGGTAGGTATATTTATTTTACAAAAATAAACTTACATTCCAATTTTACATTTTAAGGAATATATCCAATAAACAAAATTACAAAGACGGATCTATTGCTTATGCAAAATAACAATAAAAATATAACCAGAGAAAATATAGACAATAAACTAAAAACACATGTACCATATATACAAAATTAAGTGAAGTAAAAATAACATTGATACAGATGACAAGATAAAATTAAATGTCAACAGTAGTGGTTTTTACCTCAGAACAGTTAGCTTTGGCACTTTGACGTATTCAGAGGTACCAAACCAATTAACTTTACAGCTGAGCATCAGTTCAGTTAAGAGAATGATGGAAATACGGCACCCAGCTTAAGCTTCTCCTTAACTTTTGACACAGGCTTAGCTAAGCAAAAGCTTAAGTAGCTATTGAAATACCGGCCCTAGTGATAAATAAGGCGGTTTTGCCTTCGCATTGCAACTGAATAAAAATGGTATACATTTTTATTTTTATTAGTATTACTCCTATAGAGTAATTAGGTCCATTTTCCGTTGGAATTTTACCAAGCTGTAGACGGGGTTGTGAATTGCAACTTTTTAGAATTATTCCCATAGAATTTGTCTTCACTGCAGCATACATCTGGCTTGCAATTTTTAGAAGCCATGGAGGTGTCATCAGGAAAATGGTTCAAAAAGTTTTTCAATTAAATATCTTTTAAAAATATTTTTGAAATATTTTTATTAGGTTGAAAAACCTTGATTTTTTTATAGTTGATTTAGTTCAACTGTAAAGGAACACGCGTTTTCGTTGTAGCGGAGAGAGGGATAGTTTTTAAGCAAATCCTGTCATCGAAAATAAATGTTTATTGTAATTATTCTGCTCTATTTTTATATGACGTTAAAATTTTCGCGCTATTCAACTTGTAAATATCATTTTTTATGTCAATTTTTATTTACACTGCTGTTATTAATAATTAGGAGTAAAGAAATCAAGTTCTTCCGGCGGATTCTGGTTTGAATCTGATGATGAGTATGAATATAGGAACGCAGGCGAGTAAGATATCTTTATATGTACTTATTGGCGTCGTCCCCGTAACAGATATGTTCATCGCAATTTGGTACTTGCCCATTTGTTATTAATATGTCTATTTTGTTATTCTAATGAGAAAAACCATTTTATATATACTTTTGATTGATATTTTTACGTTTTTTATATGATATATTTAAAACATTATTTGCAAAATGTCAGTGGCGGCTCGTACCACTTTAAGAAGGTAGTGCCACAACTCGGGCAGCCGCCAAAATTTTTAGTGACGGATTCACGATATTGTCAAAAAAAGGTATACTGACAACAAAAACTAAAAAAAATATGCGCGGATACTTTTATCTTATGTACATATCTCAAGTTTATTGATCTGAGGTGCCAAGCAATTGTCCAACATTGATCAAAACAGTTCCGTAAATTAATTAATAATAAAAACCTCTTAACCTACCACCAGCATTTACTGCTGATAGTGCTTGAAAATTGTTATTACGATTTAGTCTCTATTTACCAATTTATAAAAATAATACTATTTCATTATTCACACACATGCACAAATTTTTGTAATGTCACTTTTAAAGTTTACGATATATGAAGTTCATTCTTCTATTTTTTGGTTGCAAAGTTTTCAATGACTTTATAATTAAAATTATCAATACAATTTACAAAATGCTTTTCTGCAGATAGCATACCTAAAGCACTAGGTTTCGATGTAAACATCGAAAAACAGCGTTCTGCTTCAGATGTTGATATAGGAATGGTAACTAAAATACTTAAAAGTTTAATAGTTTCTTCAAATGTGCTTTTTGAACCTTCCCTCTACAATAAAACCGATAGCGAAACAGCCCCAGAGGTAGTACTTAATTCGTCTCGCTAATACAGTACCTACTTCTAATTCAGTTTTAAACCGAGTTTTGCTTAAAAATTAAAATTGTCTCCAGTCTCCATGGTTCATTAAGAAATGATTCGGAGAACTGATGCTTATAAGCAGAAAACTTCTCCGACATAAATAAATTAGAAGCAACTAAATGTCCGGAGAAGGTAGACCTTTGAAAGATCTGGTACTTTGAATAATATGAACCTTTAAGTCGTTGTCTAATTCGGCGCTAAAATTGACCAGCTCCTTAAATATGCCTCTATTTTCTGAATTTTCTTTTTCGTCGTGACCTCTTAAAGCTAACTCGAAAGCTCCACAACACCTTATAACATTTGTAGTTTTTTTTTCTAGCGAAAAACCACCAAAAAAAATTTTAAAATACTAATCTTTATTGTCAATTAATAAATTAAACTTAAGAAATAATCAAAATATTATCAAAATACCCACGATCATGATGCACCAAAAGTTTAATTATTAATACAAAAACTTTTTAACAGAAAATATACATAATAAAAGCGACAAACCAGCACGTAAAGAAACTCAAAATAAATAGACCTGGCTTCATACCCTCGTGCCTGGCACAGAGATTCTAATGTTAAGGTATACTAATAGTCCAATATAGCTCTTTCTCTGTCACTTACATATAATGCTCGTAAAATCTTTCTCTCTTTACTCGTGCCAGTACTGACTTCGGCGCGAAGGAGATTCTCCTGTCGAATACTCTCCGCTGTCGGCAGGGATTGTATTGCGCCCATAGTTGCCATATTTTATATAATTTATGAAGATCAAAAGAAATACACACAAAAAAATTAATAGGAATTAAAAAGTTTTGAAGATAAAAAATATGTTTATGGATAGTTAGCAAGGTAGTGCCATGGCTCTATGGCACTACCTCACGGGCCGCCACTGCAAAATGTTATATCATGTTCAATCATAACTGTATTATCTGAATATTGGCTCACATACATGCCGTATTATTGTATTTTGTCGGGTTCCCACTGGATTAGCCAGGTATTTTACAAAGAAAACAACAAAACAACACTCAGGGCCCCCGCAATTAAATTTCCCCTTAAATTTTTGTGAATCGCGAAATGTCAAAGTAGAAAAAAAATTAAAATACGACTTACAACTTGTTAACCACACTGTATATTTATTTTATATTTAACACCGGATATTTTTTAAGGTATCAAACCATTTAATTTATTTACAGTTATAAAAAATCCAGGGCCGGATTAAAAAATATTGGAAAAATGTTCCTACCCAAAAAACACTCCGTGCATTAAATTTTTTTAAAATGGATTTTGCATTTGAAAATAAGATGAAAAACTAAATTTAGTGGTATACTTTAAATATTCGGCAAAATGATTTTTCTGGTAAAATTTTGAATTTGAATTCTGAAATTATGTGAATTGCAAGAGCTCGAAGTAAGAACAATTAAAATTTGACTTAATTTTAATTAATACCATTATTTAATCGAAATTCTTAAAATGTTTACATTTTAGCATTTTTTTATTATGGCGACAAATAATTCATAACAAATATTCACCTTTAATTAATGAATAAATAATAAAAAGTCCACAAAAATACATATGTAACTTTAATCAACAAACTACATATCTTAAAAATTAAAAAACCGAAAAAAAATTGCTGAAAAATAACGAAAAGTAACGAGGAAACAAATAGTAGGGATGAACTTCTTGACCGGATTCGAGACTCCTTTTAAGAAATGAAGAGTAAGCCTGAGGAGATTAGGAAGTCAGTCAGACAAATAACAAAAAGGGTAAGATTTTGTATTCCACAAGGTGGTAGCCATTTTGAACAATTACTATAGTTTTGATAAGTTATTTTTTGTAAATTTTTGTTTAATTTTTAAGATAGTTCGTAGATTAAAGTTACGTATTTTTTGTGGACTTTTTATTAGTTATTCATTAATTAAAGGTGAATATTTGTTATGAAATATTTGTCGCCATAATAAAAAACACTGAAATGTTAACATTTTACCAAGTTAGATTAAATAATGGTATTAATTAAAGTTGAGTCACATTATAATTTTTTTACTTCAAACTCTCGCAATTCACATAATTTCAGAATTCAAATTCAAAATTTCACCAAAAAAATCATTTTGCCGAAAATTCCTTTCCACTAAATTTGTTTTTGGTCCTCTCTTTAAATGTAAAATCCATTTAGAAAATAAATTACTGTACAGGGTGTTTTTTTGGGTCGGAGCATTTTTCCAATATTTTTTAATCTGGGCCTGGATTTTTTATAATTGTAAATAAATTAATTGATTGGGCACCTTAAACAATATTCGGTATTAAATATAAAATAAATATACAGTGTTTAACAAGTTGTAAGTCATATTTCAATTTTTTTTCTACTTCGAGCTTTCGCAATTCACATAATTTCAGAATTCAAAATCAGAATTTGATCAAAAAAAGATGATTTTGAGTATACCACTAAATTTATTTTTTCATCCTCTTTTCAAATGGAAAATCTATTTTAAAAAAATTTAATGTACTGTGTGTTTTTTTGGGTCGGAAAATTTTTCCAATATTTTTTAGTCTGGACCTAGATTTTTTACAATTTTAAATACATTTGTTTATTGTACACCTTAAATAATATTTGCGTACCAAATATAAAATAAATATACAGTGTGGTTAAAAAGTTATGAACCAAATAAAAAATGGCAAAATAGATATAACACCCAGTATCTTTGTTATTAATGAAGTAAGACCCATTAAGTATGGTATTTTTGAGACCGCTTCTACAGTTAACGTATGTTACTTTCCCAATGAAACACCCTGTATAGTTTATTTTATATAAGTTAATTCTCTGAGCAATTTGATTGGTAACAATTAATTTTTTTATTTAAAAAATAAGGATATATTTAACGTGTTCTTTCTCATTAGAAACTGCAAAAGTAACAAAAACAGTGTTTGTATAAAAAACCGCTCAATTGATCGTTGTCTGTTATTTATTTCATGATATATTTAAAACCTATGCCTACCGGAAATGCAGGCGTCGTTTTCCCTTGCGCAGTTCCATCCTGTTTTTATGTGATATATAAATACGTTTACAGGCTTACATCGGTCAAACAGGAAAAACCTTTAACATACGTTTAGTAGAACACAAAAGGGCTTTTAATAATATGTAGAAAAACAGATTTTACATTTGCATGTCACTTTCTAGATCATAATCATTCTTGTAATGACAAGTTTCAAGAATGAAAGAAAAAAAGTACTAGAATAACATAAATTTTGAAAATTTTACAGCCTGAAACCCTATTAATATATCACAAATATTAAGTAATAATATTAGAAAATATATTTACTAAACTATGTAAGATTTCTTTCTCATTTGTCGCTCTTTCTCACACATCTGAAACAAAACGATAAATTAATAATAATAACGAATTTCTAGTTGTTCCTTGAAGTTGGTAAGATAGCTAGATGGTTGCCGCATAAGAAAAGGTCTCAAAAGCCGTTATTTCTCTGTAAAAATGTCCTCTTCCACAACTAACTAATCTTCACATATTTGTGTTGAGCTTTTTGCCCACTAGACTACTCTAGAGTACCACCTATCATCGCAGGACTTGTTTCTCGAATCATTTGCTCTCTTATCCTTAAAATTTTATCTTAGAAACTAGCGCTTGTAGACTTTACTGCGATGATTCTTATGTCGTCTGCATATCTGAAATTATTTAAACGTTCTCAAATTATCAGTAGGACCTAACCCCTGTTTAACACCTATATCCATCACCATGTCTTCGCTCAGTTGGTTGTCTGTCCTGATTTTAGCTGTTGGTGATTATTCTGTCATGGATGCCAGTACTCCTTACTCCGTTATTAGTATAAATATAAATTTATCGTGTCTTACTCTAGCAAACGCTTTCTGATAGTCGACAAAACACATACCTGTATCACACTTGACATCTTTGCAGTATTGGCACAGAACTTGTGTCGAAATCTTACACGCGATAAAGATATAAACTGGATCTTCAAGGTTTATAGATTTCTGCAGATTTCTTTTACTTTTTGTTTATAAAGATTTAACGAGTCTTTGCTCCAATATTTCAATTTATTTACATTGTTTACCCATTCATTTAATTGTAGCGTGATTAATAGCACGCCTTATCTCTTTATTAATTTTCTTGTATTCTGCTTGTATTCTTATCACCATTCTCCTTTTTATCACATCCAGTGTTACACCAATTATCCACAGTTTCTTCTTCTTTCTTCTTGTTCTCAAATATTTACCTTTGATTTTCTGAACCATATCGTTTATTATTGCGATTTATTTTTTTTCTTTCTCATCTATTCTCTATCAAGGGGTCGCTGTTCCTTTCTTTTCTTCGCTACTCATTTCTGTTCATTATTTCTTCTTCATTTACCCCGTTCTCCTCGATGTTTTTATCATAGATTACCCCTCTCATTCATTTCCAGTTAAACCCCCAGTTATGTAGGTGCCAAAGTATTTAAATTATCCTATTGGTTCTATTTTGCCCCAAGCTTTTCGATGTTACCAACCATTCCTTTTCCTACTAACTACATACACTTCGTTTTCGACCTACCAACCTTAAGTCTTTCTTCTTCAATAGCCTTTCTCCTACACTCCAACTTCTCCTCCAGCATTACTTTCCTCAACTACCACTATATTATCTGTCAATATATCCATAAAAAGATTAGATAGGTAGGACTCAGTGAAGAGCATTGATGGAAATCAGTTGTCACTGGAAAATCTTCGGTCAATCGGACAAAAGTCCGGACATTAATAAAATAATATTTTCTAATATAATTACAGTGAAAAACAAATTATTTATATCACCAAAATTTTTTTGAGTTTCTGAAAGATTCTTAAACCTTTTTCAATTTCAGGCAAAAGATTCTCCATCTCCGACCGCAAACAAAGCGGAGCTGCCCAAGGAAGCGACGACGAATTCGAGTTGGAGGAGCCAGAAGAAGAGAGCGATGGAGAGGATACTGAAGAGAAGAGGGAAAAGAGGCTAGTGAAGGAGGTGAAGATGTTGAGGAAGAAGTTGCAGAGTCTGAAAACTAAGGAGGATAATTCGAAGAAGGAGAGAGTCGCGTTACGGGAGATTATTAAGAAGCACCAGACTGAAATGAAGGATGAGAAGAAGAAGTATAAACAATTGAAAAAAGAGGTAGATGTATTGCTTTTAACAATCTTTTTCTATTCATCATCATCATTCCTTAACCTCTTGCATCCACTGTTGTGCTGTATTGTGCCTTCTGTATCCAATTTTCCACTACTTTTCCCAAGTCATTCATCCATCTTCTTTGTGCTACATGTCCAACCCATCTCCATTTGGCTTATGCAATTCTTTCTATGACATCTGTCACTTTAGTCCTCTCTCTCACTATCCTATTTGGTACCATGTCTCTTCTTGTTATTCCCAACATTGCTCTTTCCATTCTTCTTTGGGTTATTCTCAATTTATTTGCAGAATGTTTAGTCAAAGTTATGGTTTTGGAACCATATATGTTATTACCGGCAGTATGCATTGGTTGTAAACTTTTTTCCTTCAAGCAAATCGTTAGCGTTCCTTTTAGAATATGTCGCAACTTGCCAAATGCTGCCCATCCCAAGCCTATACGCTGCTGAATCTCATAAGTTTGATTGTCTTTTCATATTCTAATTTCATGCCCTAAATGTACAGTATGTCTCTGTAAGTTGTATCCATATGGAAAACTTTTTTATTATTAATTTTACGAAAAAAAATTATTTAAAGTTATGTCAAAAAGTTTGAATTTCACTCAAGAGTAAAGTAGCTTTATTTTTCACAATATTTAAAATTGCTATTATGAAAAGTTGTTTGGAATTAAAAACTATATTCTAGTATGCAATTACATCCTTCTAATTGATTTTTTTTTGAAAAATTATGGATAACTAACATTATTTTTAGTTATTTCAATTCAGATAACTCTTTTATTATTAATTTTACGAAAAAAAGTCATTCTTAATAAAAAGTTCTGCATGGTCTAAAACCTAAAATACAACCATCTTACAGTGCCTCAGAGCTTAAATGGTGCAGTCCCTACTCAATAAAACTAGCTTGTGTCAGTAGCTCAATATTTATTAGAAAAAAATTACATACTAAAATTAAATAACTATTAGGCTTATAAAATAGCATAAGTTATATTTAGGGTTTCAAATATATCAGACTTAAATAACAAAAAATATTTCATTATTTTATGTATGATTTTAATGTCACAGCTAAAATGATGCAAATACGATAAAGCATTACACAACTAATCAATTTGAAATTTGCGAAGTAGGCGTTAGATTAAATTCATACTGCAGTTATTTCTGTTTAATTTGACATTTGACATTTCAAAATATTTAATTGTTAAATAACAAAATTATTTAAAAATGTGCCGCCGAACTACGATTAATGAAAGAAATTTAATTATTACTCACCATAGAAATGGATATAGCCAAAGAAACATATCCAAAATGGTAAATAAATGTTCATCAACACTTCAGAACATTATTGAACGTTATCGAAATGAAAATAGAGTTGAAAATAAATCAAGGCTGGCGCCTAATAAAATTTTTACCGACCGCGAGGAAAGATGGATTCTTAGAGAAATAGCAAATAATCCTAAAAAAAGTGCACCAAAATTGCGAGATGAGGTGGAAAGGCAGTTTGGAAAAAGATGTAACCCCGAAACAATTAGACGAATATTACGAAAAAATAATCTGCACGGCCGAACTGCTAGAAATAAACCTTTTATTAGTCAAAGAAATTGGCGTATTAGACTGGTGTTCGCCAGGGAGCATGTTAATAAAGATTTGAACTTTTGGAATTCAGTAATATTTGCCGATGAAACCAAAATAAACTTGTTTGGATCCGATGGAAAAGAAAAATATCAGTGTGGAGAAGGCCGAATGAAGAACTAAAATTAAAAAATATGAAAGCTACGGTAAAGCACGGTGGAGGTGGAGTGATGATGTGGGGGTGTATGTCGTCTGCAGGAGTAGGTAACATACATTTTAGTGAAGGGAATATGAACCAATACATGTATTTGGAGATACTAAGGCAGCATCTCACCACTAGTGCTCAAACATTAGGTATCAATAACAATTACCGGTTTTATCAGGACAACGATCCAAAACACACGTCAATATCTGGTTCGTACTTGGTTGCTTTGTAATTGCCGAAATGTCATTAAAACACCAGCCCAGTCGCCATATTTAAATGTTATTGAAAATTTGTAGTTGAAATTAAAAAATAAAGTAAATAGTGCCACAATATCAAATCGAAATGAATTAAAAGTCAAAATTACTGAAGCTTGGGACACAATTTCCCCATAGTACACTAGAAAGTTGGTGGAATCCATGCCTAGACGACTACAGGCTGTAATTGATAATGAAGGAGGACCTACAAAATATTAGCAATAATTTTTCAATGCTTAACGCATTTCGTTACGCGTTTGTTTTCTTAATTATAACATTAGCAGAAGAACAACAAGGTTTTAGGTCGGGAAGGTCATGCACTGACGCTATATTTATAATCAGGCAAGTTCAAGAGAAATCGTTGGAATACAACAAACCGGTATATTTATGTTTCGTGGACCTTAAGAAAGCATTTGACAGGGTCACATTAAAGGACGTTATATATATATATATATATATATATATATATATATAGTGGCTAAACACCCCTTTAGGGGTTACGCCGCTTACGCTCTCTAGATCTATGTTTTGAGGTAGATCAGTCCTCATGTTCGTTATTTAATTTTCTCTGTTATTTTTCTCCACTCTTTCCTGTCTCTGGTTTTCCCTTTCCAATGTCGTATGCCCGCATTGTTGAGATCACTTACTACTTCTTGTAACCATGTAGATCTTGGTCTTCCACGTCTTCTTTTGCCAGCTGGTGTCCATTCCAATATTGAGTATATCGTCGTAGTTGATCCGGATCTCCATATGTGTCCTAGCCATTTTGCTCTTTGCTGTTTTATTTTACATACTATATCCTCCTCAATTTCTTCCAGTAACTCAAGGTTCGTTCTTTGTCTAAATTCATTGTCATTTATTTTTATTGGTCCTAATATTGCTCTTAGTATTTTTCTTTCTTGTATTCTAAGGTTTTCCTCTTGTTTTTTTGTCATGCTAAGAGTTTCGGCTGCATACATCATCGTCGGTCGAATTATTGTTTTGTATACTTTCATTTTTGATTTCTTACTCAATAACTTATTTTTAAATAATTTTTTATTTGCATGGAAGCTCTTATTTGCTGTAATAATCCTTTCTTTGATTTCGGTTTCTCTTTCTCCATTGTTTGTTATTAATATTCCTAAATATTTAAATTTTTCGACTTCTTCAAAAGTGTATTCTCCTACTCTAACCTTTCTGTTTTCAAAGTTTTTGTCAAATCTCATTATTTTGGTTTTCTCTTGGTTTATTTTTAATCCCATTACTTTTCCTTCTGTTACCATTTCGTTTAACATTCGTTCCATTGTTTTTCTATTTTTTGTTATTAGCACAATATCATCAGCGTATGCTATTATTTGTCCTTCTCTCGTTCGGAGGGTGCCTTTGTTGATCTTCCTGACGACGTATTCTAGGGCAAGATTAAACAGAGTTGCTGATAATGAATCTCCTTGTCTCACCCCTTTATTGATGACAAATTCTTCTGTGTCGCCTACTTGAGTTTTTATACTAACTACAGTTCTACTCATTGTCATTTGTATTAATCTTCTTAATTTATGTTGTATTCCCATTTCTTTCAGAGCTACCATTAGTTTTGATCTATTTATTGTATCAAATGCTTGTCGAAAATCTATAAAAAGCAGTTCAATTTCTATTTTATATCCATGAGCTTTTTCCATAATTTGTTTAACTGTATGTATGGCATCTGTTGTAGACTTTCCCTTAACAAATCCGCATTGATAGTGTCCTATGATATTCGTGGTAGCTTCGGTCAGTCTTCGTTGTATTAAGGCGGACATGATTTTATATGCTGTGTTTAATAGCGTCAGTCCTCTGTAGTTTTTACACATCTGTTGATCTCCTTTTTTATGAATCGTGATAATTTGTCCTTTGTACCATTCTTCCGGCATTTTTTCTTCGTCCCATATGTCTTTTATTAAATTGTATAATCTATCTTTTAATTCTTCACCACCATATTTTATAAGCTCCATATTGATACAGTCCGATCCTGAGGCTTTACCATTACGGCTGCTATTAATAATTTCCTCAACTTCCTCTTTTGTTGGTATTTGTAGCTGGTTTCCTAACATCATTGTCTCTTCTCCTCTGTTTTCATTTAGGTCTTGATCTTGTTGTTCTGTTAATAATTATTTAAAATAGTTAGTCCAAATTTCTTTATACTCTTCATCGTTTTCTGATACTTTTCCATTTTTATCTTTTATGCTTTTTATCTTTCCTTTAAACGTTTTGTTCTGCTCACTAATTTTCTTATAGAATTCTTTTGTGTTTCTGTTCTTACTCTCTTTTTCTATTTCTTTTATCTTATCATCCAACCACTCACGTCTAATTTTCCTTATTTTTTTCTTACATGCATGCCTTATTATATTGTATTCTTCCCTATAATCCTGTCTATTTGTTCTTATCCACATTTGTCTCATTTCTACCTTCTTTTTTAACATTTTATGGCATTAAAGGACGTTATCCACTTGTTATACTCGAGAGAGGTACCTCTGGGAATAATTAAAACGATAGAAAACATCTACCAGAACAACACAATAAAAGTAAAAGTGGAAGATGAACGAACTGACCCAATTGAAGCCGGCAATGGGATAAGACAGGGGGATTCCTTGAGTCCTTTATTGTTCAACCTGATCATGGACGAAATAATAAAAAAAGTAAGAACTAAAAAAGGATACCAAATGGGAGAAAAACAACTTAAAATAATCTGCTATGCTGACGATGCAATACTAATCTCTCAAAGTGAAGATGATTTACAACGTATGCTGCACCAATTCAACATAATCGCCAGAAAATTTAACATGTTAATTTTCTCAAAAAAGACAAAATGCATGGTTATAACAGCAGATCCAGTAAGATGTAAATTGGAGCTGGAAGGTCAGATAATAGAACAAGTGATGGAGTTTAAATATCTAGGCATCACACTATCTAGCTACGGAAGGCTCGAAACAGAAGTGGAAGATCAAGTGAATAGAGCAAACAGAGCCGCAGGTTGCCTGAATGACACAATATGGAGAAATAAAAAAATCGGAAAAGAAATGAAAGACAGAATTTACAAAACAGTCATCAGACCTATAATGACATACGCTGCAGAAACACGACCCGACACAGAGAGGACAAAAATATTGCTCAAAACAACGGAGATGAAAACCCTTCGAAAAATCGATGGTAAGACTCTATGGGACAGAGCTAGAAGTACAGATATACGACGGAGATGCAAGGTGGATAACATTAATAACTGGGTAAGAAACAGAAGAATAGAATGGAATGACCACATAAGCCGAATGACAACAAATAGGGTAGTCGGGACAGCGAGAGACGGTTCCCCAATAGGAAGACGATCAGTGGGAAGACCACGAAAACGATGGAACGACAACTTACTAGAGGCACATTGAAAAAACAGACAGAATCATGTCTATACAAAAAGAAGAAGAAGAAGAAGAAGTTTGTTTTCTTTAATAATTTTCTTCTTTTAAAATGTGCATCATTTAACTGTGACATCAAAATCATACATAAAATAATTAAATATTTATTGTTATTTAAGTAAAGTATATTTGAAACCCAAAAAATAGCTCATGCTATTTTAGAAAACTAATATGTAGTTATTTAATTTTAGTATGCAATTTTTTTCTAATAAATATTGAGCCGCTGACACAAGCTAGTTTTATTGAGTAGGGACTGCATCATTTAAGCTGTGAGTCACTGAATATCAAATTTTATCAATTTTATATGAGGCATGTCAAAAAATATAAAATTCGCTCCAGAGTAAAATACGTTTATTTTTCACAATATGGAAAATTTTTATTATGAAAAGTTATTTAGAATTAAAACTATGTGTAAAGGTACTTTACTTTTGATCTAAATTTATCTTTTTTGACATACCTCGTATAAAATTGATAAAATTTAATATAAGATGGTTGTATTTTAGGTTTTAGACCATCCAGAACTTTTTATTAAGAATCACTTTTTTCGTAAAATTAACAATAAAAGTGTTATCAGAATTGAAATTAATGAAAATAATGTAAGTTATCCATAATTTTTCAATTTTTTTTTTAATTAAAAGGATGTAATTGCATATTAGAATAAACTTTTTAATTCCCAACAACTTTTCATAATAGCAATTTTCAATATTGTGAAAAATAAAGCTACTTTACTCTTGAGAGAAATTCAAACTTTTTGACATACCTCGTATAAAATTCATAAAATTTAATATCTGATGGTTGAATCTTGGGTTTTTGGCCATGCAGAACTTTTTATAAAGAATAAGTTTTTTTCGTAAAATGAATAATAAAAAAGTTTTCCATATGGATACAACTTACAGGGACATACTGTATATAGCTAAAAACCTGATGTACTTCGTGCCCACCTACCCTCATAACATCACTTGGAACGAAATTGGTCATGCATTTTGTTTTTTAAAGTTGATTTTCACGCCTACTTGCTCTATTGCCTCTTTTAGTTCTTCCATCATTTTGAGAGCTTAATTTAATGATGGAAGAACTAAAACAGGCAATAGAACAAGTAGACATGAACATAAACTTTGTAAATAATTTTCCTTCCAAATTTCAGGTTGATAAAATGGCTAATCTCATGAAAGACACGGACGAGGACGAGGAAGATGAAGAAGAAGAAAAGGAAGAAGCCGAAGAGGAAGAATCCGAGGAAGAGGAAGAAAGCAGCGAGGAGGAAGAATCGGAAAGTGACAGCGAAGATACCGATTCCGAGAAGAGTCAAAGTGAAGACGAAGATGCTCCCAGTGACAAACACAAGACGAACTTGACCGCAAGAACGAAACGGCACGAGAACATATTAAACGCATTAAAGAAGGGCAACTTCTTATTGAAAACAAACGCGGAGAGGCTGCAAGACGACCTGAACAAACAGAAGGAATTGACAGCTTCTTTGCAAGAGGATTTAGATTCGGTTCTCTCAGAGTTGGGTTAGATTTTGTTGTTATTTCGCGTTTTTGTTTATAATTTTGTAAAAACAAATTGTATAAAAATAATTTATAAATACATAGTGTATATACCCGCTAAGTATGGCATCTGAATTTCAGTTATTTACAAAGTGAATGAGGTTTTTTGTACATTATCAAGGATTACAATTTTATATTTTATTTTCAAATATGTAGATCCATTTCGCATTTTGCATTTGCTTAGAACAGCTCAGCGAATTGGTTACGTATGATATTGTCAGTTGTTCAGCTGTCTCATCTTTGCATAACTTATAAATTTTTTATTTCTTCTTTTAACACTACAGTCAAATCCGCTTATTAGAATAGCCTTCGTGCCAAGCAAAAATATTGTTATAAGCGGGATATTCTAATAACTGATCATTGGTAACTAGCTGAAATAAGTGTACCGAATATACGTTATAATAGTACATACTATGTCAATATTTATATTATGGTTTTAGGTCTTTTTATGTCAATAAAAATTTATAATCTATTTACAAATATAATTACGAAACGATTAGACAATAAACTGGAATTGGTTTTTTCGAAATAACTTCCGAACAAAGAACAAACGATCAACTATTGGTAATAAATAATCTTATAGAAAAATGCTGTTTCTAAAAACAGCCAAGTGTGTGGCAATGTACCTATAGAAATTTGTAGACAAATAAAATTATTTTATGACCTTGTCGGCATACGATTGAATTTTCTGTGGGAAAGGAGCGTTTACTCAAAACACAGTAATAAAGTGTTTATTAGGTACCTGACAAACCGTAATAATATACAAAAAAGCAGGCTTTCGAAGCTCTTACCGACAAACCATTATATCAGGCAAATTTAAAATTTTTAGGAAATTGTACGAAAAAATTTATTTTGTTGACCTGAAAAAATTATTCTAAAAAGCGGTATTAGGTTACTAAACCATATTCCAATAAACGGATAAATTTATTTAAGGGTAAATGGAAACGTTTCGGGACCTCGAATTTATATTCCATAAACCGGGATATTCCTATAACCGGTACTCTAATAAGCGGGTTCGACTGTATTTGTTGTATGTCAAATATCAAAGATCTTGCTTTCCATATTTATTATTTTAGTTTTTCATTTTCTTTCATTAGTTCTTTATTCTCTTGAAAGAGTTGTTCTATATTTCCTTGTTTTCATTTAATTTTGTCCTTTATTTTATTTCATTTATTAAATGTTCCACTGTTATAATATTCCTGATTTCCAATGATTTATCGTTTTTTGGTTTTAATGACAGTCCAACATTATTAGTGTAACTTTTTTGAGTTATCAATTTCTTTTGAATGATTTCTTTTTATCCTTATCTAGGTCTTCCTTTCTTAACTTTGTTTTCATTTCCTCTTCTTTTTTGCAGCATTGCTGTCAAATTTTCTACTATTTCGTATATTTCGTTCCAAGCATTGAATTATTTATAAAAAATAGAGCTGACCAGAAATTATATACACTTTTGCAACGTCGCTGTTCTTGTGAATGAGAGAGGGAGTTATGAGAATAGATAAAGAAATACTATAGCAAGTTGTATTGCTCACACTTACAAAAAAATGGAACCGATGAGTCCGATATAGCCAGAACGGGAAAGCAAACCAAAAAAATTAAGAAAATACAAGAGACAAAAATAATCTGAGGTAGAATAAATTGCAACAGGAAAGAAAACATTGAGAAATTCCATTTAAAAGGCCGATTTAAAAGGCTTTTCACTTAACGATATATGATATTGCAATCGTAACTGATTATTCTCTGTGGAGAGCCACTAAGAAATTAAATTGACCTATCTTGCAAAATTTTTAATTAAGAAATACAGATAAAACGTCACACAGGAAGAAAGTGAAATTAAACTAGTCACTCCAAAAGAAATTCCCAACGAAATTAAAGCTGGAAAAATTCCAGGAAAGCACCTAGGTTTGATTTAAGCACTGGTGAAATTTAAAACAACACAGTTCAGTTCACTTTTGATAAAGTATGGCACGACAGACTTAAACATAATTAATCAGGATTTTGCCAATATACAGAACTATTTCAATCATACATTAAAATCATACATTTCAGATAGAGTTTTGGGGTTAAGTAAGAAGAAGCCTACTCGAAATTAAAGGAAAACAATGCAGGTATACCATAAGGTATTGTGATAGGACCAGACCTGTATCTACTATACATTAGTGATATCCCTGAATTAGATCAAAACACAATAGCTACCTTTGCTGATGATACTGCTGTGTTGACCGCACGTAAAGATCATGAAGAAGTAACCAGGAAACATTGGACTAAATGTTGGCGAATTAAATTAAATGAAATGAAATCGATGCATATTATTTGTAAAAACCATAAAAAGCAACACAGTCCTGCTAATGTAAATAATACTAGGCTACAGTGGAGGGCTCATCTTGAAAAGAAAAGAGAACAGCTTAACATCAAGTATAAAAAAATGCATTGGCTATTTGGAAGACAATCCACTCTCAATCTATCTCAACAAAATACTTTTATATAAACAGATTCTAAAACCTATATGGACATGTAGCATTCAGCTGGGGTTGTTCTAGTAAGTGCCCACATAACAATGATGTTCGTATCATGTTCTAAGCATATACTACCAACATTCGTCGGAGTATATTCTTTTTAGTATATGCTTAGTACAAGCATAGCATGTACCTTAACAAACATTCTAAATTTCATGTTATTTGCATATACTTTAAAGTATATTCTCGTACCGAATATACTGAGTACATTCGTGTACGTATTAACTCGGAATATTCGTAAAAGTTTATTCTTAGAATATACCTTTATCGAATATGCTTAGCACATACTTATAAGTACATTCTTAACACATACTTATAAGTAGATACTTTTAAAATATCTTAAAAATAATATGTATGTATAGGAAGTATAATATTAACCTTATAGATGATCAACTTCGTTATATTTTAGAATAATTAATAGAATTTATGTATGTAGGTAGTATTGGACGAATTCCATTTGAAAATTGTTGTATGGTAAAAAAGTTTAAACATTAATTGTATTAACGTTTATTATTAAAAATTCGTTTTCATAATTGAAATAACTTTACCATTTCGAGTTTATCATGAGTATTTTTACATCGTTGGAATTTGAATTTAGGTACATTCAATTCAATACGGGAGGCTGTGATACGGGCCATTCCAGAACCAGAGCATGCCAAAACCCACAACCAAAGGCTTTGGTGTGACCAACCATCAAGTAAGCTTTTTCCGTCAACCTTAAAAATTCCCACTTTTATAAAAAAAATCCCTCCTGTTTACAAAATCTGAGAAGATATGTTTAATTATTTTCAAATATTTTGATTTTTTTTAATATTTTACAATTTGGACCGGAACAAAAATTCCCTTCTGAGTTAACTTTTCCCTTTATCACCTTTTATGTTGAAAATTCCCGCAAAAAGTGAAATTTCCCTCCGTTTGGCAACACTCAGCGGTGCACCGATATTGTTATTCCACTTCCACAATACATATCCCCCTAACCCCGTCTTGTCTTATTCTGACCATTTCTTACCTGAATGGATCAGGGTAGGAAACAACGGTAAAATATGAAATCGAAAATATGTATCTATCTATGCAGTGTGGCAGTGTTAAGGATGAAGACCAATGATAATAAAGTATTAGGACTAAAGAACATACATAATCTCTTTTGTTTGCGGTGCTTCAAAATAGGTATAACATATTTTGGTAACTCAATATTATTTAATAAATACATATAAGTAAGTACATATACCTCGTCCAATTTACTTACCGTTGCACGTCATCCGCGCCATAGCCTGTGACACGATACCAACACGAAATATTTAGGCGGTGGGTGTGTTCTTTTTTAGTATCAAAATGATTCTAAAGGGGAACACACCTACCGCCTAGATATTTCGTGTTGGTATCGTGTCACAGGCTATGGCGCGGATGACGTGCAACGGTAAGTAACTTGGACGAGGTATATAAGTATATAAATTTTAGTTACCCATACATAGTTTAGTTTAGCTAAATATTATAATATAATAGTTTATATAGATAACTAAAATTTATAAATATGTACTTACTTTTTAAGTAATATTGCAGAATATAGGTACCAGCTACATTCTCATTTGCCATTAAAATATGTAAATATAATAGGTATTTGGTAGAACCAGTAGAACCTAAGATGAGATTAGGTGATGCTGAAAACATACTTCTGAGCAATATAGCACTTGATAGCACTTTCTTAGAATATCCTTAAAAATATATTCTTCTAATACAAAGATGTGCAGTAGTACGTTCTAAGTATATAAATATAAGGTTTATAGCACTTCCTTGGAATATTCTAAAAAGTCCGTTCTTAGTATAAACTAAAAAGATGTGCGGTAGTACATTCTAAGTATATTCTTAGTATATACTGAAAAGAAGTGCGGTAGTACATTCTAAGTATATACATAGAACGTTTAAGTACTGTAATGTAGTATATACTCAGTATGTGCTCTGCACATTCGCAATGGTAATTACGCATATTCTTAGTATATACTTTTTCTGAAAAGTATGTTCTATGAATCTACTAAGAACATGAAATTGTTATGTGGGTGTAAGTTAGACATTATCCAGCGATTCCAAACAAAGTGCTAACCTCCATATGGGACCTAGAAATGGATACTGTTATCAAGACCATTGAAAAATTTGCCACGAATCAGGAACAACGACTTCTTCAACATGGAAGTGTTGAGGCCATCCAGCTTCTTGACAACACAGATCTGGCTAGAGGACTTCAGAATTTAATTTCATTGAGTTAATTCAAGTGAAAAGTAGAGTATAGTGCAGGTGATGGCTCATGCTAATATTTGTGCAATAACTAACAGAACCTAAGGGATACTGATAAATGAATGAAGTAAACATTCAACATTTAGATAAACATTCAACATTTTAAAACCCATTCAACATTTGCATACTGATAAGTTTGCCCTTAGTTACCAGTTTTCAGTACTAATTTAGGCTAAAAAAAATTTGCTCATTGATCATATTGCAATACTGTTTGATCAGATGTTAATGTTCTAAGCATCTTGTTGATGTTTATTTAAAAAATATATCAGCATAAATTTCATTCACTTTGTAAAATAATGGTCACAGCTTGATAAGCTGCACATACCGCATCAGAAAAAACGCTTTTTTAAGACTTAAACACGTATTTATTTCATACTTTACTGATTGTATTTATATTAACATATTCAGTTGTTTGTATTGCTTAAAGCTCTTAGGCCTGGATCCCACGTACCAAAAAAAAGTTGATTAATAATAGGCTGAATATTTGTTAATAGCTTAACGGTGTTTAGTCGGACAAACTTTGATATATGGGAACACTGGAACAGGGGAAGTTTTAATTGTGGAACAGGTTACAGGTTTCGAACGCCAGAGTACGAAAACGTCCCATTTATTTTGTCGGACAGAACAGTTGAGTTGTTACCCTTTCATTAAACTCTCTCTCATTAAAAACGGACTGCTATTTACCACTAATATAAATCCCGTCATTTGACATGTTCTACGTGTCGGACTTATTAAAAGAATTCTTTAGCGACATTCTGACTACAGCTATGCTACCCCCAGAATTCAAAAGAACAAAAATTATCGCAATCCAGAAGCCTCGCAAAGACAACAAGCTGCCTGAAAGTTACCGGCCTATCGCCTTACTCAGTTGCTGTTATAAATTACTAGAACGACTCTTATATAATAGAATATGTAACACCATTGAGGACGCTGTACCAATTGAGCAAGCTGGATTTAGAAGAGGACGAAGCTGCTGCGACGAAGTGCTGTCCTTAACTACATTCATCGAAGCTGGCTTTGAAAGACGTGAAAAATCTGCCATAACATTTATAGACCTTACGGCTGCCTATGACAATGTGTGGAGGGAGGGCCTTATTTATAAGTTGATGAAAATCATATCCTGTCTCAAAACTTGTCAGCTGATAAACAGTCTACTAACTAACAGACTGTTTCAGGTATACATAAATGATGTACGGAGTAACGTTAGAAAACTTAACAACGGCTTACCTCAAGGCTCAGTGCTAGCTCCTTTATTCTTTAACCTTTATACGGCAGATATACCTGAAACAAAATCGAGAGAATTCGCTTATGCAGACGACCTGGCCATTGGCTTCCAAGATAATAGTAAGGAAGCTGGAGAACGAGCTCTAAACGAGGACCTAACTACACTAAGTAACTACTTTAAGAACTTTCGCTTACGTCCTAACAAAAGCAAAACTAAAACCTGTCTCTTTCACCTGTCGAATCAACTTGCGGGCGATACTCTCAATGTAACTCTAAATGATGCAGCTATCCAACATAACAACAACCCCAAATATCTAGGCGTCACACTTGATAGAACACTCACCTTCAAAAGCCATCTTACAAATGCAGCCGGTAAACTGAGAACAAGAAACAGTATAATAACAAAACTTGCTGGAACAACTTGGGGTGCTTCTGCAGATACTCTTCGGACCTCTGCTCTAGCTTTGGTTTTTTCAGTGGCAGAATATTGTGCACCAGTATGGCTAAATAGTGCACATACAAACAAAATCGCTGTCCAACTTAATCAAACCATGAGAATAATCACTGGAACAATATAATCAACCCCAGTGAGATGGCTGCCTACTTTGAGCAATATTGCTCCACCAGATCTACGCCGTACAGCATCATTAGTGAGAGAATACCAGAAAATTTTAGCCAACATACAATTACCAATCCATCAAGACATACCAGACATTGGTATGTATCGAACAATTGGTGATTCCTATGATATACAAAGGCAATGGTCCACAAGATGGATGCCAACAATAGCAGCAGACTATATTCAGATATCCACCCTAACCCAGGGTTTCATCGGATCGGGTCTGCCCCGGTCCACCTGGGCGAGGCTTAATCGCATACGTACCGGACATTCTCTGTTCAAATGGGGTCGTGCGGAAAGTCCAGAGTGCGATTGCGGATCACCTAGACAGACTATAAGTCATTGTGTTTCAGATTGCCTAAATCGTGCCTACCGTGGAAACCTCCAGGACTTTGTGGAATGCTCCCCAGAAGCAACTGAATGGCTATGTAAATTGGACATTAATATTTAGGTTCAATCATTATATTTTAGTGTTTGAATAATATATGTATTATATTTGTGTATTTATCGTACTGTGAAAGTCCATACGCTAAATAAATAAAACAATAAATAAATTAAAATGCCTAACATATTTGTCGGACAAACATTTTCTTCATATGTTACATAAAGTTTTCTATTGAATAAACTTAAAAACAACCTGCTAGTTTTCACAATCATAAACTTGTCAGGATGAAAAGTTCCACAATTAAAATCACGTCCCACAATTAAAACTTCCCCTGTTCCAGTATTCCCATACATGAAAGTTTGCCAGACTAGACACCGTTAAGCTATTAACAAATTTTCAGCTTGCTAATAATGAACTTTTTTTGGTACGCGGGATCCTGGCCTATCTTCAGTTACTTTCTAATGTACGATTACCTATTACTTGAGGAAATAATGTTTGTAGAATAGGCCAAATTGCAGCTTAAAATTTTGCGGAATACGTAATCAGTCTGAAGCACTAGAAAGTAACGTTTTTTTGAAAGAATGGGCAATGATATCTGATTTCAGAAATGTTTTTCAATTAGTAGAAGTTATATTCTTTTCGAAATAAATAAAATATTATTTAAATTTGGTTTTATTGAAGTGCAGTATTCCTTGACTTAGAAAAGGTATTTGACAAGGTGTCGTATAAAGAGATAAAGACCAACGAAAGAGGAGGAACCCTGATTGGTTTTCTTCTTCAAAATAACTTATTCCAAATGAACAGCTTTGTCCACAAAAAACAACAAAGAAGGTAGAACTGGCAAATCCATAACAAAATCAAAAACAAAGTGTTAGTAACTATATTACTAACTATATTTAGTTAGTAACAAAACAGAAATCATGAAAGATGTTACTGTTTTAAACAAATTATACGCAGTTTCAAACAAATAAACAACACATTTTTTGACCACAAAGACCAACACAAAAATATACAGGGTATTTGGTAAATAATGGGCCATAGCTTAACCTTAGATTCCTGAGGTTAAAATAGGTAGATTTAAGCTAACTTACCTTAGTACAAAAGTTGATAATAACCGAGTCAAAGTTAAACTTTTATTTTATTTATTTTTTAATATTTCCTGACAGGCATTTGACAACAACACGAAATTTGGTAAGTGGTGCTGGTACTGTATACCCTATTCAATTATGTTAAACAATCGTTTCTGGCTACTATCAGAGGCGTACGACGGGAGAACGTGAATGGTTGACCCTTCCCAAATTCTACGCCACTGGCGGAATTGCTATTTTAGTGCAATTTTTTGATTCTCCAATACTTTCTGTGTAAATAACTTACTCTCCATTCATAACGATAAAGCCTTTAGTTTTCGAGATATTTGAAACTAAAAACGAAGGATTTGAAACTAAAAACGATACATTAATCAAAATAAATGTGCCTTTTCATTTTTAACTTCAAATATCTCGAAAACTAATTACTTTATCGTTACGAAAAAAGAGTATATTATTTGGATAGAAAGTATTGGAGAATCTAAAAATTATGCTAAAATAGCAGTTTCATCAGTGCCGTAGAATTTGGGAAGGGTCAACCCTTCACTTTCTCCTGCCGTACGCCTCTGGTAGTAGCCAGAAACGATTATTTAATATAATTTAGTAGGGTGTACAGTGCCTTCACTTTCTGCCAAGTATGACATGAATATGTCAAATTATTTTAAAGTATTCTTGTTTTTTAATAATCTATTCTTTATTTAAAACTTTAAGAATTATGTGTGCCCGGTACTATAAAACTATTTGACATATCCTTATGATACTTGACAGAACGTGTAGGAACTGTATATCCTACTAAATTATGTTAAATAATTGTTTCTGGCTACTACCAGAGGCGTACGACAGGGGAAAGTGAATGGTTGACCCTTCTCAAATTCTACGCCACTGATGAAACTGCTATTTTAGCATAATTTTTAGATTCTCCAATACTTTCTATGCAAATAATATACTCGACATTTGTAACGATAAAGTCATTAGTTTTCGAGATATTTGAAGTTAAAAATGAAAAGGCACACTTATTTTGATTAATGTATTATGCTCCTTCGTTTTTAGCTTCAAATAGCTCGAAAACTAATGGCTTTATCGTTACGAATGAAGAGTATATTATTTACATAGAAAGTATTGGAAACTCAAAAAATCGCACTAAAATAGCAATTGCGCCAGTGGCGTAGAATTTGCAAAGGGTCAGCCATTCACGTTCCCCCGTCGTACGCCTCTGGTAGTAGCCAGAAACGTTTGTTTAACATAATTTAGTAGGGTGAACAGTACCAGCACCACTTACCAAATTTCGTGTTGTTGTTCCATGCCTGTCAGGAAATATTCAAAAATAAATAAAATACAAGTTTAACTTTCAGAACCAGGCTTCACTACCATAGCATGTTATTGGTCGAATTAAAGTTTTATAGATTCTCATCTTTGTATTTCGTTGACACTTTTAGACCGAAATATATCGGAGAGGGCAAAATATCCGGCTGTTTGCCTGCGTTATTCTCTTCCGTATTTCGCAATCTTCTGATCCGTCGGCATATATTTCTACTCCCAGGTATGTAAACTTTCCAACCGTTTTAATATCATCTTCATGTATAATGTTTTGTGGGACTATGTTTCTACTCATCTGAATCATTATTTTTGTTTTTTCTGTGTTAATTTCCAGACCTAGCATTTTTGTTTGTGTTTTTAACTCTGCGTATGTTTCCTGTGCTCCTGTTGATGTTCTACTCATAATACTCTCGATTAATATCATCGACATAAGCGGCCAGTTGAACTGTTCGGTTGGTCAGTAGGTTTCTTCGTCCAGTTTGCATTTGCCTAACCGCATACTCCAGCGCCAGGTTAAACAATGTTGGGGCCAGCTCATCTCCCTGCTTTAGTCCCTGCAAAATTTTGAAAAAGTCTGTCCGGTGGTTTTGTATTCGTACACATGCCTGAGTTTATCCATTGTGGCTTTAATGAGTCTTATTAGCTTGTGTGGTATTGCCAGTTCAGCCAATATATAGTATAGTTTGTTCCTTTTGACTGAGTCGTATGCCTGTTTGAAGTCTACAAACACGTTGTGAACATTAATATCGTGTTCCCATGATTTGCTCAAGACCTGTTTGACTGTAAATATTTGATCCAGTGTCGATCTTCCCCATCGGAAGCACGTCTGATACTCTCCAATAATATTTTCTGCTAGTGGTTGGAGCCGCTGGTTTATATGCTGTACATAGTAGAGAGATTCCACGGCAGTTTTTGCACTGGAGGTTGTCTCCTTTTTTATAGATCGGGCATACTATAGTTTTCTTCCAGTCGTCGGGTATTTTCTGTTCTTGCCATATGTCTTTGATGAGAGCAATATAAGTAATAGCAATAGGAAAAAAGCAAAGGGATGAAGAATAGCGAATACTATAAGCGAGGTGATGTATGAAAGGATATTGATTAGAACTTAAAGAGCGCCAAAAAGAAGGGAAAGTATATGTTAAATACATCTCGAAGGAGAGTAAAAAGGAAAGGGACGATAATTTAAAGCAGATACGATCGCACTGTTCAAACAAGTAGTATTAAGTTTGAACATTTGTTTCCGAACTGCTAATAGTAAAATCGAGACATGTTTCTTTTGTGTCCTGCTATATTATTAGCTACAAATACATCAATAATCAATCACTGGCTTTTCTTCTGAATACATATTGACGTTACCTAATGTACATACAACTAAATAAACAGACAGCCGATTCTTAAAACATTTTTAATCTACCTTAACCTTGTACCTTAGTCTTTGATACTAAAATGTAGCTTGCAATAAAACAATTAGATGCTTTTAGCCTATGCCACTATTCCATCCATCATTTGGCCAACAGTACTGGAAAAGGTTTCGGTGAAATTGTTAACGATTTTCGCGACAATTAATCAAAAGTGTTTTGCGCGATACTTTGGATTAATCGTTTTTAGAGTGCGGTAGTCTAAAAAAATAATATTTTTCTCGGTGTTTTGAGTGTTTTTGATTCGAGAAAATTATTTTTTTGGTAAGTTTAAGTTGTACGTATATTTTAGGTTGCAGGATTTTTTAAGTGTAGTAATTATTTTAAAGACAAATCTTTGAATAATAGATATTTATGGTATGTAAATACAATAGATTGTTTATTTTATGTACGCTTTAAATTTTCTTGGAAAAGAACATTTTCTTCTTTTTTATATTGGCTTTATGAGAGTACCATTTTCGGCATTATTTCCTTTCCCATTCTTTCAATGTGCCCTAGTAGTCAGACAGAAACAGAATTTGTGCTATTTTGTTTATTATCAAATTAGCACTCCGAAATCTTGTTTTTTTTTTCAATTAGGTACTGCTCTGTAACTTCGAAGATTTTAACCTTAAACCAAAAATACCCAAAAAAAACACCGCAACATAATTCTACAGAGATATTTTTTCTGATTTCCTTCGACGAAAATTTTACTCAGAAAATTTTAATTTTCAACAAAAATTTTAGGGAAGTAAAAGCAAAAACAACACGAAACAAAGCAGTTTTGTTTTTTGCGCCCTAAATTTTTTCCACGGGGATATAGGTATAGGCATTGTTAACTGAAGAAGAACTTACATTCTTTTTCTTTAAAATGACGTTTGATAGAAGTGTCTAGGATTTATAGTATCCGAAATATCATTTCAAAGTTCGCCACTCACAACGACTTTGGGCCATTTTCCTTGTTATTTCGCAAACATTGTTCTGTAACTTTTTTCTCCGCGGCTTTAGGTATGTGCAATTAATAGGAAGAAAAGTCAATTACTTTTAAAATGGTCTATTGTAGAAGGCTGTATGACTATTTTTAAGCAAGATATGGTTTTTCAAAGTTTTATACTTTTAATGATGTTTGATATATTTTACGATTATTTTTAAATTTCTCATTATAACTTTTTTATTAAAAGAATTATAGACCAGAACATCCCACTCCCTGTAAATATTCTCTATTCTGTCACTGAATAAAAAGAAAATTTTTGACTGTTTGGTATCTTTCTTGTCGGATAGTAAAATATTATTGTAATTAGTTATAAGTATTTGTAAAATATGTTTAAAAAAATAAAAAAAAATAATAAAAAATAAATTAAAAAAAAAATAAAAAAAAAATAAAAACATGAAACAAAAAAAAATAAATAAAAAAAAATTAATAATTAAAAAAAATATTAAAGAAAAAATCACTAAGAGGATTTAAACCTCCGCGGGGATGAACCGGGTTGACATCCTATCGTAGTGACAAAAAAAAACAAAACAAAAAACAAAACAAAAAAAAACTAAAATAAAATACAAAAAAGAATGCATTTATTTTAATATTAAGATTAATATTTTTATTTGTAAAATGTATACACTATGTGTTCTTGATAAACATTAAGTAATATAATATATTTATATTTATTAACATAGTATGTACATTAGCTGTAATGAGTAGGTAAATAAGAAGTAAAAAATTGTAATAATATTATAATAACCAAGTTTCACTAATTGGCGATATCTTTAATACATTTACTTTTGATTGAGACTGGCTGAATGACCATAGTCCAAGCCAAAAAATAAAAAAAAACTTTTTTATTGTATATTTAGGTACATACAGTGCACTGGAATAAGTGTTACCCACCCTTATTTTTATTTTTAGCAGATAAGCAAAACGCTCGGACAGGTCGATTTTTAAAATAATTATAGTATATTATAGCATCAATGTTTCGAACTTTACGCGAACCCTCTTCAGGCGACAGGCATAACTTTGATTTTCTTAAATGGAAAAGTACATCATGTGACACCTCATTTAAAAGCTTTTGAAATACTGATTACAAACATGTATATTACTTTAATCCTTGTTGAGAGAGTAGGCGCACAATTTTGGTCGAATTATTTTTAAATGCATTCATTTTTTTTTAAATTAACAATGCTAAAACAACTTCCTAAAAAAGGTATGATGAAGTTATTGTACATATTAAATGCAATCTTAAGACTTAATTATTGGCTTATATCACTAAAAATTCTAAAAATTGCCCAAGTAATTATGATACCGAAACCTGGTAAAGCTTTAACAGATGTTTCATCATACCTCCCAATAAGTCTACTGCCAATAATGTCAAAACTTCTTGAAAAACTGTTACTTAAAAGAATTATGAGCGACCTAGAATTCCAAAACTGGATCCCAGAACACCAATTTGGATTCCGGCAAGCTCATTCTACAGTGCAACAATACCATCGCATATCAAATGTAATTAATAGAGCTTTGGACAATAAACAGTATTGCACAGCAGCCTTTTTGGACATCAGCCAAGCATTTGATAAGGTATGGCACCCAGGATTACTTTATAAAATCAAAAAATCTCTACCCAACAAATAGTTTGACTTATTAAAATCATATCTAAATCACAGAGAATTTGAAACTAAAGTGGAGGATGAACTATCAAACCGTAACAAAATTCAATCAGGAGTCCCACAAGGTAGTATATTGGGTCCACTTCTTTATGTACTATACACATCCGATTTACCAACCTCTCCAAAAACCACCATTGGAACTTTCGCTGATGACACAGCAATATTTGCAACTGAAGAGGTTCCAACAGCTGCAGTATTAAAACTTCAAGAACACCTAGACCAAATTGGACAGTGGTTAAAGAAATGGAAGATAAAAGCTAATGAAACTAAGTCAACACATATAACTTCCATACTAAGGAAAGACCAATGCCCAAATATTAGCCTTAATCAAGTCAACATACCACAACAGAATATCGTCAAATACCTGGGGCTTCATCTTGATTCTAAATTAAATTGGAAACAACAAATTTTAAAGAAGAAGAAACAAATTGAGTTGAGAGTGAAAGAAATTAATTGGCTTATAAGTAGAAAATCTCGATTCTCAATTGAGAACAAACTGCTGATTTATAAAACATTCATCAAACCTATATGGACGTACGGTATAGAACTATGGAGTTGTGCCAGCAAATCAAACACAAAAATTATCCAAAGAACTCAATCAAAAATTCTACGCACCATCGCAAATGCCCCGTGGGACATTTCCAACCAAACCCTTCATAGAGACCTAAACATCCCGTTAGTCAGCACAGTAATTCAAGAAAGAGCCAACAGACACCACGAGAAATTGGAAGGCCACCCCAACCAATTAATATTACCACTACTGCATGCAGCCACTAAACAACAGAAGATTGCGAAGATTATGGCCCATAGATCTTCGCTGAAACTGAGGTGAAACCGCTGGGTGATGTACCTCATAACGCCATTTTAGTGTACAATACTATAGTTGATATAAGTTATTGTACTTGTTATCAAATTAACTCATAGAATATGTAATTCTTGCTTACAAAAAAAAAATTAATTTTTTTCGAATCCCGAGAAAACTAGTAAGTCTTTTTGAAAAATTTAAACGCAGAATGAAATATTACAGTATTATCGATGGTAGAAAGTCCCTAAGAACTTCTATAATGTTTATTTTAATAAGTCACAGGGGTGAAAAGAAGAGAAAATTTAGTCTTATTTTTAATTTCAAATATATCATTTAAAAGCAACTTTTTGTTTATTCTAAGGGACTATTTGCCTTTGGTAATAATGTAATCTTTCATTCTGTTTTTAAAATTTTCAAAAATACTTACTAGTTTTCTCGGGATTAAAAAAAAATAAATGCGTTTAAAAAGAATTCAACCGAAATTTTGCGCCTACGCTCTAAAAAATGGTTAAAGTAATATACATTTTTGTAATCTGTATTTCAAAAGCTTTTAAATGAGGTGTCACATGATGTACTTTCCCATTAAAAAAAATCAAAGTTATGCCTGTCACCTGGAGAGGGATCGCGTAAAGTTCGAAACATTGATGCTATAATATACTATGATTATTTTAAAAGTCGACCTGTCTGAGCGTTTTGCTTATGTGTTAAAAACAAATAAGTTAATAAGGAGGGGACACTTATTCCAGCGCACTGTATATAGATTGTGCATTAAAAAAATTTAAAAAATAGAAAAAAAGAAATTTAAAAAATAATTAAAATATATTAAAAATCAATAAAATTATTAAATTTTGAAAAACCATATCTTGCTTAAATATAGTCATACAGCCTTCTACAATAAACCATTTTAAAGGTAATTCACTTCTCTTCCTACAATGTACCATTGCGTATACCTACAAATGCGAGGAAAAAAGTTACAGAACAATGTTTGCAAAATAATGGGGAAAATGGCCCTAAAATGCTGCGAGCAGCGAACTTTGAAAAATCATATTTCGGAAACTATAAATCCTAGAGACTTCTATCAAACGTAATTTAAAGAGGAAAGACGGAGGTTATTTTTCTGTGAACCAATGCATATACCTATATCCCCGTGGAAAAAAGTTATTTTTGTAAATATTTTTGATTTTAAAAGGTGATATTTCGGTAGCAAGTTTACCCTGAAACAATTTTTCTGTAGATGTGTTTGTACCAAAAGTGCATAGAACTCACCCTAATTCTCCCTGTGGCTAGGTTCTAGGTCACCCCTTTCTCAAAAACGCACCCCTTTAAATGGTAGCACTCCGCGGTTTTTTCATATTTAGAGGACCATTGGTCATATGAAACAATAAAACCCCGTTAACGTTTATTTCCTTTTATCTCTCTTATTTTGAACATAATCAATAGCCTAATATTGTTGTTGCCCGTTTCGTACTGTTCAGTGGTTGTTATATTCTCATTAATTGAGTCCCCTAGAACACAAGGAGTGTAAGTGACAATTTTTAGGAAATTGGGTTAAATACAAAAATGGACTCCCAAACACATAGAAAACATGGTGGCTTCAAACGTTCTACATAAACTATCAATAACATGATCAAAAATGACATGTCATTGAAAACAGGCTAAGTAGTACATAAAGTCGGTTCGCTAAACTCAGACACAACTGGCTAGTGATTTTAGTAGTTAATTTTTTGTTTTTGACCAATTTTGCCAAAATTGGCAAAATTACTAACTATAGTCTGTTCGCTAAACTCAGACGCAACTTTCTAGATATTTTAGTCGGTAATTTTGCCAATTTTAGTAAAATTGGCAAAAAATAATTACTAAATAGTTAATAATCACTAAATAGTTAGTAATTTTGCCAATTTGTGCAAAATTGGCAAAAAATAAAAAAACTATCGACTAAATTATCTAGCCAGTTGCGTCTGAGTTTAGCGAACCGACTATATTTAGTAATTATTAACTAATTGATGGATTCGACCGGTACTTGATGGAAGTTCATTTTATCTCACAATTAAACACTGAAAAATGTTTGTTTTCTATACTTCCACAAAATTTATTACAAACATAGTTGTAATAAATTTTGTGGAAGTATAGAAAACAAACGTTTTTCAGTGTTTTATTGTGAGAATTATTAACTATTTAGTAATTATTTTTTTGCCAATTTTACCAAATTGGAAAAATTACTTACTAAAATCACTAGCCAGTTGTGTCTGAGTTTAGCGAACCGACTATACCTAGATTTTTTAAATTTGTCTAGAACTTTGAACATAGTTTTCTCGAATCTTGGCACTTACACCCCTTGTATTTTAAGGGCCTCAATTATGTTTTCAGTTTCGACATGAAAGTATATTCGTAATGATTCAATAAAATTGTGTTTTGACTGGGAAAGTTTTGGGGTAGTTCTGATTTCTTTCATTATATATGGATTTTGGGCTGCTGAATCCGAATATGAGGTTTGCGGATAAAATTTCTTGCCGGAACATTGAAAAAATCGCGAAAAAAGTGAAACATTTCAGCTTTTTTCCGCTTTTTTGCTCAAATCTCGAAAACTATTAACTTTTAGTAAATGATCTGTTAGCAGAAATTAAAGTACTTAAAATTATCTACAAATATCACTAATCACTTTTTTTTTCAGACGAACGGTTCTGTCTAAAGTACAAGTTGCTTTTTAAATTCGAAAACTTTATTTTTTATTAGAATGCAGTCATTTGATAAATTTCTACTAGTTTTCTGTACAAATAATAAATGTTAGTTCATAGGTATGGTATGTCTCTTGTGACAGCTTCCATGAGTCCATTCCGTCCTAAGAGGCCGCGAATGTCTCTGCTTTCCCCTTAGAGCCACAGAAGATCAGTCACAGATAGAGTCACAGTTTCAGTTGGTGTGAAAATTTCCTTCGGATCTGTTATCTTGATTTCTGATAAACCTTGAGGTTTTGTCCTTTTAAAATGAATTAGCTGAACAGCTCCCTGACTTCCATAAACCTCAGGCGCGGTTTTCTTTTTTATCCGAGGAATGGATTGCTTAGGAGCTACTGCATGTTTTGGTGCAATACAAGAAATGCCACATATGATGTGAACAGTGTGGTATTCGTCAATTGTATGTACGTTAAAATCAGCGTTATCGTACACCTGCTGTGTAAAGCACGGCAGGCCAATTTTTTGCGGATCGCCTGCGAATACTGACACTTCCAGGCGAACAGCTTCTGTATAGGATGGACAAAACCCCAAAGAAGAAACTACATCAACCTATTTTCTTGAGCCGTACTATTTGTAGAGAAAACGGTCAATCCGGCAAGGAATGGTGAGACCAACTAACTACCTAGGCCTTACTGCCGCCACAAGACTTTGAGCAAGCGCGTTGCTTATCTGGAAGTGTCAGCAATCGCAGGCGATCCGCAGAAAATTGACCAGCCGTGCTTTAAACAACAGGTGTACGAAAACGCTGATTTTAACCCTTTCTATGCTAGGCCTTAACTTGCAAGTTGGTCCCTTAATCCCAAAGGTTTTTTCATGCTTAGAGTCCCATTGCCTTATATATACGTCGCATATAAATAAACAAATAAATGACCAAAACATGTTCTTTAATGAGTTTTTTAACCAACTTAAACGTTTTCTTTTCAAAAGTACTCATCAGAGAGCAAAACCAACTTAAAAAAATGTAACTAATTTAAAAAAAAAATAATGTAATGTAAATTAACATTAAAAGTTTTCTTTTGTGTGGTACTCCTCAAAACATGACACTACGCAAAGACCGACTCCGCATCTTGCACACATGTATCTCGATTCACTTCTTTTTTTTTTGCCTTTTCTGTGGCTACAAACGCTTCACCTTCATGGGTCCGCGTGACCTGTCTTAGGTGCCAACATTTTGAGGCTTTGGGAACAGTAATCTAACATTTTCGGACATATTTCTTTCGCATTGGGACACCAATGAGTCTAAAATTTTATAAGCAACGCATATTTTCGGCTTTGGTAAATTGTGACCATAACACCTTGAATGTATATATACGGCGGCTGGGAATACAGACCCACTTTTTCAAAAACATATATATGCAGCGTTGGGACAGAAAGGGTTAACGTACATACAATCGACGGATACCACACTTTTTACGTCATGGGTGGCATTTCTTGTATTGCACCAAAACATGCAATAGCTCCTAACCAATCCATTCCTCGGCTAAAAACTAAACCCGCACCTGAGACTTATGGAAGTCAGAGAGCTGTTCAACTAATACATTTTGAAAGGACAAAACCTCAAGCTTTATCAGAAATCAAGATCCGAAGTGAATGTCCACACCAACTGAAACTGTGAGTCCATCTGTGCCTGATCTTCTGGGCTCTAAGGAAAGGGAAAAGCAGAGACATTCTCGGTATTTTAGGATGAAATGGATTCATGGAAGCTGTGAGAAGAGACATACCATATTCATATTATGAACTAACATTTATTATTTGTACAGAAAACCAGGAGAAATTCATCAAATGACAATATTCTAATAAAAACTAAAGTTTTGGAATGTAAAAATTGGATTTTGCCGAGACCGTTAAAAATTGGCAATTTTCAACTTTAGACCGAACGGTTCGTCTGAAAAAAAAAGTAATTAGTGATATTTGTAGATAATTTTAAGTACTTTAATTTCTGTTAACAGACCATTTACTAAAAGTTAATAGTTTTCAAGATTTGAGCAAAAAAAGCGGAAAAAAGCTGAAATTTTTCGCTTTTTTCGCGATTTTTTCAATGTTCCGGCAAGAAATTTTGTCCGCAAACCTCATATTCGGATTCAGCAGCCCAAAATCCGTATATAATGAAAGAAATCAGAACTACCCCAAAACTTTCCCACTAGAGGGCTCGTAGAGTAGAAATTCACTGAATCATAACAGAGGGGCGTTATGAAATCAGCCCCGAATATAATGCGGACGCTTACAACAAATAGACTGACAGTAAAATTTAGTGCAATTGGTTAAATATATTTTAATGAAATAAGATGTATTTTAATACAAGTTGCAACCGAAAAGCGAATAAAATTTCAACAGAAAAGTGTGAAGATGTTAATTGTTTCTACGTTAATTTTCTAGGGAGCCCCGTAACCCTTCCTAACCAGTCGCCACTGTTATTATCTCAAGTCTACTACGATTTTTCTCGTATGTTAACAAGCTAACACGCTATTACTTTTTTGTTTGACTTTTTGGTAATTATTTTAATGGATGAATTGTAATTTAGTTTAGTTATTCAGTTTGATGTTTTGTAAAGTACCATTTATTTAAAATTACAGTTTGAATAAATTTTCTTCAATTATTTGATTAATTATTTATTTGTTTTTTTTTTACTGAAATAAATGTGTCTCGACAGCTACGGCCATTGGCACGTTTACTTAAACGTGTGTTGTGTTTTATTTAAATTAAACACAATAAGTCACATTAGAGATAGTTAAATAGGGTCTGTTACAACAAAAATCACTACCATGTATGAATCTATTATAGTACCTATTGTTTTTTTAATGAAGTTTTTTTATGTAAGATGACATAATCCGCAATATTTTAAAAAGTCGATTAATAGGGGAGTTCAATTAGAACGAAAAGATACAATGTTTCGGAAAAAATCAAACAAGGTTATATATTTCTAAAACTTTTTTTGTTAGTTTATAAATATGTTAAAGTAAAAAGTTCTACTCACAAATTTCGTCGCTAATTGTTTATTAATTGTTTAAACAATAACAATTGTTTTGTATAAATAATGTTAAGAATATGGGTGAATTCAACATTTTATTTTGATAAAAAATGTTTTTATTTTAGTTTTGATTATGGTGAACCCGAATCTGACATAACAATTTGCAAATTCAAAATAGCGGATTTTTTCCTAAAAATCCTTAAAAAGTAGTTGTAAAATCCGAATTTTTCTATAAAACATGTTTGTTTACACATATGTGGATATTTTTGAGATGTTGCTGAACCTGAATCAAATTTTGATAATTTAAATTATAAAATGGCAGATCCAAAATGGCGGATAACTTAAAAAATAGTTGTAAAATCATAATTTCTTTACAAAATGTATTTATTTCTACATATATTTATTTTTGAGAGCTCTGATAAACCTAACTTAAATGTTAACTTTATAAACTATAAAATGGCGGATCCAAAATGCGGATTTTCTAAAACGAACATAAAAAAGAACATTTTTCTAAAACATTTATTGTCTTTATTTTTAACAGGTTGTTGAATCTGAATTAAAGATTCAAAATTTAAATTTCAAAATGGCGGTTCCAAAATGGCGAATATTTAAATGAAAAACAAATAGAATCCAATCAAATAAATATGGAATTTCATTCCTTAAAAAAAGATAAACAAATAATTTTCACAATAATATTAAAAATTAAAATGTATTAGAAAGAAAGAACAAATTATTCAAAATCTATCTCTTCAATATTAAAAAAATTGTTGCAACGGGATCATAAATAAAAAAAGATATTCTTAGTCAAAAGCTCTGCATATTCTAAAACTTTAAATGCAATCATAAAATATCAATTTTTATCAATTTTGTACAAGATATGTCAATAAATAAAAATTTCAATTAAGAGTAAAATACGTATATTTTTCATAATACTGAAAATTGTTATTATGGAAACTTGTTCAGAATTAAAAACGATGTGTCAATATGCAATTACACTCTTCTAATCGAAATATTGTGAACTATAAAGGTACATATTTATTGCGCGAATTATAATTTCTTTACATACCTCGTATAATATTGATAAAATATAATATTTTATATTTGCATATTAAGCGTTAGACCATGCACAGTTATTTACGACGAATAACTTTCTTCATAAAATTAATAATAAAACAGTTATCATAAATAATACGTTATATAATATTTAATTTATTAATATTAATATAATATTAAAAAAAAACAAATTTTTGATTAGAAGGATATAATTACATATTGGAACATAGTTTTTAATTCCAAACAACTTTTCTTTATAAAAATTTTCGATATTGTGAAATATAAAGGTACTTTACTCTTGAGTGAAATTCATATTTTTGAGATACCTCGTACAAAATTAACAAAATTTGATGTTTGATGGTTGCATCTTATGTTATATACGATGCAAAGTATTTTATAAAGAATAATTTTTTTCGTAAAACTGATATTAAAAAAGTTATCAATAGGTTCCAAGTTACGCAGACATACTGTATAAGAGCTAAAAAAAATTTTTTTGTTGAACATTTATTATTGTTGAAGCTTATTATTAAATGTATTTTAGGTAAGTTTTACAGAAAAAAGTTTGGATCACTCTGTATACACATTTTTTCAGCTGGTAATTTTCGGTTTTTGTATTACATTTTTGTTATCTTTCTTAGTTTTCTCAAAAAGAAATTGTTTATTTCATTTTTAAACTAAAATAATTCAATGTTTTTTAAAGATTACATTCTAATCTTTAAAAAAGTATCAAAAAAATTGTATTAGATTTATTCAAACTTGAGTAATACCGTCTTAAATTGGTAAGAATTCTGTAAAACTACGAAGTTTTTAAAAATTACATTTTTTGAGACATCGTATTATTTGAATTAAATTTTTGAGATTTTTTTGAATGAAACATCGTTTAGTAAGATGATTGAGAGGTAAGTTGTGCAAATTTTAGAGTTTTATAAGTAAAATTCTATTAGTTACACATTTTTAAATCATTTTTAAACAAAATTCATGTAAGGCTCAATTTCAGCCCACACCGTACTTACGTCCATACATTTTATTTCTTTCTATTAAAACCATAAGATAGCTTATTTCATCTTCTTTCATGTCCAATTTGTAAAATTTCTTCTGACCCATTAGTTAAAGAATTACATTAAAAAAACTCAACCGTGCACTTCTTCCAACGCTAGTTTACAGTGTGCCAATGTGTGTGAGAAGGGTGACTTTAGCGTTATAAATAAAACATTACAGAAGCTAGAGATTTAATTTTAGAAAAATCTTTATATGAGGTTTTTTTTGTAAAATTTTCTGAATTTTTCAATGGTCAAGTCAGTTTTTTTTCTAAAAATTATATTTTCGGAGTTATTTAAAAAAACGTCTAACTTCGCTGTTCATTTGTTTAATAAAAAATGAAGTACCCACTTCTCGAGTAGAACTTTTTGATATGTTGTTTATTAAACATTTCTTAATGAAATTACAAAAAGTTTTATCTTGTTTGATTTTTTCCGAAGTGAAAATCTAAATGCACTCCCCTATAAAGTACTTTACACATTTGGCAAACTAAGTAGGTACAGTCCATACAATATAGATACCATTGCACGTCATTTTTCTACGCCAGAGATTTAAGTTGACATTGTTGCCCAATTACAAAAAATTGTTGGATTCATTTTAAATCAAATGTATCACATAATTATTGCGGAAGTGAATTATCCAACAAAATAAATTAATATTCAATGTAAATAAATAAAAACATTAGAAATAGAAAACAAGGATTAAATTCTAATCTTACGTTAAAGTAAATAATAAAAACAATAAATATAATAAAACAAATACTTATAGTAAAGAATACAAACAAATCTGAAATGACATCACCGTAACTGTCAAATAAATGTTACCAATTTATGCCAAAAATGTCACCTTTGTTCGATTGCAGTTAGAATGTAATCCGAAGAAGTGTGCTTTATAAAAACGCTTTATAAAACACTTATACAAATTAAATGAAATAAGTTGGGGTATGTTTCTTCAAATTTACAATAATAGAAATCTTCCGATATTATTTCTACGCGTATCTATTGTTATGATCTGCTTTATATTACTTTTATTTTAATTGAGTATTTATTTAATTAATTATTGAATTGACGCAAATCATACATAAACAATTAATAAAAAATCTCAGGGTGCCTTTTTGTCATAAAAATTAACTAAAATTATCTTAGGTTATACTTATCCTTTCTCGTGGCTTCAGTATCTCTTAGTTGATCCTTATCGGGATAAAATAGGAAAAGGAAATAAATAGAAAAATCATAAATAAGCACATACAAATACCTTTATTATCAAAAGCAATGCTCTGAAAATCTATCAATTAAATCCTGTGGGCATAATTGTCCAAATGAAACTTTTACCATATAATTAATCTAATTTAAAAAAATATTTATCGCTTTGTTCCTGATACCATTTATAAAATAAGCTAAACAAACAAATTTAGGTATTTGCAAAACTACTTATACTTCCTATTAAATTATTGAAATGTTGGAATCTTAACTCATATGCTTTTACGCAAATATTTTATCTTCTGATTATAAAAAACATCTATCACATAAGTTATCGACTGACCTTTTTAATTCACACACAATGATGTCTCCTCTTAACCCAAACAGCTCTTCCTTGTTGATTATGTTAGGCTGCCAATCAAAGCCCTCTCCGTTCTCAGCATCAATCCAGCAGCATACCAGCAACTATTTCTCCAAAACACAAGCCAGGCCGTTTTTGACCAGTACTCGTTCAATAAACTCCAAAACTCTCTCCTCTCTTTCTCTCAATAATAATCTCCTGAGACCCAAGTATCTTTTTTACTTGGTGTCACAAATAATTTTAATAACTATAGTTCTTGTAACTTACTCTCTTGGACTTTACGGAATCAAAGAGGTTTTTCTTATCGATTTGATTTGTCTCTCGTTCCACTTTTCAGCTACTCTCCATTATCAAACAACCCTAGTACTTGCTTCTGAACTATCCGCGAAAACTTTTCGACTGCCTCTCTCGGATGTCGACCACACAATAATTTTTCTTTTCCAAACAGTCTCAACATTCAAACTTCCCTTTCCCCATTCTAAATTGCCAGGCCAATCAGAAACATTTCTCATTCCACATTCCTCTTTTTCATTCGAAAAAACCCAGGTATTCTTTCAAACAATACTTGTACTCATCCTAATCACTTTCCGGAAATTATACAAATACTCTTGTGCTTAAAACAAACAGCCTTAAAATTTCAAATCTCTCTACCTTTATTTTTATAAAAACTAATAATTACAACTACCTGTGGATTTTACCTTCCCGTAACAAACAATCTTTTTAAATTATAATCCGAAATAAATTGTCATTTCACTTCACTGTATTTACAAATGTCTTTAAGTCTTCAGGGAAAAACTCATTAGGGAGAAACCCACTGCGTAAAAACTACCTTCTACTAAATAGTTACAAATCAATATACAGGGTGTATCAAATTTATTTGCCCGCGTTATAATTAAAAATTTAAATTTTTACTCTATCTTAGATTGATAAAGTGATACATAATACTATATAATAAAATATGTCTAGTGGCTGTAATTCCAGTGTACTCGACTAAACGATTCTAAAAATGATCAGACATAAATATCACTTAAATATTTCGTGTTGGTATCATGTGACGTCACGTGTTATGACGCTGATGACGTGCAACGGCATGTATATTATACGGACTGTATCTGGTTAAGTTTACCGTTTATATTGGAATCACGTTTATTCTAGCATGTAGTTTTGTATGGTTTGACACCAGATTATTGTACTGCTTTACTGCGCATGTTCAATCCACAAACTGCTAACAAACTGTTTTTTATTAGAACTCGTTTTTATCTGAGTAAATACCAACGTCAAATGTGAAATAAAATTTCTCTTCTGTGACTGATTCAAGTTTGTTTTCATTTATATTTTGAGGTTAGATTACAAATAAATTTTTCTTATAAGTACATATCCAAATTTTCAAGATTTATGATAAATTTTGAAAATTAATGTTATAAACGTAAATAATGGTAAGTATTATAGTCAAAACATATTAATTTCATTTAAAATTTGTCTTTAAAAAGACAACCAATCACATGCAATGATGACAATAAAATTTTCCTGTTAGTGATCCCATAGTAAATCATGACGAAAAAACCAGCAAAAAACTCCATGTTGCTATCCCGACATGGTAAGTATTTGGTCTTACATTTAGTTTACTCTCAAAATTAACACAAAACACTGATCTTATATGTATGTTATTTTAAAACATAAATGATGTATCCTCGATGTAGTCCAGAGAAATAAGGTTTTTGTCGGAACATTTGAGCAGCCAGGTTGCAAATGGGTTTTTTGGGTAATATATACCTAATACATCATAAATACAAAAATGCCGGTCACAGTTCACACGAGAATTTTAATTATTTTGTCGCAAATTCAATACAAAGAAAATACCACTATTAGTAAGCCAATATCACATTACGCCAGGGAAATAAGGTAAAAATATACCATGTTCGTGACACATGAGCAGCCAGATTGCAAATGGGTTTTTTGGGTGCTGTATACCTAATACATTATAAAAAATACAAAAATGCACGTCACAGTTCGTACGAGAATTTTAGTTATTAACAAATAAGTGTCAAAAATGGCAGTTTTTTCATTTAAATCGCCACAGGTAAAAATAGGGTAATTAAATATCTTATTTATCCATCTTTTAGTAGATGAGCAAAAGTTTAAAATGGCTGTTTTTGAATTTTGGTCTGATCATTTGTTGCTTCAGAAATTTCAAAATAAATCTAAAATTTCGAAAATAAAAAAAATTGCTATAACTTTGCTAAAATGACCTTAAGACTTTCATATTACACGAAAAGTTGAGTCAAATAGTCCAAATAATGCACAAAAAATTTTGAGACGATTCGTCAATTAGTTTAAATTTTATTCAATTTGTTTATTCCAAAGGGCTTTTTTTGCAATGTTATTGTTCAGAAAATAATAATGACATAGCAATTTTGTGGAAACCCCGTGAAAGAAGAATAGTTACATTTTTAAAGTATATAATTAAATCATTAAAGAGTCATTTTTATCATTCCGAAAACATTTTACTAAAGTAGAGTCATTTTTGGCTTATAAACAATTTGAATAACTTTGGTAATATTGACTCTAGTCTAAAACTACTTTAGGATTTAAAAAGCTGGTATTTTTACACGAATTTTCAAAAAAAACTTTTCGCCTAGGTTAATTACAGTCAAAGTTAGCCACTTTTTTTTTATTAAATTCACAGCTACTTTGTTTATAACACTTAAGCAACCTAACTAGAGCCACTTTGAAGATCAAGGTGCGTAGTTTATGTGTAAAAGTTTGAGTAAACTTTGAACTTCAACAGAGTGGTTAATGAAGCTTTAAAAATGACGTCCTAACGAAATCGATTCGTGGTCGGTGAAGGGAAACTATTAAAATCCGTGCACCCAAAAAATGAAATTGATTCCTCAAACATATGCTGCAATTAATATCTCCGGAGCTTGTTGATAGATTTTGATCATAATTTTTTAAATTTGTATGTCTCGTAGTTTTGTAGAGTACGTTATGTACATATATCCCCACAGAACATTACAAAATGTTAGGGGGAACCCCCTTACTACTCAGGGATATGAAAAATAGATTACGACCGATTTTAAGGCCTACCGAATATAATTTCATAAGAATCGGTCAAGCGGTCTCAGAGGAGTACTGCAACTAACACTGTGACAGGAGAATTTTATATTTTAATATTTTATAAATAGGGGTTGGTGGAAGAAGAGTGAAAATTAAGGGTTGTATGTATTTTTTAATTCTACACCATATAAAATTAAGGTAGATAATTTTGTCCAAAAAAATAAATAAAATGTCAGGGGGTAACCCCCCTTATAATTTATGGGTATGAAAAATAGATTGAAGCTTATTCTCAGTCCTACAGGATATACGTATAAAATTTCATAAAAATCGGTCAAGCCGTTTCGGAGGAGTATGGTAACTAACACTGTTATAAGAGAATTTTATGTATATAGAAGTAATTGTGAATTAAATAATAAAAGTGGCTAACTTTGACAGCAATTAACCTAGGCAAAAAGTTTTTTTAAAGTCGTGTAAAAATACCAGCTTTTGAAATCCCAAGGTAGATTTACTCTACAGTCAATATTAACAAAGCTATTCAAATTGTTTTTAAGCCAAAAATGACTCTACTTTAGTAAAATGTTTTCGGAATGATAAAAATGACTTTTTATTAATTTTTTTAAATGCTTTGAAAACACAAGTGTTCTTCTTTTATGTGGTTTCCACATAATTGCTGTATCATTATTATTTTCTGAACAATAACATTTCAAAAGCTCTTTGGGATAAACAAATTGAATAAAATTTAAACTAATTGACGAATCGTCTTGAAATTTTTTGTGCATGATATGTACTAGTTTTCTCAACTTTTATATGCAATATCAAAGTCTTAAGTTCATTTTCGCAAAAGTTATAGCAAAATTTTTATTTTCGAAATTTTAGTTTAATTTTGCAATTAGCGAAGCAACAAATGATCGGATCAAAATTCGAAAACTGCCACTTTGAACCTTTGCTCATCTGCTAAAATATGAATACTCTAAATAAGATATTTAATTACCCTATTTTTACCTGTAGCGATTTCAACGAAATTTTTTATTTAACATTTAATATTAAAAATCATTTAACATTTCCCACCAAATTAAAATGCCATAAGAAAAAATAGCTTCAGATCAAAATTTATAATTATTCTAAGTTGATTTGTTACTCCTTATTTCCCGAGTTTTTGACAACCCTGTATATTAAGGGCATTACATATCACTATATCACTTACCTGAAAACAATTTATTATCGTAAAACTATTCTTTTATGGTACAGGCTCAGAAGAAACGTAAAATACAATGTCATCTTTTGTAGTAGATTTTTATTGTCCATCAGCAAGTCTATAAATCGTTTCAAAGTTGGTCATTGTTCGTTTATTATTTACTACATACAGCTTGTTTGCAATATAATGACAGGCGTAAAAAGTAATGTTTGAATTATAAATGGTAAACACGCTTTGAGCTGTCTCTTAATTACGATGGGTAAACTTTTAAAACCATACCAAAACGGAAATGATGGTCGGTAATATAGGTCAATGATAGCTAATTTTTAATAAATACAAAAAAAAAACAATTTGTTACTTTTTACTCATTTCTTTAGGATTGATTTAGGCTTACCATAATTGACGGAACGCAGAAGAGGAAGAGGCTCATTTTCGTTTTGCTTTTCGCATTTGTATTTTTCTTATTTGAAATGAAATGCAAAAGAAGATAAAGTACAATTAATACGAACAACACTAAAAATTTGTCCAGTTTTATTATTCGCTGACGCTTGTTTAATATTTTTTACTAGAATGCACATTCTTCAGAATATTTTTGTCGTGCTTGTCGTGCCCCTATCGCGCATCAGCGTGCTGTAGGGGAGAAAGGGATGGCCCGGAGCATTGGAGCGCGGTGGAGTGACTCTGTCTCTAGAGATACGAAACAATCGATAGTAGACACCATCGATAATTATCGATATTTGGTCTTCGACCATCGATAACTATCGATTGTGTTCTATAGTGGTTTCGTATTCACACAGATGTCACCGATGAGTGATGACAGATGATTTATTTTGACAAATGACATTAAATTTTTTTGTAAATATAAAAATAACCTATAAAATTGTATGTGTTGTCTTTGTTGATACAAATTAATATTATGAATTATATTAAGATCATTGAAAAGAGTAAAACGTTGAATTGAATTATGTTTTCATTTAAAGAACAACATAACCCATACTATAATATTCATCGTACAATATGCAAGTTCAATTACTAGTAGAAGTCCTATTTTATAAGTTGTTTTTGTTTGAATATAAAGTTGCTTTATACAAATCGGCAACCCTAAAATAACAAAATGGGACACAGAACTCTAGAACACACTATCTAAATTTCAATAAGCGATCAGCTCATCAAGGCCGCGTCCCACCATCAATTAATTTGATCAAACTGGTTTGAGCAAACTGAAAGTGACAAGAAAGTGAAGGCCCCGTCTCACCATCAAATAATTGACAGTTATTTGATCAAACTTGACAGTTAGTGACACAAACTATACATACTAACTGTCACTATCTGTCAAGTTTGATCAAATAACTGTCAATTATTTGATGGTGAGACGGGGCCTTGACAGTTAGTGACGTCACATCCTGAGTGTTCATTGTGGATAATAATGAAAAATTTTAATTTTAAAAAAAGTACAAACAAGTTAGACAACTCAATACAAAAAATTTGATCAAACTAGACTGATAGTGAGAGCACAGATTTTTAGAATTTCAAAAAAACTGCAATTGTGACGTCACTTTGACGTACTTCCTTAAGTATGTCAAGTTTGCTCAAACTGTTTAAAACTTTACTTTAAATTATTTGATGGTGAGACGCGGCCTTCAGCTTGATGACATGACATGTAAATTGTAATTTGTAAACTCAGTAAACAAACAACTAACCATAACCAAACTGTAAACTGTTTTTGTTTTAGTAAACCAGTAAACAAAACAAAACAACTGGGGTGCGGCTTGGCTCAAAATGAGCGTGAGCGGAAACAGAAGTTCACTATCGAAAACTATCGATAGTTTGACAGAACTATCGATAGTTTTCGATTATTCGAACTATCGATAACAATCGATAGTCCCATCGATTATTTCGTATCTCTATCTTAGACTCGGGTTAATACACCTCGCTCCAATGAATTGTTACACCCGAACGTACTTCCTCAGGGGTGAACAAGTCTCACGGGTCGGGTTGAATCAAATTGCTTGCTTGCTTGCTTGTCAAAAAAATCACTGCATGACACCTGATGACACGTTCAAGTTGAATTTGTATGTAAGCAAGGCTTCCACAACGCATTTTTCCATCCTCCCCCGATCGTCAGACCATATGTTTTTCATCTGTGAAAAAATTCTTTCCACTGGCGTTGAAGTACCGGGTAGCATATTTACAGATGCTTGCGTGTGTAGACACCAGGGTGTTGAAATCAGTTAGGGTTTGGAAAAACAGTACATTTACACATGCTAGCGCGTGTAGACACCAGGGTGTTGAAATCAGTTAGGGTTTGGAAAAACAGTACGTTTACAGACGCTAGCGTGTGTTGACACTAGGGTGTTGAAATCAGTTAGGGAATCAGTTTGGAAAAAAAGTACAGTTACAAATACTAGCAGATTTGGACACCAAAGTGTTGAATCCAGCTAGCTTTTTTAGTAATTAATATACATGCATAAATGCTAACGGCTATTGACTTTAATTTTATATACCTACTGCTGTGGAAAAATATTGAAGTGATTTAGGTATTACTAAATAATTAAACGTTGTTGGGATATAAACAATAATATATTAACACAAAAGAACAACATAAAAAATAATGTTGCTCTGAAGCTATTTGCTTGTGGAATTTGTATAATTCACTATTTAGATCGGAAATAAGCCACAATTAAATTGAAAAAAAAAAAAATTTATTAACGTTTCGATGCCCAAATCGGGTGTCTTTGTCAAAATAAAAAATACTACTGCAGGGTGTTTGGTAAAGAATGGGCCATAGCTTAACCTCAGGTTCCTGAGGTTAAAATAGGCCGATTTAAGCTAACTTACCTTAGTACAAAGTTTATAATAACCGAGATACAGGGTGTCAAAGTTAAACTTTTTTTTATTTATTATTGAATATTTCCTGACAGGCATGAGACATCAACACGAAATTTGGTATGTGGGGGTTTTTCGGGACGAGAAAACTAAATTCCCTACCAAAAGTTATGTGTTGCCCAGAGGGCGCCACATACGCCTTTCAGCACTCATTTAATACGTTCAATTTTTTTTATCCGTCACTCCGCATAATTTTGACATTAAAATTTGTATTCCCCTATTAGTTTTACTTAAAAAAGGTAAACTCCCTAAACTCAACCGTTTACGAGATAAACACATTTTAAATCTGCGGTGCAACATAATTTTTAGCATAATATCATTGTAGTTACACCAGAAAAATAACTTAAAACCATAAAATTATCCAAAAATGTATCGCAAATTTCTTCAAATGAAATTTACGATGCAATGCCATAAATTTGAGAACTGGCACAATTATTATGGTTTTAAGTTATTTTTCGGGTGTAACTACAATGATATTATGCTAAAAATGATGGTGTATCGCAGATTTAAAATGCGCTTATCTCGAAAACCGTTGAGTTTAGAGAGATGAAAGAAGTATAGCTTTTTTAAGTAAAACTAATAGGAGAATAAAAATTTTAATGTCAAAACTATACAGAGTGAGGGATAAAAAAAATTTAACGTAATAAATAAGTTCTGAAAGGCGTATGTGGCGCCCTCTGGGCAATATATAATTTTTGGTAGGGAATTTAGTTTTCTTGACCCAAAAAAACCTCACATACCAAATTTCATGTTGTTATCTCATATCTGTCAGGAAATATTCAATAATAAATAAAAAAAAAGTTTAACTTTGACACCCTGTATCTCGGTTATTATAAACTTTGTACTAAGATAAGTTAGCTTAAATCGGCCTATTTTAACCTCGGGAACCTGAGGTTAAGCTATGGCCCATTCTTTACCAAACACCCTGTATATTAAACAAAAATTCTAGTAATAATTTTTTTAATCTGACTCATTTATATTGGCAATTCATACATATATTATACATTTTAAAGTATTTTTTACTAAACAACACCATTTTTGTTTAATTTAGTAGTACGTATTTTGTATTTTGACAACGACACCCGATTTGGGCGTCGAACCGTTAATAAAATTATTTTTTTTAATTTAATTGTGGCTTATTTCCCATCTAAATAGTTAATTATAAAAATGCCACAAGCACATAGCTTCACAACAACATTATTTTTTATGTTGTTTTTTGTGTTAATATATTATTGTTGTTGTTATATATATTGATTGTATAAATCACTTAAATATTTTTCCACAACAGTAGGTATATAAAATCAAAGTCAATAGCCGTTAGCATCTATGCATGTATAACCACTAAAAAAGCTAGCTGGTTTCAACACTCTTGTGTCCAAATCTGTTAGTATTTGTAAATGTACTGTTTTTACAAACCCTAACTGATTTCAACACCCTAGTGTCAACACACGCTAGCGTCTGTAAACGTACTGTTTTTCCAAACCCTAACTGGTTTCAACACCGTGGTGTCATCACACGCTAGCATCTGTAAATTTACCGTTTCTCCAAACCCTAACTGATTTCAACACCCTGGTGTCTACACACGCAAGCATCTGTAAATATGCTACCGGCAAGACACATACATAGCCACCTTTACTTTACAAGCCATGAAGAGAAAAAGGCAACGTCGCAATTGATGACGTCCGTAGTCCGACTATCGGACTACCGCTTTCGAAACTACGATTTTAAAGTACAAATTCTGGTAAAATTTATAGTATTTTTTGAGTCGAATAAGAAAATATTATTAATTAGAAGTTTGTACAAAATAATATTAAAAGTAATTCCTTGTAAGTAACGTTTATTATACAAAAAAAAGCAATAACAAGAATATAAACGGGATTCATTTTTTTCGAATCCTAAGAAAACTAATAAGTATTTTTGAAAAATTTAAACGTAGAATGAAAGATTACGTTAGGACCGAGGGCCGAAAGTGTCTGAAAACTTCTATGTTTATTTTAATAAGTTACAGGGGTGAAAAATTAAGAAAATTTAATGTGATTTTAGTTTCAAATATGTCATTAAAAAAACATTTTATTCATTCTAACGGACTTTCTGCCCTCGGCAATAAAGTAATCTTTCCTTCTGCGTTTAAATTTTTCAAAAATACTTATTAGTTTTCTCAGGATTTGAAAAAAATGATTACATTTAAAATACAGGCGTCAAAATTTTACATTTTGTTCCTTTCCACTTAAAGTTTGTCGCACTTATTTAGAAACACCCTGAATTGATAAAGAACAAATCTAGTTGTTAAACATAAGCGAATTAATAAAAAAAAACAGAATCTTAAGAAAACCGGAGTCTATAGTTGGGTTTTAATTTCAGTATTTTATAAATGCCCGGTACACCATAAAAATTTAACTGGTTAGCAACAATATTATTACAGCGGTATTGTAAAAGAATTATAACATATTGAAAAATCACTTAAATCTGCCAACAGATTTAGGAAATATAAGACATTAAAAATGACAAAATTTTTAAGTGGACGGATTTCTACATGCACGCAAGTTTATATAAAAATATATTATATTGAACTAAAATCATCTTAATAACATACCTTTAAATGTTCTTTATAATTTGGAGCAAATATTGTAAAATATTTCAGTTTCTCTGTAAATACAGTGAAAATTATTTAAAAACAAATGAGAACTGTCAGAATTAATCGGTCTACCAATAAATGTTGCCAAATTTCAACTTCATGGCTTGTTAAGTAAAGGTGGCTATGACACATAGCAAACTCTACAATGTTTTTTTTAATTTCTCACCTCAACTCAATGCTGCTTGTAAAAATGGGTACAGAGCTGGCGCCATTTCTCGGAATAACTAGCTTCATTAGAATTTTGGAAGTAGCCTTTTGCTAATAACACCTCATCAAATAGCTCATCAATCATTATTTGGGATTTCGATTGAGGTTTTACATTTTGTTTATATTTTCTGCTGCTTTTTCGATTACATTCCAGTTAAGCTCATTTTTTAAGCATATCCACTCAAAATTTTCGGCCCTGTCGAAGCTCTCTTTCTACAATTCTAAATACGAAATGCAGCGGTCATAAAAAGCGTCAGCCTCACTCATGAAGTTTCCGACATTTATGAAGAACTAAGAACACTCATGAAGACATGAAGAAATTTGTTTTTCCCTGTTTTGAAGATGAGTTTTTAACTTTGGCAACTCCATACCTACATCTGTCGCAGTTGAGCTAGTCTTCTCCATAGACTAAATGGTTTTGTTGAATACAATTAACTGTCCGAGCCCAAACCAAAAGTAAAGTGCTCAAATTTCTGTTGTGAAGAACTGTTGCAATACGAGATGGCAGTTTACTTGAGCAAGAAAGTAAGATTTCAGGCCTTCGTGCAGCTGCAGGATCCTTTCCACCGCTGGTAATAATGCCGGAAATTTTGTATTTCCTTGTTTCACTAATTTTTTGTACTCAATGTCAGCTGTCTCACAAAACTAACTTTGGAACGCGTACGATATATTTACAAAAATATTTTTGTATATTTTTACAACGACAGCCTCTATTTCGACAGGACATGTAGTATAGTATAGTTAATCCAAAAGATGGCATAACCCAGACATCCAAAGTGAAAGTTATCCTTCAACACCAAATTGTTCTATATGATCCAAACAATGTCCAGAAAAAAGTCACACCATTTTGAGCGTCGGGTTTGGGGGGGAGAGGGGGAGAAATCGGTAAATTCGTCGCCAAAATTTCTAATACTATGCGGTTTAGCATGAGCAACCCTGTATACAAAATTGTTCTACATTAAATTTGAAATAAAAAAGGCCCTATGCATAATCTTTCTAAAATGAATGGTTCCAAAGTTACGGAGGTAGTATAGTATAACTGGTCCAAAAAAAGGCCTAACCCAAACATCCAAAGTAAAAGATTTGCTCCAACACCAAAATGTTCTATATGGTCCACATATTGTTCAGTAAAAAGTTACACCATTTTGAGCGTCCGGTTTAGGAGGGAGATGGGAGAGAAGCCGGTAAATTAGTAGTTTTTTTAGGTTTTTCGTCAATATTTCTAAAACTATGCTTTAGCGTAAACAATGTTATATACAAAAATGTTCTACATGAAATTTAAAACAAAAAATGTTGTATATATAATTGTTATAAAATCAACGGTTCCAGAGTTACGGAGGGTGAAAAGTCGAGGTTTTCGATACATTTTATATTTTTTGGGCAATATTTATGATATAACTATACCAAAAACCCAGACATCCAAAGTGAAAGTTATCCTCCGACACCAAATTGTTCTATATGGTCCACATAATGTTCAGAAAAAAGTCACACCATTTTGCGCGTCGGGTTTGGGGGGTAAAGGGGGGAGAGAAATCGGTAAATATAAAAAGTATCGAAAACCTCCAATTTTCACCGTCCGCAACTCTGGAACCGTTGATTTTATAACAATTATGTATAGAACCTTTTTTGTTTTAAATTTTATGCAGAATATTTTTCTATAGAACATTCCTTACGCTACAGCATAGTTTTAGAAATATTGACGAAAAACGTAAAAAAACTACTAATTTACCGACTTCTCCCCCATCTCCCCCCCAAACCGGACGCTCAAAATGGTGTAACTTTTTACTGAACAATATGTGGACCATATAGAACAATTTGGTTTTGAAGGAAAACTTTTACTTTGGATGTCTGGGTTAGGCCTTTTTTTGGACCAATTTTACTATACTACCTCCGTAACTTTGGAACCGTTCATTTTAGAAGGGTTATGCATAGGGCCTTTTTTATTTCAAATTTAATGTAGAACAATTTTGTGTAGAGGGTTGTTCATGCTAAACCGCTTAGTTTTAGATATATTGACGAAAAACTTAAAAAGCTAGGATTTTGCAGATTTCTCCCCCCTCTCCCCCACAAACCCGACGCTCAAAATGGTGTGACTTTTTTCTGAACATTATGTGGACCATATAGAACAATTTGGTGTTGGAGGAGAACTTTCACTTTGGATGTCTGGGTTTGGGTCTAACTATACCATACTAATGTTAAATTGTATTGTGAACGATGTATGCGCTGCAACCAATGCATTTTATGTTACCGTCGAGACCTTCTTTTAGCCTGGAATATACGTTGTTGGCACTTCTTATCAGCAAAGCAAGCAGCCACATTGTTTTCAATTTCGTGTTATTTTGCCAAGATTTCAGACGTTTCTCTGCAGACAGATCCAAAATCCAGTAATTACAGATATACCTCTCTCTCCTCTCTCTGATACAAAGTACCTAATAACTATCAGTGCCAATTTAACATCATGTCTGTTTGATATACTCAGTGACATTAGAAGTGTTACTCCCAGAAGGAATCATTTCTGGAACTTAATTTTTTTGGCAACATGGTACATTTTCATCAAGAATGAAACGATAACATTGGCAAGACTTTTTATTGACATGTAATCTAAAAAAAATTAATAATGTGTTTGGCGACCCCCTCGCTGAATACACTCCTGTACACGTCTAGGCATTGACAAAATTAGATGATCGATGTCTGCTTGTGGCACCTCGTTCCAAGCAACTTGAATTTCATGGAATAACTGTGCCACAGTCTGTGGAGGATGGTGCAAAGTGGACAGTTTCCTCACCATCATATCCCACGCATGTTCGATAGGATTTAAACCCAGTGAACGGGGTAGCCACGGCAAAAAATTAACGCCAGCTTCTTGGAGAAAGTTCATAGTTCGACGAGCAATATATGGGGATGCGCGTTGTCTTCCTGAAAAAGGGCATTTCGATGGCCGTCTACATAAGGCAGTACAGTGGTTTGTAAGATGTCATCAACATAACGCGCATCTGTCATATTACCTCGAATAAACAAAGTGGTGATCGGCTACCATAGGCAATAAGCCACCAAACCAATACTCCAACTGTCCTGTGTAGATGCCTCTCAACAGCAAACCCGATATCTCGTCGCTCTTCACGGCGGCGTCTTATCATCTTATGACCATCATGGATACCTAAACAAATTCGCGATGCATCGCTGAATGCTGCATTATGCCATTCTACCACCAAATGCTGCCGTTCTCTGCACCAATTCAAACGTTGACGACAGTGGTCCGCAGTCAAAGAAAGCACTCGTTGTGGGCTGAATGAAACCAGTGCAAAGGCTCGAATGTTACGGTATAGGGTACGTATAGTAACAAGTCTACCTTCTACTCCAAACCACTGGTCAGCAATTTGACGCGTAGTAGCAAAACGGTCTAGCAGAGCCAGGAGTCTAAAGCGCCTATCTTGACGCCCTGTGGTACGCCCCGTTTGACCAGTTGGTCTTGTTCGTGTTCCTCTACCTTCGTTTGTCCACACACAACACACTCACATAACTGTCATTGCCGTATAATTAACACGACAACCAATTCCGCGTTACGACAAACCCATGTCTCTATAGGCAATAATTCTGCCCCTGTCAAAATCACTAAAATGGTGGTAATTTTGGTGTCTTCAAACTCGAGGCATATTCTTGATTCTTGCACTGAATACAATTAGACTGAGGAATAAAAACTAAAAATTTCTGTACCAACCGGTCTTAATAAATTGGTTTTTTCAGAAAAAAATTTAAAGATAAAACTTCATTTTTACAAAAACTATAAAATATAAAACATTGATATGGTTATCATAGCATGCTTTAAATATAGTCATTGTGCTGCCAAAAAATTAAGTGCAATAAATAATGCCTTCTGGGTGTAACACTTCTAACTAATGTCACTGAGTATATATCTGTTGAAATCCTCAAAAATTGCATTCTTTTAGACCCGTGTTGAGCTGGCCCCCCCCACTTGCAAAAATTAAAAAACAAATAGCCCTGATTTATGAGCTATTTATGAGCTCTCATATTCCGCAAACTAAAAATTTTGAGCTCGTTCCACTGAGCAGGAATTTAATACCCTAGTATTTAATATTTAATACCCTAACCTAGTAAGTCAGCCCCCCCCACTACTTAAAAATAGGAATATTGAATCGGTTTTTGCGGCAGAATTACGAGCTATTTATGACCTCTTGAAATTATATAGTTTCGATTTTTGAGCTCATCCCCTTCACCCCCAAACAACCCGTTAATTGATTTAACTTAAGAGAAAGATGCTGAGAAAACTTAAAATATATCGTATTGCGAATATAATTCCTACAGCTTATATACTCTAAGAATAAACTATTAAATCAAGAGCATTTCGATTATTGAGCTACAACCCCTTCGCCAGAAAACCACCCTATCTTCCCGGCTTAAGAGAAAGTTGTACTTAAAATGCGTTAAACTAATTATTTGGCGACTACATATCATTTAATAATTTATAACCTTCCAAATTACGCGCATTTAGATCAGTAAATTGCAATTTATTTTGTATAGTGCAGTCACTGAAGGTAAAAATAAACGATTACCTTCAATTTCGGTGAACCTTCATCGATTTTCACGAAAATTGGTCAGTGGTTAGAGGATACGTCAAGAAACAAAGGAGACATGGTACCACCTTGCGCCTTTACCCTGAGGGTGGATACCGCCCCTTCTCGGGGGTGAAAATTATTTTATAAAAAATAACTGCACAAAACAATAAAAGAACAAATTAAAAGCAAAATTTATTATATAAAGTTAATAAAATAAGTAAATACTTTTTAAGTTATTAAAGATCAAAGATTTTAATTATTTGTGAAAAAAATGTATGTTTTGAAGAGGTTTTTTGTAAATCACTAAAAAACTGTAAGTTTTTACAAAAAAGTTAATAGTAGTTTAATTCGTATAGCTTATATTCTAAAAATAAACTCTAAAATCACGCGCCTTTCGATTATTGAACTACAACCCCCTCGCAAGAAAACCATCCCATATTCCCGGCTTAAGAGAGGGTTGTACTTAAAATAATTTAAATTAATTATTTGTCGACTATATATTGTTTAATAATTTATGAGCTCGCAAAATATACGCATCTCAATTATTGAATTGCCATTTTCTTTCTATAGTGCAGTCACTGAAGGTAAAAATCAACTATGACCTTCGATTTCGGTAAATCTCCATTCATTTTCACGAAAATTGGTGAGCGGATTTTGATACTATCAACTTTTTCTGGATCTTATTTTTCATAGGTATTTCTAAGTACTTTGACAAGAATTTAGTACCTAAGTGTTATAAAATGCATCTCTTTCCCGTTATTTAAGCTTGAACCCTTAGATTTGAACAGTCGCGGAAAAAAATATACATTTAATTACCAATAACTTACTTTAAATTAACATTAAAGGGTTTTTCAAGTAAGCAATTTATTATATTTTTTATTAGCTTCAATTTTAGTGATGAAAACTTTTTTGTAAAAACTTACAGTTTTTGCATTTTCTTTCCAAAAATTAAAATATTTGATCTTTAATAACTAAAAAGTATTGATTTATTTTAATCACATTATATAACAAATTTTGCTTACAATTTATCCCTCTCTCGATTTGTGGGGTTATTTTTAATAAAGTAATTTTCACTCCCGAGAAGGGGTGACATATACCCCAGGCTAAAACCCTAAGTTGTTATTGTCAATTCGTGAAAATAAATGGCCGATTTACCGAAATCGAAGGTAATAGTTGATTTTTACCTTCAGTGACTGCACTATAGAAAGAAAATGGCAATTCAATAATTGAGATGCGTATATTTTGCAAGCTCATAAATTATTAAACGATATGTAGTCGCCAAATAATTTATTTAAATTATTTTAAGAACAACTCTCTCTTAAGCCGGGAATATGGGGTCGTTTTCTTGCGAAGGGGTTGTAGCTCTATAATAGAAAGACGCGTGATTTAAGAGTTTATTCTTAGAATAGAAGCTATACGAATTAAACTACTATTAACTTTTTTGTAAAAACTTAAAGTTTTTCAGTGATTTACAAAAAACCTCTCCAAAACATGCATTTTTTTCACAAATAATTAAAATCTTTGATCTTTAATAACTTAAAAAGTAATGACTTATTTTATTAACTTTATATAATGAATTTTGCTTTTAATTTGTTCTTTTATTGATTTGTGCATTTATTTTTTATAAAATAATTTTCACCCCCGAGAAGGGGCGGTATCCACCCTCAGGGTAAAGGCGCAAGGTGGTACCATGTCACCTTTGTTTCTTGACGTATCCTCTAACTACTGACCAATTTTCGTGAAAATCGATGAAGGTTCACCGAAATTGAAGGTAATCGTTGATTTTTACCTTCAGTGACTGCACTATACAAAATAAATTGCAATTTACTGATCTAAATGCGCGTAATTTGGAAGGTTATAAATTATTAAATGATATGTAGTCGCCAAATAATTAGTTTAATGCATTTTAAGTACAACTTTCTCTTAAGCCGGGAAGATAGGGTGGTTTTCTTGCGAAGGGGTTGTAGCTCAATAATCGAAATGCTCTTGATTTAATAGTTTATTCTTAGAGTATATAAGCTATATGAATTATATCCGCAATACGATATATTTTAAGTTTTCTCAGCATCTTTCTCTTAAGTTAAATCAATTAAAGGGTTGTTTGGGGGTGAAGGGGATGAGCTCAAAAAGCGAAAGTATATAATTTCAAGAGCTCATAAATAGCTCGTAATTCTGCCGCAAAAACCGATTCAATATTCCTATTTTTAAGTAGTGGGGGGGGCTGACTCAGCCCCCCCCACTAGGGTATTAAATTCCTGCTCAGTGAAACGAGCTCAAAATTTTTAGTTTGCGGAATATGAGAGCTCATAAATAGCTCATAAATCAGGGCTATTTGTTTTTTAATTTTTGCAAGTGGGGGGGGGGCAGCTCAACACGGGTTTCTTTTAGCTCGTTGTGTAGTAGTTCATCTCTTGCCATCGCGCATCGGTGCGATCAGTCCCGTGACGACCGCTTCGCACTTGGTAGTGGTACCGCAGACCCGAATTTGGGCTCACACAGCTTCGATAATAATTTTAAGGAGTAATCAGATGTTATAAAACTTACATCGTGCATTGCTGTAGGGAATGCAAAAGAAGCTTCTTTAGCAGCTACTATTTTCTGCGGGTTAGGCATTTTTGAAAAACGATATTATCGTATATGAACTTGCAATGGTACTTCTGCTGGCCTTGTGTTTCAAGCACTTTATATGGTCCTTGATCAAATGCCGGGGTGTCGGTGTTGTTCAAGTTTGACCGGGACGCTAATGCAAACCGTCCGGGACAAGGGTCTCAAACCGGGACGTATGGTAAGCCTAGGTATTAAGTATTAAACTCTACAAAATATTAACGATTATGACTACGTCTCTCTTGCATCCGAGTGATAATAGCAACCTGACTCTCTGTCCTTTGACTCTTTGCAAAATTAGACATTTTCCGTATATTATATCCCTTACTTTTTTTATTTGTTCTTCTTAGCAAGTTTCCGTATGTTGTCCTAACGCCAGCGAAAATTCCTCACAATAGGTTCATTTCCCAGATCTCGATTTTCATTTCATCTTTGTTACATATTCATTGTCCAAGACCCACAAGCATTTATTGACTCCAAAAGTTTTTTTAATGATCCCAATGTTCTGCTCCCTTTTAGTAGTCTCTTTTCTATTTCTTTTTCCTCTTTGCCTTTATTCGTTATTGTTACTCCCAAATAATCTAACTGCCTGACATTTTCAATTTTGTAATTATTTTTTCTTACTCAAAGTTTTGCTTTTAAGTAATCTTTTATTTGAAAAATAAGGTTTCTTCGGTTTTGCGTATTGCCACTCCAAGGTATTCGAAGGTACTACTTAAAATTCAGGATTAAATAATTCTGTTTTTCTACGGCCGTGCTAAAACCGCCACTTTCCCGCACGCATTTCGTTTCGAAAGTTGCACTTTTCCGCACGGCGTGCGGGAAAGTAAAATACCTTGTAATATGGCATTATAATATATTATAATACGTGCAATAAACTGATAGTTAGATACTATTTACTAATTTATTTTAAATTTATCTTATTTTGTTTATATTTTAATGAAATTAACGCGATTATTTCATTCATAGGAGATTCTGAACAATAGAAAGCTACATAAATCTAAATTAAATCGATTATTTTTTTATGATTTTAACTTCCAATTGTATAGTAAGATATTTGATCACGTGTTTAATTCTGTCCAATCAGATTAAAATTATACTGAGAATTATCTACTGTAGAAAATTACCGATAGAATTTTTTTAAGTAGATTGTTTCTGTTTAATGGCAACCAATTTCCTAGTTTTGACAATTGTCACATTTAAGAAAATATCCATAATATACGTATTAAAAAATAATCTTACGAATATCACACGATAGTAAGAATAAATAAGGAAATAATGCTTCATTTTTACTCAAATTTGTTGTTATTGGGCAATAGCCACTCGAGCCCTGCGGGCTCTCGTGTCTATTGCCAGACAACAAATTTTCGAAAAACTGTCGCATTATTTTCAATTTATTCTCTCTTGTGATATTATACCCGATAATTTTTGATAATTTCCCGTCGTCAAGTATATTACGTCAGATGCCCTTCGTTGCTACGAAAAAATACATTCAGTGACATTAATGACAATTAATGTTTTAAAAATTATAAAAGTGATGACTTTCAACCGTCAAATTAATATTTATAACAACTGTTTGTTTAATTGTACTAATTTGTACTTACATAAATAAATTACAATAAAATTTTGGTTTTGAAGAGTTCTATTCATGAAATAATTGCAACAAATTGCACTCGATCTCTAAAATTAATATAGAATTTTTGCCCTCGTGACACTTTAGACATAATTTCACTCGCCTTCGGCTCATGAAATTAACACTGTCAAAGTGTCACTCGGGAAAAATTCAATAATTTCAGAGCTCTTGTGCAATTACTACTGATAATTCGTTGAAATAGAATTATTTTGACATAATATTCAAAAAGTCAAATCAGTAGACCATAACAATGGTTTTGAATCGTCATCATGGAAACCAATATCGTCGTTATGGTAACCAATTATATTGAAAGTTTGGTTTTGACAACCTTGTCAAAGAATTAATTTGTGTATTTTCACTCCAAAATAAAAATTGATATAACTCTGTTTTTTGTGGCTTTTTTCCAAACGTACGGCCCTAGAAAAAATTTTGTTCCTAACTCATGCGTAAAGTGTCTTCCCCGCACTCGACTCGACTTGCCCGAACTCCGCTATCGCGTCCTTCGGGTCAACGGCAGTCTCGTGCGTGAAAGTATCACTTTCCGCACTAGTTAGGAAAATAACTATTTTAGCAGAATTGCAAAGCTGTGGATTCCTGTCAATGGGCGAATATTGCGCAGCCATGACATCTTTTTACGTTCCAGACCCCTCTTACCCTCTATCTTTCCGTCGAGTATCAGTTGCGGAAAAGTGTATCTTCACAGTGTTCTTACTTTTAACATAATTAAAAAGTTCCCTATCCTTTAAGACCTCTCTTCTTAGTACTTCCTCATTTCTGTCCGTCCATGATATTTTAAACATTCGACGCAGGGACCACATTTCGAACACTTCAAGTTTGCTAATGGAACTGGCCTTTAACGTCCATGCTTCCCTTCCGTACAATAGCACAGGCCAAACGTAACACTTTAGCATCTTGTATCGGAGGTTGAAATTCAACTTGCGATCAGGCAGAAATTTGCGAAGTCTCAAAAAAGCATTTGTGGCTTGTTCTACTCTGCTCTCTATTTCATTCTCAGGGTCCCAACCCTCGTTCAGCAGACAACCCAAGTCCTTCAATGGTCTGACTTGTTCGATTTGTTCTCCAGAGGCACAATCTTTGCGTTGAGGTAATTATTTCTACTTATAATAATTGTTTTTGCCTTCTTCATATTTATTTTCAAACCCGAGCTTCATTTGCAAGAGTTAGATCATTTAAAAGGCATTGAAGATCTTCGATGTTAGATGCCACTATTAGCCCGGGAGGTAGTGTCAAATTTGACCGGAGCATTTTAGCATGGCTGTTTTCTTTTTATTTAGTTAGGTGTTCCAAAGCTTATTAACAAATGATGTGTCAGCTGGCCCAAAACCGGGGATTTTAGGCAAGAAAAGGTAAACTGTGAAACTTGATGGAAAAACACTACAACTTATATGTCAAATATTTATCTCCGTGACTTACGTGTATAATAGCCAAGAATACCTAGCTACTGGCTTTCACGCAGACGACTCAGGTTCAATTCCTGGCCCTGAAAATCTTTTTGAAGTTATACTTCTTTAGGCGCGATTGGGATTGAGGGTGAATTTATATTGATCTGCGCGCATGCGCACACCGACAGTATGGTATTAGTCATTATACGGGCTCTGATTGGGTGTTGAAATGATCTGTCAATAATAAATAATTGTTCAATATGAAGGTAAACAAATGTATAATATATTAGTTTTATTGTTGTGAGGACAGAAACAAAAAGTTTATAATTGTAGTGACATTTAAATAGTTTTTAAAAGCAACAGGTACGTAATAATTGTAAATGTATCATAGGTACTTACCTATTTGAACCTACCAAAATACATAGTATGTAATACTTTTATTTACATAATTTGATTACCATCAAAATTTCTACCAATGTTCACCTAATATATTGTTTTCTTACTCTATGTTTGGTTGTATTTTTTCAATTCTAAATCATTTCAATTCAAAATCAAAATAATTTAATTTAATTCAAAAATGTCAAAAGCTTAATCCGTTTAGTTAGTCGATCTTCGCACATAATGACACATTGCCTCCGTGGCGAAGCGTTTAAGGCGAATGAACCCCAATATACCAACCGCGCTAATAGCTGGTTCGAATCCCAATAAAAACTTTAATTTTTTTATTTTTTTATACATTTTATGATTGTAAGTATATTTATTATATAATTTTATTTTCAGAAAATACGTATTTAGTTAAAAAATTTTCCGACAGTTAATGTTCAGAAATCATTTGTGGCATTTTTAATGTGTTTGTGTGTGTTTTATTCTTTTATTATTTTAATTTTTGGCACTGTTTTAATAAAAATGTTTGAGAAGTAGTAAGTATAAATTAGTTTAATATTTAAATAAAATATAAATAAAAAGTATATTAATTTCGTTTAAATCATATAATAGAAGTATAACTTCTTACGTGCGTACAAAGTACACACACATTCTTTTTTTGTTTTTAAAATTGACATTTTGATTTGAAAAATAATTATTTTTTGGTAATACCACGTTTTTATTATTTATACGACACAATATAAAAAAGTCTCTTATAGAATCGTAAACTATGCATTTGATCATAATATGATAATATTATAATATTATTATGATTGACCTCCTTAATAAACAAAGTTGTTGTACATAATCCCCTAAAGCTTCCTTAGTTAGTACGCCCAATCTAAGTAAAAAAGGGGGTTGCCCCCTCCCCCCGACGTTATTTTTTTGGACCCTAATTTTTCACTTTTCTATCACCAACCCCTTATTAATCTAAATATTTCCTTGTTCTCTATAATATATAAAAATGAATGTTTGTCTGTATGCCCCTTATCGAATCGTAAACTATGCATTTGATCATATGATGACCTCAAGCAAAGTTGTTGTACATGAACCCGGGAAGGTTTCTGAGTTAATACGACCAATCTAAGTAATCATTATTTAAGCAGACACCACAAAAACAATATTGTTTATTAGAAAAAAAAAGTATACGCAATATTTTTGAGTATTTTATGGCTTTCTGGTAATTTTTAGGTATTTAACTTTTAAACATTATTATTTAGTTTTAAGGCGGTACGAAGTTTGCCGGGTCAGCTAGTTAATAATAAAAAATATGCTTGAACTATGTAGTTTGGCAAGGATTAAAAAGTATAAATCATTAATTTATGAATTTTAGATTGTAAGAAAAATGCGTCAACTGAATATATTATGATCGAATGCAAAGTTTACGATTTTATAAAAGACGTACAGACTTTTTTATATTGTGTCGTATAAATAATAAAAACGTGGTATTATCAAAAAATAATTATTTTTCAAATCAAAATGTCAATTTTAAAAACAAAAAATATTTTCAGGGGCAGGAATTGAACCCGAGTCGTCTGGGTGAAAGCCAATAGCTAGGTATTCTTAGCTATTATAGACGTAAGTCACGGAAATAAATATTGGACATATTAGTTGTAGCGTTTTTCCATCAAGTTTCATATTTTACCTTCTCTTGCCTAAAATCCCCGGTTTTGGGACAGCTGACACATCATTTGTTAATAAGCTTTGGAACACCTAACTAAATAAAAAGAAAACAGTCATGCTAAAATGCTCCGGTTAAATTTGACACTACCTCCCGGGCTGTATCGCTGTGTCATCGCCATACCTGATGTTAATAATAAATATGCTAACTTAATACGCTTATTAGAGTCTACCACTGCTTCTGTGGAGGCTTTTTCGACATATAAACTGAACAACATTGGAGACGGTATACAACCTTGTCTTACTCCTTTTTTAATTGACAAATCTTCGGTTTCGTTGAAATTTTGAAGACGTATTGTTGCTGTCTGGTTAAAATACAGATTAGCGATAATTCTTATGTCTTTGGCACCCAATCCCAACTCTTGTAGTAGTCCAGTCGGGTTAGACGAATAACAGGCCTAACCTTGCATTAGGAGCTGCCCCAAATTTTATTTTTCTAATCTTTAGGGAGGGTCAATATTAGTATAAATTTAAAATCTCGACTGAATTCCACCGTTGCGTTAGCCGCCATCTTGATTTTAAATGAGAACCGTTTTTGCTCAATATATCCGCCATTTTCAATTTTTTGACAAAAAGTGTAGAAACTGAAATTGTTTAGAATGCGTTTTCTATAATTTTATTAATTATAAGTTTTTTCGTGCGGTCGATATTTTCCGAGTTATGAGGGGAAAATAGTGAGAGTTGGAGCATAATTATTGAATTATTGAATTATCTCGTTTATTATTAGTTTTACAACAAATATGTACCTATATAAAAATGAAGAGAATTAAATTCTACACAATTTTGATCTCTTTAATTTTTTTGCTAAAATTAATATTTAAGGTAGTACGTATGCGGTAATGGCGTATGCGGAAACACGTAGTGCATACCAACTTATTAAACATTTAAGACAGGGATACAAACCGAAGACTAGCCTCTGCAAAAATAAGAAGGGTGAAATCATTAGCGATATGGACGAAATTAAGATAACCTGGATGACATATTTTAAGGAAGTATTAAACAAAGGGGCACAACCACCATTACAACAACAGAGGCAGCAGCAGGCACGGCAGGAGGTACAACAACAAGAGCTGGGGGAAGATGGAGAAGAAAATGAATTAACTAGACCCCCAACGCTAGAGGAGGTCCAAACGGCAATCCACATACAAAAAAGCCATAAAGCACCGGGAATAGATAAAATACCGGCAGAACTACTCAAGCAAGGAGGAAGGAATTTGACACAACAGATGTATCAGCTAATACGAGAGATATGGATAGAAGAAAAAATCCCCCAACAATGGAAGAAAAGTATAATCTGCCCTATTCATAAAAAAGGAGACAAACTGTTGTGTCAGAATTATAGAGGCATCTCTTTACTTTGTTCGGGATACAAAATATTCACAAACATCCTTAATCGAAGACTTCAACCTCTCACGGAAAAAATCATCGGGGAATATCAAGCAGGGTTTAGGCAAAATAGATCTACCATTGACCAACTATTTACAGTTAAACAAATACTAGCCAAAGCATGGGAATATGACATGGACGTTTACAATCTCTTTGTAGATTTTAAACAAGCCTATGATTCAATAGATAGAAGAATTCTACCTAATATATTGGAAGAATTTGGCATACCATCAAAATTAATACGACTAGTGCAAATGACAATGACAGAAACAGAAGCACAAGTATGTATTCAAGGACAAATCACTGATGCGTTTACGATAACGCAAGGACTGAAACAAGGCGACGGACTGGCTCCAACGCTTTTTAATCTTGTTCTTGAATATGTAATTAGACGGTTGACGGTAAGCGGAAATAACATACTTACAAACAAATCTACCCAATTAGCAGCATACGCGGATGATATAAACATAATGAGCAGAACAATGAATGCAGCGGAAGAAACCTACGTTGAGTTGAAACAGAGTGCAGAAGCAGTAGGGCTAGCAATAAACACAAATAAAACAAAACTACTCATACAAACCAGATCAAATAGACCGGCGCAACAACACTTTATTGACGATATAGAACATGTGAATAGATTCACGTACCTAGGAATGGATCTGGTTGCAAGGAATGAAGAAGAACCGGAAATAAATAGAAGGCTTGTGCTGGCAAATAAAGCCTATTTTGCGATGGGCCACATATTCAAATCGCGAGACGTACACCGGAAAACAAAACTCCGGGTATATAAAACAATAATCAGGCCCATAGTAAGTTATGGCTGCGAAACATGGGTGGTAACACAAAAATCTGCCAATGCATTAGATGTGTTTGAAAGAAAAGTATTACGTAGGATACTGGGCCCAATAAGTGAAAATAACAACTGGCGAATTAGGTATAATAGAGAAATATACGAGCAATATAGCGAACCAACTCTAGCACAACACACTAAACTGCAGAGATTACGGTGGGCAGGGCACGTGGTCCGCATGCATGAGAGTAGAATCCCCAGAAAATTGCTTAATGCAAGAATGCAGGGAAGAAGACCTGTTGGAAGACCTAAAAAGAGATGGGAAGACGAAGTCGATGAGGATGCCAGGAACTTTCTGGGAACGCGTTCATGGAAAAGAACAGCGGTAAATCGAAATGATTGGAGAAGCTTATTGAAGGAGGCCAAGGCTCGATTTGGGCTGTAGTGCCATTGGATGGATGGATGGATGGTATGCGGTAATGGCGCGAGCGTAAGACCGGATTGATTTTATAGCAATTGTATTTGTTCAATATTTACGCCATTTTCAACTAAAATTGTTCAAAATAAAATTTCCTACAATTTCTTTTTAACAATTTTTTTCATGCGGTGGATATTTTCCGAGTTACATGGGAAAATAGTAAAAAGTGGTGGGGGAAGCATAATTATTGAATGGAATTTTGTTTCCGAGCTGCCCCAAATTTTATAATTCTATCCTTTAGCAGAGATCAATAGTAGTGTAAATTTAAAATCTCGACTAAATTCCGCGGTTGCATTAGCCGCCATGTTGATTTTAAATGAGAACTGTTGTTGCTTAATATCTCCGCCATATTCAACTTTTCAACCTAAATGGTGTGAAAGAAAATTGTTGAAAATGCAATTTCCTACAATTTCTTTGGCACAATTTTTTTATACTATCAATATTCTCCGAGTTAAGAGGGAAAATAATGGAAGCGGAGGGGAAGCATAATTATTGAATTGTCTCATTTATTATTAACTTTACGACATAATTGTACATAAACAAAAATAAAGAGAATTATATTTTATACAATTTTTGAAACTTCCAATGAAACATCAACCAAACTAAATATATAAAAGACATAAAAAGACATTATATGCATTAAGTTCACTTATATTTATTAACTAGCGGGTTTTAGTGGTTGAATTTGTCTGTCGATATTTTAAGTTTCATGTCAGCTAATATATTTTTATTTTCAATAATTTTTTTTTAATTTTGGACCCTGTTGGGGGAATTTCCCCATTCCCTCTCCTCGTAGACCCGCCACTAGTTCTCTCGAAAAATTGTAGTAAATCGTAACTGCAACAATTTCATTTCTTACACTTTTTGTCGAAAAGTTGAAAATGGGGGAAATATTGAACAAAAACAATTGCAATTTACCGCATACGTACTACCTTAAATATTGATTTTATCAAAAAAATGAAAGAAATCAAAATTGCATAAAATTTAATTCTCTTCATTTTTGTATGAATAGATATTTGTTGTAAAACTAATAATAGACGAGATAATTCAATAATTCAATAATTATGCTCTAACTGTCAATATTTTCCCCCAATTACTGACGTTATCATTAATATTTTGTTTTTATAAGGACACATTTCAACCTACAAGGCAAACAACTGTTTTTATTCAAATTTATTAGTCCTGTATGTATTTCTGTGGATTCAGTGTAATAAAAATTCTAATTTATAACTAGAATCCTGTTCTAGTTCTTCGTTCTAAGGAACTGTTATCTTCATCTATATTTATGATGATCTGAATCTTAGACTATAAATTAATAAATCTAATCAGAAACCAGAATATACCAAAAACGTTTATTAATTATTAAAAAAAAATAATTTATTAGTTTATAACTTTTTTATTTTCCATTTTACGATAAAAAGTAACATAAATAAAGTTGTAGACATTTTAATTTGCTATAAAATGTCGTATAATATTTTCTGTAGGGTTGCTAGTCTACGAGATGCAGTGCAAAAACCCTTTGCACTTCTTTTTCCAAGATAGTGGCCACGGCAAACTTGACCTTAAGCGTATACTAAACCCCCTACACATCAAAAAAATAAAACTGCGTCCTCGAAAAAATGCATCCTAAATGTAACTTTTTTTTACTTTACGGGCACTACGGGCACTTTAAGGCTCATTCGCCGGTACCTACACCAATTTTGCTCATTTATTTTAGAATATAATTATCCTATACTTAATACATATTATTTCATATCCTACTTATTTATGCTACTTAATTTATTTAAGGATTGACCACTGTTTAGTAAAGCGACTACATTAGGAAAAATCATAGTTGTGCGTTTATAGTATATATACATTTTAATTCCTATTGGTAAGGGAGCAAGCCCAAGCGGGGATTTTTGCAGTTACTCGAACGCGTCAGAAAATCACATGGGGAGAAACTTGTACCTTGAAAATGTACCTTTACCATATATTGGCTCTTAATGCAGGGGAGTTCGTTAAGGGGAGCCGAAAAAAAATCTATCCTTAGAAAAACTCGAAATCGTCAGATTAAGATAAGGTAAGTTAAGTACATAAAAACAGTGTATATTTCAAAAATCTGACAATTTGAGTAAGGAAATGGGGGAGTCCCCAAGTTTCACAAGAAAAAAGCGAATATTTCGCGAAATGAATGACAGATCGAAAAACTAAAAAATACGTACTCAATATTTTTCAAAATTATATCGAATGATACCAAACACGACTTTCTACGGAGAGGGGTGGGGGGTAAATTTAATACTTTAAATACGAATCCCGTTATATTTCGCGAAATGAACATCAGATCGAAAAACTGAAAAATACACTTATTCAATATTTTTGAAAAATCTATCGAATGGAACCAAATACGACCCCCCACGGAGGTGGGGTGGAGGGTTAATTTAAAATATTAAATGGCAGCCCCCATTTTTTATTGTAGATTAAGATTGCTTACGTAAAAATAAGTAACTTTTATTCGAGACATTTTTTCAAATTATGGATAGATGGCGCTATAATCTAAAAAAACGATATTGTTGGAAATGGAAAATTAAATTAAAAATGGAAAGTCCCCACTAAAATGGAAAATTTTACTTAACTTTTTTTGGTTTTAGAACCTAATAATCACAACCCAATAGGTCCCCACATCGCTCGAGTTACTGCACATTTAGCATACTTTGCTCCCCTACCATATCTTAACGTTAATTAATTTACAATTTAATTTTTATATTTTTAATGTGTTCTATAAACAAGTGCATTAATTCTGTATTATTAGTTTGTGTTAATATATAAAATATGTTTAAAGGGGCAACTAATCATGTGTTCAGCATCTCCTATTTCTCCGCATTGACAATATGGATTGTCCTTTAAATGTGTTTCATGTAGGATACAATGGATTGAAATCAATGCATGGTTAAATCTCAGACGGCATATTTGTCTCACTATGTAACTTTTCGATGGACTAATATTCTAGTCTGTTATGTAATTATAGCAAAGACATGGACAATGAACTTTGGTGCTATAAGAAAATGTGCCTTCAAGATGTGGGAGTTTAGAAAACTCATGAAAATACTTAGGGTTGTTGATGGAGGGAAAATTGAAGAAAGCAGATGTCCAGATAGGAGATGTTTATGGTTGAAAAACATCAGAGAATGGACGAGTCTCGGTACTCAATCCTTACTGATAGCCGCACAGGATAGAGAAAGATAATGTAAGAATTGTTGCGGATCTTTAGAGATTTAAGAAATTTTTAACTGAACTAATAGTCCTGGGGCCCACATATAAAATTATTATTTACGACCACAGCGTCAAAACTTTTTGTACTTGTTATTTGGGTGGAGTCGGACAAATTTGGAGCTTGGCGCATTATGGTAGTGGGGCGATTGTCTGTCAAGCTGTCACGAAGTTGTCAACTTTATGCAAGAAAAAAATGTATAACCACATTGGTCATTTTATTTTAATCGATGTTTTTTATCATATAAACAGCGAAAACAATTATGTCGGACAAAAATAATGGGCCGTATGACGCGTCGAACACTTATCTCTGATTCTACTGTGGATGATACGTAGAAAAATTTTCAAAAATGACCTATATTAGTAAAATACCAGCTTTCTGTAAAGCATTGTTTTCATGCTGTAGATCTTTAGAAACAAGGTTGAATTTTGAAACAATGATGAAAAAAAGACAATAAGCACTATAAAATCGAAATTTTCCAAAACACTAATTATATTTTTACACTTATCACGTTCTTATTTTTTATTAAATGAATTTGTATGAATTAAATTAAATTTAATTCATACAAAGTGTTTATTTCAAATAAATATTTTTTTATAGCCGATAAAGCATCGTACGTTGAACACCATCTAGTAGGGCATACTTTCTTGAAAGTTATTTTACATATTTTATACAGTGCGTCCATAAAGTAACGCATAAATTCATTATTTCGTAAACCGGAGACTTTAAGGAGAAATCCCGAAACAGGTCGATTTTTATTTTTAAATTACGATTTTTTGGCATACATATCATACTAGTGACGTCATCCATCTGGGCATGATGACGTAATCGATGATTTTATTAAATGAGAATAGGGGTCACGTAATAGCTCATTTAAAAGGGTATGTAATTCTCTATTCAATAATATAAACATTAATATAATTATTTATACAGGGTGTCCAAAAAATGTTTTTTTAAATTAAATTAATTGGTACAAAAAGATGAATGTATGTAATTTGTTTAATTGTAAATATATTTTATTGGTGCCAGAAAACAAAAATGTTTTATTTAAAAAATAAACATTGATTTTCGCTTAAGCGTAATGTTAAACTTCCAAGAGGCAGGTGGGTGGCAGCTCTAACATTGAATTTAAGCAAAAATCAATATTTATTATTTGTCAAATAAACATGTATTCCCGTTTTCTGACAAAAGTAAAACGAATTTTGAATTAAATAAGTTACATACATTCTTCTTTTTGTCTCAATTAATTTATTTAAAAAAAATCTTTTTGAACACCCTGTATAAATAATTATGTTATTGTTTGTATTAGTAAATAGAGAATTAAATACCCTTTCAAATGAGCTATCATATGACCCCTATTCTCATTTAAAAAAATTATCGATTACGTTATCAAGCCCAGATGGATGACGTCACTAGTATGATATATATGCCAAAAAATTGTAATTTAAAAATAAAAATCGACCTGCTTCGGAATTTTTCCTTAAAGTCGCCGGTTTACGAAATAATGAATTTATGCTTTACTTTATGGACGCATATATACATACATAACGTTTGTTTTTATTTAGAAAATTTACACAATTCTATATTTTGTCACATTATTCAAAATAAGAGTTTTCAGCTTTTCTTCTGTACTGCAATCAGCTACTGATATGAACCCCAAAAAGACCCGAAAAAATATTTTTATTTCTTTGGTTACACACTCATTGTTTTCTGCTATTGACACGTATCGAAAAACTATAGAAAATTAGTCAGTTCTTGACAAGTCTTGAGTTGAATCCAAATAATCGCCATAAATGGAGCTTTTTAAAATTTAAGAGGCAATTGTTTTCTTAACTGCATTACCTTATTTACCATAAGACTTAATACGGAAATATTGTGGAATATTCTTTTTAATTTTTATAAATTGAATTTTAGTTTCAAGATGTCGGGGACCCCTGCATCTTGGGGGCCCCGTTTAATTGGCACGGTTGATGCGGCGGTAGCTAAGCCTCTAGTAACTCTATTTTTATAATATCTTTTATATCAGCTATTATTATTTTGTTAAATCTTGGAATATTCAACTTATAATAAAAAAATCCAACTTACATCGTTGACCTGGCCTATTACAACTTGATCATTACACAGGTAAACATTCTCCCAAACTCCTCCTACTTCCCGTTCCCCGATTTTCTACACCTGTTTCGATTTTCAATCGTTTGTCAAGTTCATTGCAAACATCATGAAACACAAGATTAAGCATGAAAATATCGAGAATATGCCTTTTAAAAACACATACGAAGAGTATGTTTACCATTCTAGTTTGGCTGGGTTTGTTCATCTTAATTCACCGGGAGCTATTGAAAGGTATGATACTTTGATTGTAATATACATTTAAATAGAAAAATTGTAGATATGTTCATAAATACAGTGCTAGTCAGAATTCCCCATCCCCCCTCGTATCTTTTGAACGATTGTACCTATAATAGTAAAATTTGGAGGGAGGAAATAAACGGACGTACTGTCTCTCAACTCAAGTAATCATAACAGGTGATGTAATACCTAGTAGATAACGTTGTACATGTCATTGTGACCGATTATTTCATTCATAGGATATTCTGACCAATAGAAAGCTACGGAAATCTAAATTAAATCGATAATGTTTGATAATTTCCCGTCGTCAAGTATATTACGTCAGATGCCCTTCGTTGCTACGAAAAAATGCATTCAGTGACATTAATGACAATTAATGTTTTAAAAATTATAAAAGTGATGACTTTCAACCGCCAAATTAATATTTATAACAACTGTTTGTTTAATTGTACTAATTTGTACTTACATAAATAAATTACAATAAAATTTTGGTTTTGAACAGTTTTGTTCATGAAATAATCGCAGCAAATTGCACTCGATCTCTAAAATTAATATAGAATTTTTGCTCTCGTGACACTTTGACATAATTTCACTCGCCTTCGGCTCGTGAAATTAAAACTGTCAAAGTGTCACTCGGGAAAAATTCAATAATTTTAGAGCTCTTGTGCAATTACTATAGGTCTGGATCCCGCGTATGAAAAAAAAGTTGATTAATAGCAAGCTGAAAATTTGTTAATAGCTTAAGGGTGTCTAGTCGAATAAACTTTGATATATGGGAACACTGAAACAGGGGTAGTTTTAATTGTGGAACAGGTTAAAAATTTGGAACGGTCACAGCACGAAAACGGCACATTTATTTTGTCCGACAGAACAGACTTAAACTCTCCGAACAGAGATTAAACTCTCATGAAAAAATCAGACTGCTATTTATTACCTGTCATAATTCCTGTCATTTGACATATTCTACATGTTCCACTCATTAAAACGCCCATTTGGTGATAAATAGCAGTCTGATTTTTGCATGAGAGTTTAATCTCTGTTCGAAGAGTTTAAGTCTGTTCTGTCGGACAAAATAAATGTGCCGTTTTCGTGCTGTGACCGTTCCAAATTTTTAACCTGTTCCACAATTAAAACTACCCCTGTTCCAGTGTTCACACATATCAAAGTTTATTCGACTAGACACCCTTAAGCTATTAACAAATTTTCAGCTTGCTATTAATCAACTTTTTTTTCATACGCGGGATCCAGACCTACTACTGATAATTTCAAATTGGACCTTACGGCAAGTGATAACTCGTTTGAAAGATATTGAACTTACCTATTCAATTATACTAATTTTCAATGGCGGCTCGTGATTTTTACAATAGGGGAGGCTATACCTAACTGTAAAATATCTAGACAAATTTGCACTAGCAAAAAAAATCTGCCAAAAAAATATAATTTAAGGCCCCATTTTTTTGACCATTTTTTATTTACATTTTATAATATCATCATAATTCACAATTTGATAATATCATATCATTTTAAAAATAGTTAGTCTAATTGTAAAAGTGTATTACCAAAGTTTGTGTCGTTTATTTGTTAACAATCTTATCTCTGTAAGTAGATATGCATATCAAAATAAATACAGATTTGAAGTTTTGCAGTCCATTCAGGTTGAAGGTTCACATTTTTTAAGATACTCAACTGAATTTTTTTAATTCTAAAAGCGGCCTACTGCGAATCCAAAAACACGGTAAATTGCCGATATTTTTCTTTGCATTACAGATATCGGAAAAAGATAGATATTTGAACAAGTTGTTCCAAATATTATTCTAATCCTACATACCAAATTTCATCACAAAATTCGCACTTTTAGTTTTTTCATTATTTGCCGGGCAGCGTGTGCGTTAAGGCTATGGGTACATAATTCGCAAATATTTTACATATATCCCTACTTTTTCTGTCTTTACACGGCAAATTACGTGTAGTAAAATTCACACTGGTATGGATATGTAAACATTACTAGAATGTCATTCTACTTGAAAATGTCATCATTAATTTAAAGAGATGGCTTTTGAATGTTCTTGGATAACTGTTATTTTTATAATTGCAAATTATTAATTCAGTTAATAATAAATGTGATAATTTTTTCACTAACTATGTAGTGGAGTCAATGAAGGCTTTCACCTCCGATTTCGTTGAACCTCCATCGATTTTCATGAAAATTGGTACGTATGTAGAGGATACCTCAAGAAACAAAGGTGACATGGTGCCAACTTGCGCTTTTACCCTGGGGGTGGATGCCACCCCTTCTCGGGGGTGGAAATTATTTTATTAAATATAATACCACTAATCGATAGAGGGACAAATTATAAGTAAAATTTGTTATATAAAGTTATTCCAATAAATCAATAGTTTTTGAGTTATTAAAGATCAAAAGTTTTGATTTTTCCTGAAAAAAATCCATGTTTTAAAGGAGTTTTTCATAAATAACTCAAAAACCATAAGTTTCTTCAAAAAAGTTGTTGTTACCAAAATCGAAGATAATATAAAAATAAATAAGCTCCTTATTCGAAAAATCCTTTATTACATATACGAAGTGAGTTATATGCAATTGAATGTATATTTTTTTCCGCGAGTACTCAAATCTTAGTATTCAAGCTTAAATAACAGGAAAACGATGCACTTTGTTAAATAGAGATACTAAACATTTTAATAAAGTACTTAAAGGTAACTATCAAAAAGCTATATAAGAAGTCGATAGCATCAAAATTAAGCAAGTTATGATGGAAATAAGAGGACCCTTTCAGATTTTTTAGGGAAGAATGGAAAATGAAACCTACGTCATTTCCACAAAAATTAAAATTTATAGTAACCCATTTAAAACTTTATTTATTTTAACATAAGTAATAACTTCAACAATTTTAACCGGTTTAGAATGCATATTTTTGAAAAAAAAAGTACGATTAAAAAAATTAGAATTTTTCAAATTTTAGTGAATTTCATTTTCTTTTGATAATAACTCCAAAAATACTCGATATACTTAAAAAATGGTACAGAACAAAATTTTAGTTCAAACTTTATTTAAGCTTTTTCTTTTTTTAATATTTTTTTACGATAAAAAATAACCGAGATAGAAACATTTAAACGTAAATTTTACTGCGAGAACCATGTAACCGGGGCCCTTTCACCTTGTATTTAAAAAAAAATAAACGATTTACAAAATTATGTTTAATACAGTGTTATAGACCTTTTACTTAGCTTTGTAATGGTTTTTGGATAATTCTCATATTTTAAAAATTAACGGAGTTATTTAAAAAAAAACCAATAACATTTTCTTTGAAAAAATTTTATAGCGGAGATTTTGTATGTATACAGGTTGTGGGAAGTCCAATTAGTCGTTTGTTGTAGGAGATATGAAAAAAGTTTATTTAGGTAAGATTGGGGTATAGATAATATCAGAATTTAAATACATTTCCAAATATACAGGGCCACCCATATTGACAGGGTGAAACAAAATTATCTTTTGTTTAATGGAACAGCCTGTATATTTTTACATTTTTGGATGCTCCTCTATGTTTTATTTCTTAAAATATCAGGTTTTGTGATGTTATACGAAGTAGTTTAAAAGATAATTACGTTTTTTTTTCAAATTTCATAGTAATATTCACCCCCTGTATAATTGTAGTGATTTGACATCAGAAAATCAATTTATGTTCAAGTGCTTTTTAATATAGTCTATTATTGTTAAAAATTATTAATCTAGCAAAACGTTTAATTTTAGGTAATACAGGGTTGGTCGAAACTGAATGAGTGTTTTCTCAAAGTTTGAGAGTATGAGTTTTCTCAAACGGAGCAGCCTGTAATGCCTGTAATGAGCATTGTAATGAAATGCTATTGTATGGCACTTTATTATTTCCCACCCTGCCAGTGAGAACTGAATTTATTTTTGAAATTCCTAACTTTATATCTTTAATTATTTTAAATATTGTAAACGATTAAAAAACAATCAAATTAAATTGAAATGAATAACCAGTGTATATCTTCCACATTTACTTCATATTTAACGTAGCCTGTACCATAACATTGCACAGATTATTATCCCTGTATAGCAACGATATACCATGAATGTGAATTCATACTTGAGAAATGTCCTATATCCAGTCTCACAAAAAAAGGGATTCCTCAAACATAATATATATGCAGACAAAATCAGCCAAAGTGATTTGCGATATCTAATGAAAGGTATGTTCCGTTTGTTTGTAGAATTATATTTAATTAGATTTGCTTTAATTACTAAAATAAATAAATTTTCAATTATATTTTATGTATTTGTGGAAAAGGAAACCTAGCATTAGTGGCCACATTTCTATAACGGCCAATTGTTTTGTATTTTTAGTGGCCGTTATTGACAGGTTTTACTGTACCAATAATATTTTATTAAGTTATGAAACATTATTTAAATAAAAAATTTATAAACTTGATAAAATAAAGTTCGCTTAGAATTTACTCCTCTATCTAATTATGGGGTTATTTTTAATAAAATAGTGTTCACCCATGAGAAGGGGTAACATCCACCCCCAGGATAAAAGCGCAAGTTGGTACCACGTCACTTTTGTTTCTTGAGGTATGCTCTAACTACTTACCAATTTTCATGAAAATTGATGGAGGTTCAACGAAATCAGGGGTGAAAACCTTCAGTGACTGCCTTTTTGGAAATATAAAAGAATAATTCTTTTTCGTGATTGTCAATTTGCTAATTTTCTGATTTTTGGTTGCTATAAGGTTTGAAAAATTAATAAAAATTATAAATCATGCACATAAATGTAAAAAAATAATTATTTTACTTAATTAAACGAGATTGCTTGAGCCAGAATGCTGAAATCTGCATTTTTATCATTAAAAAAAAGGTGGATTTCACCCCTAAAATGCAGAAAGCGCAACTTGGTGCCATATTACTTTTGTTTTTTGAGGTATCCTCTAACTACTCAACAATTTTCATGAAAATCTATGAAAGTTCAAAGAAATCGTGGGTGAAAACATTCAGTGACTACACTTGAAATATAGAAGAATAAGGTTTTCGTGATTTTCGACTTGTTAATTTTCGGATTTTTGGTTGCTATAAGGTTTGAAAATTAAAAAAAAATGTAATTCATGCACATAAATATAAAAAAAATATCTATTTTTCTTAATTAAACGAGATTACTTGCGCCATAATGCGGAAATCTGCATTTTTTACAATTTAAAAAGTAGGGGTGTATTGCACTCCTAAAAGGCAAAAGAGCAAGTTGATGCTACATAAATTTTATTTGTTGAGGTATCCTCTAACTACTTACCGATTTTCATGAAAATCGATGAAGGTTCAACGAAATAGGAAGTGAAAACTTACAGTGACTGTACTTTCAAAAATCTAAAAAATAATTTTTAAAAAAGGGGTGTATTTCACCCCTAAAATGCAAAAAGCGCAAGTTGGCACTATGTCACCTTTGTTCCTTCAGGTATCCTTTAACCACTCACCAATTTTTATGAAAATCGATGGAGGTTCAACGAAATCTGAGGTAATAACTCATATCTACCTTCATTGACTCCACTAATGTATTCAGTGATTGTAATAATTTATTTGTACAACAAAAACTAATACTCAATCGAGAAAAGAGGAAAAGTGTTAAAGTGATTTTTCAATAATATATTGTTATGGAACGCTTACAATTTTGAACATCTTTAACAACAAAATACTTGGATCACAGAATATATTATCCTGATGTATTCTCTGCTTGGATCTTCCACAAATAATACACAATAAATAACTTTTTATTAAGTTCACGTCTTAAATCAATTATTTATCAAATACACTATATATCAATAATATTTAATCAATAACTTAAAATATTCCCGATGCAATGTCAAATATTTAAAATGGTCACTGATTGTCAGTGTCTGACTGACAATATATGCTGACAATATTATATTCGGCTGAGTGCGTTGTAAGACAAAGATAGATTTGGAAAATATTACCACGGCATTGAGTTCATTTTTTTCGAATCCTGAAAAAACCAATAAATATTTTTGAAAAATTTAAACGCAGAATGAAAGATTAAATTATTACCGAGGGCCGAAAGTCCCTTAGAATAAATAAAAAGTTTATTTTGAATGAGATATTTGAAATTAAAAATGACACTAAATTTTCGCTTAGTTTTTCACCCCTGTAACTTATTAAAATAAACATTATAGAAGTTCTCAGGGACTTTCGGCCCTCGCTAATAACGTAATCTTTCATTCTGCGTTTAAATTTTTCAAAAATACTTATTAGTTTTCTCAGGATTCGAAAAAAATGAATCCCCATTTGAATAGCATTGCAGCCGAAAATACGTACCGATCCTCTTAAGCGATAACCCAGCTCTAAGCGAACGGCTCCACGGGCGAGAAATTGACGCTAGCAGTAGCAGTAAAATGAACTTAAGGTTCCGCGGAACGGAATAGGAATAGCCGAACTGTACCGACTACAGGACTTGTGCGTAGTCGGTTCAGTTCGGCTATTCCCATTCCGTTCCGCGGAACCTTAAGTTCATTTTAGTGCTACTGCCAGCGTCAATTTCTCGCCCGTGGAGCCGTAGCCTTAGGAGACCGGGTCTCCTTAAACTACCATGCTTAAACGCTGCTGGGCTGCGCGGAGCATTAGCAAGTGAGATTTTCCGGCCAGCAGCCTCCTCTGCGATTTTAGGATCCTGACTACAAATAATAAAAAAAGTGCGAATTTTGTGATGAAATTTGGTATGTGGGGTTAGAATATTATTTGGAATAACTTGTTCAAATAACTTTTTCCGATATCTCTCACGCGAAGCAAAATAGCAAAAGTAAACAAAACAGTGTAGCACGTGTAAAAAATTTATGGGGAGGCTAAGCCTCCCTTGCCTCCTCTGACCAGCCGCCACTGCTAATTTTGTTTGGGTTTAAGTGGGTTTAAGCTAATTTTAATGAATAAATTAAATAAATACTAATGATCTCCCTTTTCCTTTTATACGGCTTTGAGTTTATAGTAGGGTAGTCTGCTATCCCTAGGGCCTACGGTATACACGGAAGGTAACATGCCCAGTGCTACGCTTTAATCCCCTATTATTACCTCTGGTTTTACCCTAGATTCTCATTTTATTCAGGCTGAGTCGACCTGGAGTCTATACGTAAATATTTAAAAATATCTAGATGTTTTCGCCGGCGCTGGAAATTGATCCCCAGCTTTCTGCGTTGCAGTAAGAGATCCTACCGTCTGAGCTATCCGGCTAATAAATTAAATCTTCTTCTTCTTTTACTTCTTGGAGATCTTTCGATCTGTTTAATTCTGAAGCTGCCTCTAGTTAATTTCCTGGGAGGTAGATTGCCAACTATCCCTCCATCTTTTAGGTGGTCTTCCGGAGGTCTTGAATCGGGCGGGTTGTTTTCTAGGCCAATTTTTGGGAGTCTATTCTCATCCATTCGTCTTACATGGTTGTACCACATCCGCTTGCGCTGCCTTCCCCATCTTACAATATCTTGAATTTTGCATTGCTCTCTAATGTCTGTATTTCTAACTCTGTTTCTTCTTGTTTTCCCGACTATTGCTCTTAGGGTTTTAATGTCGGCAACTCTTAGCATCTGTTTCATTTTGTTGGTGTCTTTGCGCACTTTTATGCCATATGTCATGATCGGTCGTATGCAAGTCTTGTATATAGATTCTAATTTTACTATCTGTGCGCATATACGGATTTGACCAGACTATCTCCCGCAGACATCCTGACAAGGCAGATGCTTTGTTGATCTGACTCCTCAGGTCCTTTACTGGGTCGTGAGAGCTTGATATATCTATGCCCAGATATCTGAATTGCATCACCTGGTCTATGGGGTTGTTCTCAACCACTAACTTACATATGAGCGGATCTTTTGCTATTGTCATACATTTAGTTTTGTTGGTAGAAATGTTCATATTTAGTTGGCGGCATACTTGAAAGAACTGAAAGAGCTGTCTCTGAAGATCATCTTCTGATTCAGCAATAATTGCTGCATCATCTGCGTAACACACCATACCATTTCTTTTTTTGCACATTCTATATCCGCGTTTAAGAGATGTTACTTTGTTTATAATTATTTTGTCCACGAGTAAATTAAACAAGAAGGGGCTTAAACTGTCTCCATGTCTAATTCCTCCCGGTGTTGGAATATTTTCAGTGACCTGGTCTTCTGCTCTAACTTTGGTTACGTTGTTGTTATTTAGGTTATGGACTATCTTTGTTATGCTGGTCGGTGTTTTATTTTCTATTAATATATTTAGAATGTCTCCCAGGCGAACTCTGTCAAACGCTTTCGTCAGATCAATGAAGCAAATATACTCTGGCATGCCGAACTCTATAGCTTTCTCTTTTATTTGTTGTATTATAAATACTGCGTCTGTTATAGATTGCCCCTTTGTAAAACCTTTTTGTTCTTCAGCATTAGTGATTTGTCTTTCCAGTTAGTCCTTAAGAATACCCGTGAAAAGTTTCATCGTTGTATTTAAGAGGGTTATTCCTCTGTAGTTTTGTGGCAAGTTTTTTGTCCTTTTTTAAATATGGGGATTGTGATGCTCTTATGCCATTCCTCTGGTGTTTCTGTTTCGTTTAAGATTTTTTTTAAAGAGTTGCGACAGTTTACTTGCAAGTTCAGGGCCCCCATATTTTAAAAGTTCATTGGGTATACCATCCGTTCAGGTGATTTTCTGTTTTTTAGCTTCTTGATTGACTGATTTTTTGCTTCTACCTCTTCGTCATTGATTGTAGCATTTATGTGTGTTTCGTATTCATTTATATTCAGCGTTTCTTCAGCATCATATAGCTCTTTAAAATGCTGTTGCCATGTCTCTATAGGTACTCCCTTGGTCTGTACGAACTCGTTAAGTGGTTTTTTCCTGTTCCGAAGCATTTTTCATACTTTCTTTTGGGCACCATATAGGTCGTAGTCCATGTCGCTATTGAATTTAGCTCAATGTTCTCTTTTAATTGATTTAATTCTTGAGTTTACTTCGTTTCTTACTTGGACATATTCTGCGAGAACTTCTTCAGATTGTGTGCTTTTAAATCTCAGGCAGCATTTGCGTTTTAATTCAGAGAGTTCTTTTACCTCTTGACAAAACCAAGGTTTGGTGGGGTTTGTCGCTCTAGTGTTAATTTTCCGCTTTCTAATCGCTTCTTCTGCTGCTTCGTTGATGTATTTCTTAATTTTTTTGCAGGTATCTTCTACTGCCCATTCTGTTTGTAAGTCGATCTCTTTAAGTCTGCTAGTAATCCTGTTCTCATAAAGGAGTTTTTTACTCTCTATTGCTAGCGACTCAATATTGTATTTTTCAATGAACATTGGGGATTTTCTGCTTCGTCGCCGACGTTCTAGTAGCATCTTACATAAAATAAGGTCGTGATCGGTCCCCAGATAATAATAAATTAAATAAATACTAAAATTATAATTTCGCATTTAATTAATAAAGAATCTAACGTCCGCCTCTGGTTATTTGTCAAAAAAGTTGACTTTTTTAATTCTCTAGTTGTTTTCTACTTTGGTAAGTATTTGCAAAAGTGTCTATACCTTGAATATTGTTAATTATTATTTAACAAGACCACATAGAGGTACCGCAATCATCCTATCTTCTTCAACGTGTTTTCATCCACTCCTGGACAAAGGACTCCCCATGAGTTTTCCACTCTTCTCAATTTTGTGTTATTTGGTGTCAGTTTCTTCACATTTTTGCTTTGATGTCGTCTAGCCATCGTTTTTGTGGTCTTCCTCTACTACGACTGTGCTCGCGTGGTATCCAATGTACTATGTTTCTCGTCCACCTTTTGATGTTTTGTCGTGCCACGTTTTCTACCCAGTTCCATTTCACTTGAGCAATTCTTCCAATTACATCTTCCACCTTCGACCTTTTTCGCACGTCCTCATTTCATATATATCCCTCAAAGATACTCCTAACATAGCTCGTTCGATCGCCCTCTGTGTCGTGCTCAATCTATTGTCTGATACCTCTGTAAGTGCCATGGTCTCCATTCCATAGGTCATAACTGGTAGAATACAACTGTTGAATACCCTTTTCTGTAGATTTATTGGTATCTTTTTGTTTCTCAACACATCTCTGAGTCTTACTATTGCTGCCCAAGTCATTTGGATTCTTCCGAATTGGAATTTGATCCTCGGCAACTTGGAAATAACGTTTCAACAAGATGGTGCTCCTTCACACTATTATGGTGCAGTAAGATGTTACCTAGATGAGAAATATCGTGGTAGATGGATTGAACGACGAAGTCCAATATAATGACAAGCTCGGTCACTACCATTAGATTTTTTCTGTGGAGGTACTTGAAATCTAATGTTTACGCTACAGTCAGGGCCCCCGCTACCGTATGTGCAAAGTGTGCAATACACACGGGCGCCATTCTTTAGCGGCGCCAAAACCAAGGGTCAAAAATTGAAAAAAAAATTTGCAAAAAAAAACAAAAATTAATTTTAAAACAAAATTTGGATTAAATAGGATTAGGTATGAGTACACAAGAAACATATTTAAATTAAGTGACAGCGATCTTCTAAAAGGTTGTTTTGTTCTTGAAGAAGTTATTTGTATTACCTGATGGATATTGATTCCTTAAGTATTTTACGAGATTCGAATATCTGGGAGTCGAAATATGTAGTTATGGAGATGTTAAAGAGAGCGTCCGAAAGCAAGCAAATAAAGCCAATTACGTGTCAGGATGTCTGGGGGATGTCATCTGGAAAAACAAGGATATGAGGCTGGAAGGGAAAGTACGCATATACAAATCATGTGTAAGACCGATCATGACGTACGCGATAGAAACAAATTGTGACACAGCAGAAACCAAGAGGATACTGAGAACATCAGAAATGAGAACGTTGAGGTCAATAACTCTGAACACACTGAGAGACAGAATACCGAACGACAGAATAGGAGATCTCTGTAACATACAAGATATAGTACGGTGGGGAAGACAGAGAAGACGAGAGTGGAATCAGCATGTGACGAGAATGGATAGCGAGAGAATAGCCCGTATAGCCGAAGGTCAACATCACAGCAACGAGTACAAGCTCAACATCGGTTAAGAACAGGCCAAGAGGCCTAATATAAGAAGAAGAAGAAGAAGTATTTTACAATATATATTTGAAAACAATTCAATTTCTACCCTTCCGAACAAGCATTTCACTAATAATTATTTTGACATTGTCTGTATCTGTAGCTTTTGGCAAGCAATCTTTTTCAATGTTAAAAATATTAAAGGACAATGCTTCAAGAAAGATTGCCTGGACAATATTAGCAATTGAACAAGAAATTTTTGATGGTATATATTTTAGCGATGTAATTAATGGATTTGCAACAGCAAAGTCTCGGAAAATATCGCTACTACAATAGGTATTTTTTATTTATCTATTGCACCTATAGCCCAGTAAATAAACGTGAAATAAGGCGATATTTCATGAAAATGTGGATTTAGTTTCTACTTACCCTCCACTTCAAAGTTAGACTTGTGTAGTTGGTTGCTTTTGCTCGGAGGGTGAAAAATATAAGTTTCAAGTAAGTCCTGGAATGGATAAATTGACTAATTCTAAGCAACTTTTGTTCTATAGAGTTTTGTAACTAAATCAATACTTTTCGAGTTATTTACGAGTGAAAATGTTTATTTTTCAACAAAATAACACGTTTTTAGACGGTTAAACTCAAAAACTAAGTATTTATCGAAAAAATATTGTTATCAAAAATGTAGCTTATAAAAAAAAACGAAAATATGGTGTATTCATATTGTTCTGAAAAATGGTGTATTCGTGAAGTCTATAAGACGTAGTAAAAAAATTGAGGCTCATGAAAAATACGATCCTATTCGTCAAATTACAAATCGAATATTTCAACGTAAAATAACCAAAAAAAAAGTACTTTTCGGGTAAAAGTCATTAAAATTTATTATGACTTCTAAAGTTCAGTTTTTTGCTTTATTTCAAGCACCTATCTACCTTCAAAAAAATAAATAAATAAACATGAACCAAAATGCCCCAAGGGGCGCCAAAATCCTTTTTTGCACACAGGCGTCAGTAACCCTTACGGGCCCTGGCTGCAGTACCCGATAGTATTGACATTTTGAAATAACGAAATGTTGAAGAATACAGTTCTTCTAACACATTTGAATGAGTACAAGAGTTTAGTGTCAGAAAGTGTATAAAGCCTATTTTGAACACTTAATATAAGAACTGGTTCTTATATCTCTTTTAATTAAAATACGAAACTACAATAATTTTAGTATCTATTTAATTTATTCATCAAAACTAGCTCAAAGCCAAACAAAATTACGAGTAGTATGATTGAATAGGTATTTTCAAAATCTGTCAAATGAGAGACCACTTGCATTAGGTTTCGTTTATAATTATCGGTCACAGTGGCCCGGTACCGTCATCTAAGACTATTACGTCACCTATTATGACTAGTTGAGAAGCCTAGGAACAAGATCCAGTGGCGTACCGATAGATCAGCGGACCCTGGTTCCAATTGGGATGCGGGCCCACCCGCCCAATAAAAACACACATTGTATAACACGAGTATTGAGCATCTAGCCTATTGTATTGGGATTATTTTTATGACTCACCGTTTAAAACTTGCATTGAATATCTCAGTTTCCGAATTTCTGCAACTTTGTAGTTTACCTATAACTTATTCATGGATCGTGCTAATGTAAACAAATACAAGTGTTTGAGTTAGCACGTGTAGGCAGGCAGCGGCGGTTAATTTTTAAACAAGGACTTCGGCAAGCAGGTAAAACGAGCAAGGTACCTTACAAAAGCGTTCCCTGTGTTTCTTAATAAATTCTGATTTCAAATTTTTTGATGAATTGTTATTCTTCGTTTTTATTATTAAGTACCTACACAAAAATTAATTTATTAAGCAGTTACATTTCGTAGTGTGTATCTTCTTGTGTAGTTCCAAATGTCCCCATCGAATTAGAAACAAAAGAGGCAACAACCGCTTTAGAGCGGGCCCCTGCGGGGCCCGGGCCCTGGTTCCGCGGAACCTGCGGAACCATGCTCAGTACGCCACTGACAAGATCCATAGACCAGGTAATTGCCTATAAATATCTAGGTCATGAGATTTGCATAGGAAAAGATAACCAAACCGTTGAGTTTCTCCGTCGTATAAGACTGACTTGGGCAGGCTTCGGCAAGCTGAATCATATTTTCAAATCATCTGACATACCAATGTGCCTTAAAAGAAAATCCTTTAATCAGTGTGTTTTGTCAGTGTTGACTTATGGAGCGGAAACATTGACCATGACAAGGAGAACAGTGCAAATGATCCGTGTGTCTCAAAGCGTGCTATGTTGCGCATTTCGCTACGAGACCAGATCCCAAACCGCTAGCTACGACAAAGATCAGGAGTGGCTGATGCAGTAGAGAGAATAGCAACACTGCAATGGAACTGGGCAAGTCACGTGGCTCGAATGACAGATAACAGATGGACAAAGCGGATACTGGAATGGAGACTAATAGATGATGCCTACCGAAGCAGAGGTCGTCCACAAACTGATGACCTAAATCGTTGACATTGGAATTGGATGCAAGAGGCACAATATCGAAATAGATGGAAAATTATGAGGGAGATCTATGTCCAGCAGTGGACAAGCGAAGACTAAATGATGGTGAGAAGCCGACGTCCGTTTGTTTCCTTCCTTCAAATTTTACTATTATTAATATAACAGTACAAAAGACACGGATGGGGGAGGGGGTTTTTTTGATACTAATTCTAGTCACGTAAATTTATTACCTTATTGCTGCTGAATATAGACACCAAAATTTCCTCAATATAGCAATCATCTACAAGATAATTATATTGCTCTACTAATTTTTAGATATATTTGGTACATAATTCATCTTCTAAGTTTGGCTTGTACATGTTTTTTAATAAATTACACCTGGCAGAACTTTATGAAGAATCCAACGATGACGACTGTGGAAGCAATGGGTAGTAGACTGGCAGAAATACCTATGCCAGGAATATCAATTTGTAACATTAACAAAATTAGTCGAAGAAAGGCACAAATTTATGCCGACGAATTGTAGGTATCTTTGAAAAATAACTATGTAGTATCAATAACTAAATCGATAAATACAAAATTTTACCAAAACCAAAAAAAAATCAAAGATGAGAATTTGGAAATAGCCAAATAGATAGTTTAAAGGGTTTATTATACAGAATGGGCCAAAGAAAACAGTCCACCTCGATAGTTGGCAGTATTTATTAGATTTTAAGGAAATGACGAAACAGGCAGATTTTTGATCTAAGGGGGACACATTTTTACGGTAATAGGGGTCGTGTGCTAGCTCATTTAAAAGGTTATTCAATTCTCTATGCAGTAATATAAACATTAACATAATTATGTATACAGGGAGTCAAAGAAAAAAATATTTTAATTAAATTAATTGACACAAAAAGAAGAATGTATGTCTTCTTCTTCTTCCTTCTTGTATGTAGGCTTTAAAGCCTGTTTCTTCTTCAATATTAGCCTCCTAAATTATTTAAGTTATCGCACCATCTTTTTCTTGGTCTGCCAATACTTCTTCGTCCATTTGGTGTCTTATCTCGTGCTATTCGTACTATCCTATCCTCTTCCATTCTACTAATGTGTTCGTTCCACTCCTGTTTCCGTTTTGTCACCCATCCATTTATATCTTCTACATTGCATAATCTTATGATGTTTTCGCTTCTCTCCCTATCCCACAGACTTTTCCCTGATATTCGTCGGAGTATTTTCTAGTAGTCGTCTTGTTTTAGATGTGTCAGGTCTTGTCTCCGCCGTGTATGTCAATATAGGTCTAATTGCTGCTTTATAGATTCTTGCTTTTGTGTCTTGTCTTAGGTGTTTGTTCTTCCAGATTGCGTCATTAAGAGATCCCGCCGCTTTACTTGCTTTTAAGCTTTGTTGTCGTACTTCCTCTTCAACATCTCCGTAACTGGTTATATCTATTCCCAGATGTCTAAACCTTGCTTCTTGCTTTATTATTTTCCCATCAGTTTCGATTTTACATCGTAGTGGGTATTTAAATGTTGCCATACATTTGTTTTTTTCTGCTGATATTATTATATTGTATTTTTTGGCTGTTGTATTGAAGATGTGTGTTAATCTTTGGAGATCGTCTTCTGTCTCGGCGATTATTGCGGCATCGTCTGTTTAACATAATATTTGGATTTCTTTGTTCCCCATTCTGTAACCATGACCTTTACGTACTGCTTTTATTATTTTGCCCATTATTATATTAAAAAGCAGTGGGCTTAATGAGTCACCTTGTCTGGGTCCGCTTTGTATTGGTATAAACTGCGTTAATTTTCCATTTATCTTTGCCTGTATTCGATTATGAAAATAGATGTTTTCGATGGTTTGTATAATATTGATTGGTATGTTTCTTCGATACAGTAAATGTAAGACGTCTTCGACTTGGATGCGATCAAAAGCCTTTGTCAGGTCTATAAAACATAGATATGTTGGTTTATTGTACTCAATGGCCTTTTCTGATTTGTCTCAGTACAAATACGGTATCTACGCAGGATCTTCCGGATCTGAATCCTTGCTGTTCAAAGAATGTATGTAATTTATTTAATTCAAAATACGTTCTACTGCTGTCACAAAACAGAAAAAAATATTTTTGATAAATAAACATTGCTTTTCGCTTAAAATGTTCAAGCTGCCACCCATCTGCCTCTTGGTAGGTTGAATATTGAATATAAGCGAAAAACAATATTTATTTGCCAAATAAACTTTTTTTCTCTTTTTTTTGTCAAGTTTTTTGTAAATAAATTGCATAAATTCTTTTTTTTGTGTCAATTCAATTCAAAATAATTTTTCTTGTAATTAATTTTCTCTATAAATAATTATGTTAATGTTAATATTACTGAATAGAGTATCGAATAACCTATCAAAACCCCTTATTCCCTATTTAAAAATAAGGGGTGGGGGATGTGGAAGGGAGGGGTTGACAAATGACAGATGTATGTACCGTAAAAATGTGTCTCCCTTAGATCAAAAATTGACCTGTTTCTTCATTTCCTTAAAATCTAATAAATACTGCCAAATATCGAGGTGGACTGTTTTCTTTGGCCCACTCTGTATAAAAAACAGTTAACAAAAAAAGTAATAACATTTTTATTGGAAACTACTATCGGCATGACTTTACCTTAGAAATTTTCCAAAAAAATGTTTTTATAGTTTCAGTAGTTTCTGGCGAATTTTTATGGCGAAAAATATTTATTGCTCTCAAAAACTGTATGTGTTTGTCGTTAATAATATTTTTCTAAATTAAATAATTTTTAATTTACTATGCAAATTAATTAGTATTAAAATTGATATTCTTTTAGAAGTTATACTTCTTTAGGCGCGATTGGGAAAAATGTTGAGAGTTAATTTTTATAAAAATGACAATATGAAGTACGTGCACAATCACAACGTCAGCATGAAGTTAGTTGCTAAACTTTTTAGTTTAAGATGGATATGAGTTTAACTAAAATAACTAATTTTTTAATTTTTGGTAATGTTTTAGTAAAAATTTTTAAAAAGTAGTAGGTATTAAAACTAGTTTAATGTTTAAATAAAATACAAATAAACTTTTTAAAATACATTTATTTCGTTGAAATCATACAATAGAAGTATAACTTAGTGCGTACAAAGTACACACACATTCATTTTTTATATATATTATATGACCTTTTCGTAAATTTTTACGTTTAGTAATTGTCTCAAATTATTGATTAAAAAATTAGTTTAAAAATGTTTAATTTTTTATGTGCGCGTGCACCCAATAGGTAAAACAAATTAGCAGTTAGAAAAAGGGCTATATCTTACAAACTACTAGAGGTATAAAACAATCATTTTTTTCAAATTTTTAAGATAAATCATTCCGACAATAGTTTTCTAAAATGATTTTATTTTCATTATTTTATGAAATACAGCTCAACATAATATGAAAACTCAATCTTTTTTGCAAAATTTTTGAAAATCGGAGGTACTTTAGGAATTTTTTCTCGAGCTATATTTAACGAGTAAGAATAAAAAGCTTAAGATTACAAACATTTTTAGAGCAGCACGGTCTAGGGTAAGTGCTGAGGAAATTTTGTCCAATATTACGTTATTGGGATACCTATATGAGTACAATCTGCCTGTCAAACCGGAACGTATAATATACTTTCAGAATTTTTTGGAAAAATGGGATTCAGCTGCTAATGGTTATTATAATACCACAGATCGACTGTACAGAGTATGTATATGTTCAAAATGGTTCCATGCATCTCGTAACGCGACAGTTCGTAACCAGACAACTAGTAACGGACAATTCGTAACAGCAACAGTTCGTAACGATGACACTTTGTAACGGCGACAGTTTGTAACTATACAAATTCGTAACGGACAATTCGTAACGTCCAAATTGAATTATTTTGTTTATTTTTGTTTGGTGGAAACTATTATTACAGTTATAAATGAAATTATGTATATCAATTTAACGAATCAGTATAAGGATAAACATTTTTAAGGCATTTCATATAAGTATTAAAAGCCATCCCTCTTATCAACTATAACCGTTGATTGAATACCCCAACGCTATAACCAATAATCTTTCCAGAATAATTCAATTTTGACGTTACGAATTGTTCGTTACGAATTTGTATAGTTACGAACTGTCACCGTTACGAGTTGTCCGTTACGACTTGTCCGTTACGACTTGTCCGGTTACGAATTGTCGCGTTACAAGATGTCTGGTCACGGTTTAAAATATAGCACAAAAATAAAGCACATAGATAGTCCAGAAAGCCACTGCGCATCCGCTAGGAAAAATATTCTGATTCGGATCTTTTGCACAATCTTACTCAAAAAGGACTCCTTTTAACAAATTTGCATGTTGCCAGGACCAAAAGGTGGTCAAAAATTTTTTAAACGTTGTTGTTGTTTTTTTCCTAAAATTATTTTTTTTGCATGGAAAAAAGTTTTTTAGGTTTTTTGGAACATTCCAACCAGAAAAGGTCTTTAGTGACTTTTCTTTAAAAGTGATAGTTTTTGACATATAAGCGATTAAAAATTGAAAAATTGCGAAATCGGCCATATTTAACCCCCAAAAACTATGTGAAAAACTGAAAATTTGAATGTTGCCAAGGTAGGTAGATATTCTTTAAAAATCGATTGATGAAATCCCGAAGAGTTTTTTGCAATACAATAAATATATAATAAACTCCTTTGTTTTTTAATTACTAATCAAGCGTGCGCGACACTATTTTCCACCGACATGCGACATCGCGACAGTATGGTGCAAATGAAAGGAATAAATTCGTTATTTCGTAAACCGGCGACTTTAAGGAAAAATACCGAAACAGGTCGATTTTTATTTTTAAGTTATGATATTGTGGCATATATGGTATACTAGTGACATCATCCGTCTGGGCGTGATGACGTAATCGATGATTTTTTTAAATGAGAATAGGGGTCGTGTGCTAGCTCATTTGGAAGGTTGTTCAATTCTCTATTCAGTAATGTAAACATTTACATAATTATTTATGCAGGGTGTCCTTCTACTTTTTTTGTCAAATAATTTAATTTAATAAAAATTTGTTGGACACCCCGTATAAATAATTATATAAATGTTTATATTACTGAATAGAGAATTGAAGAACCTTTCAGATGAGCTAGCACACGACCCCTATTCTCATTTAAAAAAATCATCCATTACATCATCACGTCCAGATGGATGACGTCACTACTATACCATATATGCCATAATATCATAACTTAAAAATAAAAATCGACCTGTTTCGGTATTTTTCCTTAAAGTCGCCGGTTTACGAAATAACGAATTTATTCCTTTCATTTGCACCATATTGTCGGTGAAAAATAGTGTCGCGCACGCTTGATTAGCAATTAAAAAACAAAGGAGTTTTGAATATTGTATTGCAAAAAACTCTTCGGGATTTCATCAATCGATGTTTAAAGAATAGCTACCTACCTTGGCAACATTCAAATTTTCAGTTTTTCACATAGTTTTTGAGGGGTAAAAATGGCCGATTTCGCCATTTTTAATCACTTATATGTTAAAAACTATCATTTTTAGAGAAACGTCACTAAAGACCTTTTCTGTTTGGAATGATCCAAAAAACCAAAAAAAACTTTTTTCCATGCAGAAAAAATAATTTTGGGAAAAAAAACAAAAAAAAACCTTTAAAAAATTTTTAACCACCTTTTGGTGCTGGCAACATAAAAATTTGTTAAAAGGAGTCCTTTTTGAGTAAGATTGTGCAAAAAATACGAATCAGATTATGTTTCCTAGCGGATGCGCAGTGGCTTTCTGGACTAAGAGCACAAGTTTTTACATCGATATGCATTAAAAACAGTGAATTTAAAATTTAATCTAAAAATCTTTAAAAACCAACTACTTCTAGCTTTAGCTTTAAGTTTAGTTTTAAGCCTGCTTAGTAAGTAAGTTTTTTATGGTCTGGAAGGTCATAGTATGGCTATGGTGAGACCTCCATAGTTTTTAGCTCGTCGGTCGTCTTCCACGTCATCTAATCATCTCGTTTTGGGTTTTCCTTTTTTTTCCGTCTTCTTATCGACTTTCATCATTGTAATATTATCGTTGTTGATTTTGTATCTTCTTGTCTCTAGACATGTCTCAGCCATGACAATATCTGACTTTTAACAAATTTATCATATCGTGTCCTTCATTGAATTCATTAATCGTTTCACCTGATTCTCCTTCCTCTTACACTGGTTCGTATACTGTTTCTTTCTCTCGAATGTCTTGAGTTGCGCTTAGCTTTTTGTCATTAACCAGGTTTCACAACCATAGGTTATACAAATCTAACAAATCTTCTTCTTCTTCTTCTTCTTTCTATTTTATAAATATGCTCATTTCTGTTTTATTTCGGTTTTTAGCCTCAATTTACCTTGTCAGACCATCTTTCCCTCGGTCGTCCCAATGATCTTCCATTTGGCGATTTGTCTCTTGCTTTTCTTACTCTTTATTTTCTGTCATTCCTTTTATGTGTTCATTCCATTTTACTTTTCTTCTTTTGGTCCACATGTTTATTTCCTCTATACAACATCTCGCTCGTATTTCCTCACTTCTTACTCTGTCTTTTAGAATTGTAATTTTTCGTAAGACTTTCATTTTTGCTGTTTTCAGTATAGGTCTGGATCCCGCGTGTGAAAAAAAAGTTGATTAATAGCAAGCTGATAATTTGTTAATAGCTTAAGGGTGTCTAGTTGGATAAACTTTGATATATGAGAACACTGGAACAGGGGCAGTTTTAATTGTGGAACAGGTTAAAAATTTGGAACGGTCAGACCACGAAAGCGGCACATTTATTTTGTCCGACAAAATAGATTTAAACTCTCAGAACAGAGATTAAACTCTCATGCAAAAATCAGACTGCTATTTATCACCTGTCATAATTCCTATCATTTGACATATTCTACATGTTCCACTCATTAAAACGACCATTTGGTGATAAATAGCAGTCTGATTTTTGCATGAGAGTTTAATATCTGTTCGGAGAGTTTAAGTCTATTCTGTCGGACAAAATAAATGTGCAGTTTTCGTGGTCTGACCGTTCCAAATTTTTAACCTGTTCCACAATTAAAACTGCCCCCGTTCCAGTGTTCCCATATATCAAAGTTTATCCGACTAGACACCCTTAAGCTATTAACAAATTTTCAGCTTGCTATTAATCAAATTTTTTTTCATACGCGGGATCCAGACCTAGTAGTCTTTGTGTTTTCGCCATATCTGCTCTTGTTTCCGCTGTGTACGTCATTATCGGTCTTATTTGATTTATATATCCTGGTTTTCGTTTCGGTTGTGAGGTATTTGTTTCTCCAGATTGTGTTGTTGAGACATCCTACTGCTCTGTTCGCCATGTTTACTTGTTTTTGTACTTCTTCTTCCAATTTTCCGTAGCTTGAAAATTTTATTCCCAAGTACTCCGTTTCCATTACTTGTTCTATTATTTTCTTATTTACGACCAGTTTACATCGTCTTGGTTGCGCCGATATCACTATCGATTTAGTTTTCTCTGTTGAGATCACCATGTTGTATATAAGCGCCACGCCGTGTCTTCGAATTCTGTAATTAATCTTTGTAGGTCATCATTATTTACGGCTCTTATTATGGCGTCGTCGGTGTAGCATATTATCTTTATTTTCTTTTCTCCCATTCTATATCCTCTTCTTTCTAACTTTCTTTATGATTTCACCCATTATCAGATTAAATATTAATGGGCTCAGCGAATCTCCTTGTTTAATGCCAGTTTCATACTTGATAGGTTGCGATAGTTTTCCTTTACAGAGATAGATCTAATAAATGTTCTGTAAATAGTCATTTTGGTCCTTCTGTCTAATAGTTTCGATGTCATCAAATTTCTGTGGCCAGATATTTGAAGGCATCCACAAGTACAACGTCATTTTTATGAGGATGATACAGCTGTTAGGCATTCCTAGATTTCGAATATCTTCTAGCATTTTGTTTATTTTCACACTCTTCTTTTATTTGCACTCTTATTTTTTACATATTTTTTCACGTGAACACGATTCACTTTTGTCATAGATATAAAAAGTCGCTGTAAGAAACTCTTGATTTTAGTTACAACCCACGTGCTTTGAAGTCGTAAAAGATTGTATATGGAACGGAAAAAGGCGTCCCTGTGAGGACATATTTGTGACTGAGCTCACAATGGACGGCTATTGTTGTGTTTTTAATTATGTAGCCCATTTATCTACAACAAAAATCTCACCCATAGTGTAGGTTACTTTGCTCTTCTTGTTTGAATCTGTTAATTGAATAATTGTTGAAATATTCATTTTTAGCATTGCAAATGATAATAAACCAATTTCTTTTGGACCGACTGCTGCTCTTGATTTTACTATCTTATCAAATTCATCAGATACGTTTTTTACAACCATAGCTACAGAAGCTCCCGTTAAAGTACGTATGATTTACTGGTATATAAAAAAAAACACTCAATTTAGTCGTTGACTTCATCATCACTAAGTATTATGATATGTAAAATGCGATACAATTAAGAGCATTTTGAATATTGAGAAAAGCCTTTAGTAAATAGATAACAGTCAAATTTCAACAAAACATTTCGTATATCAAAAACAAGCTTATAGAAGAATTCTTAAAATACATGTTCATCAAACAGGGCTGGGTAAGAATGAAAAAATATAGCTTTCTATGATCAATCAGGAGACACAATGAGAAATATTCCAAAAGAGGAGCAAGTTATAATAGGAGCGGATTTTGATGCACATCTGAACCAATCCAAGACAGGATATGAAACAATACATGGGGACTAGGCTTTGGAATAATATGAATTAGCAACAGCATTAGATATGACGATTGTTTCGATTGACGATTCAAAAAATATAAACTCAACTTATTACGTACAAAACTGGACAAAATCACTCTCAAATGGATTATTTCATGAGAAGAAAAGTAGATATACATGAATGTATGGACTTCAAGGTAATAGTTAGTGAGACAGTAAGCCAACAGAATAAGTTGCTGGTGCTGGATATTGAAGTAAAAAAGCGAAATCAAACCAAAATATCGGAGAGGACGATAAACCATCAAGTGGTGGATGTTAAAAGGTGAGAAAGAAGGTCTATTCAGGTACTCATATAGAATAAATGTGTTGGAATTTGTGCTAGTACAATTTGGAGGAAAATAATCACTACTAAGAAATAACTACAAAGATATAACGTTCAGTGGTTCAAAGACGGAAATGAAAGTACTGAAGAATATAAGACCAAGTTAAGAGGATTATATAATAAAGCAGCAGAAGAAACGATAGGAATACAAAAAAGAAGTAATAAACCATGATTGTCGAGAAGCACTTGGGAAAAAATAAAAGAAAGGAAACTACTAAAATGTAAAATGTTAAAAAATGATCTAAAAGATAGAGAACAAATGAAGAGAGAATATACAGAGAAATATAAATAAGTTAAAAAAAGTGCGAGAAACGACAAAAGGCAATATAACGAAGAACTGTTAGATAATAGAAGCAGAAACAGTAGCAAAAAACAACATGGGAACTCTATATAGAACGACGAAAAACTAAGCTCATGTCAAAGACAAAAATGGGGAAATATTGAAGAATGAAAAGGAAATATCTGAGAGATGGATTGAACATTTCAGGAACATTTCTATTTGAAGAAATAAAGGAAGAACTAAGTTTCACCGAATCGGAATTCATAAAAAAAAGTAAGTAAAGCAATACAACGGCTGAAAAGAGAGAAAGCAGATGGAATAGATAACATTACTACAGAACTACTGAAAGCAGATAGAGAAACATCGGAAAAAATCCTGTATGTAATAATAAACAAAATATAGCAGGAGGAGAGAATACCTCATGATTGGAAAAAAGGTATAATTGTAAAGATACCCAAGAAGGGAGATCAAACGAATTGCAACAATTGGCGAGCAATAACAGTACTATCTAGAGTGAGTATTAGTGATGTTGATTATAGTTACTTTCGAGTATTCATTACAAATCGTTACTTTTGTATAAAGTAATCATTTACAGTATTCGTTACTTTGATTACTATGATTATTTTGTTACTTTTGTATTTGAGTACCGGTGATCATATCGAGAATCGTATTTCTCAGTAGGTAGGTATTCTTTATAAAGTAATAATTTACAGTATTCGTTACTTTGATTACTATGATTACTTTTGTATTTGAGTACCGGTAATCATATCGAAAATCGTATTTCTCAGTAGGTAGGTATTTTGTATAGGTATTCCGATATAACAACGACCTTCACCAATCTGTTTAAGGGATAAAAATGATTTGATTACTATGATTACTTTTGTATTTTGTAACGAAGTAATCAGAGTAATCTAAGTAGATACAATAGTCGTTACTCGCTCTGATACGATTGGTACGAAGTAATCAGAGTAATCAAAGTAGATACAATAGTCGTTACTTGCTCTAATACGATTGGCACGAAATAATCAGAGTAATCAAAATAACGATTTGCCTCTCTGTATAGTAATCATTACTTTCGGTATTCGTAAGTAACGAGTACTTTGTAGCGAATAGTTACTTTTTCAACATCACTAGGAGTATCATGACAAGGGCGATACTAGAAAGGATGAAAGAAACTATAGGCAAGTTTTTAAGACCAAACCGAGCGGGATTCAGAAGTAATAAAGCATGCACATATCATATTAACACATTAAAAAAACATTGTAGAACAAGAAATATAATGGCAGAGCAAAATCTATATAAATTTCATTGACATTATATAAGCTTTTGACTGGAATAACAGAAAAAATAAGGGATATATTAAAGAGATATGGAATTCCATTAAAATACATAGGAATCATCAAAATTTTATATGAAAATTATACCGCACAAATCATGCACAATGGGAAACTCACAGAACCAATCAACACAGACAGTGAAATTAGACAAGGGTGTATTTTATTTCCAACCATATTTTTGATCTTAATCGACTGGGTCATGAAGAAAGCAAAAAAATAAAACAGGAATTAGATGGAATGCTTTTGGTCAGTTTGAAGATCTAGATTTTGAGGATGATATTATGTCTGGTGTCCGAAAAAAGACAACAACAGAAACGATGACAAAAGAAGCAAAAAAAATACGATTAGAGATCAATACAAGAAAAACCAAATTTATGAAGATAAGTTCGGTTCATTCATAGGCGTAACCAGGATGATCCTAAGGGGGGGGTTACAACTACCTGAAAGGGGGGGGTTACAACTACTGGAAGGTCTCTGAGGGCTATGGTGTTAAGCGTATGGAGCTCAAAGTACATCCCAATGGGGGGAGTTACAACCCCCAAAACCCCCCCTGGTTACGCCTATGGGTTCATTGAAGGGAGAAGAAGTAGAAAATGTTCAAAAGTTTTGCTATCTGGGAAGAAAAATTGACGCTAGCGGTGGAATAGAAGAAGAAATTAATGAAAGGATAACTAAAGCCCAGAATACGTTCTATATGCTGCAGAAAATATGCAAGTCCAATAAATTAACAACCAAAACCAAAATCAGAATATTTAATACAAATGTAAAGAGCGTTTTGCTATATGCAGCAGAAACTTTTAAATTAGAGAAAAAGATTATACAAAAGGTTCAAACATTTGTAAATAGATGCCTCAGACGAATATTGAAAATATATTGGCCAAATCGGATAAGTAACAAGGAACTTTGGAGAAAAACTAATCAAGAGCCTATAGTCTAAAGTCTAAACAATAAATAAGTAGACGCAAATGAAAGTTTATTGGACACACCTTAGGGAAAAATGAAGATGATAAATATAACCAAACAAGCTCTGGATAACCAACCAACTGGAAAATAGTATGGTATAACTAGACCCAAACCCAGACATCCAAAGTGAAAGTTATCCTCCAACACCAAATTGTTCTATATGGTCCACATAATGTTCAGAAAAAAGTCACACCATTTTGAGCGTCGGGTTTGGGGGCAGAGGGGGGAGAAATCGGTAAATTCGTAGCTTTTTACGTTTTTCGTAAATATTTCTAAAACTATACGATTTAGCATAAACAACCTTCTATACAAAAATGTTCTACATTAAATTTAAAATAAACAAGCTGAAAATGCGAGCATTATCATAACGAAAACTTTGTTTATTTACGTATTTTAATTCATAATATGGAAAATCGCTATTATGAAAAGTAGTTTAGAATTAATAATTATGTTTTAATGTGCAATTATATCATTCTAATTTAAATGTTATGAACTATAAAGGTAGTTTACTCTTGATTGAAATTCATATTTTTTATATACCTACCTCGTATAAAATTAATAAAATTTTAGATATGATGGTTGCATCATAAATCTTAGAACATGAAGAGCTCTTTGTGAATAACTTTTCTTCGTCAAATTAAAAATAAAAGAGTTATAAATAATTGATGGATTCGACCGTTACTTGATGGAAGTTCATTTTATCTAACAATAAAACACTGAAAACGTTTGTTTTCTATACTTCCACAAACTTTATTATATCTAAGTGACTACAGCTGTTTCGGCGGAGTGCCTTTCTCAAGTGATATCGTTTACAATGTGTTTGCCTCTTCAGTTGAAGACTTAAAAAGGCAAACACATTGTAAACTATATCACTTGAGAAAGGCACTCCGCCGAAACAGCTGTAGTCACTTAGATATAATAAAGTTTGTGGAAGTATAGAAAACAAACGTTTTCAGTGTTTTATTGTTAGAGTTATAAATGAAAATGTTGTTGGTATCCATAATTTGAGAAAAATCTTCAGTTGAAGACTTAAAAAGGCAAACACATTGTAAACTATATCACTTGAGAAAGGCACTCCGCCGAAACAGCTGTAGTCACTTAGATATAATAAAGTTTGTGGAAGTATAGAAAACAAACGTTTTCAGTGTTTTATTGTTAGAGTTATAAATGAAAATTTTGTTGGTATCCATAATTTGAGAAAAATCTTCAAATATTTTTTCCATTAGAAGGATGTAATTGCACATATCAGACCATAATTTTTTATACCAAACAATATTATTTCATATACTGTCGGTTCGCTAAACTCAGACACAACTGGTTACTGATTTTAGTCAATAATTTTGCCAATTTGGCAAAAAAAATTACTAATTAGTTAATAATTACTAAATAATTAGTAATTTTGTCAATTTTGTCAAATTCGCAAAAACAAAAAAATTACCTACTAAAATCACTAGCCAGTTGTGTCGACTTTAGCGAAGCGACTATATTTTAATTTCATAGCAAATGGAACAGTTCATTTATCATAAAGGGGAGGCCGTATACTCGTATAAACCATTTTAAAGCTGTTAATAAATTATTGCTTTTAAAATATACTCAAATTGTATTTTTGAACATTTTATTTATTTTATATAATATTTAAATTCACTATCAAAAGTCATTGATATTTTATTAATACTTAATTTAAAATTTAGTTTGACATTCACGAGGTGTCAAACTCAAATGTAAATAACCTATGCTTTGCTTAACAAATCGAGATTAAAAAACTAGCCTACTTAATAGCAACGATTTCAGCTGGACGTGTAGTGTGTCGGAAGAAAATAAAACGATTGTGACGTCACATTTTAGACTTTGAGGTCGATTATCTCGAAGACGGTTAGAAATATCGAAATGCCGTTTTCAGATTTGGATTCAGAAGAAAAAACTACATAAGAATCCATCGATAAATCTGATCTGAGTATTGCAGGAGCGGCAACGCAATAACACACACACTTTTGCGAATTTATAAACGAAATGTTTTCGTTGAAAAGGTCCTATGCATAATCCTTCTAAAATGAACGGTTTCAAAGTTACTGAGGTAGTATAGTATAATTGGTCCAAAAAAAGGCCTAACCTAAACATCCAAAGTAGAAGATTGTTCTATATGGTCCACATATTGTTCAGTAAAAAGTTATTACACCATTTTGAGCGTCCGGTTTGGGGTGGGGGGAGGGGAGATGGGGGAGAATTTGGTAAATTAGTAGTTTTTTTACGTTTTTCATCAATATTTCTAAAATTATGCTTTAGCGTAAACGATGTCCTATACAAAAATGTTCTACATAAAATTTAAAACAAAAAAGGTCGTGTACATAATTGTTACAAAATCAACAGTTCCAGAGTTACGGAGGGTGAAAAGTGGAGGTTTTGATATTTTTTATATTTTTTGGGCAATTTCCTACTGATTTTCTTTAACAGGATTGTGTTTAATAAATCAAATTTGCTATTTCAGTGGCCGATGGTATGTTAGTGATAACCCCTGGAAGAAACGTCAACCTCATTACCCAAAATCATCATGAATTGCCGAAAAATATAAAAAGTATCGAAAACCTCTACTTTTCACCCTCCGTAACTCTGGAACCGTTGATTTTATAACAATTATGAATTAGACCTTTTTTGTTTTAAATTTTATGTAGAACATTTTTCTATAAAACATTGTTTACGCTGAAGTTTTGTTTACGCTAGTTTTAGAAATATTGACGAAAAACGTAAAAAAACTACTAACTTACCGACTTCTCCCCCATCTCCCCCACCCCAAAACTGGACGTTCAAAATGGTGTAACTTTTTACTGAACCATATGTGGACCATATATATATATATATATATATATATATATATATATATATATATATATAGCAATTTGGTGTAGGAGGAAAACTTTTATTTTGGATGTCTGGGTTAGGCCTTTTTTGGACCAATTATACTATACTACCTCCGTAACTTTGGAACCGTTCATTTTAGAAGGATTATGCACAGGACCTTTTTTATTACAAATTTAATGCATTTAATACATTTTTGTATAGAAGGTTGTTTTATAGAAAAACGTAAAAAACTACGAATTTACCGATTTCTCCCCCCCAAACCCGACGCTCAAAATGGTGTGACTTTTTTCTGAACATTATGTGGACCATATAGAACAATTTGGTATTGGAAGATAACTTTCACTTTGGATGTCTGGGTTATGCCATCTTTTGGATCAATTCTATCATACTAAAAAGAAAACCAGGCAGACCAATGACATCCAGGAAAAGAAATATTAACAGAGAGCTAGAAGACAACGGGTTAATGTGGAAAGAGGTGAAGGCGCTGGCCTGAAACAGAGATAGCGGTGCGTCAAATATATATAATGAATATTCATAACTAGACTTAGGCAAATATGCAAATAAAAAGGTATGAAATATGCGCATAAATATGCAAGTTTATGTAGAAAATATGCCTGTAGTAAAAAAATATTTGCAATATTTTTTAATTTATAAAACTATTTACAATATCTTCACATGTTCTACACTCACCGGCACAAAATTCCGCCACCCAAAATTTTTGATAAAGTTTGATAATTTAAACTTTATTATACGTACTCCGATTTTTAAGATTCTTGCACCAGTTTGTATAGGTCTGGATCCCGCGTATGAAAAAATAGTTGATTAATAGCAAGCTGAAAATTTGTTAATAGCTTAAGGGTGTCTAGTCGGATAAACTTTGATATATGGGAACACTGGAACAGGGGCAGTTTTAATTGTGGAACAGGTTAAAAATTTGGAACGGTCACACCACGAAAACGGCACATTTATTTTGTCCGACAGAACAGACTTAAACTCTCCCAACAGAGATTAAACTCTCATGCAAAAATCAGACTGCTATTTATCACCTGTCAGAATTCCTGTCATTTGACATATTCTACATGTTCCACTCATTAAAACGCCCATTTGGTGATAAATAACAGTCTGATTTTTGCATGAGAGTTTAATCTCTGTTAGGAGAGTTTAAGTCTGTTCTGTCGGACAAAATAAATGTGCCGTTTTCGTGGTGTGACCGTTCCAAATTTTTAACCTGTTGCACAATTAAAACTGCCCCTGTTCCAGTGTTCCCATATATCAAAGTTTATCCGACTAGACACCCTTAAGCCATTAAACCCTTAAGCCATTAACAAATTTTCAGCTTGCTATTAATCAACTTTTTTTTCATACGCGGGATCCAGACCTAGTAGGTACATGTATTGATATCGTTTGGTATTATTCCGGTAACACAAAAATGTTGCTTGCATTGCATTATACGGGGGTGAATGGAAGTGTTGTATCTCCTTCTAACTTTAAAACATTCTGTGGAAAAATGGAAGGGCTGATTTTGTTTCATAGTCCTGTCATATTATTCCGGAAGCATCACTAAAATTTTGTTTTTGAAATTATCCGAATATCTCTTTTCTTGTAAGAGCTGTACCATTTTTTGTAAATAAAAACACTGATTGACTCATAAAATAGAGGTTGGATTGATAAGATTAGAATGGCCCGCATGCAGCCCAGATCTCAATCCTATTCAGTATTTATGGGATGAATTAAAAAAGCTATTCGCCGTCATCCTAGGCCTCCAGAAAATTTGGTACAGTTATGGCCCTGGTAGAGGAATATCGGGCTATTCCCGAGGCAAGGATAACACATCTTTATTCGATGCCAAACAGATTGCGAGCAGTCGTTGCTGCAAGAAGTGGACATACCCGCTATTGAGTTGTTTGGTTTTGTTGTTAATTTTGGTTTGTTTTGTTAATTTTAGTGAGTTTGATATTTTTAATTAAAAAAACCTTCAAAGCAGTGTTTTTATTTACAGTTCTTACAAGAAAAGATATATTTGGATAATTAAAAAAACAAAATCTTAGTAATACCTCTAGGATAATACAAAAGGAGCATCAAAAAAACAAAATCAGCCCTCCAATTTTCCACAGAATTTTTTAAAGTTAGAAAAAAAAACACGCTTTCATTCACCCCCGTATAATGCCATCTAAGCAAACAATTTTTGTTACCGGAATAATACCAAACGATATCAATACATGTACCTACAAACTGATGCAAGAATCTTGAAAATCGGAGTACAAATGATAAAGTTATAGATTGTCAAACTTAATCAAAAATTTTGAGTGGCGGAATTTTGTGCCGGTGAGTGTATTAATATGTGTATGTATTTTATGCTAGGGGAGCCCAAGCGGGGATTTTTGCAGTTACTCGAGCGCGTCAGATTATCATATGGGGAGAAACCTGATACCCTGCAGATGTACCTCTACTATACAGGGTGTCCAGAAACTCTACCGACAAACGAAGACAGGAGATTCCTCAGATAATTTTAAGACAATTTAACCCAATTCACCTAGTCCGAAAATGCTTCTTACGGGAGCTAGAGCTCTTTGAAGATGGCGTCATGAAATTAGTTTTTCTTAAATACCCCCAGAACGCTTCTATTTAGAAAAACGAAAATTGGTATGCATATTTACTTTTCAGAGCTGAATCGATTCCATCCATTGCAAATTTCTAGTACCGGTCATAGGCGTGCGTTTTGGGTAGAGCAACGGGTATTTTATCGCATAACTTTTTTGTCCTTAACTTTTATACATTTTTGACAACGGATTATTAAATTGTGAGGTATTCTAGTACTAAAAGGTACTCTTGATTTAAGTCGGTAGGACACACCGTTTTCTAGAAAAATCGATTTGAAAGTTTTCGTTTTTGGAATTTGAAAAAAAATTGAAAGAACTTTTCAACAAAAAACGAAGTATTTTACCAACATAAAGTAAGAGTAACTTTTAGTACTCGAATACCTCATAATTTAATAATCTAGTGTCAAAAATGCTCAAAAATTCAAGACAAAAAAGTTATGCTATAAAATAACTGTTGACCTACCCAAAACGGACGCCTATGACCAGTACTAGAAATTCGCAATTAATGAAATGGATTTATCTCTGGAATATAAATAAATGTACCAGTTTTCGTCTTTCTAAACGGTTTTTTTTTTGAAATTTTTTTTTAATTCAAAAAGCGAAAAGTTTTCAAATCGATTTTTCTAGAAAACGGTGTGTCCTACCGATTTAAAACAAGAGTACCTTTTAGTACTAAAATACTTCCCGATTTAATAATCCAGTATCAGAAATGCATAAAAATTAAAGATAACAAAGTTATGCGATAAAATAACCGTTGCCCTACCCAAAACGGACGCCTATGATCGGTACTAGAAATTTGGAATGAATGGATTAGATTTATATCTTAAAGATAAATAAGCGTACCAATGTTTGTTTTTCTAAATAGAAGCGTTCTGGAGGTATTTAAGAAAAACTAATTACAAGACGCCATCTTCAAAGAGCTCTAGCTCCCTTAGCCAAGCCGCACACCAAAGAAACATGAAGCGAAAAACATGAAACATGAAACGAAAAACATGTTTCATGAAAAGAAAACACTGCTAAACAAATCTCAAAGTCCGTCTACCAATGAAACGAGTGTGATTCATGCTCATGACACATTTTTATTTTCGGAGAGTTTAATAAATGGCCGGACATATATTTGTTTAGCAGTGGTTTATTTCCATGAAACGTAATTTACATTTCATGTTTCTTTGATGTGCATTTTCGTGCCTTTGCCTTTGATGTGCCTTAGGAAGCATTTTCGGACTAAGTGAATTGGGTTAAATTATCTTAACATTATCTGAAGAATCTCCTGTTTTCGTTTGTCGGTAGAGTTTCTGGACACCCTGTATATTGGCATTTAACACAGGGGAGTTCGTTAAGGGGGGCCTGAAAATAAAAATATATCCTTAAAAAAACTCGAAATTGTCAGATTAAGATAAGGTAAGTTAAGTACATGCAAAAGAGTGTATATTTCAAAAATCTGAGGATTTGAGCCGGGCGTAAGGAAATGGGTGAGTACCAAACTTTCACAAGAAAAAAGAGAATATTTCGCGAAACGAATGACTGATCGAAAAACTAAAAAATATGTGCTCAATATTTTTTAAAAATCTATCGAATGATACCAAACATGACTTCTCACGAGAGGAGTGGGGGGAAAATTTAATATTTTAAATACGAATCCCGCGATATTTCGCGAAATGAACATCAGATCGAAAAACTGTAAAATACACTTATCCAACATTTTTGAAAAATCTATCGAATGACACCAAACACGACCCCCCACGGAGGTGGGGTGGGGGGTTACTTTAAAATCTTAAATAGGAGCCGTAATTTTTTATTGCAGATTTGGATTCCTTACGTAAAAATAAGTAACTTTTATTCGAAACTTTTTTCGAATTATGGATAGATGGCGTTATAATTGGAATAAACGATTGTTGGAAATGGAAAATTAAATTAAAAAATGGCAAGCGCCCACTAAAATGGAAAACTTTACTTAACTTTTTTTGGTTTTAGGACCTACTCTTCACAACCCAATAGGTCCCCATAACGCTCGAGTGACTGCACATTTAGCATACTTTGCTCCTCTACCATTATAAACTAAGCTTATGTAATTAAATGCTGTTTTTTTTTCTAACAGAAACATATGGCTTCTATCTGAATACTAACTTTTTTCGACATCAACTAATGTAACTGGGGCATTTTTCAAATTCACCATAATAGTTGGCTCTAAATTAAGTGGTTCGGAACTAGTACTTGAACCACTTCAGAAAGAACCTGGTAACTACTGTTTTTTCCATGGTTGTTTAAATTTTTCGAAAGTTTACTTTCCAATATGATTACTGTTAACGTTTTGACACAATGATTCAAATTCTTTTATTAAAAATGTACTGTCTAACAATGATAATTTGGAGAAATCCAATTTGGAGGAATCCAGTTTTCTGAACAAAACTATAGTTTGATTTTATGAATGACACTGAACTGTTTATTTTCGGCATTTTCTAAGCACAACAATTACAGTGATAGGTGTTTACGGCTTATTTTACAACAAAAGTGAGAAAAGGACCGTCAACATAAAAAATTTTACCTAGAGATGTAAACTGGCAGATTTTGGAACCCTTGTAGGACAAAACGTGACAAAACTATGTATATATCTTTTATATCGCTATATCTTTTATTAGTTCCGATACCAAAAATTTGAATACCAAGACATTACAAAACAAAATTAAATATTGAGATTTCCAAGCTATTTGTTACATGAATATAAAAATGTATATAACCAAAATTTCAAATTATATGAATTTTATGCTCATTTATATAAAAATATGCAAAATTTGATATTTTTGAATTTTTTATGCATAAGATGCAAAATACGCAATTTGCATATTTACCTAAGTCTATTCATAACTTAACAAAAATTTTTAGATTTTATTCTCTATACCTACGGATTTTCCCGACACTACTTCGGGAGGTTTAGTAGAAAAAATAATAGACAGGGGGACAGAAATTTTCCTTCAAGTTTCATCGATAAACACAGTAGCCACTGATGAAGTTAAAAAATATCCCCCGAGCAAGGTAAGGACCTCCGAGGCCACAGCGGTGCGTCATCAATATTAATTCGGGAGAAGGTATCACCCGCTTTTTCGAAAGTTCTGCGAAACTTTGACTACAGTGCGTCGGCATTATTTGACACTATCTAAAATGCAGGCTCAATATTGTGACAATATATTCACAGGTGAACTAAATGGAAGTTATAAAAACAAATTTATTAATAGTAAACAAATATTTATAAAAATAAACCAAAATAGGTAAAATTTTATTAAAAGCATGTATTTGAATTTTTTTATTTGAATTTAAAATTTTAATTTTAAATTATTGATGATATTTCTAAAATAAAAAATTCTCCAAAAACTTTATATATTCACATTAGAGTTCGAAATATTTTTACGTAAAATATACTTAACAATAAAACTCATTAGTATTAATAATAATATATTTTTTTAATAAACCTCGACACCGTAAGGTACAAGAGGACGGCTTAAGTAAGTAAGTATATTTTTTTAAATAGTCCGACAAATAAACAAACACACACTACTTCCCTAATATGGATCAATACTAACGAATTCCAATATCTTAGAAAATAATACACTACTGCACTGAACAGATAGTCCACTCTTTCACGGTTTTTGCTCTAAATTTTAAAGAACCGTTTGGATTGACATGAAATTTGGCATAAGCATAGCTTACATGTCAAAGAAAAAAAGTGATATTGTGCCGATGTGTGCTTTTGCCCTGGGGGTGACTTTCACCCCCTTTTGGGGGTGAAAAAATATAAGTCTAAAATAAGTCCGGAAATGGATAAACTGACTAATTTTAAGTAACTTTTGTTCTATAGAGCTTTTTCGCCAAGTCAACACTTTTCGAGTTATTTGCGAGTGAATATGTTCATTTTTTAACAAAATAACTACATTTTTAGATGGTTTTTCTCAAATAACTCCAAAAGTAAGTATTTTGTTGAAAAAAACGTTTTTAGCAAAAATATAGCGTGCAAAAAAGTAAAAAAAAAATGGTGTACGCGTTAGGTCTCTGGACCTCGTAAAACCAGAGTTATAGCCAATGAAAAATAGATTCATATTCACCAAATTTCAAATAGAATATTTCGAAGTGATATATCCAAAAAATTAAGCACTTTTAGGGGAAAACCCATTATAACTTTTTAAAAATGTTTAAAAACATACATGTTTAAAAACTTTATTTCTGTTTTTGTAAAAAGTTTCTAGCATTACATTTAAGCAAGTTACGCTCAAATTAAAGTTTGTCGCTTTTGTTTTGACTAAAAAAATCGGGAAGACCACCCCCTAATTAGCAACGTAAATGAAATTAATCGTTACTGCTCCACAAATTATTTTACTTATGTTGTGTTTATATGATTTGTAAGTCTCATCGATTCAAAGTGCTTATTTTGGAAAAAAAGTGGTTTTAAAGTAAAATTTTTAAAAATTTTAATTTTGAAAAATATGCTTTTTTTCAAAATAACTTAAAAATTGTTAGAGACATCAAAAATATCGAAAAACAAAAAAAGTCAGCATTGCTTTTCTGAATATCATGAATTTTTTTGTTGTTCTGTTAGACAAAAATTGATTGAGGTTTGGTGTTTCTAAATTTGCATACATTCGTGATCAGTGACCCGTTCAACCCCTTTTAACTACTGCCCTTTCAAAAATAAGGACTTTGAACCGATGAAACTTACAGATCATATAAACAATACATACACGGGTCAAAAAACTGGTGAAGTCGTAACGATTAAGTTCATTTAAGATACTAATTAGAGGGTGATTTTCCCGATTTTTTTACCAAAAAAAAAGGGACCAACTTTATTTTGAACGTAACTTGTTTACTTTTGATGCTAGAAATTTTTTTTTATAAAACAAAAATGAAGCTTTTTTAAAAAACTTTAAATAAGTTGTAATGAGTTTTCCCGGAAATGTGCTTCATTTTTGGTTATTTCACGTTAAAGTATTCCATTTGGAATTTGACGAATATGAACCTATTTTTAATTAGCTATAACTCTGCTTCTACTAGGTATAGAAACGAGATATATACACCATTTTTTAAAATTTTTTACAGGCTATATTTTTGCTACGAATGTTTTTTCGACAAAATACGTACTATTTGAGTTATTTGCAAAAAACCGTCTAAAAGTGTGGTTATTTTGTTGAAAAATGAACATATTCACTGGCAAATAACTCGAAAAGTATTGACTAAGTGAAAAAACTCTATAGAACGAAAGTTACTTAAAATTAGTCAGTTTATCAATTTCCGGACTTACTTTGGACGAATACTTTTTCACCCCCAAGAGGGGGTGAAAGGCATCCCCGAGGCAAAAGCACATATCGGCACAATATCACTTTTTTTCTCTGACTTGTTAGCTCTGTGTATGCCAAATTTCATGTCAATCCAAGCGGTTCTTTAAAATTTAGAGGTTTTGCAATATTTTACCGTTAAAGAACGGACTAAGATATCGATACAGATAAAAGAACAGATAATAGAATCGTGCTATTACACTTAGAAAACTGACGCAGGCTTGTAAAAATGACAGTGACTATTTCTCTATGTTGCCTAATTAGTTAATAGTTATAATATTTTCGATTTCTTGTTATACGATAAACAATTTTAGTAGTTTCAATGTGTAAAAGTTTATTTGAAGAAAGCGAATTTTTTTGGTCTTCTTAATGGCGGTACAGGCTCGTTTTTGTGATATTTTATTTAATTATAGAGTAATTTCCACATACTAATATATTTCTCAAATTGGACTCTGTACCGCCATTATTTGCTATATTACTAATATATATGTTATAGTCAAAGCCCGAATTTCAGGCACTCCTAGGTTTAACTAGGCAATCCTCTGCTCTGGTCTGACTGACGGTCCTAGTCAAAACCCAAAATAAATTACAGTTTCGGCCTTTGACTAGTCAAACCTAGCTAAGTTGGTTAGGCAAAGGTCGAAATTTAATTTTATGAAATCGGCGTTTGACTAGTCAAACCCCGATCAGCTATAAAAATGTCTTAATTTGTTAGATTAGGTTTAATAAAACGTCATTTTTTAATTTTATATTGTCTTAATTAAAATTAAAAAAAAAATAGTGTTTATTCTCACATGTTGAGGCATTATGGCATTTATGCCTGGTTGCACCAACAAATCTTAAGCTCCAGCTTAGCCCAGCTCAGCTTATAGATAGGGCCGCTTTAAGTCTCACTTACATTACACCATAATTTTTTATTCTTATCTAAGCAATCTACGTGGCAATCCATTGTAGTAAGCTGTAAGTTGATGTAAGACTCAATGGTGCAACGCGTATGGTTCATAAGCTGAGCTTAAAGCACATCTTAAGCTAAAGATCTGTTGGTGCAACCATACGTGCATTAGAGTTGCACAATACGTTAGACCTTATTTTACACTTACGAGCCCCTTCCCATAGCAGTTGGCCCAATGTAGATTTAAAAGAAATTCCAATTTTATAGAACAAAAACAAAAGTCCAGCATACCTAAACTTTGAAAGTTTTAATTCGTCGATAATTTTTGGATTTCCAGAAGTATAAAAAATATGTTGTAAATTAATAAGAACGATTAATTAAACGGAATAATAAGAAATTAAAAAAAAAACGCAAAAAATATCTAATTTTAACAAAACAAATGTGGAAGTTTACAACTAAGTGACATCTTTTTTATTTTGAATTACACTCAAAATTCTTCGAGGCATAGTTTTTATAAAGTTCTGACAACACTCTGGTGTAAATGGATCCCATATTTTTTGCAACTTTTGCTTCAATTCTTTGACGAATCTAGCAAGATGTTGTTTTTTTTATTTCGAGTAAAAAAGAGGCGCAAAAGATTTTCTCGGGGACAAGTCGGGACTGTTAGAAACGTATTCCAGAAGTAGTATACCGTGGTTACCAATCCAGTTTAAACTCTTTTTTGAGGTATGGCAACCTACGCCGCGCCATCTCGTTGGAAGATAAAATCTTTCGCTGATTTGAACTTATTGAAACGACTTTGTTCCATAATCGGTAAGAAATTATTTAAAACCTTCAAATAATATTTGCCCGTATTTAAGATTCCGTCGATAAAATGCAATTTTTCCAAACTATTCGATGACATGCTGCTCCAGACCATGATAAACCTAGGAAATTTGACCTTTCTGTTAAAACATTAAGCTGAAACGCTTTACTTTTCCTGCGTATAACTCGACTCCTACTGTATCCAACTCGACTCCAAAACAAACTTCAAATCTGGATTCATCACTCCATTGTATTGTATCCCTTAGTGAATTGGTCCAACCTCAATGCTCTTTTGACCATTTTAACTTATTTTTCTTGTGATGTAATGTTAAGGCTGGATTTTCGTTAGTCTGAGATAAAAAAAATTTTCACAAATAATTCGTATTGATTTTTTTTAACTTTATCAATCACTTTGTAAGTAGAAAATCTTAATTTGTGGACTCTCAGTGACATGTCGATCTAGAAATGTGTGTTCCAAACAGTTTACTCCAAAAACTATTTAAATCTAGATAAGTTGCACATCGCGTCGGTTTTTCAGTATAATGCGTCTTATTCTATCTGCTTCGCTTATTTTATTTTTCCTACATTTATAGGTTTTGTGATGACAAAACCTGAGGTTTTGTATCTCCCTAACTATATTTCTTACACTATAATGTGACAATTGAAACGTATTCGCGATTTTCGAACTGATTTTCGAGAATTAAAAAATCTATTGATAATTGAACAAATGTTCTCATCCATAACTTTACCTTCACTCATTCACCCATCGATGACTTTATCCCGACAAACGGCAATAGGCCTTATAATATCACAAAATCTATTTGACATTAATTGGCAATTGTTTTGATATCATTTTCCATAGCCTAACTCTGATTTTAAGATAATTATGAAAAAATCAATGTATGTTGATATACCTAATTGAATCAAAAGCCACGATTTAGCGATTTTTTTATTATTATTTTGAAATAAATAAAAACCGTAAGAGTAATGTTTTCAATAAATATTAGTAAAAAGTGCAATAATAATTAATATGGGAACTTATAAAAATATGTTGATTATCACTTGTTTATGGGAATCCTCATAAACTGCAAATTCTAAAGGTGGGCCAACTGAAATGGGAAGGGGCTCGTACATAATTTTGAAGGGCATTTCCTATTGCAGTAGCATTTTATAAGGCCTTGTCCTCCAAATTTAAAATCTGTTGTACTATTTTCTCTTAGAGACAGCTTAACGTCTGGAACATCTTCGAAATTAAGAAAATTCTCTTTGGATTCTCTTATTTGATTTCTTAAAAAAGGTGTATTTATTGCTTCGTATTTTGTACCAACTCTATACAAACCGTCAATTGTTTTATCTTGTATGATACCCAAAATATTTCGAGCCTCTCCTTTTGCTCTTGGGATAGGACCAAAGCTTGGGATAGGTATTGTTACAGTTTTTCCGATCGAAATTGAAGGATTTTTTTTTACTTAAATGTAACTATCTTCGCCAAAAAAATAATTACTACAATTATTAGACAGTTGTGTCTGAGATTAGTGAACCGACTATACTAGTTAAAAATTTAAATAAAATAAATTCGCTAAACCGAGATTTATTTTGACAGATTCAGAGTAGGGAACATACAACACAAAAATTCCTACTTGACACTGTTAACAGCTCAAATAAACTCATTCTTTCATTAAAAAAGAAGAATTATTTTAAAAAGTTACATTAAAATTAAAAAATTACGTGTTATTATAACTAATCTAACAAATTACGACATTTTAATAGTAGCCCAATAAATGACCGTTTTGGAATGTAATTTCCAGGGGCAACTCCGAATTGCATGAAAATTTGGATTTAGGTTCTACTTCCCCTCCACTTTAAAGTTGAATTTCTGCCGTTGGTTGCTTTTACTTGGGGGGTGACATTTACCCCTTCTCGGGGGGTGAAAAACGCGTGTTTAAAATAAGGCCGGAAATGGATAAATTGACTTATTTTAAGCACCTTTTGTTCTATAAAGTGTTTTACGTAAGTCAATACTTTTCGAGTTATTCGCGATTTAAAATGTTGATTTTTCGACATAAAAACTACGTTTTCAGACCGTTTTTCCCAAATAACTCAAAAAGTAAATATTTTATCGAAAAAAATATATTTAGAAAAAGTGTAACGTATAAAAAACGAAAAAAATGTTGTACAAGTAAAGTCTACAAATTGAGTAGAAGCAAAGTTGTAGCTCATGAAACATACGTTCTTATTCGTCTAATTTTAAATCGAATAATTCAACGCGAAATCACCCAAGAAAGAAGCGTTTTTCGGGAAAACCTTATTAACATTTTTAAAGTATCGAAAAAAAGCTTATTATTTGTTTTTTACAAAAGTTTACAGCATCAAAATAAAACGAGTTACACTGAAAAAAAAAAGTTGGCCCCTTTTTCTGTTAAAAAAATCGTGAAAACCTTCCTCTATTTAGCACCCTAAATGAAATTAATCGTTAAGCTTTACCATCTGTTTTAACTGTATATGTATTGTTTATATTATCTGTAAGTTTGATTGGTTTGAAGTGCTTATTTTTAAAAACATTTGGTTTTATAGTAAAAAAAAATTTCTAAAAATTTTCGAAAAATTTCATTTTTTCAAAATAACTTAAAAAGTATTAGTGATAAAAAAATCTTGAAGAGTAAAAAAATGTAGGTTTTGCTATTATAAATGTGCTAGTTTTATTTTGTTTCTCCATAAGACAAAAATTGGTTAAGATATGGCTGTTCAAAATTTGCATACACTCGTGATTAGTGACCCATTCAAGCTTTCTCAATTCAAAAATAAACACTTTAAACCGGTGAGACTGACAGATCATACAAAAAATAGGTAGGTAAGTAAATTGTTTGTAAAGCGGTAGCGATTAATTTCATTTGGGGAGCTAAACACGGCGGGTTTTTCATGATTTTTTACAAAAAAAGAAGAGGGCCAACTTTATTTTGAGCGTAACTCGCTTATTTTTAATGCTAAAATTTTTGTTAACAATTAAAACAAAGCTTTTTATAAACACTTTAAAAAAGTTGAAATGGGTTTTTCCCGAAAAGTGCTTAATTTTCGGTGATTTCACCTTGAAATCTTCGATTTGGAATTAGACGAATAAGAACGTATTTTTCATGAGCTACAACTTTGTTTTTATTTGATTGATAGACTTTAATGATACACCATTTTTTTGGGTTTTTTAGAAGCTACACTTTTGCTAAGGATATTTTTTTTGATAAAATATTTACTTTTTGAGTTATTTGCGAAAAACCGTCTGAAAACGTAGTTTTTTTCGAAAAATCAACATTTTCAATGGCAAATAACTCGAAAAGTATTGACTTACGTAAAAAACTCTATAGAACAAAAGTTGCTTAAAATCAGTAAATTTATCCATTTCCGGTCTTATCTTGAACGTATGTTTTTCACCCCCGAGAAGGGGTGACTGTCACCCCCCAAGTAAAAGCAACCAACGGCACAAATTCAACTTTGAAGTGGAGGGTAAGTAGAACCTAAATTCAAATTTTCATGCAATTCGGAGTTGCCCCTGGAAATTACACGGTATCGCCGAATTTCCCGTTCATTTACTGGGCTATAGACGATCGGGGTTTGACTAGTCAAACTCCGATTTCTTAAAATTAAATTTCGACCTTTCCTGACCAACTTAGTCTCCCCTAGGTTTGACTAGTCAAAGACCGAAACTATAATTTATTTCGGGATTTGACTAAGACCGTCAGTCAGACCTGAGGGTTGCCTAGTCAAACCTAGGAGTGCCTGAAATTCGGGCATTGACTATAACATATAAGCCAAATATCTCAACAAAATATTCAAAATTAAAGCTGCAATCTTGGAACGCGTTTTCCGTTTTGATGACGCGCTGGTGTAGCCTCTTAAAAATACAAATGTCAATATAAATCGTATTTAGTTATAATCTTAAAGCGTCTACACACATCCCGATCTGACCATCTGACACGACGGAACTCACCGACCATTCATGTCAGGGTCAGCTTTACACACGTCCCGACCAAACTAAATAACTCATTTCCGTCAATATTTCCCGAGTTCTAAATTTTTCATTTTCCATCTCTTCGAGATGTACATACATACATACTTTGAAAATGTATTTTTCTTATGAACAAAATGCAATTTTCATCTCCCCGAGATCAATTTAGTTCCCAAAATTTCCTGACACTCTCGAATCGAATGCAAAAAGTTGCATGGCGATTCATCTTACTGCACAAAATTCCTAGGTTTTGGACTTTTTAGTGCTTAGTTGATTCTCCTGAGCTATTTCCTTTTTACTGTGAAAATATCAAGAAAATTGATGCATTAGGACGAAATTCTGAGCCGCATACCCTCATTCACTGGACTATAATATGTTTTAGAGAGGTTGCATCTTTAGTGATGAAATTAAGACGTTATTCGGAAGCTACAGTTACAGCGACTGTATTATGGATTGCAAGATAAGAAGTATTGTAGCGTTATGTCAATGCGTTCCTTTCAATTTTATAAATGTATTCAACAATCCGAACGACCATTATTTTCAATGTACTTTGGGAGATTTACAGTGCTTAAATGCGTATACAAGTAAGAGTATTTTATTATTCATGCACTGCAAATTGTTATAATCGTTTCGTTGATTCTTTGTACATGTCACATGTATCATTCGTAATTGCAGAGGCTTATTCACTCATTTTAGTTGGCAAAAAAAGAGAAGTCAGATTCAACAGTTCACTACAAATAAATGATAAAGTTTATAAATAAACGACTACAATGGTGTGATACATACAAAACAATTTGTAGTTTTTTGGATGTGCTAAAAACTATAAAGTTTAACAACATTTAGAGAAAGCAAGCTTATAATACGAGCATTACCATAACGGAAACTTTGTTTATTTAAGTATTTAAATTCATCAATTAAGTACTACTACGTAAAGTACGTCAAAATACGTCGTATAATGAATTAAGTAAGTTTAAAAAATAGTTTCTGTGCGATATGTAACCCGAATTTACATGATATATCATAGTCACACCATGTTAGATTGCCCAAAAACTTACATCGGTCAGACTGGCAGAACCTCTGAGAAACGCATATCAGAACAAAAAAGGGCTTTCAATAATAAAAATACTGATTTTACGTATACACATCACCTTCTAGATCATAATAATTCTTTTAATGAAGAGTTTCAAATTTTTCATATTCAAAATAAAGGCCTAATGCTATATTTATTAGAAATCTATGGAAATTACTTAATTAAAAAAGAATATGTGTGTACTTTGTAGGAACGTACGAAGTTATACTTCTATTATAATATAATCTAACTTCATATTATGATTTCAACGAAATCAATATACTCGTACCTATCTACTTTAAACAGATTTTTGTATTGTATTTAAATATTAAGCTAATTTTAGAAAGAACAAAAAGAATACCAAAAATTAAAAAAAAAGGATACGACTTTGTCAGGATTCGAACAGGGGACCGCTCGATCCCTAGGCGAGCTCTACCGATCAGCTACCACCGCTTTTGTATTCAGTCGATCATTTCTCGGGCATAATTACAATCACGGTGACGTATACATTAATTGAAAATAAACATTTTCAATAATACTTATAAGGAGGAATTACAGAATTTCAATTTCTGACATAAATTTAATTAATAATAACGTAAATTTTGTACGACATTTTTAATAATTAAAGTAAATAAATTTTAAGTTCACTCAAATAAACAATCGATTACTGCCATCGTAGGCTATTGATTATTTTCAAAATAAGATAGCACAAAAGGAACTACAACGTTAACGGAGTTTTATTATTTCATATGGTCAATGGACACCTATATATGAAAAAACCGCGGAGTGCTACCATTTAAAGGGGTGCGTTTTTGAGAAATGGGTGAATTAGTCCCTGGGCACAGGTTACATTAGGGTGAGTTCTATGCACTTTTGGTATAAACATACCTACATAAAAATTGTTCCTGGTTAAATTTCCTATCTAAATATCGCAAAAGAAAGAAATTTTGTTTTTTGTCCCATAACTTTTGTCCACGAGGATATAGGTATAGACATTGCTTTACAGAAAAAAAATCTACATATTTCTTCTTTAAAATGTTGTATAGTAGAGGCAATTAGGATTTATAGTTTTCGAAATATGATTTTTCAAAGTTCGCCACTCACAGCAATTTTGGGCAATTTTCCTTGTAATGTCGCAAATATTGTTCTGTAACTTTTTTCCACGTAACTTTAGTTATATGAAATGGTACACGTAATAGAAATAGAAATCAATTATATTTAAAATGGTCTACTGTCTAACACTTTTTTTTAAAGAGATTATGGTTTTTCAAGATTTTATACTTTTAACGATTTTTTATAATATAATATAAAAATAAAATTATATTATTATATGATATATTGTATATTATATAATATTATATTATATATAGTATATATAATATAATATTGTATTATATAATATATAATACCTAATATAAAAAAAATATTATTTTTTGCATTTTTACGATTATTTTTGAAATTTCTCATTATAACTTTTTTTCTTCTACGTTTAGGTATATATTATATTATATAATAAAAAAAGCTTATTTTGTTTACTTTCAAATCTTGTATTACAAAAAATTCGAGGATTATTTTTGAATAAGATATTATTTTTCAAAATGTAATAAGTACTTGCAACGATTTTTGATTTTAGGATTATTTTTTAAATTTCTCATTATAACTTTTTTTTCTTGTACATGAATATACTATATATTGCTGAATCAAGAGGGCTTACTTTCTGTTCTTTAAAATGGTGTATCACCTATATTTAAATAATGGAAACCGAGTGATTCTTTGATATTTTTTACCTGTATTATTTAAAATTATTTCTTTTACAAAAATTACATAAACATTAGTCTTAGAAAACATCACTTTAGTTAAAATTATTTAAACGTTGACATTTAAAAAATTTCAAAATCAAAGTCCATCTCTTCGTTAGCATTAGCTTCAATATCTTCCTCTGACACCTCAGTTATCTTAGAGTCCCACAATTAGTACCCATGCACATGCACCCTTTGCAGAATATTGAAAAACTAATTCCTATCTTCCTACAACCGCAGTTTTTTGTACATCCTTTGGTACATTTACATGCTATTTTTTCAAGCAAAGCTTGTGGTGCAGGAGCTTTGACAGTAAATATTGGAATTAATCCATATTTTGAAGTTTGCCCGGCCGAGTTAAGTGGATCCAAAGTATTACCTATAAAAAATAAGATTCAATCATAACACACAATCACATAAAAAAGTTATAAGGAGAAATTTAAAAAATAATCCTAAAATCAAAAATCGTTGTAAGTACTTATTACATTTTGAAAAAGCATATCTTATTCAAAAATAATCCTAGAATTTTTTATAATACACCATTTTAAAGTAAACAGAATCCATCAATTATAAACAGAATAAGCTTTCTTTTTTATTATATAATATATACCTAAATGTAGAAGAAAAAAAGTTATAATGGGAAATTTAAAAAATAATCGTAAAAAATATAAAAACTTGTTAAAAGTATAAAATCTTGAAAAAGGTAACCTCTTTAAAAGAAGTCGTACAACATTATACAGTAGAACATTTTAAAGGTAATTGATTTCTATTCCTCTTACATGTACCATTGTATATGCCTAAAGTTGCGTAGAAAAAAGTTACAGAAAAATATTTGCGAAATAACAAGGAAAATTGCCCAAAATTGCTGTGAGTGGCGAACTTTGAAAAATCATATTGCGAAAACTGTAAATCCTAACGACCTCTACTAAGCATCATTTTAAAGAGAAAATATGTAAGTTTTTTTTCTGTGAAGCAATATCTATACCTATATCCCCGTGGACAAAAGTTATGGGACAAAAACAAAATTTCTTTCTTTTGGGTTTCTTTGGGCTTTTTCCTTTGAATATATTTTTGTAAAAAAAAGTATCTTTGACTTTAAAAAGTTATATTTAGATAGGAAATTTAACCAGGTACAATTTTTATGTAGACGTGTTTGTACCAAAAGTGCATAGAACTCACCCTAATGTAACCTGTGCCCAGGGACTAATTCACCCATTTCTCAAAAACGCACCCCTTTAAATGGTAGCACTCCACGGTTTTTTCATATATAGAGATTCATTGACCATATGAAGTAATAAAACCCCGTTAACGTTGTAGTTCCTTTCTATAGTACATAATCAATAGCCTATCGACCACGTACATTCAATCTCAGTTTATTTTGATTAATCGCGGCAGGTAAAGTAAAATTCTTCTTTCAGTACAATAAAGTGTTACTTTACTGCCGCAAATGGTGTCAAATGAGTACAATAATAAATGAATTTAGTGACGGTTGGCGATAAAAATATTTATAATACTTAGTGCTTACATTATAGTTAATTCGAAACAATTTTAAGTTACCTATTAATTTAATAAACATAATTTTAAGATAAGTGGAAGACCCTGTATCCTAGTGACTTTACCGGAACAGGTTTAGAACGCGAAAAACAAGATTCAATTCAATGTGAACACTGTATTCCCACTTGTTCTGATACTATGTATGATGTATCCAGCGAATTTGCTATAATCTATGAAAATGGGTGAGAATATATTTTTATTTTATCGGATACCTTCCAACACATGGTTTAAATATACAACTAACTACTGGTATTTTATGTTGTCTTTTATTTTTCTTGCATTTCTTTTCTTTTTATTGTCTTTATTCTCGACTTTTATTCGTTTCCTCTTTTCTTTTCTCTCTACTTTTGTTTTTGATTGTTTACTTGTTGTTTGTTTTAATGTATAATAGAAGCTTGGAAAAGACTGCCAGTAAAATATCTAACAGGACCAATAATCTAAAAAAGTTTTATAGTCCAGAGAAATAAAAGGTATTTCCGCGACTTTGACCCAGTCAGGTGTTTGACAACTTCTTTGAGTTTTATGGACTTCGTTAACCCAAACCTCTATTTTTCCTTGCAGTGGTTTTGGAGGAGTTCTTAAATTATATATTAACATTTTAGGCCAAAAATGCACCAGTTTAAGAACTATTATCTACCAGTAGAAAGTAAAGGATTTAAAAAAATGGTACATTCTTGACATTAAATTGTTAATAATTTAAAACGTCCAACAAACGCACTGCAGGAAACATAGAAATTTTGGTTAGTGATGACCAAAAACTCAAAAAAAATCTTAGATATCTGGCATGGGTGTCTGGTAAAAAAGTCTCCATTAAAAGACTCCATCCAATCGAAGGATTTTGCAAACGTAAATATGATAGAGATTGAATTTTTGCATTTTTTATGTTCTAAGTAAATTTTTTATATTATTGTTATTGTTATTAAATTTTTGTAGATCATTTTTGAACACACCTATGATGTTGAAAGGAAGCTATAATTAGCTTACCTTAGCTTAGTACCATCTTTTTAATTTCAGTACTTTAATTACGTCTCAACAGCAACTGAACTAATTTTTCTTCGTTATTGATATTTTATGCACTTTCCGGCATTTAAATTTTATTCTTTTTGATATAAGAGTCATGCTGATTGACATAGAGTCCATGCCAGTAAAAAAAGTAAACATTTTAATAATCACAAAAATCATTGTTTTTAGGAGCGTTGCTAATTATAGCCTTGTCCATATATCATACGAAAAGTCACTAGGAATGTTTAATAAACAAGACGCTTACTTTTATTGGTTCGACATGCTAAGTAAGTGTTTATTATTTTTCTTTTTGTTTTTGAGTTTTGTAAAGCACTTCTATAGATACGTGTTTTCACATGGTCTCACACAGTGTCTTCTTTCATTTTGCATTGTCAGTAGCATGGTTCATTCACCTTACCTAGTTTGTATTGGTGACCATCTTGATCTTTCGTTTATTGAAGTTCATCAAATTATTCCAGAGTTTTTATCATTATTTTTGATTATTTTGATGAAAATACTACTTCAACATAATTGTATTCTATTAAAGAGCTGCTTTCTTTCTCTTCTGAGATCAGACATCTCAGTATTACAACAAGCGGGCGACTTTTTTTAACGGACAATTTTCCTCATATGCGACGAGTATTACATGTTGCAAACAGTCTACTTCCATCTCAACCTCAACGTTGTTTTTCAGCCTTTTAGGATAATTTCGTCCTTTGTTTTAAAATCCTTCCCAAAGAATTCTAAATCGGTCAGCTTAGGGTCTTTATAAAACATAAAATATAAAGGAAAAGATTCCTCTCATTGGCTGTATACCATAATAAAAACTTACTAATGAAGTAAAAACCTCACATGTAGGTAGGTGGTATATAATGTATTAAAAATTTTTTTCTAAAAATGATCCAAGATGGATAAAATCACAAACGTTTTCGGACCAATCAGTCCATCATCAGGTGGTAGAAACCTAAAATAAGCAAACCACTGTATTAAAAAAGCCAAGATGAAATTTGACTGTCTGAAAGTTAGGAAAATTACAACATGTGGTTACTTACTTCAGATCCAAAGTAGTTGGAACTAGCTACCTATTTAGGCCAAAAGACCTTAATGTAATAATAATTATGCCATTTAGGCTACAAAAATGTCGACAATAAGTCGATGTCACAAGAAATTAAATTGCAACGGTATTACAAAGTGCAAAGTAGCAAAATTTTCTTTTTATTTTATTTTTATTTTTCTTCAGTTTATTTTTCTTTTTGTTCTTCTTTTTACCAAGTGACGTCATTACCTGTTGGCAAAATTTTCGCTTTCACCGCCATGAAATTTTCATAAATAATTTCATGTGACTATTAATTTAAATTGTTTATTCTTACTCATTTATTTAATATCTAATTAAATTCATTCAGTTAAGTAATAGCTATTTGTATAACAAGGGAGGAAAGTGTAACTTTTCCTCCCGAGAATGAAGTTTACTGCCCGACGCGTAGCGGAGGGCAGTAATCATTCAAGGGAGGAAAAGGCACTTTACTCCCATGTTATACATATGGGTTTTCCACCTTCCTCAAATAACAAGTCATTTTTTAATTTTTACTTAATTTATTTATGTAACTAACCAACAAAATGTATTAGAACTAAAACAACAAGTAGGTACAATATAACTGTCAACTGTCAAATATAAGTCAAATTATTAATGTAAACATTGTTAAATCAAACTAACAATTTACTGTTTTTTACCATTCTGCAAAATACAGGATGTTTTATAAATAAACGTTAAAATGTATAGATACTTCGTAATAGAAAATAGATATTATACAGGGCGTCAATAAGTTATATTTCATGAATGAAATACCATGACGTCACTTTTACTTTTCCTCCCTAGGGAGGAAAAATATTTTCCTCCCTAGGGAGGAAAAGTACAACTTTGCTCCCTACAATCAGGTCCGGAAAAGTATACTTTCGGTAGAGGTAGGTGGAAAAAATATTTTTTATATTCTTTGCATTTCTAAAATACAATATAACTACATACACATAAAATTCCCTAGAAGGTCTTGTCAATATCCGTTCAATGTCATATCTTAGTCTGTCAGTTTGAGGCCAAGATGAAGACCACTTGTAATACCGTTGCAATTTAATTTCTTGTGACATCGACTTATTGTCGACATTTTTGTAGCCTAAATGGCATAATTATTATTACATTGAGGTCTTTTGACCTAAATATGTAGCTAGTTCCAACTACTTTGGATCTGAAGTAAGTAACCACATGTTGTAATTTTCCTAACTTTCAGACAGTCAAATTTCATCTTGGCTTTTTTAATACAGTGGTTTGCTTATTTTAGGTTTCTACCACCTGATGATGGACTGATTGGTCCGAAAACGTTTTGATTTTATCCATCTTGGATCATTTTTAGAAAAAATTTTTTAATACATTATATACCACCTACCTACATGTGAGGTTTTTACTTCATTAGTAAGTCTTTATAAAACCTTTGTTCCGATTTTACTGAGTTTATCTTAAGCATGTGTATGCATGATCCGATAGGGATAACGCATTCGACGTATGCCAATTAGATATCATGTCTCCAATCCTCATAGAACATAGGCTTAGGTTGATCAGTGGTTCTGCTCATGATGTTCTGAAGGTGGGTTTATTACCCCTGTTCAGCAAATCAAGTTTAATGGGCTTTGGAACCTACTCCAATAATAACTTCTGTGCGCTTATTTTTGGTACATTTTAGAAGGTTTTGTAAGTTAGTTCATGGAAGTTGTTTTTTAGAATCAATAATAAGGTAAAGAGAGGCAACAATCGTCTCTATAACCAACCCATTGCAGTTCAGTTTCTCCTTCATTTATCAACGGTTCTTGAATAAGCATCACGTCAATATTCTTCTCAGCTATTCTAGGACAACTAGAGCTTCATGATACGATACAATATTGATACTTTTTAAGTACTGAGTATTGTATTGGTTTTGCCAATGAAGTATCGTATCCTGTATCGATATCGGGAATACTTTTTTATAAAAATATCGTATTGGTATTGATTATTGATACTCGACAAAAAATTGACATAAAAAGAATTAGATTACTCAAAAAACGATTCTTGGTCATTTGTCACTATATTTATTAAAAAAATTTCTTAAAATATACAAGAAATGGGATAAATTACATTGTAAACTCACAAATATTATCCTTTAAAGAGCTTTTCATCCATCTGTTCACACAAATGAGTTCTTTGATACTTTTATCTTTTAAAGAGCATCTTTATTTGTTAGTACCAGCGCTGCTTCACAAAAAAGCCACTTGACTGGCACGGACGTCGCTTGGACACACAAAAAAATATCCCTAGCTTCTTCTTCTTCTTTATGTGCCGTCTTCTACCGAAGGTTGGCGACCATCAAACGATAAGTTTCTCTGTTTTGTGCCGCATGTGTTATGTTCGCAGCTTCTGGTATTTGAAACCATTCTCTCAAGTTTCTCAGCCAGGATTTCTTCTTTCTGCCCAAACCTCTTCTACCTTCAATATTGCCTTCGACGATAAGCTGTAGCAGACTGTACTTATCATTACGGAACACATGGCCCAGGTATGACGCTTTCCTCCTTTTAACAGTTGTTAACAATTCCAACTCTTTACCCATTCGTCTCAATACCTCTGTGTTGGTCACTCTGTCTGTCCAAGGAATTCTCAGTATGCGTCGATACAGCCACATTTCTAGAGCCGCTAACTTCTTTATAGTTGCTGCTGTTAACGTCTACCCTTCTACTCCGTAAAGTAGCGTAGAGAGTACATAGCATTTTGTGGCGCGCCATCGGAGGTTAACGCTTAGGTTGCGGTTGCTTAAGAGCTTTCTCATTTTTATGAATTTGGATCTTGCTATTTCAATTCGGATCCTAATCTCTACGTCTGGGTCCCACTTATCATTTACTGTATATCCCAGATATTTAAATCGGTGTACTCTTTCAATACGTTCGGCTTCAATATTCAGGTCGATATGTTGAAGGTTCTTTTTACTGATCACCATAAATTTAGTTTTCTTTCTATTGATCTTCAGTCCAAATTGATTGCCAGTTGTATTTACTCTATTTAGCATCATCTGTAAATCTTCGATGTTATCGGCTACTATAATAGTATCATCTGCATATCGAAAATTACTTATTGGTACGCCATTAATCTTGATGCCCTCATTGTACTCTTCTAGTGCCTCTAGAAATATTTGTTCCGTGTACAGGTTGAAAAGCAGTGGCGAAAGAATACAGCCCTGTCTAACCCCTCTAGAAATGGTTATGTTTTCACTCACCATATGTCCATTCTTTATGTGGGCTGTTTGATTCCAATATAGATTTTTTATAATCTGGAAGTCCTGAAAGATGTAATAGTTCTATGTGTTTGTCATGTTTGATAGTATCAAATGCTTTCTCATAGTCGATAAAACAGGCGTAAACATCTTTCTGTTGATCCAGGCATTTTTGAATCAAGACTTGTATTGCAAATAGGGGCTCTCGAGTTCCAAAACCGCATCTAAAACCGAACTGTGTTTTACTTATGCTGTGTTCTAATTTTGCTCGTATTCTGGAATGGATAATACGCAAGAATACTTTAAGGGTATGACTTATTAAACTTATAAGGCGATATTCGCTACACGTCTTAGAATTGGATTTATTTCTTGGAAAGGGGCACAAATGTAGATTTCAGCCAGTCCGATGGAATTTGACCAGTATCGTATATCTTATTGAACAGTTTCAATACTACATTCATGTTGTTCTCGTTAAAAACTTTTAAAAATTCGACTGGTATTTCATCGCATCCTGTTGCTTTCCCATCTTTCGTTTGATTTATAGCTTTTATCACCTCAGTTTTCAATATTTTTGGTCCATTCAGATCAAGAGTGTTCGTAGAAATATGACGATAATCCGTAAACAAATCTTTTATGTAAATTGCCCAAGTCTGTAACTGTTCTTCTTTATGTACAATAAGTTTGTTGTTCTCGTCTATTAACTTACCAAACTGTTTTTTCTTGTAAGTATAAGTAAACCCCTTAATTTTTTTATGCATGTTAAAACTATCGTGTCTTCGTTCTAGCTCTTCTATCTCTTGACATTTTTCTTGTAACCATTTCTCTTTGGATTCTTTAATCTTTCTGCTGACAGTTCTATCCAGTTCTTTATATTGTTCGGGATTATTCTTATTTTCCCTCCTTCTGTCTATGAGGTGTAATATTTCATCTGTCATCCATTCGTTCTTCTTCTTCCGCTCGTAGTCACCAATTACTACTTTCGCACCGTTGCATATAGCGTCCCTTAAGTTGATCCAGTCTCTTTCAATATCATCAGTATTGGTTGTTAAAGCAACATTACTATTAATGCTATTTGTAAGCTTGACTTTTATCTCGGGATTTCTAAGTTGATCCATATCTAATCTTTTGTTATTCTGTTTCTGGATTAAGGTTTTTAGTCTGACTCGTAATTGGGCTACAAGAGGATTATGGTCAGAGTTTATATCAGCTCCAGGATATGTTTTGGCTGATATTATTGCGTTACGGAATCGTTTGTTGATTGTTATAAAGTCTATCTGATTTCTAACGATGTACCCAGACTTGTCCTGTGGTGCCCTAGCTAACCGAGATAAAACGGGAAAACACTACTATATGATTTCCACCATAATAAAATATTTGTGTCTGGTCCAGTGAGACTGCAAGTAGTTTTCAGTTTCCTTTTTAAAAACATCGATATTATCTGATGATTTTAAAAATAAAATATCGAAATTGATGGATTTATCGTTCTTCTCTCTCGCACTAATGGAGAGCATACGCGCTTGTGCGTCTTATAATTCTTATAATATGTAGTTTAACTGTAAAATAGGGCTTATGCAGGACTCACGTGGCGTTTTATTTTTTTCTCGATATCGATATTTTCAATAATATCGAGGCAAGCGTATCGACAATACAAGAGTATTGTATTGATTTCAGATAATGAGTATCGTATCGACATTATTAAAGGTATGTACATTAGGGTGGAACGAAAAATTCGAAGTCATTATTTTTTATGGAGCTAGTGCGAAAAAGTTGTGTTTTGATGTATAATAATACTGTAAGAAATCTTTTTTGTATTGGACCCTATCTTCAGGTTTCATATTAAATTTAAATTTTTGGGAATAACAAAAAAAAAATTTTACAAATTTATTTTTTATCAGTTCTTTTAATCTAAATAATTGTTTTATGATACAATATACATTTTAAGATGGGTAGTCTGACTTTGTGTTAAAAACGGCATAATATTTCTAGACGGCAACCTTAAACGAATAAAGCCATCCCTTGATTCTGGTCCACAAACAGCAGCTGATGCTTCAGTTATGTACTAACTTAGCAGTTCTTGCCACGGATTTTGTATGACAAGGGCAATTTAAGACCTCTATGTTGTTGTAATTCCCAGAATCAATCATATCCCTTACATCTTCATTGGAAATATGTTTTAGCAAAGGAGGAGCCGTAACTTTGAATCCAGAAATAGAAATTAAGTCATTATAATCTGCAGCACTAAAATTTAATGTTGGTATTTTGAATCTCCGGATCTTTTTTTCTTTCTGACTTTCTCTAGCTTTCAGCACTCTGCGTAGTCCTAGCTCCCGTATATGTTTTCGTTCATCTTTCATCATACCGAGTAATACATTTTCGGGATGGGCAAAATAAGCATTCCTTTGGATAATGGCATCGACAATTTTTCTTTGGTCAACTGGTAGAAATCGTGAATAATGGATCATTCGCCATAAATGTTTTGAACCATTAGAACAGCTAGGATACAGTATTATATAAAACCAAACTGGTGCATACACTTTTTGGATGAAACTTACTCACATAATTAATTGGGGGCTGGGACATTCAGTTACAACATACAATCGAAGCAACCGATTATCAACTGTCAGCCTTTATCAATTTGCGTGTGATATTTTTCCAGGTTTTTTGAAGCTCAAATCATTAAGACATTTTCCTGCAGCAACTGCTTGACTGATTTGGTACAAGTACTTCTGATCGGTACTAAGGTCTGTTGTTTCTAATAATATTGCTAGGTTGATTTCTATCGCGACAAAATCGACAACAGCCTTCTGTTCACAGCGTTCCAGAAGTTTCCCTGAAAAACCAAGTTTCCCCATTGGCCCTGAAAAATCAAATTGTCCACTGGTGCGTACATCTAACTGTTGAATTAAATGACGTAGAGGTAGCTCATTGCAATGAAATAAGCATACTAGCCATTGAAGTGAAATGCCGCAGTATTTGTGACGTAGATGGTTGCCAACTGTTGACAAAGGAGCAATGAATTCTTCTTCATGATCATCTGCATCAGAAGAATTTGAGTCCGACAAGCTGCTACTTATCGAAGGATTAGAGGAATCAACGGTACATCCTTTAAGAACAATTTTGTCAGTATTATATTTTTGAGAACTTGCCTTTGCCTTCATGGTTCTTTCCATTTTCTTCCTTATTGCTGAGATAGAGAAGCTGCTACTTATGAAAGGATTAGAGGAATCAAGTACATCCTTTAAGAACAATTTTGTCAGTATTATATTTTTGAGAACTTGCCTTTGCCTTCATAGTTCTTTCCATTTTCTTCCTTATTGCTGCAGACAATATCCACTGGTCCAATTGCCATTTTTCGACAGGATCGTTGATCTTGAAGAAAAATTCGCTCATTTTGTGGTACTTTCTTGATTTTATCACAAGTACATACACACAGTTCCAGTAATGTTGCACTTGCAAGCCGCGATATTCAATAACTTTTTACACTCCTTTCGAAACTGGTGTACCTATCGCTTAAGATTTTGATACTCTGTAGAAATATTTTTAATCATATCTTGAATGCACTTATGCGATCATACTGGAATAGAAGCTTTTATTCATATCTGTTCTACTTTCGTTGCAACGGCATTCAAGACGTCGGCGATAGATAGACCTTTATTATTATTTGTCAACTTAGGTTCATTACGAATAAAGTGAAAGCATTTTAGAACGTCACACTTAGTTGGTAAAACACGATCATTGAAATTTGATGAGAGCCATATTGATTTTTTCGACAAAAATAATTTTTTTGTTTTTTCATTTTTCAAATTCAATATGGAACCTCAATAAATTTTTTTATTTCAAAATGCTCTCGCACCCATTGTTTTCATCACCTGACACAACTTTTAAACGATAGCCACAAGAATTTTTCTTTCCTTTTATTTTTTTGTCCTATTTCGTTCAACCCTAATGTACATATTGTATCGGTATCATTTTGATTTTCGATACGATATCAATACAATATCGATATTTTTATCGAATATCGTAAAGCTCTAAGCACAACAGTTCTGATGTTGTTTTTTGTGCTGCAAATTGATCTGCACGATCTTACCAATTAAAATTCTTTAAAGCAATTGAGTTATTTTTGAGGCCTCAGACCCTTTGGTAATTTCTTCCACCTGCGTAGATTCCCTTTTGGCCTCTTGCGCTTTGGAAGTATTGGTTGCAGGATTTGGTTCCCCAATGTTTCTCGCCTGTTTTTTGCTCTCTTCCAACTTTTTGCACTGAACTAATGAATATGATAGAAAAATATGGAAAAGAACAAACGTGGTTATATTTTTCACATTTTGGGTTTATATGACTGTGGGCATTCGCCAATTTTACGTTTTCACATTATACACAAAAAATTGTCAGAAAAGCTCTTTAATTGTTCAGCTTTTCTGTTACCGACTAATTATATAATTTGCACTTGAAGTTTTAATGTTATTTGATAAACTTATTTTACAATAAAAAAAAACTTTTAATCCTTATTTTTAGGTATGTTTGGGGGAATATGCAGTATCACTATGGGTTTAAGTTTTGTCTCTGTAGTGGAAATCTTCTATTTCTTAATCTTCGTGGGTATAAAGAAACATTTAAGAAAAAAGCGTAATAAAGGATTCCACGATGAGCACGTTTTAGAATGAACTAATATACAGGAAACAACTCAGGGAAAATATTACTTAGTAGTACAAATTTTAGTGTTAGTAGATGAAATTTGTTGAATAAAGTTTATGCACTCTTAATTAGTATTATTAATTAGCACAAATACACTACTAATTAGTATTATTAATTAGCATTAGGTGTGCTAATTATATACCACAAAATATGTTTTAAAATACAAAATACCACAATTTTTTATAATTAGTAATAGTCCATTTACTCACGGTTTTTGCTAAAAATTTTGAAGAACCGCTTGGATTATCATGAAATTTGGCATCATAGTATGTCAAAGAAAAAAAAACGGGATATTGTGCCGATGTCTGCTTTTGCCTTGTGGGTGACTTTTATGGAAATGGATAAACTGCCTAATTCTAAGCAACTTTTGTGCTATAGCGTTTTTTCACTAACTTAACACTTTTTGAGTTATTTGCCAGTGAATATTTAAATTTTTCAACAAAAAACCACGTTTTTAGACAAATTTTAGACAAACCACGTTTTTCACAAATAACTCAAGAAGTAGGTATTTTATCGAAAAAATATGATGTACATATGAGGTGTCTAGACCCAGTAGAAGCAGAATTGTAGCTAATGAGAAATAGGTCCATATTTGTCAAATTCCAAATCGAATATTTCAACATAAAATAACCAAAAAATACTCATTACAACTGTTTGTGTTAAAAGTGTTATAAAAGCTCTATTTTTGTTTAGTTTCTAGCATCAAAAGTAAGCAAGTTACGCCAAAAATAAAGATGGTCCCTTTTTTTTGGTAAAAAAATTGAGAAAATCACCCCCAAATTAGCATCTCCAATGAAATTAATAGTCACTGCTTCACAACTTACTTATGTTTTATTCAAGCGATCTGTAAGTTTGATAGGTTCAAAGTAGGTACTTTTTTTTGAAAAAAACAATGGTATTAAAGTAAAAATTTTTAAAGTTATACTTCTTTACGATCGAGAGTGAAATTTTATAATACCGGGCGCATGCGCACACAGACAGTATGTAGTTCGTTTTTAATCTTTCAAGATATGTATGTATCAGCGCTGTCATCGCAAGTCATTAAAAGGATGTATTAGTGTTTTTAGTAAATGTATTATTTATTATAATTTTTGTGTCTTTGGATTTGTCTTCCTCGAGAATAAGATATTTTATAATAATAATGAGTATATATAAAGTATTTTTGTATACTTCACTTGGTCTATTAAATTTGTCAGTATGTATGAGAAATCTTGTAACCTGTCAAAGCGAAGGGAATATAGCTCAGTGGGAGAGTGTGTGACCGGAGATCGAGAGGTCCCGAGTCCAAATCCCGGACGATTCATATTCTATTTTTTTTTTAATTTTTGGTATCGTTTTAATAAAAATTTTTTAAAAGAGGTAGGTAAGAAAGTTATTTTAATATTTAAATAAAATTTAAATATGTAACCTGTTAAGTATATTAATAGAAGTATAACTTCTTACGTGCGTACAAAGTACACACACATTCTTTTTTAATTTTTAATTTTGAGAAAAATACTTTTTTTCAAAATGTCTTGATGGTACCAAAAAATAATCTCAAAGAGTAAAAAATGTAGGTTTTGCTTTTCTGAATAGTATGAATTTTTTGTTTTTGTGTGGGGCAAAAAATGTTTAAGATATGGCCGTTCAAAATTTGCAGACACTAGTGATAAGTGACTTTTTTATGTCCTTTCAACTACAGCCCTATCAAAAATAAACACTTTGAACCGATGAAACTTACACATCATATAAACAATACATACTTACACGAGTAAAGCAACTTGTGAAGCGGTAACGATTAATTTCATTTGGGATGGTAATTAGGGGGAGATTTTCACGATCTTTTTACACAAAAAGAAACTCACTTTATTTTGAGCTACCTCGCTTACTTTTGATGCCAGAAACTTTTTTAAAAAACAAAAATAAACCTTTTTAAACACTTTAAAAGAGTTCAAATGAGTTTTGCCCAAAAAGTGCTTCATTTTTGGTTATTTCACGTTGAAATATTCGGTTTGGAATTTGATGAATATGAACCTATTTTTCATTAGCTACGAGTACAACCCTACTTCTACTGCGTATAGAGACCTCATACATACATTTTTTTTACCTTTTTTTTTGTTCTTTATTTTTCCAAAGAATGGAGTTCTTTTTAAAAAACTGTCTAAAAACGTAGTACTCATATTGCTTTGTAATCACATTGTCTATGCGCCCTGGTCTATTAGGTATTAATTGATTTTGTTATACATAATACATATTATAATTTTCTCAAATTATAATCTAACATTTTAAGGGCCGGTTGTTCGAACGCTAATCAACAATGATCACTATCAAATATTTAATTACTGTCACGAAACTGTCAATGTCAACTTTGTTTGAGTTGCTGAAAACATAATTGATTACAATTATGAGATTTATTCATCAATTATGTTAATTATTGTTATGTTAATTGATTAACAAGTCTCATAATTGCAATCAATTATGTTTTCAGCAACCCAAACAAAGTTGACATTGACAGTTGATGACAGTAATTAAATATTTGATAATGATCATTGTTGATTAGCGTTCGAACAACCGGCCCTTAATCTAATATATCTGATAACTCTACTCAAAAAATTACATTTTTAATTTATAAAAACAACATAACCTAAAATTTATGGTATGTCAAATTTTCTGTCCATTTCATGTCAGTTTATGCACCGTGTAATCACTTTATTGCAGAAAGCTAGTTGCAACTTATTGCAGAAGTTCTTGCTGCAAGAACTTGTGCAATAAATTTCGCAATTACTTGCATCGTGTAAAGTGGCTATTGGTGCCGTGCAAGTTCGGAAAAGCGACACCTGGTTTCTTAGCTCTGCACTTTTATTCGCACTTTTAATTATATTGGCCAATCATATGGTCCTGGTTACTGGATAATTGTCAAGGCCATAGTCAAAAAAAAATAAGAAAAAATAAGATGTACGTTACGTTATTAAAACGTAAATAATTGTATGTAGTAAATAAAATTAGTTATTAAAATGCAGTACTGCAAGCAAAATACAATTAATTAAATTTACCTTTACATAATAATTGCATATCATATCGATATTGTGGAGCAATATATAATTTTTCCTCTTAAATGACAACAGGTATGAAATGTACGTCAAATTGGCAATTTCAATTGACAATATGAATTATTTAAGAAAGTTGCAATATTTCTCCGCTATTCGAACACGATCGTTTCGCGTATTCCTTCCGAGTACTTGCACACCGCGAATTAGAAAAGACAGCAAGAGACGGTTCCCTAATAGGAAGACGATCAGTAGGAATACCATTAAAACCATGGAACGACACCTTAACATTGAAAAACAGAAAAAGTGATGTCTGCACAAAAAGAAGAAGAAGACAGAGAAAATAAAGTGAAATAAAAATAGATTTGGGAAGGTATGGGCTGCTCTGTGCATCGAGGTGTAACGCCGATATCAAGGAGGTCATTGGTCAATATCCACTTTGAGTGGTCTAGCCTTCTTTGTCTGTCACATGCGCGGGATTGCTTGGTTAAAAGAGATAGATAGACACCTATCGACTGCCCGCGCGTTACGCTATTTTGCTCAGTATGCCTTGTCTATCCTTAATATGTCTATGGTTTTAATACGTCTACATCTTGACGCAAAAGAAAGACGAAGACGGAAATGAAACAAACAATTATAATGAATCCGGAACCAATTGAATAGATTCCAAATACAACCTTAATGGATTTTTCTTAGATATGCAATAACAAATTAAGTTGATTACATACTAAGAAAATAATAAAAAATAATTTGTTGTGGAACTATACCTCTGTATCGTTAACATTAATAAATGACAAAAGTTCAAAATAAAACATCAATTTCCAATTAAACACTATGCGCAAAAAAATAAGTGACACCAATTAGAGTGACAGTAAAATAAATCATTCTAGCAAATGATGCATGTTAATTAATATTCATATTATAATCCAATGTTCGATACGAATCGAACTTTTGTGAACTCGAGTAATTTATCGGTAAACAAAAAGGTTGTAGTGGAGTCAATGGAGTTTTTACTTACGGAAAAAATCAAACAAAATATATTTTTTTATAATTTTATTAATGTCTGGTTGCACCTTCTTCTTTATGTGCCGTCTTCTACCGAAGGTTGGCGACCATCAAACGATAGGTTTCTCTGTTTTGTGCCGCATGTATTATGTTCGCAGCTTCTGGTATTTGAAACCATTCTCTCAAGTTTCTCAGCCAGGATTTCTTCTTCCTGCCCAAACCTCTTCTACCTTCAATCTTGCCTTCGACGATAAGCTGTAGCAGACTGTACTTATCATTACGGAACACATGGCCCAGGTATGACGCTTTCCTCTCTTTAACAGTTGTTAACAATTCCAACTCTTTACCCATTCGTCTCAATACCTCTGTGTTGGTCACTCTGTCTGTCCAAGGAATTCTCAGTATGCGTCGATACAGCCACATTTCTAGAGCCGCTAACTTCTTTATAGTTGCTGCTGTTAACGTCCACCCTTCTACTCCGTAAAGTAGCGTAGAGAGTACATAGCATTTTGTGGCGCGCCATCGGAGGTTAACGCTTAGGTTGCGGTTGCTTAAGAGCTTTCTCATTTTTATGAATTTGGATCTTGCTATTTCAATTCGGATCCTAATCTCTACGTCTGGGTCCCACTTATCATTTACTGTATATCCCAGATATTTAAATCGGTGTACTCTTTCAATACGTTCGGCTTCAATATTCAGGTCGATATGTTGAATGTTCTTTTTACTGATCACCATAAATTTAGTTTTCTTTCTATTGATCTTCAGTCCAAATTGGTTGCCAGTTGTATTTACTCTATTTAGCATCATCTGTAAATCTTCGATGTTATCGGCTAGTATAACAGTATCATCTGCATATCGAAAATTACTTATTGGTACGCCATTAATCTTGATGCCCTCATTGTACTCTTCTAGTGCCTCTAGAAATATTTGTTCCGTGTACACGTTGAAAAGCAGTGGCGAAAGAATACAGCCCTGTCTAACCCCTCTAGAAATGGTTATGTTTTCACTCACCATATGTCCATTCTTTATGTGAGCTGTTTGATTCCAATATAGATTTTTTATAATCTGGATGTCCTTAGTGTCAAGTCCTGAAAGATGTAATAGTTCTATGAGTTTGTCATGTTTGATAGTATCAAATGCTTTCTCATAGTCGATAAAACAGGCGTAAACATCTTTCTGTTGATCCAGGCATTTTTGAATCAAGACTTGTATTGCAAATAGGGGCTCTCGAGTTCCAAAACCGCATCTAAAACCGAACTGTGTTTTACTTATGCTGTGTTCTAATTTTGCTCGTTGGTTGCACCAACAAATCTTAATCTCCAGCTTAGCCCAGCTCAGCTTATAGAAAGGGTCGCTTTAAGTCTCACGTTGAACCATAATTTTCGATTCTTATCATTCTGGCAATCCACTGTGGCACGCTGAAAATTGATCTAAAACTCAATGGTGCAACTCATAGGTTTCATAATAGTTCACAGAAATAAGAAAAAAAATATCCTGTTGGTGACACAACCTCCTTCAGGCTGAAACCAAATTGTTTGAGTAATATGGACATCTATAATAATAACCTATATGTTTCCTGCAGCCGATTTTCATGATATACATAGTTATAAACAAATGAAAATCAAAAAACGGTAAATTTTCGCTCTTGTCTATTACCAAAAAGTTAAGCATTTTAAACAAATTTGAGAGTAAGAAACTCCTAAATCGTATAATAAACTTCAATATGGCGTTCGGTGAATATGTCTATCCTTATTGGTTGCTTAGAAAATTGCAAAATAAATCATACATTTTGAGTTTTTGTAAATATTCATAACTTATGTAAAAATTAACTTAGAACCTTATTACATGGATAGTCAAACAATTGGTCAAATAGTTTAAAAGTTATTTAATTTGTTTATCCCAAATTATTTTTTTTTGCAACACTATAAGTCAGAAAATGATGAAATTACAGTAACTCTTTGGATAGTTTATGAAAGAAGAAGATTTACACTATTAATTTAATTTAAAAAAATGACAGAACATGTGAATTAAAAAAAACCGGGGGGGGGGCTAACTTCTTTCCTAATTGTCCTACGACAATAGGGAACTTGCATAAATTTTTAAATTCGAAAAAAATGTTATAAATCACAACAGAACATAATTTAAAGCATGTATCAAAGATAAAAAAAAGTTTTGTTTGTCTTTCGTTTGGCCCCTAAAGACGATTAAAAATTCAAATTGAAACAGGTGGTCCAAAACGCATAGTGACGTCATATAGTTGTGCATGTACATTCTGCACCAAGAAAGTAAACAAAATTGTATATAATTTTAAATTAGACATTATAAACGTCAGTAGAAAATACAGTTATGTAACGTCACAAGCGTTTTTGATCGTTTGAACTATTTTACATTGGCTAAGGGTTCTTCTAAACCAAGGCCAGAAAACAGAAAAAATATATAGATTTTAAATTATCTTCTGAGTTATTATGAGGTTTTATCGCGTGAAAGTTTGGTAATATTATTTTTAAAGGAAACTGAATAATATTACGTAATAAAAAAATGTGTAAGTTCCCTCATAGGTTTGGCATTCGTTTTGACACTGACACTAAGTTTTATAAATATATTTGATAATTTCTATTTCTGATATATTTGAGTATTTTTAAGATATATTTTTTAAAATGACCGAAGAGGGTTTTTGTAAAGGGCAGTCTGATAACTTACCTATAGTTGATATGTGTATGGTGGCTACATATTTTCAAAAAAGTGAAAATTTTTCCGTCGGAGAAGTTCGGGGAGTTAAAGCAGATAAGTAAGTACATATACAGTAGGAAAAATGAAAGAATACCCATGAACGAACATATAAAACACGCTGTATTTTCCTCTCACCGTGTCACACAAAAAATTGGCCAGCGCAAGTACATGTAATAATTATTGTTACATGTACTTGCACTGGACAATTTTCTTTGTGACACGGTGACAGGAAAATACAGCGTGTTTTATATGTTCGTTCATGGGTATTCTTTCATTTTTCCGACTGTATATTATGTATACGCTGTGAGCTCGTACGTAGAGGGGATATTTACAAATTCGCGAGCGCCAGTAGTGGCAAGTCTGTAAACGTTTACCGGAAATTTGACATAAATGTCAAAGTCATTAATTTAAAATTAAAATTAAAAACATTAATTATAAAAAATATTAGTTGGTTAAAGCTGTGGTATATATTTTTACCTTAAATATACTTACGTTTTAAATGTTGAATTTAAGTTTATTTAATGTTCCGTAATATGTAATTATAAATTAATCTGCGCCATCTACACGATAATTGAGAAAGTATCCGAAGTAAGAAATTCATATTTTATCAATAGAACGTCAAAATGATTAGCAAAATCTTAAAAAAATCGATTACAATTTAATTAATTTTTTGCGTTGTAAATATTAAGCGATAACAATTAAATAATAAATTTAAAAATTACCAGTGAAAGTTGAATTAGTAATCCGCCAGGAGCGACACCAGCGAAGCTCAGAGCGTATATTATACTCCCATTATATCTACTAATTTTATACCGTGATTTTATTCTGATTATTATTCTCATAAGTATTTAACGATAAAACTTAGTAGGTACACACTTCCTATTAAGTATAGTGGCAATATTATAAAACACAGAAATAATATGAAAAATATACTTGTTTTATTTAACACTATTAAGCAGACAAAAGACTACTTACGATAAAATGATCTTGACATACATGAAGACCTTGTGTATTATCTGAAATATATTTTTTCGACATGCAAATAACCACTTTAAACGGCGTTTTTTATCCCCTGGTAATCTAATAAATATTTTATTGGGGTTTTGAATGCTTGTACTTGTACAGAATGGCACTAAACAATACTTATAAAGTTTTTCTTTATTTTCCATATTAATCTTTCTCTTTTTTCCTTCAAAAACTGTAAACTCCAATCCCAACAAACTGGTATATTTTTTATATTATTACAATGACATACGATAAAAAAATGTCATTACAATATAAATATTTTCCCATATTTCGCGACGATGCTGTGGCCAAATACCCAAGTAGGTGGAGGCCAATAAACTAAAGAAGAAGAAGGAGAATATACTTACATATAACCCTCCCACATCACTGATATGGATATAACCATATAAAAAACTAATGTAAAACTATGTGACGTCACGGGCCGTCTGAACTACTTTAAAATAAAGAAGACTTTAAATTTGTATTTCTAAGTTATTATGAGTTTTTGAAGCGGGAAATTTTGGAAATCTCATTTTTATACAAAACTGAACATTATTATGTAATAAAAAAAAATGTGCAAGTTCCACATTGTTTTTCTTTCTAAATGTGTATAAAAATTCAGTCTTTCTAAATGTAAAAAAATAATTTTTCTACGGGTAACGGTTAAAAAGTTATTCTAATTGTTTATAAGTAAGCAAAAAATCGACATGTTTTTGCAAAATACTTTTACACGGTTTAAAATTACTTTTTGTCGTTTTTTTTTAATTAAGTTAATAGTATGAATGATCTTCTTTCATAAACTGTCCGAAGTATTACTGTAACCTCATAATGTTCTGACTTATAGTGTTGCAAAAAATGAATTTGGGATAAACAAATTAAATAACTTTTAAACTATTTGACCGATTGTTTTAAAATTTAAAATATAATTTAAGCACAAGAAGTCTCAGCATTCTGTGTAATAAGAAGGTTCTAACTTAATTTTTATATAAGTTATGAACATTTATAAAATCTCAAAATTTATGATTTATTTTGAATTTTCTAAGCAACAAATAAGGATAAACATATTCAGCGAACGCCATATTGAAGTTTTTTGTATAATTTATGAGTTTATTATTCTCAAATTTGTTTAGAATGCTTCACTTTTTAGTAATAGACGAAAAAAGCGAAAATTTACCTTTTTTTGACCTTCATTTGTTTATAACTATGTATATCATCAAAATTGGCTGCAGGAAACATATAGGTTATTAATATAGATGTCCATACTACTCAAAAAATTTGGTTTCGGCCTGGAGGGGGATGTTTCACGAGAACAATCTAATTTTTTTGGACTATAAGCTGAGCTTAAGGCACGTCTTCAGCTTAAGATCTGTCGGTGCAACCTGGCATAAGAAATGTATAATAAACAACATATCAAAGATTCTACTCCAAAATTAGGTGCTTAATTTTTTGTTAAACAAATGAACTGCAAAATTAGTTGTTTAGTAAAATACCTACGAAAATATAAATTTTAGAAAAAAACTGGTCTGGCCATTGAAAAATTCAGAAAATTTTACACAAAAAAATCACATTATACAAAGATTTTTCTAAAATTAAATCTACAGTTTCTATAATTTTTTATTTATAACGGTTGAGCTACCTCTCTCACATTGGCGACTGTATGGGAGCTTTCGGCTAAGCGCGGAGATAATTCCACATAGCTTTTTAATGAATTAATCAAATTAAATTAACAAATTAATAATAAAAGAACAAGCTGAAAATGCGAGCATTATCATAACGAAAACTTTGTATATTTACGTATTTTAATTCATAATACGGAAAATTGCTATTATGAAAAGTAGTTTAGAATTAATAATTATGTTTTAATGTGCAATTATATCATTCTAATTTAAATGTTATGAACTATAAAGGTAGTTTACTCTTGATCGAATTTCACATTTTTTATATACCTCGTATAAAATTAATAAAATTTTATATACGATAGTTGCATCATAAATCTTAGAACATGAAGAGCTTTGTATGAAGAATAACTTTTCTTCGTCAAATTAAAAATAAAAGAGTTATAAATGAAAATGTTGATGGTATCCATAATTTTAGAAAAATCTTCAAATATTGTTTCTATTAGAAGGATGTAATTGCACATGTCAGACCATAATTTTTTATACCAAACAATATTATTTAACTCCGCCTCCGGTAAGTGCTGGGTGGATTGAGTAGCTCAGTAAATGCCGGTGCCGGTCCCAAGCCCGGATAAAGGAGGAGGGTTGAGGCGATGGGCTAGCAACTCGTCCCTTGTCAAAAGAAATAAATGCTACAAATTTCGACAAAACGCCTCGGAATGCGGACGGATCAAAATAAAGACGACTAATGCAACGGAAAAGGAAAATGATATTGGCTACATGGAATGTGCAAGGACTTAAAACCAAACAAGCAGAAGTATTCAAAGAATTAGCGGAAAGAAAAATAGATGTATGTGTTCTTATCGAAACCAAGAAAAAGGGAAAAGGAAATGAAGAGATAGGAGAGTATATACATACAGTCGGAAAAATGAAAGAATACCCATGGAAGAACATATAAAACACGCTGTATTTTCCTGTCACCATGTGACAAAGAAAATTGTCCAGTGCAAGTACATGTAACAATAATTATTACATGTACTTGCGCTGGCCAATTTTTTGTGTGACACGGTGACAGGAAAATACAGCGTGTTTTATATGTTCGTTCATGGGTATTCTTTCATTTTTGCTACTGTGTCTTCAGTGGAGTGAGCAAAGATAACAGAGCTAAGAGAGGAGTCTCTATTGCTATTCGAAAAAATCTTAAAAATAATATTAAATCGTGGACTGAAGTAAATGAACAACTGCTGATGCTGGAAATGACAAAGAATGGGCACAATATCGTAATTGTCGGAGTGTATGCCCCAAATGAAGATGCAGATCCAGAAAGTAAAGACGATTTCTACGACAAGATGAATGAAATAATCTCTCAAGTTAAAGATCACTGTGAAATCTATGTACTAGGAGATTTAAACGGCAGAGTAGGTAGGGAAGAAAATAATAGAGTCGTAGGAAGATATGGGGAACAAATAACCAATGACAACGGAATGCGTCTTAGAGATTTTTGTGAAACAATGTCTCTCAAGATTATGAATGGATTTTTTCAACATAGAGACATCCACAAATTTACATGGATACAACCTACTAGGAATCTGCGCTCGATAATCGACTATGTAATTCAACGTCAAACTTCCCAGCTGAAAACCACTGACGTAAGGGTATACCGTGGATCAGAATGTGGATCCGATCATCGCTTACTTATGGCCAACGTGATAGTTAACTATCGCAAAAACAATAATACTCAGGTACAGAATATAGAAAAGGGACAAGAAGTAAGATCTCATAAATATAACCTAGAAAGCTTGAAAGAAGACTCAACGAAATTTCTATATAAATTACGACTGGCCACAAAATTACAAAATGTGGGACGAGAAAATATAACAGCGGAAGAATTATACCAGCAAATTAAAAAATACATTCATGAGGCTGCAAGTGAAGCTTTGGGGTATAAATACAAACATGAAATAAAAAATACAGAATGGTGGTCGGAGAATATGCAAACGTTAGTAAACAAGAAGAAAACTGCTTATCAGAAATGGATGTCAACAAGAAAGGAGGAAGATCACAAGAGATATGCAGCATTAAATCGAGATGTAAAAAGAGAAGTAGTGAAAAGTAAAAATGAGATGTGGGACCGAAAATGCGCAGAAATGGATAGGTATATGGGTGGAACAAGAGTTGGGCAAGCGTGGAAGGTAATAAAGTCTCTCCAGAGGGAAGGAAAGGAAAAATCTAACATAAAGTTAATAGATCTTAAACAGTGGAAACACCATTATGAGATTTTACTGACAGAAGATAGATGTAAATTTCAAGAGATCGAAATGGAAGAATTAGCCGAACATACACAAATAGTTGAGATAACAACCGGAGAGTTAAGCGAAGCCCTCAAAAGATTTAAAAACGGTAAAGCAGCAGGACCTGGAGACATCCCAATTGAGTTGGTAAAGTACGGACCAAACATATTACATGAGATGTTGGTTCAACTATTTAATAAATGCTTAAAAGGACAAAATATCCCTGATGATTGGAATGTTGGATACATCAGCTCAGTATTCAAGAAAGGGGATAAACGCATATGCTCTAATTATAGAGGAATAACTGTTACCAGCTCAGTAGGGAGGTTGTACGGTCGAATAATAAAGAAAAGAATAGAATCAGAATACGAAGACATGGAAGAACAAAGTGGATTTCGTGCAGGAAGATCGTGCACTGATAATATATTCGTTCTGCAGCAGGTAATAGAAAAACGGAAGGCAAGGAATCTATCTACCCACCAATTGTTTGTAGATTTGGAGAAGGCATACGATCCGGTACCTTTGAAAAAACTGTTTCAAACATTAACGAAGGTAGGTCTCAGTAGAGAGTATGTGGATGCTATCGCAAATATATACAAAAATGCAAGAAGTGTCGTTAAAGAAGGAAACTTTATATCTGAATCATTCCCTATATCAAAGGGGCTTAAACAAGGATGTTGTCTGTCTCCGACTTTATTTAAAATATATATTCAATCATCGCTAGAGCAGTGGAGGAAACAAGTATCCGGAATGGGAATAGACATAGGCAGTGGTAAAAGTCTAGCAACTTTGTTTTTTGCAGATGATCAGGTAGTCGTAGCGAATGATGAGGAAGACATGGACTACATGTTTAGAAAACTAAAGAAAGAATATGAAAAATGGGGCCTCAATATGAATATGTCAAAGACAGAGTATCTTAAAATAGGGGATGATAAAGAAGATCCACAGTTAGAAATTAGAACCACGAAAAGATGTAATGAATATAAATATCTCGGATCTATAATATCTAAAGAAGGCACTACCAAAAGAGACATCGAAAAGAGAACGCAGCAGGGCAAAAAAGCGGTAAACATTCTGAGCTCTCTACTGTGGTCTAAAGATATAAGGCAAGAAAGGAAATTGATTATCGTACCTTGGTATAGCCTATTATGACTTATGGGGCAGAAGTTTGGCAGATGACAAAAAAAGATAGGAAAAGAATTGAAGTAGTAGAAATGGATTATCTAAGGAGAGCGTGTCGTATATCTAAAAAAGATCACATCAGGAATGAAGATATTAGAAGGAGGACACATACTGTATATTCCAGTGTAGATAAAATTGAAACTAGACAACTAGTGTGGTATGGTCACGTGAAACGAATGAATGAAGATAGATGGCCAAAGAAAGTTTTAAATTACATACTACACCAAAGAAGAAGGGGAAGACCTTCAGTTGCCTGGGAAGAAAATGTACGGCACATCATGAAAGATAGAGTCATCAAAGAAGACGAATGGATGGACAGAAAACGATGGCGGTCGAAATGCGAGAAGCGGCAGAGGCTGTAGGAACCTCGCTGATAGATAGAGACAATATTATTTCATATACTGTCGGTTCGCTAAACTCAGACAGAACTGGCTAGTGATTTTAGTCAATAATTTTACCAATTCGACAAAAAAATTATTTCTAAATAGTTAATAATTACTAAATAATTAGTAATTTTGCCAATTTCGGCAAAATTCTGAAAAAACAAAAAAATTACCTACTAAAATCACTAGCCAGTTGTGTCGAGTTGACCGAACCGACTAGGTATATTTTAATTTCATAGCAAATGGAACAGTCCATTTATCATAAAGGGGAGGCCGTATACTGGTATAAACCCTTTTAAAGCTGTCAATAAATTATTGCGTTTAAAATATACTCAAATTGTATTTTTGAACATCTTATTTATTTTATATAATAATTAAATTCACTATCATATGTCATTGATGTTTTATTAATACTTAATTTAAAATTTAGTTTGACATTCACGAAGTGTCAAACTCAAATTTAAATAACCTATGCTTTGCGTAACAAATCGAGATTTAAAAACTAGCCTACTTAATAGCAACGATTTCAGCTGGACGTGTAGTGTGTCGGTAGAAGATAAACTGATTGTGACGTCACATTTTAGAGTTTGAGGTCGATTATCTCGAAGACGGTTAGAAATATCGAAATGCCGTTTTCAGATTTGGATTCAGAAGAAAAAACTACATAAGAATCCATCGATAAATCTGATCTGAATATTGCAGGAGCGGCAACGCAATACCACACATACTTTTGCGAATTTATAAACGAAATGTTTTCGTTGAAAAAACGTTAAAAGTTTTTATAGTTATATTACAAATAAGGAAAAATAAGTGCATAAGTACAGTGGGGCGGAAAGTGGGACATGAATTTTGTTTAAAAATTATTTAAAAATGTGTTACTAATACAATTTTACCTATAAAAATTTTAAACTTGTACATTTTACTTTTCAAATATCGTACTAAACGATGTTTCATTCAAAAAAATCTCAAAAATTTTATTCATATGATACGAGACGTCTCAAAAAATGTTATTATTGTAACTTCGTAGTTTTACAGAATTACTATTACATTTAAGAGGCTATTATTCAAGTTTAAAGGGATTTATTACAATTAAATAGGTGTTGTTTTAAAGCTTAAGATGTAATATTTAAAATGCACTAAATTATTTTATTTGAGAAAATAAACAAAATTTAAAAAATGTAATGCAAAACCCAAAAAAAAAATATAAATTAAAAAAATATTTATAAAAAGTCATAAATTTTTTTTTCTGATCTGATATCATCTGATAGTTGCACGAGATTTTAGACTTAGACCGTGCAGAGTATTTCATGAAAAATAACTTTTTTTTCGTAAAATTGACAATAAAACAGTTTCCCATATGGTTTCAAGCTACGCAGACATGCTGTATAACAGCACATTTTTTGTTATAAAATTGTAATGTTAGAATCGAATTCAGCATAATCAAAAACAAAATAGAAACATTTTTGATGATTTACAAAGTAAAATGATGAATTATCCGTTATTTTTAGAATTGTAGGGGAGCAAAGTATACTAAATTTGCAGTCACTCGTTGGGGGCCTATTGGGTTGTGATTATTAGGTCCTAAAGCCAAAAAAAGTTAAGTAAAATTTTCCACTTTAGTGGGGACTTTCCATTTTTTAATTTAATTTTCCATTTTCAAACAATCGTTTTTTCCGATTATAGCGCCATCTATCCATAATTCGAAAAAATATCTCGAATAAAAGTTGCTTATTTATACGTAAAAAATCCAAATCGGCAATAAAAATTTTGGGGTACCATTTAAGATTTTAAAGTAACCCCCACCCCACCTTCGTGGGGGGTCCTGTTTAGTACCATTCGATAGATTTTTGAAAAATATTGAAGTCGTATTTTTTAGTTTTTCTATCTGACGTTCATTTCGCGAAACATTCGCTTTTTTTTGTGAAACTTTTTGACTCGCCCATTTTGTTACGCTCAAATCGTCAGATTTTTGAAATATATACGCTTTTGCACGTACTTAACTTACCTTATCTTAATCTGACAATTTCTAGTATTTTTAAGGATAGATTTTTTTCTCGTGCCCCCCTTAACGAACTTCCCTGTGTTAAGAGCCAATATATAGGGTGAGGCAGATAACTGGCCTATTAGAAAGGTCTCGAGAACTAAAGGTAACAGAATCATGAAAATTGGAATAAAGAAGTTATGAGGAATGATCTATTAAATGAAAATATTTTCATCTCGTTGCAACTTCCGGTTATACTGGAAGTTGATTATAACTTGTTTTTTTTTAATGGGACACCCTGTATATTTTTACATTTTTGGATTTTCCTCAATATCTTCTTTCCTGTAATATGAGATTTTGTAATATTATACAGGGTATTTTAAAAGATATTTACGTTTTTTATTAATTTCGTGGCAATATTCACACCCTGTATAATTGTAATAGTTTGACATTAAAATCTCTGCTTACGTTCAAATGATTTTTAATATAGTCTGCTATTGTTAAGAATCATTAGTATAGCTAAATCTTTAATTTTAGTATACAGGGTTGGTCGAAACTCGGAATGAATATTTTCTGAGTTTTCTTAAATAGAACACCCTGTATTTTAGTATTGTAATGAAATGATATTTCATAGTACTTTTTTATTTTATAAGTATTCCCTATACCTAACTGCTTTAGTTTGTGAGTTATTGGTGATTCAAGCTAATCATTAATTGCAACAAAAAATACGTAACATTTTATTAGGTTGGCCGTGAAAATATTCAATCACAAATAATTTTTCAGAAATAAATACATAATAATCCAGACTGATCCTTAAAATTACCAATAATGGTTTAGCTATCAAAATACCCACATAGTTAAGATTGTTGGTGCGATTAACAATTAAGCACAAATTAAAGCAGTTAGGTATAGGGAATGCTTAAGAAATAAAAAAGTACCCTAAAATATCATTTCATTACAATACTAAAATACAGGGTGTTCCATTTAAGAAAACTCAGAAAATACTCATTCCCAGTTTCAACCAACCCTGTACACTAAAATTAAAGATTTAGCTATACTAATGTTTCTTAACAATAGCAGACTATATTAAAAATCATTTGAACGTAAGTAGAGTTTTAGTTGTCAAACTACTACAATTCTACAGGGTGTGAATATTGCTACGAAATTAATAAAAAAACGCAATTATCTTTTAAAATACCCTGTATAACATTACAAATTCTCATATTTTAAGAAAGAAGACATAGAAGAGAATCCAAAAATGTAAAAATATACAGGGTGTCCCATTTAAAAAACCGAAGTTATATAACCGGAAGTTGCCAAGAGATGAAAATATTTTCATTTAATAGATCATCCTTCAAAACCCCTGTATTCCAATTTTCATGATCCTGTTGCCTTTAGTTCTCGAGATATTTCTAATAGGCCAGTTATCTGCCTCACCCTGTATAGTAGAGGTACATCTGCAGGGTACCAGGTTTCTCCCCATATGATAATCTGACGCGCTCGAGTAACAGCAAAAATCCCCGCTTGGGCTCCCCTACCATAATTATTTACACAAAATAGCTTTTATTATTTAAACAATTAATAAACAAGTAGCGGATAAATCTGTCAGTAGAACTTTTTACTTAATATTTATAAACCAACAAAAAAGGTTTTAGAAAAATATAAGCTTGTTTGAGTTTTTCCGAAACAATGCAAGTTTTCGATCTACATTGACTCCCCTAAGGATAATACCTATATTTTCAATGTAGTACAATTCTTGTGTGCTTTATCTTTTATTTTTAAACCTTTGGTTCAATAAAAATTTACTATTTTTAAAGTTCTGTAAAATTAATAAACTTCTAAGGAAAATCAATAAATTCATTTAAACTTTTGGTGGAGGTTCTAGGTAGAGTCGCCATAAATATAAAAAATATTTTTTAGAATAACGACTAAAAATAAAAGCTTTTATTTTTTTTCTAATTTTTAGTAAACTAATAATTGTTTTGCTTTTTTTTTATATCTAATTTTTATAGTAACCCAAAACTTGTATCTATAATTTTCTTTTTTTTTTAATATTTTATATTAGCGTAAAAATATTGCCTTCAATAAAATAACTAGAATTTTGTCTACTTGGTAATTCCTCATATATCTGACAAGTGTCACCCAACTATGCATTCAGTGTGTCTTGCACTTGGAGATATATTGGACAAATACGTCGAACACCGAAAATTTAAATTATTCAATAAGAATTGAATTAATCAATTTGAATATGATTTTAAATTTTCTCATGATATCTTAATTGTAAATTTGTATCAAAAATACATGTTTTGAAAAATTGTCCAGCTCTCTTTACCCACCCTTATATCTTTTCAAATCTGACTAAAAAAGTTTTCAAATAAGGTTCATTTTCTTTAATAGCAGATAAGGTTAAACTGAAAACTTATAATAAGACAATCCTATTCAAACAGGTAATCTATTGGTTATACAAATCTTTTGTGACCTCTCTCTCCATAACCTAGAAAGACAAGAACTTCTATTTACAGTGCTAGTCAAAAGTCAGTACCCCCCACGTATCTTTTTAACGGTTATACCTGTAATAGTGAAATTTGGAGGGAGGAAATAAACGGACATAAGCCTCTTAACTAGTCATGACAGGTGACGTAATTATGACAGATGACTTTACAGCGCCACTGTGACAGATAATTTTAAATGGGACCTTATGGCAAGTGATACCTCGTTTTAAAGGTATTGAAAATACCTATACGCTGTGAGCTCGTACGTAGAGGGGATATTTACAAATTCGCGAACGCCAGTAGTGGCAAGTCTGTAAACGTTTACCGGAAATTTGACATAAATGTCAAAGTGGTTAATTTAAAATTAAAAGTAAAAACATTAATTATAAAAAATATTAGTTGGTCAAAGCTGTGGTATATATTTTTACCTTAAATATACTTACGTTTTAAATACTGAATTTAAGTTTTTTTAATGTTCCGTAATATCGTTGATTGAAATAAACGGTAATCTTAGCGCCATCTACACGATAATTGTGAAAGTATCCGAAGTAAGAAATTCATATTTTATCAATAGAACGTCAAAATGATTAGCAAAATTTATAAAAAATCGAGTACAATTTAATTAATTTTTTGAAATGTAAATATTAAGCGATAACAATTAAATAATAAATTTAAAAATTACCGGTGAAAGTTGAATTAGTAATCCGCCAGGAGCGCCACCAGCGAAGCTCAGAGCCTATACGCTGTGAGCTTCGCTGGTGTCGCTCCTGGCGGATTACTAATCAACTTTCACTGGTAATTTTTAAATTTATTATTTAATTGTTATCGCTTAATATTTACAACGCAAAAAAGTAATTAAATTATAATCGATTTTTTTAAGATTTTGCTAATCATTTTGACGTTATATTGATAAAATATGGATTTCTTACTTCGGATACTTTCACAATTATCGTGTAGATGGCGGTAAGATTAATATATTAATTTATAATTAGATATTATGGAACATTAAAAAAACTTAAATTCAGTATTTAAAACGTATTGTATATTTAAGGTAAAATATATAACACAGCTTTGACAAACTAATACTTTTTATAATTAATGTTTTTAATTTTAATTTTAAATTAATCACTTTGACATTTATGTCAAATTTCCAGTAATCGTTTACAGACTTGCCACTACTGGCGCTCGCGAGTTTGTAAATATCCCTTCTACGTACGAGCTCACAGCGTATAGGGCTTTTCCTCGATTGTCATTTGTTTCGAGCTTCTGTCATATGTTATATAATCTGTGTATAATATTAATATACACGGATTATACGACATTTGACAGAAGCTCGAAACAAATGACTGTGAATGAAAAGCCCTATTCAGTCATACTATGGTTTGTTTTTTAACCAAGAGGAGTGATTCAAATTTACCGCACTGTATTGCTTGTTTGTAATTGGTCCAACCGCAGACAAGTTTACTCCACTGTTATAAAATTTTGACATTAATGAAATTTATCAAATTTTGGCACTAGTGACATTTCAAAAGTTAATTAAGTTATATCGGCGATTTTTGTGTTTTCTGTGTTATTCCTTTAATTTTTAGATTGTTAGTCTGCTTTTATATAAAAAGCAGTTGTTGTTGGAACTCTTTAGCCACGTATTAATTTAATATAATATTTATGGATTACCGTTGAGGGCCGACTAGATCAACCAAAAAAGAAGATGTATTTGGTTATTATTCTAGTGAATTTTTGGGCGTGAATCTGTCTTTTTAGTTTATTCCTCTGGTTAAAAAATAAACTATAATTTTGTTTGAGTTTAAGCTAATGTTGATGAATAAATGAAATACATACAAAATTGTAGTTTCGCATTTAATTAATAAAAATTCAAAATTCCGCATATGATTACTTGTCAAAAAGGTTGACGTTGACGTAAAAACTACTAGAGAATTGAAAAAGGTCAACTTTTTTGACAAAAAATCCATAGGCGAACATTTCAATTTTTATTAATTAAATGCGAAACTACAATATTATATTTATTTAATTTATTCACCAAAATCAAAATCAACTAAAACCCAAAAAAATTAGTATGAATGAATAGGTATTTTGAATACCTTTTAAACGAGGTATCACTTGCCATAAGGTCCCATTTAAAATTATCGGTCACAGTGGCTCTGTAACGTCATCTGTCACTATTACGTTACCTGTCATGACTCGTTAAGAAGCTTACGTCCGTTTATTTCCTCCCTCCAAATTTCACTATTATAGGTATAACCGTTCAAAAGATATGAGGGGGTACGGACTTTTGACAAGCACTGTATAATATCGAATTGAATCGATTCAAAATAAATTCGTTAGATATCTGCGGTATAGATTAGGTACTAGAGGAATGCAATTGAATTCCAGCCAGGTCATGCAGATGTTTCATTTGCACCGAAAATATCGAATTGAATCGATTCAAAATAAATTCGTTAGATATCTGCGGTATAGATTAGGTACTAGAGGAATGCAATTGAATTCCAGCCAGGTCATGCAGATGTTTTATTTGCACCGTCTAGAGGATCGCAGGCGATACTTTGACCTTAATTTCGTATTTAAGGTGTTAAATGGTATTATTGTTGCACCTAGCATTCTGGGTCGAATAGATTTTTATGTTCCAGCTAGGAATTTGAGAAGATGTCCCTTGCTATCCGCTAGATCGTGCAATACACGTCATGCAGAAAATATGCCTTTAAATAGAATTGTTTCTAGTGTAAATGAGTTTCCAAATATAGACTTTATGGGAGTCACACTAAATGCTTTTAAAAGTCCACTAGGAAGAATTTCCTGTAGCTGGCTGTATACCATTAATTACAAGTAAAATTTAATAAAAAATTTTGGTCTTGGTAAAAGGTATATTATTTTAAAAAGCCCTATAGGGCTACAAACATCGAACAGAACGTTTTCGCTCTAAAAAGAGCATCATCAGTGTTGCCTAAAATAAGTATAACCATATTAATTATCAAAATGTTGAACTTAAAGTGATGACCAAGGTAGAATCAAAGTTTGGTTATACTTACAAGAACATGGTGAGCCAACCAAAAAATACGAAGGTCAAAGCCTTTCAAAAATGGACTAAAAGTCACATCAAAATGCTAACATAGCAAATTCCAAAGGATGGATATAATCCCTAAGGATATGGCCCTAGGATAACATATGACTCCCACACGTTGTAAGTGGGTCAAAGGTAACAAATTAGGTCATTATGTTACAAGAGCTGACAGGCAACTAAGATGTGAGATATCAAAAGCGAATCTGTCTGATGTCAAGACAACAATTGTCAATGGAACTTGAAGTATCATGAAAAATTGGTTACACAGCTACTAAATTTATAGTTGTTTATAGTACAAGCAATGATAACAGCTAACATCAGTGTGTTGGAATTATAAAAATAAAGAGTTAGCTAGAATAGATTATCTAGATGTAAAATAGAAGGGGGGAATTTGAGTACCCACAATCATCAATGAAGTGTACGTAAATTGATGAAGAAAGGTAGGCAAAACAACATACAGATAATGTAATGTATGGTTTATGTTTTGAAATTAGATAATTTATATTTGTGAACCAACACAAATGATGGCTGAGAGACTGGCTGAAAAACTAGAGACAAATTAGGGGTCGTGATATCAAATGCTGAAAAAGTTGTAAATGCAAAATCTTATTTATAAATTAATAAAATATAGATGGGTTCATCAACACAAATTTACAAGACTGAAAAGGTTGTATTACAAGCTTAGTCCAAATTTCTTTATTCTGTCCTTTTATGTTAAATAACATCTAGGGCAAAGAAAAATTAATAACTTGGATAAAAGTGTCTAAGCTACAACTAAAGTGGGGTCAGATGAAGATAAGTGTTGAGTAAGATTATTGAGTATATGAGAAAATTAAAAATTGTGTTTATTTGAGATAGATGAGTTTGTGGTATATAAAGTAAATTTGACATCACTATTGAGACTAATGAACATTATTGAGAGACTGGGGACTCCAGAGACCAGGCAACCAAACAAACCAAATGATGAATGAAAGGTTGGCTGAATGGAATAACTACTAGATGTGTGAAACTTGAAAGATATATTGTACAGTATTATTGGTTGATTTAGTTTAGAATGAAATAGTTATGATTGGACACTAAACGAAAAACGGTTTGAAAAGATGATGTGGAGAGAATGGGATATATATTGAATAGATATAGTTGTGTACAAGTTGTGACAAATGGATGTTGCGGATATAGTTGAAATTGATTTGTTTGGGAGAAGAAAAATTTTTTGAAGAAAGGATTAGATGATTTCTAATCATCTAATCCTTTCTTCAAAAAATTTTTCTTCTCCCAAACAAATCAATTTCAACTATATCCGCAACATCCATTTGTCACAACTTGTACACAACTATATCTATTCAATATATATCCCATTCTCTCCACATCATCTTTTCAAACCGTTTTTCGTTTAGTGTCCAATCATAACTATTTCATTCTAAACTAAATCAACCAATAATACTGTACAATATATCTTTCAAGTTTCACACATCTAGTAGTTATTCCATTCAGCCAACCTTTCATTCATCATTTGGTTTGTTTGGTTGCCTGGTCTCTGGAGTCCCCAGTCTCTCAATAATGTTCATTAGTCTCAATAGTGATGTCAAATTTACTTTATATACCACAAACTCATCTATCTCAAATAAACACAATTTTTAATTTTCTCATATACTCAATAATCTTACTCAACACTTATCTTCATCTGACCCCACTTTAGTTGTAGCTTAGACACTTTTATCCAAGTTATTAATTTTTCTTTGCCCTAGATGTTATTTAACATAAAAGGACAGAATAAAGAAATTTGGACTAAGCTTGTAATACAACCTTTTCAGTCTTGTAAATTTGTGTTGATGAACCCATCTATATTTTATTAATTTATAAATAAGATTTTGCATTTACAACTTTTTCAGCATTTGATATCACGACCCCTAATTTGTCTCTAGTTTTTCAGCCAGTCTCTCAGCCATCATTTGTGTTGGTTCACAAATATAAATTATCTAATTTCAAAACATAAACCATACATTACATTATCTGTATGTTGTTTTGCCTACCTTTCTTCATCAATTTACGTACACTTCATTGATGATTGTGGGTACTCAAATTCCCCCCTTCTATTTTACATCTAGATAATCTATTCTAGCTAACTCTTTATTTTTATAATTCCAACACACTGATGTTAGCTGTTATCATTGCTTGTACTAAAAACAACTATAAATTTAGTAGCTGTGTAACCAATTTTTCATGATACTTCAAGTTCCATTGACAATTGTTGTCTTGACATCAGACAGATTCGCTTTTGATATCTCACATCTTAGTTGCCTGTCAGCTCTTGTAACATAATGACCTAATTTGTTACCTTTGACCCACTTACAACGTGTGGGAGTCATATGTTATCCTAGGGCCATATCCTTAGGGATTATATCCATCCTTTGGAATTTGCTATGTTAGCATTTTGATGTGACTTTTAGTCCATTTTTGAAAGGCTTTGACCTTCGTATTTTTTGGTTGGCTCACCATGTTCTTGTAAGTATAACCAAACTTTGATTCTACCTTGGTCATCACTTTAAGTTCAACATTTTGATAATTAATATGGTTATACTTATTTTAGGCAACACTGATGATGCTCTTTTTAGAGCGAAAACGTTCTGTTCGATGTTTGTAGCCCTATAGGGCTTTTTAAAATAATATACCTTTTACCAAGACCAAAATTTTTTATTAAATTTTACTTTTAAAAGGACTATTTCACGTGAATTATTTTAATTTGATTTTAATTTTTTGATGTCGTTAGTTTAATTGTAAGTAATGTAAGTTAACTTGTGTTCAATGTTTAATTTTGACTTTTAATTTTAATTGTAAAATGGAGTTTTCCGTCAATAAATATTAATTTAATTTAATAACTGGAGCCTTGAATATTACAGAAACGGTATTTGTAGAGGTCATCACAGGTCTCTCTCCAATAGAGTTAGGTATATATTTCGGCGGTAGCCTTTATGACCATCCTGAGATTTAAAGCAAACAATACACCATTCAAAGAACAAAAAATCCCAAATATTTATAGGGACTTAATATGGTTCACTGGTGGATCTAAAACTGCCCATGATACTGGATGAGGAGTCTTTGAACAAACATGTAATTATAATAAATCTTACAGTCTAAGTTGATTTACAACTAGGTTCCAGGATAAGGTTTTTGCTTTGGTGGTTTGCATTGGTGAAATCTTGGATGAAGAGCCCAAAGCAAAAATGATCATTATTTATAAAGATAGTCAAGCAGCTATTTTGGCAGTAAAGAATTCATTCTCCAAATCAAAACTGGTGAGAAAATGCAAAGATCTCCTCTACATTTTGGCAAAACATAATAAAGTGTCTTTAATATGGTTGCCGGATCATAAAGGGGTGTACGAGAAACGAGAATGAATGAGCAGATTTGTTGGCAAAATTAGGCTCGAAAAAAACCTTTGTAGAACCATTGTGTGGCGTCACCAAAGATGATGCAAAAACGAGGTTCAGATGTGCCTTATAAGGAACCTTCAACGGAAGTAGAGAGCCAATCAAGGCAAATCCAGACGAAGAAATTATCTCGAATCTTGACAACTGCTCTATGAACCTCAAGAAACGAGAGATTTAAACGGTTACTGAAATGGCGAGGAAAACAGATATACTAACTAAATAAGGCGCAGAAATTGCTAAATAAAAGAAGATCCTGCTACATCATTGCAATCTGCTAAGTGATATCAGGAAGGAGTTCACTAAATCAACTGAGAATTGAACCAGAAGGTATCTTAAAACTGGCAATAAGAAAACTGTTTGCATTCGTTAAAGGCACGGGACTTGTTAAAGTTTATGAAAAAATGAGGTATTGTACCAAAGACCAACGACCAAGTTCCAGAGATTAACGCATCTCGCCTAAACCAAGAAGAAGAAAAAGAAGAAGTTTCATTTTCCACTACTCTTACAAAATATAACCTATTTTTGTCGTATATTTTTATATCCTCCAATCTTATCAAACGTAATAACGTTTTCTAATTTTCTTGTAATTATAAAAATACGAACTTGAAAGATAAGAAATATTTTTGTTTGAGAGTACTAGAGAGTGAGTGAGTGAGAGAGAGAGAGAGAGAGAGAGAGAGAGAGAGAGAGAGAGAGAGAGAGAGAGAGAGAGAGAGAGAGAGTGTTTGAAGTAATACCTGTTTACTCTGATTGGAGCACGAAGGGAACCATTCTCGTTGGAACTTTACCGCGCTGAGAAAATAGGACGTGAATTATAAATTGTAAAATTCCCTCATCTTTTTTAGTCTCAGCATCCGTTATGGCTTGCAAATTGTAGAAGCCTCGGAGGTATAACCAGGGAAGGTTCCCATTGTTTTTCAATCTGGTAGGATGTAGAAGTGTAGAAGTAGAGTAACATTTTTGGATGTTGTTTTATGTGCTATTAGATTGAAAATTTAGTATTTTATTTATTTATTTATTTATTAACCATACAGAATAACTGTCTCATTACATGGTTAAAAAAATATAAATTTACAATTCTATATTGTTAAATAGATGATTTTCTGAGTTATATAAAAATTATACAAATTATCTCATTATCATTTTCAGCATTGTAGCGGTTGAATACTTTTTTACACAGAGGTGTTTAAAATTTGACTTAGTATCAATTTATAAAACTTTGTCCGATACAGGAACCAATCTACATCGACCAAAATGTTTAAATTGTTTAATAACTTAAGTGCATTGGTAAGGGAAGATCTTGCGGCAACAAGATTGTGAGGTATATTGAACATTAATGAAGATCGTGTCCGACGAGGAGCAATATTGAATGGAAAGAACGAAAGTATATAAAATATGGGCTGTTAATCTTATTGTTGTCTTGAAGCAGCTAAGACAAAAGAAAACACATAGATTAAGAAATATAAGAGACAAAGAAGGAAATATATATTAACTACAGAAAGAGAAATAATGCAAAGATGGAAGCAGTACTTTGAAGAACTAAGAGAATGGAAACAATATCAACAAGAAAGAGAGGAAGACATGATCGAAAATACAGGGGAAATGTAACAAATAACAAAAGAGGAAATTGCGGAAGCCATTGACAAATTAAAAGTGGGAAAATCTCCAGGCCAAGATGAAATCACAGCTGAAATGTTAAAGTACATGAGTGGAAATTCAAAAGAAAAATTCCGAGAACTACTAAATGAAATAATCACAGCAAAGGAAATACCATCTGATTGGAAAACAGATATAATAGTACCACTGTTTAAGAAAGGAGACGCAAGAAATTGCGAAAATTATAGGGGTATTACATTGACAAGCGTTCCTGCCAACATATTCAATAGAATAATTGAAAAAAGGCTAAGGGAAAAACTAGAAATAAAATTAGAAGAATCCAAGCATGGCTTCAGAAAAGGAAGGAGTACCCAAGATATGATTTTCATATTGAGACAAATAGGGGATAACTATTGATGAAAGGCAAAGATATACATATATACTTTATTAATCTGAAAAAAGCTTTTGATAGAATAAGAAGGGAAGATATATGGAAATGTTTAAAGAAAAATGGAATAGAAAAGGATATGACAGAAATAATTAAAGCCTTATATAAAAATAATAAAATAAAAATAAGGACGCACCATCAAAAATCTGATGTATTCCAGGCAAAGATAGGACTAAAACAAGGCTGCGTACTAAGTCCATTACTTTTCTCAATGGTACTAGATGACGCAATAAAGCAATGCAAGGAGAAATCTAAAGACATGATATTGGGAAAATGGAAAATGAACAATATACAAATACAAGAATTACTATTTGCAGATGATATGGTATTGTTAGCTGACACGGAAGAGAAACTGCAACAAATAATAAACACTTATACAATAGAACTAAGAAAAATGAACATGGAAATAAACACCGATAAAAGTAAAACAATGGTTATGGCAACTACAAAAAAAGTGATAAAAATTAAGGTAGAAGAACAAGTGTTGGAACAAGTAAACAGCTACATATACAAAGAAATAAACAATAAAATAGGAAAAGCAGGGACAATTTATAATACATTAAGAAATACGTTCTTTGGAAAGAAAGAGTTACCCAAAGAAGTCAAAACACAAGTGTACCAAAAAGTGGTTTGACCATCAATCGTCTATGGGAGTGAGTCGTGGACGCTAACAAAGAACAACAAAAGAAAAATCAAAGCTACAGAGATGAGATTCTTGAGAAAAATAGAAGGGGTCACACGAAGAGACAAAATAAGAAACGACACAATAACTCAAGCTCTAAAGATAAAACCCATAGAGACAATTATAGGGGAACGACAGTTAGGATGGTTGGGCCACATCCATAGACTAAACGACACAAGAATAACGAAAAAAGTATATGAAGTCAGAGTACAAGGGAAAAATAAAGTAGGTCGCCCAAGAATGAGATGGGAAGAACAAGTTAGACAAGAAGCAGAGAAGAGAGGACTGTAATGGAGTATGGCAAAACAATTAGCTCAAAATAGAACAGCATGGAAGAGAAGTATCAAAAAGGCACCACAAGATTAAAACATATGGACAGAAAGATGGGTCAAATAAGTAATTTATATTCATTAAAATTGTATTGTTAAAATAAGTATTGTATAATTATTAAAATATATTGAAATGTAGATATTGAACTAGTTGTAAGTAGCCCAACACCGAAAGGTACGAATGGGCTTAACTGATTAAATTAAATAAAATCTCATTGTTAATTATATTGTATATAAACATAATGACCATTAAGTCTTCATTAGAGACAATATTTTAAACTCGTTTCTTAAGTGTGCTGACCTAACAGAATTATAATCAGGTCAGTTTTTGCTTATTTTAAAATACAAATACCGAAGAACTTTATTTTGTACCTTTTCTAATTCTTTAAGTGTTGACATATACTCACAAAACCATATTACGCTTGCAAATTCCAATTTAGGTCGCACTAAAGTAAAATAGAGAAATTTTATTGTATTAATGTTTGTAAATGCCATTGTCTGTCTTCTAATAAAGCCAAACAGTCTGTTTGCTGCTGAGATCGACTGATTCATAGGTATCCCAAACGAAAAAACTTAATTGTATGTTACTCCTAAGTCTTTTACTTCAGTAACCCTAGTATATATATAGTCAATTTCTCACCTCCCATCTCATAATAAAAAATAACTGGTTCCTGTAACCGAGTTATCGTCATAACTTTACATTTATTGATATTAAGCTCTAACTTATTAACTATCCTCCATTCGTAAATACTAGCAATGTCTTTCTGTAACTTAATACAATCAAGTACTGACTGAATAATTTTGTACATTTTTAAATTATTTTCAAATAAAAGACACTCAGTATATTTACAAATAGAAGGAAGGTCGTTAATGAATATAATAAAGAGAAGAGGCCCTACATTTGAACCCTGAGGAACTCCCGAATTAGCGTAAAACTTTCCTGATACATTACCTTTGTGTCTAAAAACCTCTGTTTTGACGAGTTCAATAAACTTATTAGACAAGCCATATGTACTTAACTTTTAGTAACACATCCTGATTAACGCAGTCACAAGCTTTTCTAAAATCCGTATATACCGTATCAAGTTGTAATTTAGTGCTTAATGTGTCAGCAACCTGGTCTGCAAAAATAAATAAATTTGTATTTGCTGACTTGTTTATCACAAAACCGTGTTGTTGAGACATTATGTACTTTTCTATATAGGGTGAGCCAGATAACTGGCCTATTAGAAATATCTCGAGAACTAAAGGCAACAGAATCATGAAAATAGGAATAAAGGGGTTTTGAAGGATGATCTATTAAATGAAAATATTTTCGTCTCTTTGCAACTTCCGGTTATACCTGAAGTTGCTTATAACTTCGTTTTTTTTAAATGGGACACCCTGTATATTTTTACATTTTTGGATTCTACTCAATATCTTCTTTCTTAAAATATGAGGTTTTGTAATATTATGCAGGGTATTCTAAGAGATATTTACGTTTTTTTTTTTAATTTAGTAGCAACATTCACACCCTGTAGAATTGTAATAATTTGCCGTTAAAGACTCTGCTTAAGTTCAAGTGGTTTTTAATATAGTTTACTATTGTTAAGAATCATTAGTACAGCTAATTTTGAAATTTTATTATATAGGGTTGGTCGAAACTCGGAATGAATATTTTCTGAGTTTTCTTAAATGGAACACCCTGTATTTTAGTATTGTAATGAAATGATATTTCATGGTACTTTTTTATTTCTTCAGCATTCCCCATACCTAACTGCTTTAATTTGTGAGGTATTGGTGATTCAAGCTAAACATTAATTTCAACAAAAAATACGTAAAATTCTATTATGTTGGCCGTGAAAATATTTAATCACAAATAATTTTTCAGAAATAAATACATATTAATCCAGACTGATCCTTAAAATTACCAATAATGGTTTAGCTATCAAAATAACTACGTAGTTAAGATTGTTGGTGCGATTAACAATTAAGCACAAATTAAAGCAGTTAGGTATAGGGAATGCTTAAGAAATAAAAAAGTACCATAAAATATCATTTCATTACAATACTAAAATACAGGGTGTTCCATTTAAGAAAACTCAGAAAATACCTATTCCGAATTTCGACCAACCCTGTATATTAAAATAAAAGATTTAGCTAAACTAATAATTCTTAACAATAGTAGACCATATTAAGAATCATTTGAACGTAAGTAGAGTTTCAGATATCAAACTACTACAATTCTACAGAGTGTGAATATTGTTACGAAATTAATAAAAAAATGTAATTATCTTTTAAAATACCCTGTATAACATCACAAAACCTCATATTTTAAGAAAGAAGACATCGAAGACAATCCAAAAATGTTAAAATATACAGGGTGTCCCATTAAAAAAAAACGGAAGTTAAAGGAAACTTCCGGTATAACCGGAAGTAGCAAATAGATGTAAATATTTTCATTAAACAGATGACCCTTCAAAACCCCTTAATTCAAATTTTCATGATTCTGTTGCCTTTAGTTCTCGAAATATTTCTAATAGGCCCTTTATTTGCCTCACCCTGTATATGAATATAACTTGTTATGTATAATCTGTTCAAAAAGCTTGGCGGGAACAAACAGATTTATGTATTAGTGTAGTAACTAAAGTTTTCCAAATTGAAGCAAAGACTTTAGAAATAATTATGGTATTAAAAATATGTACCATCGGTTCAATCAACCACTCACTACTTTTGTCTATTCATATTACTTTTATTTACTATTTTTACTGGGAATAAGCCACAATTTTAATGTCAAAAATTAACTTATTTTAAAGTAAAATTGGGGCTTATTCCAAAAAAAAAAATACTATTTAAATACCTCGACACCGTAAGGTACAAGAAGACGGTTTAAGTAAGTAAGTTAAATGCCGTAACTTTTATATTTCTTTAGCGGCACCTATTTGTGCAAAAATAAATACTGTCAGTATTTGAAGAAATAGAATTGAACTATCCACGTAACCGACCAACAAACAGGTGATAAACAATCGTCGCATAACAACATCCAGTTTGAAATGCGAACTTACGAAATTTTCGTCCGTCCTACATTATAAGCACAAGCTCGAGTACCCACCGTCCCCACTTGGCCACCCATTTGACTTGTTTGTGGTGTCTTATCAAAGTGATAGAGAGTACCCACCTTTACCATTCGATAGTGTTTTGTTCTGCAGTACTTTCTTGGATTTCTTCGCGCATTTAGCATAACAAGTAGGTCGTGGATGACCATGCCAGCGACGCCTGTCGTACTATCATCCCCGTTGTAGCTACCAGTGGCTATTTTCACGCGAAAATTTTTAGGAAAAACTTTTTTTTTCGTCAAATTTTGAAAAAAAAGATCGTGAAATCTTTTATAATTTTTCTTATTTATTTTTGTGAACTTTGCAATAAATACATTTATACAATATTCAGTTAATGTTAGTTCGTGGTGATACATAGTGATCCCAGTGATAAATTTTTGGATTCTTTGTTTTGGATTTTTTAAAATTATGTTCCAAAAATATCTTTGAGGTAAGTGAACCTGATTTAGAAAATTTACTTTTTTTATTGAAGAAACCGGTCTATATATTTTTTATATTTTTGAACTTTCTGCCTTTATATGAATATAAAATAATAATCCAAACGGAATCTGTTTTGAATTGGATATTTTACATAATAGTCTATTTATAACATGCGTCAGTCGTAAACCGCTCAATTTTTTATTTATCAAAATATTTAAAAAATATAAAATTTTTGCTTTTTACGCCCATATTTTTACCAACTAGAACTCGAAAATTTAATGTTTATTGCTTAAAAAATACGGGGATATAAAATATTGGGGAAAAATTGCAAAAAATAGAGTTTTGATATTTCTCCTAGAAAATCTTCCTAATGCTACTTCAACGTGTGTTAAGTTTCATTAGGATCGGTGTAATAGTTTTTGCATAATAATTTTGCAATCCATGGTCCGCAAAAAATTGCAAATTTTCAAAATTATACTGCGTCCAAAATAAACACTTTAAATAGTTGAAATTTTTGTTTACATATAAAGAAAAAAACTAGTTTTCAAACAAATGTTGAGAAATTGAAATTCATCAACTAGGAGAGCGTACTATTTGTTTTAAAGTTATAAATAATTTTTTGACATAAATAAATAAAATAAGTTAGCGAGACTTAAACATACCAATTTCAAAATGTGTACACATATTATACAAGTTTGAAAGATGCTTCTTAAAAAAACAATGATAAAAACAGTGATAGTGGGCTCGTAACCTTCCGATGACCAACCTTTTTTTGTTACACGGATGACCAACGGGGGTCAAAAATGACCCCAGTCAAAAATGACAATTGACAAAAAAATTAAGTTGTTTTAAGAAATAAAATAATGTATTCGTAATTTTAATGTTACTATTGTATCAATAAATAATAAATAAACATTAGTAAAACATATTTTTAATTACAACTGAACACAAACAAGAATCATCGTTCTGAACTTAGAAATAAAGAAATTTTAAAATACATATACTAATTATTTACGTCGCCACAGGAAAATTGATAATTTCGTCTTTGACTCCAAATTCAGGAAAAATTTATTTTTTTTTCGTAAAATATAGGGAATTTTTTTTATTACAAAATATGAGGGTATCTAGAATGATATTAAAGTCAAATAAAAAAAATAATGAGTTTAAAATTGAAAATATTTCTTAATTTTGTTAAATAAAACATGCATTGGGGTCAAAATTTACCCCCTTGGTCATCCGAAGGTTAAACCAATACGTTTGTTTTGTTAAGTATTTTTTATTTAAAAATTGTTGCGTGAAGCGTTTCGTGATAACATGCATAAAAAAACAAAAAAAAAAAATTGTTTTTGCGTAAAAAGTCGGTCGAATGCATGAGAAGTGCATGAGAGGTAGGGTGGGTGAAATTGTAATTTTTGGGCAGAATTAAATTTTTTCAATTTTTGCATTCTCTGTGGTTAAAAAATAAGACTCAGCGCAACTTTAGTTCAACACTCCATATCCCAATTCCTCCCTTTACCACAAAAAACGTAATTTTTCTTTTTTTTTTCGGTGGGTTGCTGGCAATTTAAAAATTTCAAAAAATTCACATGCATAGTTGAGGCTTTTTCAAAACGTTCCTTTTTTTGTAGACTCGTAGTTTGGGTGTACATACCTAAAAAAATGCTTGTTTTTCGAAAAAAAAAACGCAACTTTTAATGGAGATGGCTGCAAGTCTAATTTATTTATTTTGTGTATTGTATCAAAAAAATATATTCCTTTTTGTAAATTTTTTTTCAGCTTTTTTAAGTAAGGTGTGCCACCTTCAAATGTTTTAGGGGATATTCTTTATTTTATAGACTTTAAAAGATTTCAAATCAAGGATTTTTTGGAGATTAAATTATATAATTTGAAGTAACTAAGTTCTTTAGCGCATTTCACAAATTAAACAAAATAACTTTAAACCCAAAAACATGGTTATCACAGTGTTTAAGATTTTTTGCAAGTTTTGAAAACAGGAAGCACAAGTTTTGAAGGACTCATTTATTTTAAATTATATATATTCTATAAAAAAAACTTGAATTGATCTTTTTTGAAGTCTATTAAATTGAAAAATCTCCAAAAAAAACCCCAAAAACAATTTTTTTGAAATTTTGAAGGTAGAAATATATTTTTTGAGAAAATACAAAAAAAAAATACACCCGCAGCCATCTCTGAAAAAAGTTACACGCTTAAAAAAAATGCATTTTTAGGTTCCTAAAAAGCATTAGGTTCCCTGCACTAAACCTACAGATCCATAAAAATTACAAATTTTTTGTAAAAGCCTTAACCATGTATGCGAAGTTTTTGAAATGTTTAAATTGATTGAAACTCATGGGAAAAATGAAAACATAAAAATTATGTTTATTAATCAAATAAAAATTACGAGGGTGGGGGATGATGGGCTAAAATTACGCTTCTTTTATTATTCTTATTATTTAATCACATTGAAGTGCAATGGAATTTGACTACCGATAGGAGATGCGATACTCTACACGCTGCACTATGCAGATGACCAAATTGTAATTGCACAGGACAAGGAAGATCTTAAATATATGCCAAGGAAACTAACAGAGGAATATAGAAAATCGGGTCTGGAGGTGAATACCAAGAAAACACAATATCTATGCATAGGATGGGAAGAAACGGAGAACCTGAACCTGCAACAGGAGACAATTACAAGCTGCAATGAATGCATTTATCTGGGAATAAAACTAACTAGTACAGGACGAAACGAAGAAAGTATTAAGGAAAGGATAGTAAAGGGAAAACAGGTGATAGGAGCCCTGAATTCGGTACTGTGGCAAAAAAATATAAAAACAGAAAATAAAAAACGAATTTACAACACAATATTAAAACCAGTGTTAACCTATGGAGCTGATGTCTGGCAATTAACCAACAAGTACAAAGATAAATTACTAGCCACTGAGATGGATTTTTGGAGAAGGTCAGCAAGAAGATCTAGACTAGAACACATAAGAAACGACGACATTAGACAACAAATGGAAATAGAAAAAACAATCATAGATGACATCGAAAGACAACAGCTAGTTTGGTACGGACACTTAAGACGAATGGACGAAAGGAGAATCCCCAAAAGGTGTTAGAATGGACCCCCACAGAAAAACGAAAACGAGGAAGACCAGCAACTACATGGATAAAGCAACTACATCTCCAAGGCGATGTCTGAAAGAAATTTAAGAGAGGAAGACTGCCACAATAGAAAGGAGTGGCGATTAGGAATGGAAAGGCGTAGAACGCTATAAAACCGATATAATATATATTTAATCACATTTAACGTAAAAAGAATGAATTAAAAATTCGTTAATAAACAAACATAAAATTTCATTAAACCACATATAGTACAACGCGCTATAATAAGTAGTCACTTCTGTCGGCACTCATCAAATGCCACGCGCTGTTTTTAACGGATACATCTAAATATTAGCTATTTTTTGTTACTGGAACATTCTTTTCTGAAGCTTGATTTATTTTTGATAAACCGTAATAGTTGTTTACTATAATTTTTTTATTATTATATATTTTATTTAAATAAATTATAATTTATTAGCTGACATCGTAAATTCAATTCCGAATATTATATCGGACAACTTAATATTTTATTATCGTCCATAGTTATTTAAAGGTTTACCAAATTGACAAGCTTTATAAATCAAGTTCAATGTAAAATTTTGCGTAAAATCTTCAAGACACGTGTAGAATAAAATAATATTTTAAATTTAAATCACTTAATTTGAAGTGTATTATAAATAATATATTGGAATGTTATTTAATACATCATCATCATCAGTGGCGCTACAGCCTTACGAAAAAGAGCCTCGACATTTCCAAGTCTATTACGCTAGTCAGTCCTATCCATTGCCAACCGTTGCCAGTTTGCTGCGCCTACTTTTCTCTCATCCTCATCTACACCATCCTTCCATCTGAGCCCTGGCTTACCCCTGTTTCTACTTCCCACAGGTTGTGGCATAAGAATTCTTTTAGGAGTGTTGTTCTGCTGTGATCTTGCTACATGTCCCACCTATAGTCTTCCTATTCTTATAAGAGATACTACGTTTTTACCACCAAATTGTTGTTTATATCTGTGGTATACCTCGTAGTTGTACCTCCTCCTCCAAACACCATTTTCACAGATACCACCGAATATTCCTCTCAGGATCCTTCGTTCAAATATAAGCAAAAGGTTTTCATCTGCTTTGATCCATATGTCAACACTGGTTGTATAAGGGTTTTGTACGAGTATATGGTTATTTTTGTTTTTTGGCTTAAGTTTCTGCTTCTCATATGTCTACTCAGTACAAAATAGCATTTGTGTGCTAGGATTATCCTTCGCTTGATTTCTTCCGTCATGACGTTCTCCTTGGTGATCAGGAAGCCTAAGTATGTGTTATTTAATACATAGTTGTAGTAATTTTTGCGCTGGACCCGCTGGACCGCGCTGGACAGGCGAGGAGTAAAGGTCGCAGCATATTATAATGCAGGTAGCGATTCCAGCAAGTAGCATTTAGTTTCCAAAAATATGATTTATTGGTTTTAAATATGAACAATTCACACTGTCTGGAACGTATCGTATCAGGCCTCCTCCTCTATCTGTTCTCCTTCGTAAGGATGTAGTGGCGTCATGTAAGTCGTTTGACTATTTCTATCCAATCGTCTCTCTCATGTGCGTGTTGTTTTGCTTCGGAGAACGAGTAACCAGTCATGTCCCTTATTTGTTCCGACCATCGTAATGGAGATCTTCCTCTGGATCTTCTGCCCTCTACGTTGCCTTTAACTATCATTCGTTCCATGCCTTCCCTTCTTCTAGTTATATGTCCAAAATATCTCAGCATATTTTGGTTGATATTTGTGCTGAGTCTAGTTTTTATGTTAAGTTCGGCTAATATTGAATTATTTGTGCGATGTGCGGTCCATGGTATGCGCAACATTCTCCGGTAGACCCACATTTCAAATGCCATTATACGTTTTGAATCTGCTTTTTTGATGATCCAAGTCTCTGAAACGTAGTTGGCGATAGGAAATATTAACGCTCGAACAAGGTGTAATTTTGTGTTTTTTGTAATGTCAGTATTCTTCCATATTTTTGTGAGTTTGGCTGTTGCCGATCCGGCCATTATTATCCGTCTTCTCATCCTCCACTATTAGTAATAACGGAGCCTAAGTAATTAAATTGTCTGATCACTTCGTAACCTGCCAAGTCTCTTATCTCCGGTTGGTTGTTTCTGATTCTATCGATGATCATTACTTTGGTTTTCTGTATTTTTATTTTCAAACCATATTCTGTACTCACCGTTCCTAGCCTTTTTATAATTTCTTCCAGTTCTTCTGGCGAAGACGAAAATATAACAGTGTCATCAGCATAACGTAGGTTTTTTATTTTTCTTCCTCCTATCGTTGCTCCACCTTGCCCTTCCTCAAAAACTTGACGCATAATGTGTTCACTATATATATTGAATAGAATGGGGGATATTTTACATCCCTGCCGCACTTCAGATTTTAATTTGAAGTTTTTCGAAACCACATTATTAACTCTTACATTAGCGGTGTTATTTACATAAAGTGCTTGTAATAGATAGATTAGATGTTCTGGTGTACCCATTTCTCTAAGTATATGCCACATTTTATCCCATTTTACGTTATCGAAGGCCTTGGAGTAGTCAACAAAGCACAAATATGTTTCTATGTTAAACTCTCGAGATTTTTCGATAATTTGACGAATATTAAGAATGTGTTCTCTTGTTCCCCTACCTGGGACGAATCCGCATTGTTCTTGTGGAATTTGCGGTAAGAGAATGGATTTTAATCTTTCATTGATTATTGTTAGAAATACTTTGCTCGCGTGAGATATCAACGCTACTGTACGGTAATTACTGCAATCTGTCGGAGAACCTTTTTCGTATATGGGAATAAACGTGAGTTTACCCCAGTCATTTGGCCACTTTCTGGTATTCCAGATCTCATTGCAAATTCTAAGCATTACTTCCGTCCCTAATTCTCCCATTTCTTTGAGCATTTCAGCTGTTATTCCATCCTCTCCTTGTGCTTTTCTACATTTTAGCTTTTTTATTGCCGACTCAATCTCAGATTTCAATATTTGAGGTTCTTTTTCATAACTTCTTTTCTCTGTATTATGGTCTGTGTCGTTGTTAGATTTCACAATATTTTTTCCAAACCTCTGCGATACCGTCTAGGTTTGTTATGGTATTTCCACTATTATCTTTGATGATCTGTGTCTGTGGTTTGAATTCTCTCGCTAGATATTTGACTTTGGAGAAAAGTTCTCTAGATTCTTGGCGGTCCATATATAATTATTTTTGTCCCTTCTGCACAAGTGTTTTATAGTTGTATTTATGGTGCTTATCTCTATTTCTTTTTGTATTGAATTTGACGTGCCGTTTCTAAGTTTTCGTCTTTCTTCTACAAGGTTGAGAGTTTCTTCAGTCATCCAATGTTTTTTCCTATCTATTTTTTCTTTGGGATTTGTGTTGTTGATGGCTTCGGTGATCAACTTCTTTGTGTATTCCCACGTTTTCTCAGGGTCTCCGGTAGTAACTGGTAGGTCAGCTTTTGCTAGTGCCTCTCTAAACTTTTCCGGGTGTTTTTGAACCAATTTTTGTGTTTTTTTGCAATTCTTTTACTCTGCACCTTAATGCGAAATTCTGGCGTATCAGGCACATTTCAGTAAACTTAGGTTTTTCGGAGCATACGCTGCGTGCTGGAATCGCTACCTGCATGATAATATGATGCGATCTTAAGATGCAACTTTTAGATCTCCCTCCGCCGTCTTTGCCCTAGCAAATCGTTGGTTTGCAAATTTTAGAAACTAAGAAGACGTTACCAGAAAATTGGTCCCCATAAAGTTTTATTTTAAATAAATAATTATTTATTTTAATTATATTAAAATAATTATTTAATTATTAATATTTATTTTAAGTTTATTAAAAATAAACTCTCGTTTGTTGAAATTAATTAAATTTGTAGTGAAAATTATTCATTGAAAAACACTTCATAATATTTTGTTGATGTTATTTTAGTATAAAATATCTATAAGACAACTAGAAAAAAAATTCTAAGGAATAAAAGATCATTTGTTCAAAACATTTTTAGTTATTTTTGTTTATACCTTTTTAATTTTTCATTTTATGATAAAAAGTAATAAGAATAAAGTTTATATTATATACAGTGCGGTGGAATAAGTGTTGCCCCCTATTAACTTGTTTATTTTAAGAATATAAGCAAAACGCTCCGACAGGTCAATTTTTAAACTAACCATAGTATATTATAGCATCAACGTTTCGAACTTTACGCGATCCCTCTTCAGGTGACAGGCATAACATTGATTTTTTTAAATGGGAAAGTACATTATGTGACACCTCATTTAAAAGCCCTTAAAATAATGATTTCAAAAATGTATAATACTTTAATCCTGTTTGAGAGCGTAGGCGCAAAATTTCGGTCAAACTATTTTTAAACGCATTTATTTTTTTAGAATTCTGAGAGAACTAATAAGTATTTTTGAAAAATTTAAACGCAGAATCAAAGATTAGATTATTACCGAGGGCTGACAGTCCCTTAGAATAAACAAAAAGTTTTTTTTGAATGATATATTTGAAATTAAAAATCACACTAAATTTTCTCTTTTTTCGCCACTGTGACTTATTAAAATAAACATTATAGGAGTTCTCAGTGAGTTTGGACCATCGAGAATACTGTAATATTTCATTCTGTGTTTAAATTTTTCCAAATATTTCTTACTTTTTTCAGGATTCGAAAAAAAATTATTGCATTTAGAAAGAATTCGACCGAAATTTTGCGCCTACTCTCTCAAACAGGATTAAAGTATTATACATTTTTGAAATCAGTATTTTAAGAGCTTTTAAATGAGGGGTCACATGATGTACTTTCCCATTTAAAAAAATCAAAGTTATGCCTGTCACCCGAAGAGGGATCGCGTAAAGTTCGAAACGTCGATGCTATAATATACTATGGTTAGTTTAAAAATCGACGTGTCCGAGCGTTTTTCTTATATTCTTAAAATAAACAATTTAATAGGGGGGGGGCAACACTTATTCCACCGCACTGTATAATAATAGTACATAAAGACAGTTTACGAAATATGACGCGAAAACAATCTGCACCGGTCTTTCCAAGATGGCCACTAGGAGACATGAAATATATCATACAAACAAAGAAACATAAAAAAAAAACAAATTGCGTCCCCTGAATAACGGGCATTTTACTGTTATTGGGATTATCCCGTTAAAAAATAAATAAATAAATAAATAGTATTCATTTAAAAGGTTACCAAATCAACAAGCTCTAAATCAAGTTCAATGTTTTTTGCGTAAAATCTTCAAGCCACGTGTAGAATAAACTTAAAAATTTTAATATTAAATCACTTAATTTGAAGTGTATTATAAATAATATATAAGAGTGTTACTTCATTCAGAATCGATTAATTTTTGATAGTTATTGACTACTAACCTCAAGTTCCAAATAGTGAGACGTGAGACCATGAGACGATCGCTATTAAAGAAAGTAAATATTTCGTTGTCTAGATTTATCTAAGACAGACACATCTGTCAAATTCACCTTGACGACATTGTTTTTTCTGTTTGGTCAGATATTTACTTTCATCGTTTGATGGTGGCTATCTGTAACCAAAAGTTCACTATAATATTTCTAACAATGATAATTTTATTTGTTATTGCTTTGAAGAGTCCCGTTGAGGTCATTTCTTTAGTCACGACATTTGATTTCTCTCGAGGCCCCCCTTTAACCGCTTAACGCACCGATTTATTTGCAAAAATACGTCACAAAATTTTCTATTTATTTTATTACAGTAAAATAAAGTACGAACAAGACACCCGTGTTGAGCTGGCCCCCCCTACTTGCAAAAACCAAAAAACAAATAGCCTTGATTTATGAGCTAGTTATGAGCTCTCATATTCCGCAAACTAAAAATTTTGAGCTCGTTCCACTGAGCAGGAATTTGATACTTTAGTGGGGGGGGGGCTGAGTCAGCCCCCCCACTACTTAAAAATAGGAATATTGAATCGGTTTTTGCGGCAGAATTACGAACTATTTATGAGCTCTTGAAATTATATAGTTTAGATTTTTGAGCTGATCCCCTTCACCCCCAAACAAACCTTAGTTGATTTAACTTAAGAGAAAAATGCTGAGAAAACTTAAAATATATCGTATTGCGGATATAATTCCTATAGCTTATATACTCTAAGAATAAACTATTAAATCACGTGCATTTCGATTATTGAGCTACAACCCCTTCGCAAGAAAACCACCCTATCTTCCCGGCTTAAGAGAAAGTTGTACTTAAAATGCATTAAACTAATTATTTGGCGACTACATATCATTGAATAATTTATAAGCTTCAAGCTTCCAAATTACGCGCATTTACATCAGTAAATTAGAATTTATTTTGTATAGTGCAGTCACTGAAGGTAAAAATCAGCGATTACCTTCAATTTCGGTGAACCTTCATCGATTTTCACGAAAATTGGTCAGTGGTTAGAGGATACGTCAAGAAACAAAGGTGACATGGTACCACCTTGCGCCTTTACCCTGAGGGTGGATACCGCCCCTTCTCGGGGGTGAAAATTATTTTATTAAAAATAACTACACAAATCAATAAAAGAACAAATTAAAAGCAAAATTTATTATATAAAGTTAATAAAATAAGTCAATACTTTTTAAGTTATTAATTATTCGTGAAAAAATGCATGTTATGAAGCGGTTTTTCGTAAATCACTGAAAAACTGTAAGTTTTCACAAAAAAGTTAATAGTAGTTTAATTCGTATAGCTTATATTCTAAGAATAAACTCTTAAATCACGCGCCTTTCGATTATAGAGCTACAACCCCTTCGCAAGAAAACCATCCCATATTCCCGGCTTAAGAGAGAGTTGTACTTAAAATAATTTAAATTAATTATTTGGCGACTACATATCGTCTAATAATTTATGAGCTGGCAAAATATACGCATCTCAATTATTGAATTGCCATTTTCTTTCTATAGTGCAGTCAATGAAGGTAAAAATCAACTATGACCTTCGATTTCGTTAAATCTCCATTCATTTTCACGAAATAACAATAATAACTTGGGGTTTTATCCTGGGGTATATGTCAGCCCTTCTCGGGGGTGAAAATTACTTTATTAAAAATAACCCCACAAATCGAGAGAGGGACAAATTGTAAGCAAAATTTGTTATATAATGTGATTAAAATAAATCAATACTTTTTGAGTTATTAAAGATCAAATATTTTAATTTTTCTGAAAGAAAATGCATGCTTTAAAGCGATTTTTCATAAATAACTGTAAGTTTTTACAAAAAAGTGATCATCACTAAAAGTGAAGCTAATAAAGAATATAATAAATTGCTTACTTGAAAAACCCTTTAATGTTAATGTAATGTAAGTTATTGGTAATTAAATGTAGGTTTATTTTTGTCTGCGACTGTTCAAATCTATGGATTCAAGCTTAAATAACGGGAAAGAGATTCATTTTATAACACTTAGGTACTAAATACTTGTCAAAGTACTTAGAAATACCTATCAAAAATTAGCTCCAGAAAAAGTTGATAGCATCAAAATCCGCTCACCAATTTTCGTGAAAATGAATGGAGATTTACCGAAATCGAAGGTCATAGTTGATTTTTACCTTCAGTGACTGCACTATAGAAAAAAATGGCAATTCAATAATTGAAATGCGTATATTTTGCGAGCTCATAAATTATTAAACGATATCTAGTCGCCAAATAATTAATTTAAATTATTTTAAGTACAACCTTTTCTTAAGCCGGGAATATGGGATGGTTTTCTTGCGAAGGGGTTGTAGCTCAATAATCGAAAGGGGCGTGATTTAAGAGTTTATTCTTAGAATATAAGCTATACGAATTAAACTACTATTAACTTTTTTGTAAAAACTTACAGTTTTTCAGTGATTTACGAAAAACCGCTTCATAACATGCATTTTTTTCACGAATAATTAAAATCTTTGATCTTTAATAACTTAAAAAGTATTGACTTATTTTATTAACTTTATATAATAAATTTTGCTTCTAATTTGTTCTTTTATTGATTTGTGTAGTTATTTTTAATAAAATAATTTTCACCCCCGAGAAGGGGCGGTATCCACCCTCAGGGTAAAGGCGCAAGGTGGTACCATGTCACCTTTGTTTCTTGACGTATCCTCTAACCACTGACCAATTTTCGTGAAAATCGATGAAGGTTCACCGAAATTGAAGGTAATCGTTGATTTTTACCTTCAGTGACTGCACTATACAAAATAAATTGTAATTTACTGATGTAAATGCTCGTAATTTAGAAGCTTATAAATTATTCAATGATATGTAGTCGCCAAATAATTATTAGTTTAATGCATTTTAAGTACAACTTTCTCTTAAGCCGGGAAGATAGGGTGGTTTTCTTGCGAAGGGATTGTAGCTCAATAATCGAAATGCACGTGATTTAATAGTTTATTCTTAGAGTATATACGCTATAGGAATTATATCCGCAATACGATATATTTTAAGTTTTCTCAGCATTTTTCTCTTAAGTTAAATCAATTAAAGGATTGTTTGGGGGTGAAGGGGATGAGCTCAAAAATCGAAACTATATAATTTCAAGAGCTCATAAATAGCTCGTAATTCTGCCGAAAAAACCGATTCAATATTCCTATTTTTAAGTAGTGGGGGGGGCTGACTCAGCCCCCCCACTAAAGTATTAAATTCCTGCTCAGTGGAACGAGCTCAAAATTTTTAGTTTGCGGAATATGAAAGCTCATAAATAGCTCATAAATCAGGGCTATTTGTTTTTTAATTTTTGCAAGTGGGGGGGGGCAGCTCAACACGGGTGAACAAGACTACTGTAACTAGATAATCTAAAGTAAAAAAAACGTATATCTTACTGGAATTATCTTCTTCTTTTGCCCCTTAATTTGTACAATTTTGAACATAGACTTCCCCCAGTTTCCCAGTATTGGAAAAATATAAAATAATAACACTTTTATAAAAAATAACTTTTTTATAGAAAACCTTTTTATTATTTATAGGAGAGAATATAAAATAATTTAGCGATATTAAATGCTTAAAATTCCAAAAATTACACTGTAATAAAAAAGTACTTTTTATACTACCACGGTTGTTTAAAATAGTATGTATAATTTTAAGTATATAAACTTTTAATTATTTATTAAAACAATTAAAAAAAGATACGCAACGGCCGGGTTCCAATTCGGGACCGCTCGAGCTGCAGTCTAATGCCACTGAGCCACCATCACGTTTTATGTAGCAGATATCGATTTATTAACGTACTTTAAAATATCATTGCATTAGTCACATTTTTAAAATAGTTTGAAATTAAAAAAAATCGATTTATCCATATAGTGTGATTGGTTAGTGGGGTAAAGCTCTGTAGATCCGTTATAGTAATAGATAGTAATAAAAGTTAATAACAAAAATTGTAACTTTGATTATAGATTGATAATCAGTAATCGTAAATTGTCAGTTTTAGACAATTCAGTCATGGCTTACTTAAAATTTGGAAAGATTTAGACCCGTAATTATTCATAATTTTGCTCTGAAAAATGAAAATATCTCGAAAACTAATAAATTTACACATAGGCAATGTTAGGTATATAAAAATTAAAGTATGGTAATGGTACTTTTCGATGATATAAAATACAGGGTGTTCTATTTAAAATTACTGAGAAAATAATTTACTTGCACTTTGACTCACCATGTATTCAATATAAAGAAAATTAGCAATATCAATCATTTACGAAAATTTTGACAATAAGTAAAACAATATGACGTCAATAAACCATTGCCCTTGTGCTTACTTTTATTGTTTTCACCCATTTTGAAAAAATGTGAAATCTTTGTATTATCCACGTCCGTCTGTCCGTCTGTCCGTAACCACAACTCCTCCGGCAATATAGCAGTTAGAATGACAAATGAGGTGTCAAATGAAAGCTGATAATCCAAGGATGGTACTAAAGGTGAGATATTTGACCTTGGCGGTCTGTCCGTCGGTCTGTACGACCGCGAATATAACTCCTCCATCATTATACCAGGTAGAATGACAAATGAGGTGTCAAATGAAAGCTTATAATCCAAGGATGGTACTAAAGGTGAGATATTTGACCTAGGCTGTCTTTCCGTCGGTCCGTACGACCGCGAATATAACTTCTCCGTCATTATACCAGGTAGAATGACAAATGAGGTGTCAAATAAAAGCTAATAATCCAAGGATGGTACTAAGGTGAGATATTTGACCTGGGAAATCTTTCCGTCGGTCCGTAGGACCGCCAATGTAACTCCTCTGCCATTATACCGGGTAGAATCACAAATGAGGTGACAAATGTCAAAGTTTAGTAAGAATGACTCGTAACATTAGTAAATTCGTATATCAATCCACGCAAAGTTACACGTAAAATTCAAATATCGTCTTCCAGTTCTACTTTCGATTACTTTGGGTGAAAACCTAGGACTTACGAAGTCCAATTACTTGTTTATACAGGGAGTTGAGCTTGTTACGATTTTCATATAAAATTGGTTATAACTTTGTAAATATCCTGTATAACATACCAAACCTTTATATTTTTATAATGGAAAAGTTATGAAGAGTTCGAATATAAAATAAAATACAGGGTGTACTATTAAAAAAAAAACATAAGTTTGGTCTGCCACTGTATTATCGCCTACCCTGTAACATTCTAACTAATTTTTTAATGTGCAGCTCAAAGTTCGCTACAATTTTTGATATTAAGTTTTATCGCTATACATTACTATAACGGGTCTACGGAGCTTTACCCCACTAATTAATCACACTGTATAATAGCAGTTAAATATTGCATTGTTAGCTAGTTCTGAGCTTTTCTGAAAATTTCAAGTGCCTAGGTAGCCTAGAGCTATTTTTAAAATGGATTACAAAATTTGCGAAGTCCGTGACACCAACCAAGCCAAGTATATAAAAAGGTTTTAACAATATTCAATAGTTTTCACAAATAAAATATGAAATTAATATGACATATAAAGTAACGCCATCTATTAAAAGTAAACATCAACCGAGTAAACTAGTAGTGTCATCTTTTGTATAAAGCCGCGGCAAAATAACAAGAACCAACACTGCGGTTTCTGTCGTTGTAATATGGTCTTTCAACCAATTATGAGATATATCAGATTTTTATCAACATCCTAAGTGCTCTTAACTTTGTTGCAAACATACGCTAAACACAGTTACTCGAAATAATATATAGTGTAGTTTAAACTCCGAGGTCCAGATTATAATTCCACACCTGACACTAGTATAAAAAAGTACTTTTTATAATACCACGGTTATTTAAAATGGCATATATAATAATTAACTTATAAAGTATGGATTTTAAGTATATTAACTTTAAATTATGTATTAAAAAAATTAAAAAAAGGTAAGCGAGAGGTAAGATTTGAACTCAGGACCAGTAGATCTCCGATCTAATGCTCTACCACAGAGCTATCGGCCCTCGACGTGTTGATGTACGTTAAAATGGAATTCAAATGTCATAGTTAATATAAAATGTCATAAAAATTACATTTTTAAAACAGTTTGAAATTTAAAAAAGAATCCATTTATCCATAAAATAGCAGTTAAATATTGCATTGTTAGTCAGCTCTTAGCTATCCTGAAAATTTCAAGTACCTAGTTAGTCTAGAACTATTGTTAAAATGGATTACAAAATTTGCAGAGTCCTTGACACCAACCAAGCCAAGTATATTAAAAAGGTTTTAATAAATAGCATGATGCGCCCACCCGAGTTAACTCGGTTATGCGAAAATAGAAACGTATTTCAATACCGAGTTAACTCGGGTGAGTGCGTTAAGCGGTTAAGTGTATTTATATTTCCTTCATCATCATGGCATCTACACTCCTAGCCCAGTGATTACCGCCCTCTTTGGGCTCTTCCGATTCATTTGTCGTGGGGAATCAGTCCTCATTAATAGTTTGGTTTTACAATTGTCTGTGTGACTTGTGTCTTCTACAATATTATTTATCCATTTGTTTCTATTTGTGCTTATGGTCATTTATTGTCTAACTCCCATCTTCTTAAGGTCCGCAATTATCTGGTTCTCCCATCTTGTTTTCAGTCTTCCTCGTGTTCTGTCTGATTTCTTTCCATTTTCTAATTTTCTTCATAACTGCTTCTGGATTTCTCCTTATTATATGTCTCATCCATTTGAGTCTTTTTTCCTTGATAAATTAAAAAATGATAGAATAAATTATAAAATCTAAAAGTAGAAGATACAGATACAAAGATGACCTGGGGACCCTTAGTTAAGATACATCGGTAAAAAGAAATGATATTGTTATAACCAAAATAAAAACTTATCGGGTAATGTAATTAATGAGGAAGGAATACCCCACAAGGGGATATTGATAAAGAGAAAGATGATGTACTCGCCAATTTCATGAAGCAATATGAAAAAGAGATTTTAATTGAATTGATTATATCAAGATATTTTGCCGAGAGAAAATCGCAATAATTAGTAAACATAGTGTTTAATTATGACGTTGGTCACTTATATCAGCATTTTACCTAAACTGTTTACTCATTATGGCATTGGCAAACCTTGATTAATTAATTTATTGTTTCTTGATCATTAAGATACCTGCTTGTCACCAAAATAAACATTACTGGAAATTTTCCTGACGTGCAAATGTTTTAACATTAGCATTTTAATTATTATTTTTATATTTTTAATTAATTTTCTTCTTCTTCTTTAGGTGCCGTGTCTGTATTCAGACGTTGGCCGTCATCATGTTTACAATTTCCTGAAATCTCTCTCTATCGGCTGCTGCGCGAAATAATTCTTCTACTGTGCAGCCACACCATTGTCTAATATTACGCAGCCATGAAAGTTTCTTTCGACCAATCCATCTCTTTCCCTCCACTTTTCCTTGTATTATAAGGCGAAGCAGATGGTATTTAGGTCCTCTAATTATATGGCCGAAGTAGCCGAGTTTTTCTCCTCTTTATGATGCTTATGAGCAGACGTTCCGAATTCATCATTTGAAGAACATCTTCATTGGAAGTGTGTGAAACACACGATATCTTTAGGATTCGTCGATAGCACCACAATTCGAATGCTTCTATTTTGTTTAGCATTGTGGTTTTTAACGTCCATGTCTCACAACCATACAATAGGATAGACCACACATAACATAATTAATTTTACAACTGGCTAATGCAAGTCCTTTTCTTTTCTACTTGTAACAATAAGGTATATTGACAGCAGGGGCTATCATTATTATCATTAGCAATTTTGAGTCAACAACTGAACATAGGCCTCCCATAATAGTCCAGGGCGCATCTGTTTTGAGATGGACGTTGGGAGGTGACTCAAATTTTTTTGTAGAAATTGCTTGAAAATAACTTAAATAATAATATTTGAGTTATCCTCCCACTCAAAATGGTCCGTAACATTGTTTAAATAATCAAAATGTCAAAATATGAAGGAAAAATTCGATTTTTTATTGGTTTTTTGATTATAACTTTAAAACTGTTCATTTCTGAGAAAAGTTGTACTGACATAAAGGTTGCGTATTTAAATTTCCTACAATACAGAATTGGTTATAAATTTAAAAAATAGTCACCCTTGTTGCAACATAGCAATAATTGCGAAAAAAAAACCATACAAAAACAAGTATTGGCATTTTACGTTTTTCAACAATTTGTGCTACACCTAGGACCTTTATATTTTACCCAGAAAAACTATATGATATATTAAAACAACACTGTAAATTTAATTAAGATCGGTTTAATAGATTTTGCAAAATAAATTTTGCAATCCAGCTTTCGCAAAAAAAATTCATTTTTTTAAAATGTTGCAGGACTGAAAATAAAGCAGATAGCATGTTGAGTTTTTTTTGCTTATAGAAGTGTACTGTACCTTTCATTTGCAATTTGCAAAATTAAAATCGATTAATTAGCACGGCGTCAGCAAATTTTTTAAATAGGTAAACATTAATTTTTGGTGCTACGCGCAGGACAGCGGTGTTCGATTCACACAAGTTGATTTCCACCAAAATTTCTTCCAATCTTTATCTAATATATTATTTTCTTACTCTATATTTTGTTGTATTTTAATATTTTAATTCCACAAAAATCAAACTAATTTTATTATTGTTTGTGAAATATTGTTTAAACAATTGCATATGTTTAAAAATAATAAAATTTTATTCTATAAGTTAAAATATATGAACAAAGAAAGTTTTTGCTAACAAAAGTGTTATTTCAAAGGATAGAGTATGTGTTTTTATTTTGCCATAAACAAATTTATTTATTTATATCGAAATGTAATAAAAATTAAAATGTATCAATCATTATCAAAGGTCATTGGAATGCCAAATCAGAGCAAACTATCCGCTATCCTGCGCGTAGCACCAATAATTAATGTTTATTGAAAAAAATTCCTGGCGCCGTGGTAGTTAATCGATTTTAGTTTTGCAAATTGCAAATGAAAGGTACCGTACACTTCTATACGCAAAAAAATTTTCAACTTGCTATCTGCTTTATTTTCAGTCCTGTAACATTTTGAAAAAATGATTTTTTTGGGAAAGCTGGATTGAAAAATTTATTTTGCAAAATCTATTGAGCCGATCTTAATGAAATTTACAATATTGTTATCATAAAGTTTTTCTGAGTGAAATATGAAGATCCTAAATGTAGCATAAATTGTTGAAAAACGTAAAATGCGAATACTTGTTTTTGTACGGTTTTTTCGCAATTATTGCTATTTTGCAACAAGGGTTAAAAAAACTAACTAAATACTAAAAACTAATAAACTAAAAATAAAAAAAACTAACGAATTATTTATTAATATTGAAACTTATGGTACAATTTGTTAAATTATTTAATGAAATCCCACTTGTTTGGGCTGTGGTTTCACTTCTAACAGAAACTCCTGCAGAATCGCATACATTAGTAGTATCCAACATTTTTTCTCTTCAAATACGCGATCAAAGTTAAAAACTTGGAAATATCAATGCCATCATAAAGAAAAACGGTGGATTTAATTATTGAATATTCTGCCCAGAGGCTTCCAGGAGCTTTCAACTGCATATGTCTTTGAACGAAATATGCCAATAGATAGGTCTGGATCCCGCGTATGAAAAAAAAGTTGATTAATAGCAAGCTGAAAATTTGTTAATAGCTTAAGTTTGTCTAGTCGGACAAACTTTGATATATGGGAACACTGGAACAGGGAAAGTTTTAATTGTGGAACAGGTTAAAAATTTGGAACGGTCAGACCACGAAAACGACACATGTATTTTGTCCGACAAAACAGACTTAAACTCTCCGAATAGAGATTAAACACTCATGTAAAAATCAGACTGCTATTTGTCACCAAATGGGCGTTTTAATGAGTGGAACATGTAGAATATGTCAAATGACAGGAATTATGACAGGTGATAAATAGCAGTCTGATTTTTGCATGAGAGTTTAATCTCTGTTCGGATAGTTTAAGTCTGTTCTGTCGGAAAAAATAAATGTGCCGTTTTCGTGGTATGACAGTTCCAAATTTTTAACCTGTTCCACAATTAAAACTGCCCCTGTTCCAGGGTTCCCATATATCAAAGTTTATCCGACTAGACACCCTTAAGCTATTAACAAGTTTTCAGCTTGCTATTAATCAACTTTTTTTTCATACGCGGGATCCAGACCTAAGAGTCTTTTCTTCGATTCTTAAATTCTTGCCTTCGCACCATTTTTTTAAACTTTGGTAGGTATTTTGATAACGGATTTTGGATTTTTCGGGAATAATTGCGGAACACCCTTCTTCCCAAGCCCGTTCAATTTCTTCAAATTCACTTTCGCTCATATTTTAATTTATAATAATCAAAATTTTACTTAAAATTATTGACAACTAAATAAAAACTCAATTCGCCATTGTTGTTATGCACCCTAGTTACTACCTAACAACCAAAGTATCTATCTTGATAAAATGAATGAAATTAGTCAATATGACGAAAATGTTTAATTTTATAATTTATAATGGTATCAATCGTGCAAAAAACGTTGTAAGCATGTCGAACGTTAAGGGTAACCGATCTCAGACAATAATTGGAGTCGTCGCTCCGCTCCTCCTCCAAACAATTGTCTTCGATCGGTATAAAACCCTTACCGTTCTCCATACTTAATATACTATTTCGTATCAACGAAGGGTATCTGACGTAATATACTTAACGACGGGAAATTATCAAAAATTATCGGGCATAATATCACAAGAGAGTGAAAATAAATTGAAAATAATGCGACAGTTTTTCGAAAATTTGTTGGCTCGAGTGGCTATTGCCCAATGACAACAAATTTGAGTAAAAATTAAGCATTATTTTCTTATTTATTCTTACTGTCGTGTGATATTCGTAAGATTATTTTTTAATATGTACGTATATTATGGATATTTTCTTAAATGTGACAGTTGTCAAAACTAGGAAACTGGTTGCCAACAGAAACAATCTACTTAAAAAAATTCTCTCGGTAATTTTCTACAGTAGATAATTCTCAGTAGTAATTGCACAAGAGCTCTAAAATTCTATATTAATTTTAGAGATCGAGTGCAATTTGTTGCGATTATTTTATGAATAAAACTGTTCAAAGCCAAAATTTTATTGTAATTTATTTATGTAAGTACAAATTAGTACTGTTAAACACACAGTTGATATAAAATATTTTACGGTTGAAAGTCATCACTTTTATAACTTTTAAAACATTAATTGTCATTAATGTCACTGAATGTATTTTTTCGTAGCAACGAAGGGCATCTGACGTAATATACTTGACGACGGGATATTATCAAAAATTATCACCTTAATTTGCATTTCTGTAGCTTTCTATTGGTCAGAATCTCCTATGAATGAAATAATCAATATAATTTTAATCTGATTGGACAGAATTAAACACGTGATCAAATATCTTACTATACGATTAGAAGTTAAAATCATTAAAAAATAATCAGTTTAATTTTTATTTCTTTAGCTTTCTATTGGTCAGAATCTCCTATGAATGAAATAATCATATTTTTATTAACTGAATTATTAATTTGTAATTATACAAGTAACATTTATCCAAGAAAATTCAAAAGCCATCTCTTTAAAGTTAATGATGACATTGTCAAGTAGTAATGTTTACATATTCGTACCAGTGAGAATTTTACTACACGTAATTTGCCGTGTAAAGACAGAAAAAGTAGGGATAGCCGTAAAGTATTTGCGAATTACGTACCGATTGCCTTAACGAGAGAATCAACCTTGAAAATGAGCATATTTTTGGTGGTGCAAAACTTTTGGGGGTAGGTTTACTAATAATATTTTTATTTGTCACATTTGGCTTATTTGTTGACACCTAACATGCTGTGAATAAATAGAACACCATTCGTTTAGTCGAATATAATGTTGATCTTTTTCACGCTACTGAGTCACGACTTTTATTAAAATTAGTTTTTTATATCCACCTTTTGCATTCCGTGATTTATTAATATATTTTAGTATCAGTTGAGACCTCTTATTAATTTAAGTGGCAATAAATTACCTGAATTTAAAAGTTCATTGACTACTGTATCCTCAGGACATAGAAAGTGATAGTAATATGACTGATTGAAAATAACAATATGCAGTTTTACTGTTGCTTTTTTTAGTTGCACATTTGCTAGGATAATAATATTATTTAGTACTTTTTTCCTATTAAAAAGTTATTTTAGTATCTTCTAAATGACCTTGTTCATCAGTCTTCTCTGTATGTTAGTCTAGAGAAATAAGGTAAAAAAATGCCCTGTTGGGAACTTTGATCCAGCCAGGTATTCACTTTGAGAACTTTAATTCATTCTCAACATTTTTCCCAATCGCTCCCAAAAAAGTATAACTTCAAAAATTAGTGGAATTCGTTAATCCGTTAACGAGAAGATCAACTATGAAAGTGAGCATATTTTTGGTGATGCAAAACTTTTGGGGGTAAGTTTAGTAATAATATTTTTATTTGTCACATTTGGCTTATTTGCTAACACCTAACATGCTGTGAATAAATAGAACACCATTTTTGTTTTAGCCGAATATAATGTAGATCTTTTTTCACGCTAGTGAGTCACTGACACTGACTTTTATTAAAATTAGTTTTTTATAACCACTTGCTGCATTCCGTGATTTATTAAGTTATTTCGGTATCAGTTGAAACCTCTTATTAATTTAAGTGGTAATAAATTACCTGAATTTAAAAGTTCATTGACTACTGTATCCTCAGGACCAGTGGCGTAGCGTGAGTGTCGGCTGCCCGGGGCGGATGACAATTTTGCCGCCCTCTTATTTAGGTATTTTAATTTAATGTATACTATACATTACACACATTAATTATAGAGAACTTTTCGGCGAGAATAGTCATCATTATTTTGCATTATACAGGTCAGATTTTAAATAAAAAAATTATCTAAGTTTTACAATCACGTTTATTAATATAAAAATGCTTTTACTTAAACCAATTAGATTTATTGATCATTGATATAACTTAGGTATGGTCCTTCACAGAGGCATTTTTCAGTACGTCACAAGCGACCGAAAAAAAGGTATACTCTTTCTCAGAGGCATCTTTCAATGCGTCACAGTTTTTCGATTTCTTTCTAACGCATTAAATTGTATGTGACAGAAAAAATGGTACATCCGTGATCACAATCATTTATAACATTTATTCTAGTTGTTGATAGATGGCGCTATAATCGAACAAAAAATGATTTACGAATTATATATACGACTATAATCTGTACAATTTATAAAACTATACAAATTAAAGAAAATACAATTTTATAAATGCAATAAACACAATTGATTTGTTTTTATACGAAATTGCAAATAAAAGGGTTATACTGCAATACCCTTTTCATATTTGGCTGATTACGATTCTGAAAACGGTCACATTTAACTTAAATGTCATGTTACAATAAATATTATAAATGTGTATTATCACGGACTTACCTTTTTTTCGGTCACTTGTGACGTACTGAAAGAGTAGGACCATAAGTCAAGTGAGTCTGCATTAATTAATTTATTTTCGTTGCCTGTAGCAGCAACGAAAGTCCGCAGTCGAAGTCTTTCCAGCTTGAAATCCTGCTAGTCAATTTAGTCAGATGCGTAGTCTAGACTACATTCAGTGATGTCTGGATCTAAACAGCTTTCGTCTCAACTCATTTTCACAAGACAAGTTAGCATCTCTAGTTCCGTCATCAAAAATATGCTTTCTTGTTATGCGCCTCTGAGGTGTTATGGAAATTCCAAGTTCTTCACACATATTTTTTGCAGAACCTACAGCGCCATTTGCCCATTCCTCTCTTTTCTCTGTCAATATGATCTGCAAAGCATTTACTTTCTGAGTTCACACTCTTATGTCAAGTCCCCTTGTTTGTAAATATTTTTGTGCATCATTTACTTCATGTAGCACCGGTTGCCACAGGCCCAAAAAACAAAGAAAGGAAAATGACTGCATCGAAACTAATAGTAAAGCACCTGCATCTGTCCTAGTGTTTAAGCTTTCACCTGCCTCTGTCAGTTTTTACAAAGTGACGAGATTGCCTTTGTAATGATGCCATGTCACATTTACGGCATCGCCTCTTGCACTCCACCGCGTGTCTTGAACCCTTTTTAAGCTTTTGCCTTTAGCTGCTATCAGTACTTCCCAACGGTGTGTCGATAAGGAAAAAAGAATAGGAGCGCTCTAAAGTGCCGAAAAAAGTTACTGAATCCACCTCAACTGAGGCAGCGTGTAAACAAACTAGGTTTAACGAATGATTTGAGCAAGGTACGAATTCAGCTTTAGGGTTTATTTCTTGAATCCTTTGCTGAACTCCTGAATACTTTCCAGTCATAACAACAGCATTATCATGTGCTTGGCCTCTACAGTTGCTTATATCTAGGCCATCAGATTGAATATTGTCCAAAATCATCTTTGGAATGAGTGTGGAGACGATCCACAACATGAGTGGTTTGTGTCTCACTGGTATTCAAACACTTAAGTATTTTCTTTGTTCCACACACTGAGTAACGTATAGGGTAGTAAAATAATTGCCGATGTATGTAATAGAAGTCATTCTCGCTGATTGTTAGTCATAAACGGGGAATTCCCACAAATCAGTATAGACGTTGTTGCCAGTCGCTACAAAATATCATTCAAAGAAAAGGAATTCTCCGAATTCGTCAAAAAGTAAGTAATGAAAAATTCCGTGCTCCTTTCAATCGGTCCGAATTTGTAGTTGCGATAAAAATATAAAATGGTTCAAATATTTACAAAACATTTTTATTATTTATTGTTAAATTTTGCCGCCCCTAAAAAGTGCCGACCGGGGCGCACCGCCCCTGCCGCCCCCACTACGCTACGCCACTGCTCAGAACATAGAAAGTGATAGTAAAATGACTGATTGAAAATAATAATATGCAGTTTTACTGTTGCTTCTTTAGTTGCATATTTGCTAGAATAATAATATTATTTAGTACTTTTTTTCTATTAAAAAGTTATTTTAGTATCTTCTAAATGACCTTGTTCATTAGTCTTCTCTGTTAGTCTTCATTATTATTATTAGCCTAGAGAAATAAGGTAAAAAATGCCCTGTTGGGAACTTTGATTCAGCCAGGAATCTGACAAGTTTTTGACTTTTGTGGACCTCAGTAACCAAAACCTCTATGTTTTATGCAGTGGGTTCAGTTGACTTTTAAAATTATTAACAATTGTAACCCTAAAATGAACCATTTTAAGAACTTTCGTCTACCACTAGAAAGCAAAGCATTTCTATCGAATTTGAAGGTAACTATTTGATAAACCACGTTTATAGCTTTAAAATGGCAATGTTTAAATTATTGATGTACCAATATGTTGTTTAGAACACTGTAAAAAAACTTAAGAAGGCTTAATTCCCAAAAAAGTATATGAATGTCCATATGAAATATGAAATATGAAAACCATCAATTTTTTTCGTACTTTTACACGAGGGTTGCCCCTTAAGGGGACTTACATGCCTATAAATTATTATTTATATCTTTTATGTAATCTGAGCTTATCTTTATTATGTATTTTGGTTGGTTTTTCATTGGAAGTTCCCCCTAAGGCAAATTTCCCCTCCCAATGCAAATTTCTAGATCCGCGACTGCCTGTGGCGAAAAAAAGTCTTTAGGCAGACGGTGGATCTGTCTGACTCCTTCAGCATTCCCTACATGTACGCATCTGGTGAGTGGCAACTCCCAAAATGATCGCGCTGTATTCGAAAAGACTCCCTGGGAGTGTAACAGGTTGTGCTAAAACCATTGTTGAAGTTTTGACTGTTTTCGTGGCCTTTTCCGTATGACCGAAAATATTACTCCACCATAAAAAATTGTTCTGCCATACTGAAAACTATTAATTCTGAAGCACCTAACATTATCACGACATTCACATAGTACGTTATAACAAAGTTCGGAAACCACTCAGTACATTTTAGTCCAGAGAAATAAGGTTTTTCTCGTGACACATCCCCCTCCAGGCCGAATCCAAATTTTTTGAGTAGTATGGACATCTATATTATTAACCTATATGTTTCCTGCAGCCGATTTTGATGATATACATAGTTATAAACAAATGAAGATCGAAAAACGGTAAATTATCGCTTTTTTCGTCTATTACCAAAAAATTAAGCACTTTAAACAAATTTGAGAGTAAGAAACTCATAAATCGTATAAAAAACTTCAATATGGCATTCGCTGAATATGTCCATCCTTATTGGTTGCTTAGAAAATTGCAAAATAAATCATAAATATTGAGTTTTTATAAATATTCATAACTTAGGTAATAATTAACTTAGAATGTTCTTATTACACGGAATGCCGAGACTTCTTGTACTTAAATTATATTTTAAATTTCATAGCAATTGGTCAAATAGTTTAAAAGTTATTTAATTTGTTTTTTCCCAAATTAATTTTTTTTTTGCAACACTATAAGTCAGAAAATTATGAGGTTACAATAATACTTCGGACAGTTTATGAAAGAAGAACATTTATACTATTACCTTGATTAAAAATAAATGACAAAAAATAATTTTAAACAGTGTAAAATTATTTTGCAAAAACATGTCGATTTTTTGCTTACTTATAAACAATTAGAATAACTTTTTAACCGTTACCCGTAGAAAAATTATTTTTTCATATTTAGAAAGACTGAATTTTTATACACATTTAGAAAGAAAAACAACTGTTCTAGAAGATTAAGGGACAAAGTTAGCCCCCCCATTTTTTAATTCACATGTTTTGCAAAATTATTTTGCAATATTTATAATTATTTTTTTGTCATTTTTTTTTAAATTAAATTAATACTGTAAATTTTCTTCTTTTATAAACTATCCAAAATATTACTGTAACTTCATCATTTTCTGACTTACAGTGTTGCAAAAAAAATTAATTTTGGATAAACAAATTAAATAACTTTTAAACTATTTGACCAATTGCTTTGAAATTTAGGGTATAATTTAAGCACCATAAGTTTCAGCATTTCGTGTAATAAGAAAGTTCTAAGTTAATTTTTACATAAGTTATGAATATTTATAAAACCTCGAAATTTATGATTTATTTGGCAATTTTCTAAGTAACCAATAAGGATAGACATATTCAGCAAACGCCATATTGAAGTTTTTTATACGGTTTATGAGTTTATTACTCTCAAATTTGTTTAAAATGCCCAATTTTTTAGTAATAGACGAAAAAAGCGAAAATTTACCGTTTTTTGATCTTCATTTGTTTATAACTATGTATATCATCAAAATCGGCTGCAGGAAGCATATAGGTTATTATTATAGATAACCATATTACTCGAAAAATTTGGTTTCAGCCTGGAGGGGGATGTGTCACCAACACGATATTTTTTTTCCTTATTTCTCTGAACTATTTCGGCCGTGACACATTAGACCAGGGCGGATCTGTGAAAAAACATCTATTTTTGGATTTTCGAGGTGGCATTCGGATTTTTGCAGATAAACTTAGGTGACAACTTCAACAATAATAATTGATTAAAAAGGGTTCAAGGCAGGTTTTGTTTATATTCGATTCAGAGTTGGACTACCATCTCCATATAGCAACTATTTCAGCATCCTTATGCATCATCAGTGAAGATTGTGCAGTCACAACTCTGAAGGGAATATAAACATTCTGCCTCTTTTAAGGCAAAACATCGCGATGCAATGAACCCACCTTTTGAGACGCAAATCAGCGACATCTCTCGTATTACGAGGAAAACAACGAAAAGCCCCAGATACAAAGTTTACTACTTTTTAAACAATTAGAATAATTGAAATAAAAATATAATAAACAATATTTTAAATCTAAGACTTTTCGTTAATAAACTGCTTTCTGGCTGCATCCCATATCTCCGGATTTTACAATATATAATCACGTAGAGACGACGAAAATAGGAGAAAGCAAATAGAGGACACTTAGGCCACGCATTTACCTTCTCTTCGTCTAGGAAAAGGACCGAAAGACAGTTTCTAAATACTCAAAAACTGAGTAAAATGAAAAAGATTAAAAAGGGTTCAAGGCAGGTTTTGTTTATATTCGATAATAATATCGAAAGTTTTGTTTATAAAGTCAATAATAATTGACTTATGCTCCTTCTCAAATATACCCGGAACATTATAAAAAAATTAAAATATTTAAAAATTTCG